>NC_136432.1:72408013-73125513 GCF_052849685.1 Lactuca virosa
GGCGGGATTTTTGTGTTAGTCGTGGTGGCGAAGGCCACAATTCTTTTATTATTTATGTAAATTTTTCAAACTATAAGCACTAATGTGTAATTAAAATGAATCATAAAGAGAAATTTTGTAATTCAAAAAGAAAAGGAGATGTGTAATTTTATGATTGGTAGTTAACTTTTAACATAGTTATTTATTTTGTAATGATCATATATATAGTTAACTTTTATTATTTATGTAAATTTTTCAAACTATAAGCACTAATGTGTAATTAAAATGAATCATAAAGAGAAATTTTGTAATTCAAAAAGAAAAGGAGATGTGTAATTTTATGATTGGTAGTTAACTTTTAACAAAGTTATTTATTTAATATATATATATATATATATATATATATATATATATATATATATATATATATATATATATATATATATATATTGAGTAGAGAGGAGAAAAGTACCCATCTTCCATAATAAAGATTTGAAACAAGAAATGAGAAAGAAACCTTGTGAGAAATAATGATATAAAAAGATAAAGACGTGTTCGGCACGGAGCGTTTGGGAGCGTTTGAGAGCTTCCAGCGTTTGACAAAACGCTCCGTTTTGAACAGAAACCCTCGTTCGGCACTACAGGCTTCTAACGTTTAGTTTAAACAAAACGCTCCAAATCCAAATGCTACTTCATGTAGCGTTTAATAAAACGCTACAAGCTACAAGCTACCCATTACCCGCTACCAGCTAATTTTGCCGAACACGCCCAAAAAGAGAAAGAGAAAGATAAACAAAGACAGGTTCCATTTTTTATTTTTTCAGTAAAAAATAGTTATTTTATAGTGCAATTTTTGAAGTCCATGGTCATTTTTATTTTATTTTTCAGTAAAAAATAGTTATTTTATAGTGTTTAACTAATGCAAAAGGTCATTTTAGTGAATATATATATATTTTAATCATATATAACAAATTAAAAGTTGTATTCCATCTATTTGAGAGTTTGCGAATCTATTTAAAAAAATCAGGAAATAAATATAAAAACAGATTATCAAGAATTACCATATAATTCTCAACAAACAACCACTGAAAATGTTAAACATAAAATAATTATGACATTGATTAAGGAACAATAAGAAAATTGTACATGTAAGACGAAGGAATTAGGACCACTTTTGACAAACAAAAAGAAGTTCAAGGGTTAAAGAAAATAGAGCCACATTTACATTTCCAGCCTTCGGGCTCATAGTTGGCATATTGTGGACCCACTTGAGCTGTAGGGACCTGAATCGGGAAACATGGGGTGCACCCTCTGCACTTGTGTTCACATCTTGGTGGTCTTGACCCAAGTCTACTTAGGCCTTCTTCTTCCTTCACCATATTGCCAATGCTACCAATTCCCTTTTCATATATTAAAAAAGATATTAGATTGTCCATTTAATGACCATTAAAAGATGTTAGATCAAAATGTAGAAAGTGGTTTTAATGGACCAAATTACATGATATAATCATAGAAATATACATGTCCATATCTGAATATATATGTTCTTGTCTATATGTATGTTCAGCGATTAACATAGTTATGTTTAGACAAATATTTTATTGTA
The DNA here is from genome assembly GCF_052849685.1 of Lactuca virosa. Lineage (NCBI taxonomy): Eukaryota > Viridiplantae > Streptophyta > Magnoliopsida > Asterales > Asteraceae > Lactuca > Lactuca virosa. Next base: position 72,409,599 of record NC_136432.1, read on the forward strand.
TAATTTGATTATTTGTCGTAAAATTTGGTTCTATGTTTAAATTTGACATTTGAACGATGTCTTTTGATTTTTATTGGAAATAGAAACTGTTAGTTGATTTAAACCGTTTATGGTTTTGGGTACTTGCAATGTATTTTTATTTATGTGTATTTTTCTAACATCCTATTTTAATTTCTTTTTGTCACAGCATATTTAGAAAAATCTAACACATTATGGCAATATCATCTTAATACAAAACAAATTGTATTGCAATAATTGATTAATTTTTTTTAAAATATAATGTGGCTGAATTTAAAATAGTGTAATTAGGTAGAATTTTCAAAATATAATATCATAATAAGAAAATAAAAATAGAAAATACACTGATATAACAGAAAAAAAATATAGAAGTAACCTCCATCTTTTTTCCACCATAATTTTCAAACCAACCAAAACTGAACTACTAACAGTTAACATTAGATGGTTTAAATCAATAACGTCTTTATATTTTATTTTTACGTAAATTATTTATTTAAATTACACATCAAATAAACAACAATAACCTGTCGCATGAGAAAAGGTGGTTGAGGAGATGGTAAAATTTCACCTGCAAAAAGAAGCACCATTACTACACACCAAAGAACCTTCAACTTTTTTAACAAATGTAATTTGAGTTTTCTTGACAAAAAAAAATGGTTTAAAATACATAAAACAAACTCTGTATAACCACCAACTTATAAAAAACGTAATTAAATCATTTAACAGACGTTGCTTAACCATGTAGAAAAATGGGTAGGAAACTAACCTTGTTTAAGTGTATCATGTGAAGGTGGAAAACGTATATTTCTTGCACATACACCACTCATCATCATATGCCAAACTATAATCAGAAACAACCAAATTCTTTTATCCATTTCAAAGAGAATTGTGGTGTGGGGGTGGGGGTGTGGGTGGGGTGGAGTAGTAAATATACTACATATATAATACATATACATACATAAATGATATATATATATATATATATATATATATATATATATATATATATATATATATATATATATATATATATATATAAATAAAAAATCTTTTTTGGGTAGAGATAAGAGAGACAAATTTAATGGGATTGTCAAAGTGATGTATGGACTGCAAATTTTGCTTCATTTTCAACCTGAAATGACAAGTCACATTTGATAGTGTATATTTATAGCTAGAACACAAATCTTGAACGATGATGTTGTACACAGTGCATAAAAAGTAGTACGGATCATAGCATTCTATTTGCATGAAATGGAACAGCAGGAAGAGCAGCAAAAGCGAAATCTCAGTTTGAAAAAGAGAATCTCAAGTTGAGTTGATGTATGTACGGTGACTGAAGGCCTGTAAACACCATACTATAGATGGTGATACATGTACAGTATATGCATCCAGTGGCAAAATATATTAACAATTAACTTTATACATTCATTACAATTTTTTTTTTTTTTTTGGGGGGGGGGGGGGTAGGAAAACATTTGGTTTCTAGTTAAAAAAATGTTAAAGTTTGACTTGTATTTTGGCCATTTAAATAAATAAATAAATAACCTGACTTGGAACAAAGTGAAGACTTGGAAGAAAGTGAAGAAACCTATGGTATGAACAATTTTCTTATGTCGGATTTACTTGTAAATGAGCCCGATCTTATAGTTAGGATTTTTATGGTTTTAACTATTCGTAGTTAGGTTTTACGATGCGTCAATTTTCTTTTTTTTTTATTACTTGCTCAACAAGTGGTATCAAAGTCACGACTAATACATGTGGCTTATTCTGTTCGTTGAAGAGGTGTAATCTTATAAGTTTGATTCAGAGAACGTTAATGGATCGAATAACTTCACGTTATGGAAGGTGAAGATGAAGTTTCTTCTAGTCTAACAGGGGAGTCTAGCGACATTGGAAGGAGAGACGAAACAACCAAAGGAAATGATGGCGGATGTGTATAGGAATATTTTGGCAAAAGTGTATAGCGCAATTTAGTTATGTCTGACTGCTGAAGTGCAACGGGAGGTTGTGGATCAATCAACTGTTGTTTGGATATGAGAGAAACTTTGCGACAAGTATCATCATAACTCTCTCACAAATTGGTTGTATCATAAGCAATGTTTTATACTCTCCAGGTGACAGAAAGTACACATGTAAAAGATCTTTTGGATTATTCTTGATTTACAACGCGCTAAAGTTAAAATTGAAAATGAGGATCAAACTTTTATTGTGTTGTGTTCTCTGCCGAATTCATATGAAAATTTTGTTGATACCATGATGTATGTTAGAATAACGATTATCATGGTGACATGAAGGATACGTTGTTCTCCAAGGAACTAAAACATAAGGTTTCTGGTAGCTAATAGGGTTTTGGTTAAGGTTTATTGGTAGACAGTGATATAATATAAGATATGGAGGGTTGAAACATGGGGAAGTCACATTGCAAGTCTAAAGTTGTCGCTAAATTTAAATGATATCATTGTTAAGAGAAAATACACTTTAAACAAGATTATCCACAACGCTAAAAGGGAGATCTTATCTAGTAACATTGACAATGTTCTTGTGGTTTAAGACAACTCCTAAGAAGGAGAAATATGCGACGTTTTGATTGTATGTACGACTAGTTCTGCAGACACTTTAGATCTTGGACATAGGTGCATCTCATCATATGATTTTATCATGTGATTTATTTGTTTCTTTCAAGGAGTAGAATGGTAAGGTAAAGTTAGGTGATAATGGGATACAATGTATCAAGGGCAGTGACACAATGTAGATTAAAAATGCATGTTGATATGGTCAAAATTCTAGATTGTCGGTATGTCCATGATCTTTGGAAGAATTTGATTTCTTTTGGAACTTTAACCAAATATGGACTTAACTATTTTGGTGAAGTTGATGGATAAATGTAACAAAGGGTTCTCTCTTGGTGATGAAAAGCAAAATGCAACATGGAATTTATTCGTACAAGGCAGATCAGTATGTGTGTGTGTGTGTGGGGGGGGGGTGGTTGTATCTCATTCTTTAGTGCAACATGATGACAAAATAGAGTTGTGGCATCATCGGTTGGATCACATGAGCGAGAAATGCATGTCGATCTTGAGTGAGTATGAATTACTTGGTAGAGAAGTAACTAGGAAGATGAAATTTTATGAAGCTTATGTCATAGGAAAGCAACGTAGGGCAAAGTTTGGTTCTTGTAAGCATACAACTAAATAAATCCTCGACTATATTCACTTAGACTATGGGGCCCGTACATGGTGAAATCACATGGTGGTTAGTTGTATTTTTTGAGATTAATTGAGAACTTATCTACAAAGGTTTAGTTGTATTTTCTGAAAACAAAACACAAAGTGTTTAAGAGGCTTAAGGAGTAGAAGAAAATGGTTGAATAATGGCGAGTAAATAGGTCACAACACTCATAACGAATAATGGACTAGAGTTTTACAATGAACTATTTGATGACTTCTACTACCGAGAATATATAATGAGGCACTGTACTATATGAAACACACCACTGAAAATGGGGTTGTAGAATGGATGAACCAAACACTAATGAAACATGTAATATGTATGTGCATATATGCTGGTATGTCAAGAAATTATGGGTCGAATAGTGAATATTGTTTTCTATTTGGTAAAAAGTTCTCCATCAACTGCAGTTGAGTTAAATACTACCCGAAAGATTTGGTATGGTAAATCCTCTGATTATTCTAGTATATGTATATTTGATTTCCCTTATTATGCTCATATTAATGATGGTGAACTAGAGCTATGGGCTACAAAGTGTATATTTCAAGGATGTGCAACTAGAGTGAAAGGTTATCGACTATGGTGTACAAAATAAAGAATACCTCTAAATTTATTATTAGTAGAAATGTTACCTTTAATGAATCTGCTATGTGCGATCAGAGATGATAAAGTGTAAATCTACTGGGAAAAATGATCATGGTGCTACCTAGAAGGTGGAGTTTGAAACAAAAACTCTAGACAGAGTTGTGATAGAGGACGAAAAACAACTCCTTGAGGACCGTCCTAGGCAAGATGATTCCTAAGAAGAATCCATATCGGAAGAGCCTAGTCGTAGTGGTGATGGGAATGAAGAAATGAAGTTAGAATCTATAGAAAGGGGAAGAAAAATATCAAGATTCGTAAGCCCACCACTAGATATGTATGATGTGTTAACACTTGTGATATTGTTTTATTTTCATATGCTTTGGTAGTTGGAGATGACATTGGTTCCGATGATCAAAGATCATAGAAAGAAGATATTGCGTGTAAAGAATCATCATATTGGTTAGTGGCAATAAATGAAGAAATGAAGTCGCTACAAAAGAATGAAACATGGGATCTTGTACCATTACCAAAGGTAACAAGACCAAAAGGAAGGAAATAGGTCTTTAAAAGCATATAAAGAATTCATGGAGTTGAATCGGCAAGATTCAAAGAAAGTTTGGAAGCAAAGGGGTTCTCAAAAAAAGAAGGGATCAAATATAATGAAGTTTTCTCGCTTTTTTGAGGGACAAAGTAATTCGGGTTCTACAGGTGTAACATCGGTAAAATGGACCTATAAGTTTGTGTCTTTTTTTTTAATGAAAACGATCTTTTTTATAAAACAATTTTAAGTGGCTATCAGAAGACTTTAAAAATAACCAGTTTATTTTTAGACCATTTTAACAAAACCACCAAAAGGATCCAATTACATGAACTAGAAAGATTATGACAACCATAGGATGTTAAGAAGACAACCTTTGAATGTAAGAACCCAAAATTTAGAGAGACTTAGGGTGAATAATTGACCAAAAGGGCAATTTGGTTATTTAGAGGAATTTCATGAATCGAGAAGGTGAAACTTCATGAAATGAGTCAATATGAGTTTAAGTCACATCTAAAAGAAAGATAAGTGAGTTCAAGAGAAGAAATGCAAGAGATGGTGCATTTAGGCTATAAAGGGTAAAATAGGAATTTTATGCTTTTTGGGAAAAGTTTGTGACTTAATATATTAAGACCCATAATAAGTCTATTAGAAGTGACTTAATGGAGTTGTAGAACTCATCTTAACTTTGCATGGATATAAAGATCATAGAGAACAGGTTTAAAATGAAGAAGTTATGAGTGTCAGAAGATTGGAAGAGAACTGTCCCAAAGCTGGAATGGAATCTGCTAAGGAGTTGCTGATGTGTAGCCGTCGTGGCGCGGTGAGTGTCTTGCCATAACATGGTTTGCAGAATGGTAAAAAGGGACGAAAGCTTCGTCATAAGTCGAGGACAATGTACTTTGTATCGCGACACAGTGGCGAAAGTAGGATGCTATAAGAGGAAGGCATCGCAGCTCGGTCAGAGAGGGACCACAACCTAATAGTGCACACCACGATGCAGTATGCATTATACGGCAACGCGGTTTAAAAATTCAGTAAACATGTTTAAACCTGTTAAGGGTTCATTCTTGATCATATTCTTCCCCACTTCGGTAGAGAGGAAATTGATGGCGATTTTGAACCCAAGAAGGTGCCAAGAGGAGCTAGATATGGTGGATTGGACGGATTAACTGATGGGCTTTAGCATAAATATACAATCCTATGTGTGCATGCAACCCTAATTTGATCTATGTCTTCTCTAATTGAACATACCAAGTGAACAACAACATGCAAACCCTAGGTCTATGTATTATAATCGAAAATCACATAATAAGGATTAAAACACATACCTTTGATTGTTAAATAGTAATAACAATCCAAAACCTTGTAGATATTGAAGCTTGAAAGCAAGTATCACAAGTGTAATACCTCTAATGGCTTACAAACACACTTAGCAAGAAGATGACTTATGAGAAGGAGGGGGATGCTCTTAATTTCATCTGGAACTCTCTAGGGTTTCAAGGTGTCCGAAAATCATAAGTGAAAGGGTCTTTTTAGTGAGGTGACTTAGAGCCAAAGCTAGGGTTATGATATGGAAACCCTAATTGCTTTGCTTAAGGACCAATCAAGCCTTAAACCTTCCATAAGATAGCCTATGGCCGAAAATTCTAGAGCCTCTCTAGAAGATTTTCGTCCAAGCATCTTAGGAGGATTCTAGGGCTTCTTCCTCAACTATCAATAAATTACCAAATAGCCCTTACACTTTTAATTAATACAATTAATCACAAAATTAATTCCAAATTAATTTCTGATTAACTATTAATTAATAATATGATTTCTAATTAATATATTATTTCCATAATACATTAATAAATCATTTATTTCAATTTATTAATCAAATTAATAAATTCTTCCTCATTCTCAAATGGTCATCCTGTCTAGTTGCTAGTATGAAGGCAACCCAAAAGGACTATGCTACCATCAATTCAAGTACATACCAAATATAGGTATGGGCTTAGACACCTAATCCGACAGTCTCCCACTTGGATACGTCTAATAACTATAGTTGCAAGTATAACTTAAAAAATGACTAGCAAATTGTAGCTCTCAAAGCCTTTGTCGAACTCAGACCTTGTCAGTAACGTGTCCTAAGATAAGTGGTCATATAATCCTCCGTTATGCAAGATATCATGTGGACAAATGACATGGAACAAAATTGTTCTCATTGGCCAACAGTTTGTTTCCCGATTTCTGATTTGTAACGACAAAGAACTTAATCGACCACATCAAGTCAGTCCTGACCGGGCCCGACACATAAGTCAACACCAAATCATTGAGGGGCCCAAGATATCGCTTTTCCCATTAGGGCAAAAGGCACAGATAAACTTTGACTTATATGCTTGTACTATTTATTCATCAAATCATGCACAACAATACGTTTTATAACATTAAGTGACTGATGCGTTTACACATTATCAATGCACAACCAACTCGTAAACAACAACTCATATATATCCATTTAAATATTATATGATATTATCGTCTCAGAATTAGTCGTGATAAATTCCATGAAGTAATTCTCTGTGAAACATCCCAAAAATCATGACCAAAAATTTCATCTTAAATCATTAAATAAAACCATAGTTATCATATCATTTCATCAAAGCATAGTCAAAATATCTCAAAACGTTATTATCAGAGTATCAAAACATTAGAGTAACCATCCCAGGCTAAAACATCTTGGTGTGTGCAATGCAGTCATCCCGAGATCTTCTCTCTACAACTGGAAGTACTTGAAAACAAAATTGTAAACCGTAAGCACGAAGCTTAGTGAGTTCCACATACTACCACATACCATACACATAACCACATATATTGGGCACCTGCCCCTACATCGGGCCCCGCCCGGCATCGGACCGTGTCCGACATCATGCCTCGCCTGACATCAAGCCTCGCTCGGTATACAAATCTATTTCTCTTAGGCCCCACCTGTCTCTGGGCCCCGCCCGCTATACACATATAACAATATCATATAATCATGCTAGCACATAAAGAAAACATACTCTAAATGCAGTTCCTATCCTAAGGCCTCGCCTAACTTGGGCCCCGCCCCTATCCTGCTACTGATGAGACATGGAACCCCGTCCACACTCCTGCTGATAGTGAGATACGGGCCCCCGCCCACACTCACTTCTCTCCTATCATGGGCCCTGCCCCTGCTCTGCTAATGATGAGATGTGGAACCCCGTCCACATTCAGCTAGTGATGAGATACGAGACCTCACCCACACTCACCTCCATACCAGGCTCATACAAGTATCACACAAACAACAAGTACAATCTAACATGCAAACAAACCTCGGGCACCGCCCGACATCGAACCTTAGTCTGAAATAACATACTATCATACAATGTCTAGGGCTAACCCCCAGGTCTACCTACCATACATAAACTAAATGGGCCGATATTGTGGCCGTAGACCCATGCAAACAGTGAGGAGACTCACCTTGCACTGTTGAAGTCCTGCAAATAATCCTCTGGCTGCTAACTGGCAATTCCCCGAACTGCTAATCCTTCAGCTCCCCGAGCTATCAATACCCAAAATAACACTTAGTCCAAAATGCCTTCAAAAGTCAAACTAGGTCAACCTTGGTCAAAGTCAAGGTCAAAGTCAAAGTCAAAGTCAACCCTGAGTTGACTCAACTCGTCGAGTCATCCCCCTGACTCATCGAGTTCCCATGCTATTCATAGTCGTGACAGAACGCGTCAACTCGTCGAGTCCCTTCACGGACTCGTCGATTTCTACCTTGTACAGAATCGGGACAATTCGCTTCAACTCGTCGAGTCCCTCTCTGGACTCGACGAGTTCCTTAGTCTGTTTGGGCGTTCTTAATGGATTAAGCCCCTACTCTTCAGATCTAATCTTCATACTTTCCATATACATTGAAAATGTCCTTTTAAGGGTAAAGCTTCCAGATTTACCCATTAATAGTCTCACTTAATGGCTATAGCTCAAACCCTAGTCTTTTAAGACTTAGATCTTGATCCAAACATCATCAACACTCTAAACCAAGGCATATAAACTGAGACCTGGACTCTAGATACTACAAAACACGTAAAGCTTCAAGCTTTATCTACATGCATGGCCTCTTGGATCTAAAAAGGCCAAAATAGAGGCTTAGAGGTTTCATGGGACTTCCATGGCCATAAAGTTGGCACCTTTATGCCATGAGAGTCCCTCTAGACACTAGATCTGAAGTGTCCCTTACTTGGGACGTCCAAATCCCAAGATTCAAGCTTCTTGGACCAAAACCCACTAGAAAAGTGTTGGATTAGGTGTCTAAGCCCATAACTATATTTGGTATGTACTTGACCCGATAGTAGCATGGTCCTTTTGGGTTGCCTTCACCAAAGCAACTTGAATGGATGATTAATGGAGAGAGAGGATATTATGCTTTATTAATATATTATAAGAATAATATTTTAAAAGATAAATCATATTGTTTAATTAATATTGGTCAAGAATTAATTAAGAATTAATTTTGTGACTAAAAAAGATTAATTAAATAAAGGGGACTGGTATTGCAATTATAAGATAACTGGATTTTGGGCTGTAGATCCTTATGGATATAAGGGGGACGAAAATTAGAGTGGAAGCCCACTATGATTTCATCCATGGCCTTATTTTAAAAGGTTCTTTGGACTGCTTAAGGCCTAAGCTATCTAATTAGGGTTTTGACTGAAACCGTAGCAGCACACCTATATAAAGGACCCTAGGGCACCCAAAATCGGCTACCACTTATTCCTAAGAGTTCTAGAGCCGAGTTTGGAGCCTCCATTCCCCCTCTTCAAGATCATCTTATTGCCTTGGTGTTTGTAAGCCATTAGAGGTATTACAATTGTGATACTAAGCTCTTGAAGTTGAAGATTCTTGCTGCTTGTGAAAGGTAATCATCTAAACTTGTTTTAGTTGTTAATTTCGAGTTCCATATGCTAGATCTAGGGTTTATAAGCTTTGGATGATTTGCATGTACAATAGAGAAACCTAGATCCAAAGCTTTAGGGTTCTTGCATGAGCACATATGATTGTTCTTTTGTGTAAAACCCATCAGTGGTATCAGAGCCTTGATTGGTTTCTGTTGTATTTGATGTTTCTTAATCATTCATTGCTTGAAATCGAAAAATTATGCCTTCTTCCTGACCAACTCGTCAAGTCACCTGATGAACTCGACGAGTCCAGATGGTGACTCAGTGAGTCAGAGGGTCAGACAGAGGGAATTTCGGGTTTTGACTTATTTTGTGTTTGGATAATTACCAAAATTGTTTTTGACTAATAAAAATCCGATTTTAAGATATATGGTGATTATCCTTACCAAAATAAAAGATAATTGTCAATTAATTAGATAATCATTGCCTTATATGATAAACTTGATTTATCTGAATTATTTGATTTGAATTATCTTGCCATGTAATTGGATTAGGTCAAATTTAGATAATCACTAATTAATTGTTTAATTAAATTATTTGTAATTTGATCAAGAAAGTTTTGAAAAGTTTCAAAACTTGCCCTCAAGTTTTGGAATTTAAATTGTTTGATTAAAAGTTTAATTTTGAAATATTTAAATTCCAAACCTTAGAATTTTACAAGTTTAAAATTCAACCCTTATACTATTATAGTATTACAAGATTAATAATATATGTATAAGATTAAGCTAGTCTTACCGTTAGTAGGCCTCATTCATGAAGCCGATCTATAAAGGGGGGTATAAGGTTGCTGCTTATAAAATGACAGTTTAATGGGTGTCCACTCTCATCCACCGCTTCCTTGATTAGCGGAGGGTCGTTAGCTGAACGGGTAGGATAGGGCAACTAATTCCTCATTAAAAGTATAATGGTTATTAAAGTAACTAAATGTTTTTTTCTAAAATTCCCAATCTTAGTTACTTTAGGAAAATGTGAAAATGATGCTATTCCATGAAATTACACTTTGTACCCTTGCCAAGACGTTAGTGGAGCGTGTGTGGTTAATCAGCACACTAATGTGGGTCTAGCAAAGGTGGCAAAGGGTGACTCAATGTTTGTCATAGATCAATGGAGCGTGTGTGGCTAACCGGCACATTGATTAGGCGACTGTAACATTGAGGGCACCAAGTACATTTGCATGGTTATTCACACCTTGTTTGTGATCCTCAGTATCCCAGTCACAAACTTGAAGGGCATATAGAGATTTAAACATGCCATTGAAAAGTTCAATGAATCTCAAAAGATCTAGGAATTTCAATACATTTAAAACTTTATTTTTTGTTTTGTTTTTCATGGTGGAATTTAGTGAATCGTCATTCACTTACCTTCAAATTATTTGCGATTTAGATTACGACATCCCTCTTCTAAATTGTGAATAATGTTGTTGGATCCTAGCCCTAATTTCTCATTTGGATGTTTAATTGGGGATTCTTATCTAATCAAACTTTGTCTCTCTTCTTTTTCAGATGTCTACCTCAAACAACAACAACGCTTCTGGCTCGAACTCTTCCGGCTCATTCTCACTCATGAATTTGTGTGGGAGGGTGATTTTCGATGGGACCAATTTCAATGATTGGATCCGCAAACTTCGAATGGTTACCCGCTACGAGGACAAGGAGTATGTCCTCGACAAGGAGCTGAAAGAGGTGAATGTCAACACTGCTACTCCCGAGGAGATCGCTGCTTTTGAGGCCCACGAGCGCGATGCTACGAAAGTCCATTGCATCATGCTCGCGACTATGACTGCCGAACTCCAAAAGTCCTACGAGGACTTCTACCCCTATGAGATGCATCAGGATTTACTGGACAGGTACCACCAAAGTGCCAGGAAGGAGAGGTACGAGATCATCACTTCGATGATCACTACCAAGATGAGGGACGGAGAGTCTGTCACTGCTCATCTGCAAAAAATGCAGAGATATGTCAACCACATGCTGAAGTTAAATGTTAACTTCGATGAGGAGCTGGCGATTGATATCATTCTTCACTCCTTACCTCCTTGTTACAAGAAGTTCCGCATTACCTACCACATGAAAAGGAGGATGTTACTTTGATCAAGCTTCAAGGCTTGTTGAGGACTGCTGAGAGCAACCTCAAGGACAAATCTGTTGCATCAACTCCTACTGTCGCTGCCCCCGTCTTGGCTATTGGGCAGGGGAAGGGTAAGAAGAGGAAGGATCCTTCCAAGAGCCACCACAAGGGAAAGTCCCAAGATGGCACTTCTTCTAGTGGAACCAAGGCTGGTTCCACTGCACCCTCCTCCAACCCGAAGGATGCATAGTGCTACTACTGCCATGAGAAAGGGCATTGGAAACGAAGCTGCCCGAAGTATTTGCAGGGCATCAAGGATGGAAAGATAAAACCATCCTACGCAGGTACTTATACTATTCAATCTAATAACTCATCGCATGCTATTTATTGGGTTCTCGATACAGGATGTGGTTTTCACATTTGTTCTGATTTGCAGGGCCTAAGAAGAAATAGGGATGTGGAGCATGGGAAGATGAACTTGATCATGGGGAACAGAAAAGCGTCGTCTGTCACCAAGATTGGAGTTTACTAATAGTACTTAGTAGTGGGTTAGGACTAGAGTTGAATAATTGTTGCTATTCGCCAGAAATAGCAAGAAACATCATTTATTTTCATGGTTTATATAAACAAGGTTTTAGATTTTTGTTTGATAATGAAAAAGGTTCTATTAATGCTTTCTTTAATGGTGTTTTCTATTTTGAAGCATTGCCTTGTAATGGAATATATGAAACTGTGATGGTTGTAGACAACTTAGGAAATGATGTGTTGTATATCGATTCTTCCAATGATTTGGATAAAGCATGCTTGTGGCATTGTTGTCTTGGACATGTCAACAAGAAACGCACAGCCCAACTCCAAAAGGATGGAGTGTTGGAGTCATTCGACCTTAGGTACGATGACGTGTGCGAGTCTTGTTTACTTGGGAAGATGACCAAGTCACCCTTCACTGGTACTTGTGAAAGGAGTGAGGGTTTATTGGATCTCATACACACCGATGTGTATGGGCCCTTTAGATCCACCACAAGGGATGCAAGCCGCTTCTATGTGACTTTTACCGATGATTATAGCAGATATGGTTATATCTAATTAATCAAGTACAAGACAGAAACCTTTGAAAAGTTCAAAGAGTTTAAACAGGAAGTGGAGAATCAGCTGGGCAGGAAGATTAAGATGCTCCGATCCGATCGAGGTGGTGAGTACCTTAGTCTTGAATTCCACGACTACCTCAAGGAATGCTGAATCGTTTCGCAATTGATGCCACCTAGGACACCACAGTTGAATGGTGTGGCTAAGAGGCATAATTGAACTTTGTTGGACATGGTTCGTTCCATGATGAGTCGTGCTTCATTACCTATCTCATTCTGGGGGTATGCCTTAGAGACTGCCGCCCATATACTTAACGTAGTCCCTACAAAGAAGGTTGCCAAAACACCTCACGAGATGTGGACAGGGAAAGATCCCTCGTTGGCACATATCAAGGTTTGGGGTTGCGAGGAATTCATAAGACGAGAGACTCACGACAAACTCGAACCTCGTAGTGAGCGGTGTATTTTCATAGGATATCCACAGAAGTCCTTTGGATATCTCTTCTATATACTGAGTGAAAATGTTGTCTTCGTTGTGAGGATAGGGGTTTTTCGAGAGCGATAACTCATAAGCCAAGGAGACAGTGGGAGGCAGATCGATCTTGAAGAGCTTCAAGAATCGAACGATGAAGGAACCTCCAACGCTAGCGTTAAACCTGAGGAGGAAACTCCTGTTGAACCTGTTGACGAGTCCCTACCTATTAGACGTTCCAATAGAGTTAGTGTTCCACCAGAGTTTTATGGTTTTCATATTACTACTGAAGGTGATACGTTTATTAGTGATAGTACACTAGTAAATTTGGATGAACCTAACAGCTACAAGGAAGCCATGGCAGGCCCGGAGTCTGCGAAATGGAAAGAGGCTATGGACAACGAGATTCAGTCCATGTATGACAACCAAGTTTGGAATTTGGTTGGCAATATGTCAGGTCGTAAGACGGTCGGGTGCAAATGGATCTTCAAGAAGAAGACCGACATTGATGGGAAGGTACACACTTATAAGGCGCAATTGGTTACGAAGGGCTTTACTCAAACTCCAGGAGTTGACTATGATGAGACATTCTCACCAGTTGCGAAGATAAAGTCTATTAGGGTAATGCTAGCCATTGCTGCATTTCATGACTATGAAATATGGCAAATGGATGTCAAAATCGCTTTCCTTAATGGAAAGTTGGCTGAGGATGTTTACATGAGTCATCCAGATGGTTTTGTCAATGCATAGCATCCTAGTAGAGTGTGTAAGCTTGAGAAATCCATTTATGGATTGAAACAAGCATCTCACAGATGGAATCTTTGTTTCGATGAGAAAGTCAAAGAGTTTGGCTTCCTGCGAAGCGAGGATGAGTCCTGTGTATATGTCAAAGCTTGTTGGAGTATAGTTAGCTTCCTCGTATTGTATGTCGATGACATACTACTCATAGGAAACGACATCCCAACCCTGTAGGAGGTTAAGTCCTGGCTTGGGAAGTGCTTCGCTATGAAGGACCTCGGAGAGGCTGCCTATATTCTGGGAATACGGATAGTGAGAAACAGGAGTAAAAGACTAATAGGACTTAGTCAAAATACTTACTTGGATAAGGTACTAAAATGTTTTAGTATGGAGAATGCCAAGAAGGGAGAGTTACCGATTCAAACCAATACCAAGTTGAGTAAGACTCAAAGACCGAGTACTGAAACTAAGATAGCAGAGATGAGTCGAGTACCTTACGCTTCCGCAGTTGGCTCGATCATGTATGATATGACTTGTACTCGCCCTGATGTGGCCTTCACTTTGAGCATGGTCAACAGATATCAAGGGAATCCTGGTAGAGCTCATTGGACCGCAGTCAAGAATATTCTTAAGTACCTTCGGAGGACCAAGGAATGGTTTCTTATCCTCGGTGGGAATGATGACTTAAGAGTACGAGGGTACAGTGACGCCAGTTTTCAGACAGACCGAGATAATTACCGATCTCAGTCAGGCTGGGTCTTTACTCTTAATGGAGGGGCAGTGACTTGGAAAACTTCCAAGCAAGAGACCGTGGCTGATTCAACGTGCGAATCAGAGTACATAGCAGCGAGCGAAGCATCGAAGGAGGCAATATGGTTGAAGAACTTCATCGGAGACCTTGGAGTTGTACCAGCCATAAAGGAGCCTATGAAAATTTTATGTGATAAAGAATTTGCGGTTGCCTTAACCAAGGAACCGAGGGATCATGGCAAATCCAGGCATATCGACAGGAAATATCACTTTATTAGACATCGGGTAGAAGAGGGACTCCTCGTAGGAAAGATGGTATCGTCAGAAGAGAACCCAACAAATCCCCTTACGAAGGGACTGAGTAGGGTTAAGTACTTGCAGCACGCAAGGAGCATTGGGCTGAAGGACGATATAAGTTTTAGTGATTAGATAGTTTTGAAACGTGTGATAGATAAATTGTAATTAACATTTGATGATTAAATAAAGGAGTATTATTTATAAGTAGAGTTACTGTCCTGTGTTAATTATTTACCTATTCTTTCACTTCCTGAATAATAAGATTATTCGAACAATCCACAGTCGTTCATATGTTGGAAGTAGATATGAAAGAAGACTGTTGTGAATTGGTTGTAGACTGTCTAAAGTGTATTAGACATAGCAAAAGTTTGCTGCAACGTTCATGAGTGCTTATGAAATAAGATTTGAGCATTGGATTAAACCCACGCTTACTTGTATCACTTCATGGAATTTATCACGAGTGATCGTAAGACGATAATATCATATGGTCTTTGAACCAAGATATATGGTTTATTGTTTGCGAGTTGGTTGTGCATTGATAATGCGTAAACGCATCAGTAACTTGATGTTATAAAACGCATTGTTGTGCATGATTTGATGAGTGAATTGTAAATGCATATAAGTCGAAGTTTATCTGTTCCTTTTATCCTAAGAGGGTAAAAGTGATATTTGGGCCCCTCGATGATTTGGTTTGACTTATGTGCCGGGCCCGGTCAGGACTAAGTTGATGTGTTCAATTAAGTTCTATGTCAGACAAATCAGAGATCGAGAAACAAACTGCTGGACAATTAGTATGACTATGTTCCATGTATCTGTCTGCACGATATCTTGAGAACGGAGGACTATACGATCCCTTATCTAAAGGACGAGTCAGAGTTCGACAGCGGCTTTTGAGAGCTACGATTTCTAATCGAATCCTGAAGTCATACTTGCAATTATAGTTATTAGACTTATCTAAGTGGGAGACTGTTGGATTAGGTGTCTAATCCCATAACTATATTTGGTATGTACTTGACCCGATAATAGCATGGTCCTTTTAGGTTGCCTTCACCAAAGCAACTTGAATGGATGATTAATGGAGAGAGAGGATATTATGGTTTATTAATATATTATAAGAATAATATATTAAAAGAGAAATCATATTTTTTAATTAATATTGGTCAAGAATTAATTAACAATTAATTTTGTGACTAAAAGAGATTAATTAAATAAAGGGGACTGGTATTGCAATAATAAGATAGTTGGATTTTAGGCTGTAGATCCTTATGGATATAAGGGGGACGAAAATTAGAGTGGAAGCCCACTATGATTTTGTCCATGGCCTTATTCCAGAAGGTTCTCTGGACTGCTTAAGGCCTAAGCTATCCAATCAGGGTTTTGACTGAAACCCTAGCAGCACACCTATATAAAGGACCCTAGGGCACCCAAAATCGACTACCACTTATTCCTAAGAGTTCTAGAGCAGAATTTGGAGCCTCCATTCCATCTCTTCAAGATCATCTTCTTGCCTTGGTGTTTGTAAGCCATTAGAGGTATTACAATTGTGATACTAAGCTCTTGAAGTTGAAGATTCTTGCTGCTTGTGAAAGGTAATCATCTAAACTTGTTTTAGTTGTTAATTTCGAGTTCCATATGCTAGATCTAGGGTTTATAAGCATTGGATGATTTGCGTGTACAATAGAGAAACCTAGATCCAAAGCTTTAGGGTTCTTGCATGAGCACATAGGATTGTTCTTTTGTGTAAAACCCATCAAAAAGGTGCTAAGAAGATCTAAGTACTCATTGAGCAAGGTGAAGACTTTCTTACCCATAAATGATGAGAAAGGCAAGGTGCTTCTGGATCTACTAGCTTCTTCTTAGATCCCCAAGCTTCTCCTTCCTCCTCAAGCTCCAAAGCACTCAAGATTCACTCAAAAATGGCTCACAAGCTCTCAAAGTGGATTAGGGTTTCGAGAATTAGGGTTTGGACAATGGAGGCTGGAAATGAGGCTGAAAGGTGGGGAATAGGATGCTTAAATAGGGTATAAAAACTCGGATTTAGGGTTTCCCAAACCCAGACCAAATCGTCGAGTTGGTCCCTCCATCTCGTCGAGTAGGTTTCCCAACCCGCGTCCCAAATCTGTTCCTACTCGTCGAGTTCTCCTCCTTGGACTCGACGAGTTGCCCTCTTGATTTGGGGTTTTTCTTTCCTTAATTGGCCTTCTGGTTTTCCGGGTGGTACACTCTGAGCGTGGGTTAATCCAATACTTAAAATCCCTATTTTCAAGTACTCATGAATGTTGCAACAAACCATTGCTATGTCTAATCCCTTAGACAATCTACAACCCAATTCATGACAGCCTTAATTCACTACTTACTTCCAAAGTATGATCGACTGTGGATATTTGAATAATCTAATTTTTCGGGAAGTAAAACATGCAAAAATGAAACACAGTGATAAAAATTTGACAAAAGATAGTAAACAATACTCATAAGTAAATCTCCATTATCTAATCATCAAATGTCAATTACCTTTATTTGTTCTAAAACAATACTCATAAATAAATCTCTATTATCTAAGACCCTTTGTGAGGGGATCGACAGGATTCTCTTCTGATGATACCTTCTTCACGACGAGGTGTCCTTCTTCTACTCTATGTCTGATAAAGTGGTATTTCCATCGGCTCCTTTATGGTTGGTACTACTCCAAGATCTCCAATGAAGTTTTTCAACCATATAGCCTCCTTCGATGCTTCGCTTGCTGCAATGTAATCTGATTCACAGGTAGAATCAGCTACTGTTTCTTGCTTGGAACTTTTCCAAGTTACAACTCCTCCATTAAGGGTAAACACCCAGCCAGATTGAGAACGAAAGTTGTCTCTATCTGTCTGAAAATTGGCGTCACTATACCCAGTAACTCTTAGGTCATCACTGCCACCAAGCACAAGGACCCAGTCCTTAGTCCTACGCAGATACTTAAGAATGTTCTTGACTGCTATCCAATGAGCTCTACCTGGATTTCCCTGATATCGACTAACCATGATCAAAGCAAAAGCCACGTCAGGGCGAGTACATGTCATAGCATACATGATCGATCCAACGGCAGAAGCATATGGAACTCGACTCATTTCTGTTATCTCAACATCAGTACTCGGACTCTAAGTCTTACTCAGTTTGGTATTACTCTGGATAGGCAACTCTCATTTCTTGTAATTTTCCATGCTAAAACGCTTTAACACTTTATCCAAATACGTACTTTGACTAAGTCCAATTAGTCTTTGTTTATATTACTGTTATGATATGCTGGAGAGGATGGAGTCGGAACAGAAGGAGGGATCCGTATGAGTATCTTCTCCTGTTATCACAGTGCAAAAGAGAGAATTGACCGTTAGTCGACGTCCGGGAGGAGTTCCCGGGACGAAGCTCCGACGATCAAGTCAGTATGAGATCTGAGAAATATGGTAGAAGATTACAGGGAAGAGAGAATTCCGTCCCCTTCTTTGCGAGGAAGATGGATCCTTTTATACCTGTTTTAGAGGCGTGTCCCTCAACCGATTCTGTTGAGGATTCCCTCGTGAGGTGTGACGTGGCGGACCCATATTGGAGGGTCCTTCGTCATGCCTTTTGCCTCATTCCCTCATTGGCTGGGAGGAAATCTCCTAAACGTTTATAAAGATCGTGGCTATCGTCTAATGGGCGAGTGGGACTCTCTAATTGGTCCCACGTTTTCCGGGATGTAACTTCCTGAAGGAGGGGTTAAGGCGCGGTTCTGCACCTTAACCGCCATATCAGCGTTCTTCACGTTGGCGAAGGCCCGAACTTAGCTTTAGACTAGGTTCTAACTAGGCCAAGTCCGGTGTCAGTTTAACTTCTTTCTTGACGTTCCCCAGAGGGATAAGTTAAAAAGTCCCTTAGACTTGTGGGTGTATGCGTCAGCTTGACAACGTCGCCGTTCGAGTCTATGTCCCAACACGTGTATGGTCGGGATCAGTTCTATCGTTTGACAGGCTTTAGGCAGCGCCGTCAATGTGTGCCAGTCCCGTTGAGAGACAGTTCCTGATGTCAGTTTCGCCCTTAAAATGTATAGAGATAATCTATTAATCTCTGTGTCACATAAATACATAACGTCAATGAAGAGCCTTTTTCCCAGGCTCTTCATCCTCATATCCCCATTCTGGATTTGCTGCATCAATCCGGGTATTCTGTTAATTTTCTTTTCGATTGTTCATCCTTTTCTCAACAATGGAACGTTACGGTAGAGCCCCTACTGCCGAGGAGTTCCAATTTCTGCAAGATCGCTTCGGCTTCTTACCAGAGCACGGCGTAATGACTCCGGCAAAGGGAGCGTCAATCTACGACCGCCCTCAAGAGAAGGTGGGGTTCCAATCCCTCTATTTGAAGCAAGATTACGCTTTCCGACATCCGATTTCTTCAACATGATTGTGGACCACTATGACCTTTCCGTCGACAAGTTGACCCCGAGCACTGTTAATAAAATTGTCGATTTTGAACTGGTTCGTCGATCCCTGGGTTATGTACCAACTTTCTGGGTTTTCAGTTACTTCTTCTACTCGACTACGAATTCTGGGGTCCGTACTTTAGCGAAGAGAAGAGGCATTCGTCAATTGATTTCTGAACAAGACGCTCCGAGGAAAAACTGGAAACGTTAGTGGCTTTGGGTTAATCAAAACCTTGTAGGACGCGGATATCGTAGAACCCGAGACTTTTCTGACCGTCTCCCCAAGTTGTTTGGGAATAATCTGACTCTTGGAAAGCGTTTAGGAAACATCAACATCGTTGGGAGGAACTGGGAAGATTTCATTCTTGCAGCGGCCGGTATGAGTGCTGCCTGGAGGGCTCGCGGGAAAATGGCGCAAATTTTCGTCGTGAGAAGCAGTATTAGCCCTTCTCCTTCTCCCCCCTTTTTAAAAAAAATAGGGTGAGGATAAGATATCTTGTTGGCTTGTGAGATCTTACTTTCGGTGTTTGTTTTCGCAGGTGCTGAGGCTGAGATTTCTTTGGAGATGGCCCTGCGTGGTCACTATCAGGGCAAGCTTTGCCATTGGGAGATCGATATTGTAGAGGCTCTTCCTCCTCATGTGTCTGAAAGGTGCATGCAAGAGCTTGCTGGACTACCCTTGGTGGATAGAGAAAATGTAGGTTCCAGTGGACCTACGTTGCCTTTCCAGCCGACCGTTGGGGTCGTTTTCCCCGTTCGCTCACCGGTTTATGTTCCTTACGATTCTCCTGTGGGGGTACAAGCAGGAAGAGGTAGTGCCCCTACTCGAAAAAGGCGAAGTTTGCGTGTGGTGCCGTCGTTGGATGAGGAGACGAAATACAACGATGCTGGTCTTCGTCCTCGTAAAGCTCGTAGGACTGTATCTGTGGCCAAGCTTCTTGGCGATGTCGGTGGTATTCTTGGCAGTCAATTTTCCGTGCCTGGGCGGAGAGAGGTAGTGGTGGTGCCTAGTTCTCCGTAGGCGTCACCTTCACCATCCGCTGCTTCACCCTTGGTTAACCCTGGTTCCGAAACTATGTCTGGGGGTGCGCCGAGTTCACATGGTGGTTCTTTTCAACGCAAGAAGCCTTCCCTGATTGATGAAACATGAACTTCATTTCACTCCCTGTCTTTCGAGGCCTACGCTCCAGGCTGGGCGATTACTATAGATTCCTTACTGTCGTAAGACACTATCGCCCAAGAGTGGAGTAGATGCGCTCATCCTCTGGCCACGATAAGCTCGCTTGCGGGTCAATCAAGTGCTCGTATGGTTGGTGACCTTTGTTACGCCGCGGCCCAGACCTCTTCCCTTATGGTTGCAGCCGCCGACCGGGTTCGCTGAGCTGGTGCGAATCAGGGGTAGTTGAAAATATTGCAAGGTGCCTTGGCAGGTATGAGGGAGGAGGTTCATGATTCAGAGGCAGGTCGCCAAGTTCTTGCTGAGCAGAACAGTATTGTGGCCCGCGAGAAGGTCGCTTTATAGGATCAAGTGGCCACTTTGGAGGACCGGTCAGAGCGACTTGAGGACCAAGTGAGCTCTCTCACACGAGAGAAAGATGTGCTGGCCAACAGACTGGCAAGGTGTCAACATCAATTGGCTCGAGCCCGTGTTGAAGGTGTAGTCGCTTGAGGTAATTTGCAATAGGTGTTGGAGAAGGGGGTGGTTCGCGTAATCGACAAGGTTATCGAGAGCGTGGAATTTGCCAGTGGGGTCCGGGGTGTTCGTGAGGCATGTCAGGCCCTTGGATTTGAATAGGGGAAAAGACTTGGTGGATTCTCTACGAGTGCCAGAGAACCTGAAGTCCCAGATCCCTGGCTGAGATGGATTTCGCGGGCCTCTTTCGCTTGGGGAAGCTAGATTATGACAGCTTCCGCCAGTTTTGTGGTTGGTCGAATCCGGGAGGTTCTTCTTCAGACTTTGAGGGCTGATTTGTGTCTTGCCCTTTTGCTCGTTGTGTAGTTGCCATTACTAACCATAAACTGTGTATTTTGTTTTGTACTATGTGTATAGTGAAGAATGTTGGCCATTACTAACCATAAACTATGTATTTTGTTTTGTACATTTTCTTGGAAGTGTTTCCTTCCGTTTTATTGTACGTATACACGTTGTTGTGGCATGTTAGCACGTATATTATGGTTTGCCTTGTAGTACCTTTAAGCACACTCCCTTGTTCTAGGGTTTGTGTTAATTGCATAATGTGTGCTTCAGACGTCGTATGACTACTATTATTGAACCATGCTCTGTTGATTTGTATGCTTAGTTAGGCTTATTGTATGAAGCCGTAAAATGTTAGTCACTGTTGTGGACTTGTATCGTCTATTCGCCAATACATAGGCCGAGATCGTCACCTCAAGACCTTTTACTGTTATGATATCATGGGAAATGTTATGAATCTTTTAGAACCCTTTGTACTTGTGCCATTAATTTTGATTTATACATTCTCAGTTCTAAGATGTTATTGGCACATTGTAGGTAAAGATTATGACTCTTTTAATACCTACGGTTGCATCCTTGCATGGATTTTGCTCAAGTAGCGTAGGTGATCAGCCGTTGTTGCTACTTGGAAAGTATGCACAACCTCTATGCTTTGTATTTTTGCAATACAGAATTCTGGAAAGCTTTTTCAAAATGCAAATTATATTATTTCTTGAAAAGGAAAGAAAGACTTAAGACAATAGACCCTGAATGTGTAAGTGTCAAGGCGTATGCACGGTCTTTACTTCGGCACTTGGAGTATGGTTATTCTAGGTGAAGTTCGACTATACTCCTTTTTCTAGGCCTCTGCTTTGCCCAAAAAGTACCTTGAGTCTCGAATCGCTCTCTGGTTAGGCACGACTCGACCATCGGTTATGGGCCTGGCTGGTGCCTTTGCCTGTGAGTAGGCGCTTTTTTGCTTTGCGATTTCCATTTCATACTTTGGCTGATTCATCGTTAGGTCGGCACGTTCTTTCCTTTGGGGGAGAGGTGTTGTAAGACGGCTGAATACACCTCTTTGTCTTTTCCTGGGCTCACGGGTCAGCGTTTGTGCTGCCTTTCGCTGTGGATTTTCCACCTTCTGGAGATCTTCACTCCGAGGTAATTGGGTTTCTCATTTCGTTCCTCGTTGGGCATCACATCCATTACCCGGCTTGGCTGCCACTACCGTTTCCGATCCGTCATTCGTGCTGAATTTGAGAACACCGTGAAAGGTAGACGGGATTGCCTGCAGCTGGAACAGTGCTGGTCGACCTAGTAAGATATTTGATCAGCCGGGCGGTCAACAACCGAGAATTTAAGCTCCCTTGTTATTCGCTTGGTTCCATCATGACTGATCAATGTAAATGGGAGCATGATTGTTCCTGATGGCCAAATGTCGTGACTGGTGAACCCAACTAACGGGCCCTGGCGTGGTAACTGGATTTGCTTTTTCCATTCAATCGGTAACTGCCGAAGGCAGTGTTCATTATGTTGGGTTATGAGCATTCTAACACTCCTAAATGTACACGCAACCCTAAATACCTTGGATCTATGTTTTCTCTATTATACATACAATTATGAACATCCAAGGTATTATCCTAATCTAGCATACAAAATAATAAATATAACAAGATAGAATACATACCTCTTTGATGTAGAATGTCTTCATGAAGCTTGAGTGCCTAGTGCCCCAAGTGTGACACCTCAAATGGTTCACACAACACCAAATACACTTGGAATAACTTGAGAGAAACTTGAACACTCCTTGAAATCGTCTAGCCCTCACACTCACACATTAGTGCACGATTTCTTGAGCCATGAGATTCTTTTATATGGTGGCTATTAGGGTTACACCATGTAACTCATAACTTTACCCATTCCTTATGCTCCATGGATTTTAACCTCCATGGAGTATCCATGGGTCACCCCATGGACTTAGTCCAACATAAGGAATCTTGGATCACAAGCCCACATATATAAGAATGAATGATTTACACAATCAACCCATATATTTAATTAGTCTCCTTTTGATCACTTAATTGATTCCAAATTAATTCTTGATCAATACTAATTAAATAACCTTATTAATATATTAGAACTTATAATATATTAACCAACCTTAAGTGTTATTTCTCTCATTATAGTCTATCCAAATGCATGATGCCATGCAACCTAAATGGACCATGCCGGGTCGGGTCAAGTCTTACCAATTATAGTTATGGACTTAGACATTAATCCAACAGTCTCCCACTTGGATAAGTCTAAAACTATTATTGCGTATGACTTCAGGGACCGATTAGCAATCATAGCTCTCAAAAGCTTCTGTCGAACTCTGACCTTGTCGATGAACTCTGACCTTTGTCAATGACTTGTCCATTAGATAAGGGATCATATATTCCTCCATTCTAGATATCATATGGACTGAGACATGGATTATCAATCATTCTCTCTGTCCATTTGTTGTTTCCCAATTTCCGATTCATGATGACTGACTGATTGAACAAATCAAATCAGTCCTGGCTTGGCCAAGCACTCACATGTATCATCTTTAAATCATCGAGGGGCCCACAGATATCGCTTTTATCCCGAAGGTAAAAGGAATGGATAAACTTCGACTCATATGGCTTGTTCTACTACTTGTTGAATCATACACAAAGGCACGTTTTATAACATCGAGTTACCAATGCGTTTTCGTGCAATCAATGTATAACCAACTCATAGTAACAACTCATATCTCTAGGTTTGAAGAATATAAGATATTATCGTCTCATGATCACTCGTGATAAAATCCATGAAATGATTCAAATGAGCGCGGGTTGAATCCAATACTCAGAACTTATGAGCACTCATGAGTGTTGTAGCACCACTTTCTCCACCAACTTGGACCTCTACAAACCAACCCATTACAGTCTTGATTCATATCTACTTCCAACATATGACCGACTGTGGATGGTTTGAATAACTTAATCATTAAGGAAGAGCGACTTAGTTATTCTGGAAGTCAAAACATTCAAAGTGAAACATAAGAATAAATGAATCAAATATGGTATCAAACCCTATGAATATAAATAAACACTTTTATTTATCACCATACTGATTACTCATTATTCATTGTTTCGGTTTTATCAACTTTATACTTGAATTAAAAACACTAGTTGTCCCATGCTCCAAGCATGTACAATATGTTTTTCTTAAACAATAGCTTTGCCATACACCAAGTATGCACTCTATGTTTGTCTATGATCCTTACTTTGTGAAATAAACCAATTGAACATAATTTCAATGATTCTAATTTCACACTCCCAAATCCTTATCGAAAAATGTGAGAATTTCAAATTCCTATCATTTATCGAAATCTGTTTAGATTTTAAACTTATATGCACTGACCCTCCTGTAATGAATATGTACAAAGTCACAAAGACTTGTCAACAGTCATTATAAGGTATTCCAATGGAGATCAACTCCATGGAAACTAAGTCTCATATTCAAAGTACATTGCTTTGGACATGCTTCTTGCATTAAGTTTTCTAATCTTACACATATAAGTTCCACCTATGGAGACAACTCCATATTCTCATTTTGACTATCACTTCTGAATAAGAGATGCCGCTTTTCAGAATATGTCAATATGGTCCTTCCAAAATTAGCACTATACTTCCAACTGTCCCTGTGCAACCAATCTTTGGTAAACCTCAGATTGTCCTCGACAATTGCTTAATCATTTTAGTCATATCCAATTCTAGACCTTTTCCCTTCATAATGCCCCAGGCATTTGGAAAATTTTAGAAAGGATGAATATAGCACATGTAATCGATCCTATATCCGAAGCATATGGGACACGATTCATGATGTCTCACATAAAGACTAAACCAGTCTTTTGCTATAATATTTCCATTTCAATTTGCCAAGTTCTCAAAATTCAGATTATGAAAAGGGACGCCGTAATCATAATCGAATTTTAGAACGCAAATAATGGACCCATATATAGAATTTCCTTATGTTGAGCCATTCCAACATGAAATTCATATATATATCCTTGATTAAATACGATTAAAATCTCAATCTAAGCTTTTAGAATTGAAATGAAGTATAATTTCCTCTCCCTTAATTATAGCAAAACAACTTTTTCAACCCCTGCAACCTCACGAATTGAAACTTTTGTTTTCTATAATTAACATTTCTAACTTGCAACCTTTGTCATAATTATCATGCTCCCACTAACATGATGATTATTAGCATAACACTTATGTTCCCACTAGCTTTGACATGTACTCAGAAATCAGCTGACTTTCTTACCAAAGTTCAGATTTCTGATACTAGATTGTTTTGATAAAACTTTATCAAAATCATACACCTCTCTTAGATAGCTCACATGTGTGTCTAAACAATTTTAGAACTATGAAAAGGGATGTCGTAATCATAGTCTCAATTGTTTAGACCTTCGCCACTTCTCACAAGTCCATGTTAGTGTGCCGGTAAACCACACACGCTCCACTAACGACTTTGAGAAATGCAAATATCACAATTACTATCTAGCTAAAATCCACTTAGTGAAAGTGTTTCCTCACCATCATTTTCATGAATCGGAGAGAAACCTTATGACACTTAGATTTAATAGTGTATGTGTTCTTATCCATGTGAATTTGTCAAAACCATAATCACAAGACAAGGTTAGTGACAAATCCAAACTCATATTGATTAAACTTGTGCAATCTTAAATTCTTGCCATTTGGCAGCTCAGGCCTGCCATTGCTTCCAAGTAGTTGTGCAACCAATTGAGAACTCTCAGAACTCCTATGCAAAGCCAACTTGAATAGGCACAAAAATTTCAACACGATAGGTTATAAACCTCAAGTCGTGTGCTAGTGAAGGACTTTAGGTTTTATTCTTGATTAAGTCTTGAAACTTTCAAGAGCTTTAAGACTCCCACTGTCCTCTTGACATATAAGACTCCCTTGTCAAATATTCAAGAGATAGTGCGGATTCTTTATCAAGACTAACACTTTACACAATTGGCCTAAGTTGGTCTCTGTTTTATCCAAAACATCACAACTTACCAATTTCAAATGTACAAGAGTAGATAACCTTTTACTCTTACATTTGACTAGTGTTAACAAACCCTCTTTAAGATATGTCACTCAAGTTACAATCTTGGAGTATGACTCTAAGAATTGTTTTGGAACGAAGTATGACTCATCTTTTTGATTTAACCATTTCAACAATTCATGACTCCTCTTCTTAGTCATAAGAATGCACTAAGATGACTTTAGAGGACCAATTGTGATATGGTATCTTAATCATTAAGATGATCATAAACATGATACTAAAGTACTCTCCCATCTTTTCAGATTTGAGAAACTTTTATCTTTCTGCCATACTTTGATTCTTCTTATTCGTTATGTCTCACATTAAAACTTCTCCAATGCTACAGACTTATACTTAAACTTATAAGTATAACCATATTTACTGAACTTAAGTAAATCATGACGAATAGTCTTCTTGATCTTTTGTGGTGGACTTGACCAGTGCACAAGAATGTGTACTCGATCCCTTAGTCCTTTCCTTATTCACATAAGGAATTAGTCTTAATTTTCCAAGCTGAAAGTTCTCATTCATCATACTATACAACTTGCATGATTCCAAGTTTCGGTCCAATTGAACCTTGGGTGATGAGAATCTTTCCTTATTTGGTAATATTAGACACTACCACAACCGAAAGAATCAAATCCATTTTTCCAATATTGCTATCAATGGAATCTTATAAGCAACAACTTTTCACAAATGCCATTGTAATGATACTTAAAATAAATAAAATCAAAACCTTTTTCTTTTATTTTAAAACTTTGCGGAAAAACTTATCCTTACAATCCATATGAAAACCTTGTTGTTATCTATTCCTAAGCAATATAAATATCATAACTCTTAAGTAATAGCCCAAAATTCTGATCACCGAACCATGCGATTGAAATCCATCTTCGCGATCAGAATCAACATGTACTTAATAGAGTTAGACAATGGACTTTACCTGAAGTAGAGCCAAACTTATTGACTTTAACATCCTTAGGTAAATTTGGCAGCTTCGTAACCAATGCCCCTTCCTTTGGCAATAGTTACCTATGGACCCTTGATAATAGGACTATCTCAGACTTCGCCTCTCTCTTTACCATTGGGTCAACCGAGTTGACTATGGCCGATCCCTTTCCATTGGGAAGAGAGAGCTTTACTGGATATCCAATTTCATCATTGTCAATGTCCATAGCGTTTTAGGAAGTTGATCTTAGCAAATAGATAAGATCATTAAGGGTCTTGTCTTAGTCTGTTTCATAGGATTCCCAAAAGAACTCACTATGTGACTTAGAAAGTAGTTGAGCCACCAACTTTCTCAAGACTTTGACACCCAACTCTCCCGGCTTGTCAATATGTGACTACATCTCCAAGATGTGATCACACCTAGACCTTGCCTTGCCAATAGGGCTTGAGTGACCTTAAACTTTTTAGGAACTTGTGGGTTAGGGAGAATAATTGGAGGAGGTGAAAGAAGTATGATATCCATGGGACATCATCTTCATTTAGGAAAGCTTGTTTCAAGAGATTTGGGAAGATCATAAATGTCTAGACCAGACATCTTTTTGGGAGATATTCAAGATAGTTGATTTAAAGTCCTTAATATGACACCCAATATGAAATATTAAGGCTAGGACCCAACAAACTATTTTATAACTTAGAAGAGGGATGCCGTAATCCAAGCTATAAAATATTTGAAGGTAGGTGAATGACGATTCACCAATTTCCACCATGAAAAACGAAATAATTTATTAGGTTTTAATTGGATTTGAAAGTCCTAGATCTTTGAGATTCATTGAACTGTTCAAAGGCATGTTTCAATCTCGAGTGTGCCCTTCAGGTTTTGTGACTGGGATACCGAGGATCACAAAACAAGGTGTGAATAACCATGCAAATATACTTGGTACCCTTAATATTTACCCCTTAATCAGTGTGCCGGTTAACCACACACGCTCCACCGATACTATGATAAATATTAAGTTACCCTTTGCCTACCTTGTTAAGTCCAGGTTAGTGTGCCGGTTAACCACACACGCTCCACTAACGACTTAAGCAAAGTGCAAAGTGTAATTTCATGGGTTAGCACCAAATTCACATTTTCCTAAGTAACTAAGATTGGGTATTAATAAGAGTTTAGTTACTTAGTATTTATCATTAATACTTTTAATGAAAGGAGAATTATAGTCCTTGTCCTACCCGTTCGGCTAACGACCCTCCACCAGTCAAGGAAGCGGTGGGTGAGAGTGGACACCCATTAAACTGCCATTTTATAGGCAGTAACCTTATACCCCCCCTTATAGACCGGCTTCGTGAATGAGGCCTACTAATGGTAAGACTGACTTTACTCTTATACATATATATAAATATTATTAACTTATAATATTATAAAGTATAAGGGATGAATTTTAACTTTTAAAATTCTAAGGGCTAACTTGGAATTAAAGTATTCATAAGTGAAAACTTTTCAAATTTCAAAACTTGAGGGCAAGTTTTGAAACTATTCAAAACTAATTAATTCCATAACTATTGAGTTTAAAGTAGTTTTAATTAAAAAAAAAAAAAACTCTTCAAGTTCCATAACTTGAGGACAAGTTATGGAAGACTTTAAACTAATTAATAAAAAAAAATAACTTTTTTTTTATTGTAACTTATGGAACTAATTAAGGTTACACTTTTTTTTTAGTTTAATGAAGAGACTCTTGAACCTCCATAACTTGAGGACAAGTTATGGAGTCATAAAACCATTTAATTAGAACTAGACTCTTCATTTTGTAACCTTTGCCAACTTTTATGAGTTTTATGATTCTTAAATGTGACTTTTCATATAACTTGAGGACAAGTTACAAAAACACACTTTGGAATCAACTCTTAGATTAAAATGGATTGAAAACAACTATTTCACACAACTTTTCTATTAATCTAAGAACCTCATAAGAACAAGATAATTCAAATCATCAATCTTCAAGAAATTAGCATGAACATACAAACTAATACAAATCTTGAAATATGACAATTATCTTAGAAATTGGATTAGCATGAACATTACCACATCAAAAACAAGTTTATAAGTCCAAAAACATCTTAGGGTAATGTTCATAGTCCAATTCCAGCCAAAACAATCGAATATATGCATCCAACTCGATTTTTCAGCTACTTTTGCAAGTATAACAAGAAAACAAATCTGGCTCTGATACCACTGTTGGGTTATGAGCATTCTAACACTCCTAAGTATACATGCAACCCTAAATACCTTGGATCTATGTTTTCTCTATTATACATACAATTATGAACATCCAAGGTATTATCCTAATCTAGCATACAAAATAATAAATATAACAAGATAGAATACATACCTCTTTGATGTAGAATGTCTTCATGAAGCTTGAGTGCCTAGTGCCCCAAGTGTGACACCTCAAATGGTTCACACAACACACAATACACTTGGAATAACTTGAGAGAAACTTGAACACTCCTTGAAATCGTCTAGCCCTCACACTCACACATTAGTGCACGATTTCTTGAGCCATGGGATTCTTTTATATGGTGGCTATTAGGGTTACACCATGTAACTCATAACTTTACCCATTCCTTATGCTCCATGGATTTTAACCTCCATGGAGTATCCATGGGTCACCCCATGGACTTAGTCCAACATAAGGAATCTTGGATCACAAGCCCACATATATAAGAATGAATGATTTACACAATCAACCCATATATTTAATTAGTCTCCTTTTGATCACTTAATTAATTCCAAATTAATTCTTGATCAATACTAATTAAATAACCTTATTAATATATTAGAACTTATAATATATTAACCAACCTTAAGTGTTATTTATCTCATTATAGTCTATCCAAATGCATGATGCCATGCAACCCAAATGGACCATGCCGGGTCGGGTCAAGTTTTACCAATTATAGTTATGGACTTAGACATTAATCCAACACTTCGGACATAGTAAGCTGAGTCTTTGACTTTTGGTTTTTGTGGAGCATCAGCTAGACAATCTTTGGCAAAGTGGTTTGCATGACCACATTTATGACACAAGATCTTTGGTTTGTCTGATTTGGAATTTTGAGAAGATTCCGGAATGGAGTTTGGTTTAGTGAGATTAGGCTTGTATGCAAGACTGTTCCCTGCATTTTCTTGACAGGGGTCCAGGAAGCAGACGTTGGGCAAAGGCGTCTGTCACCAGGAATTCTTCATGTCCCGAGAAATTCAGGGTAGTTAGCGTGAACCGATCGTAGTAGTCACAGATCGATTCTCTTTCTTTTTGTTTGCACGCCATCACGGAATTGGCATCTCCTTTTCCTTTCCTTAATTGCATGAAGTTGTTGAGGAAAAGGTATTTCAGTTGGTCAAAGCTTGAGATACTGCCTGGCCTTAGAGAGTTGAACCACTTGCCTGCGTTTCCTGTTAAGGTACAAGGGAAATATGTGCAGGTGAAGTGACGATCCATCTTAAGAGATGTCATCGTCCACTCGTAGTTATGGATGTGGTCATCTGGGTCTGTAGTGCTGTCATACTTTGGCATGTTTGGAATCACCGCAGTGTGCGGGATCTCATATTACGGGAGTTCATGGCTGAAGTTGGAACTTACGCTTCGCATGGGGTTGTCCATGTATGAATATGGTATACCACCATGAGTCATGTGTTGTTTCATCTGGTAGGGGCTTACATGCATCTAGTTATGCATGGTCGTCTGCAAGATGTATGTTCGATACTGATGTAGGTTTGGCGGCAATCCAAAGTTTTGGATTACATATTGCCCTACCGGAGGAACTAAATATGGGCTTGCTCCTGTGTATTGTTGTGTGTACGGGTTGAACGACTGACTGGCTGCCATGAAGGGGTTGAATTCGGATGCTACCGAGAACTGGACGCCGGATCCATAAGGGCCAGGTCCCTAGATGGACGAAGTCTACACGCATGTTACTTGCGGCGGAGATGGTGTAGGGGTTGCACCTGGCGTCTGCTGTGCAAGATGGTTGAAGCTCGACGGTTGCTGTGCAAATATCGACACATAAGACAACCCTGCCATGGCGGCGTGTGGGTGGACCATCGAGGAATGTTGTGGATGTGGCTGAATGGTGTGAGGGATCCAGGTTCTAGTGCCAGAAACGTACGAGAAGGATTGTTGTTGCGATGTAGGGATCTCTGTTTTTTGCGTTGCGATGATTTGTGGAGTTGTGGTTACGATTGCTATCTGTGGGGTTGTGCTTGTTGTTGGGCGCCATAGATTGGCGATTGATAGCTTATTTTATTTCCTTATTTTTATTAGTTTAGTTTAGTATTTTTAGCTCTTTTTATTGGTATTGCATTGTATATTCTTTATTTTCTTTATCATGGATTGTGTCGGGTACTTTCTATTTTGCATGAGATATTTTGCAGGGTTTTGGAGCTCATTGCGGTTGCGGTTTGACTGGAGTTGGGCTTAGTGGGCTTCTCGATGCATTATTGGGCTTTACGGATCCATCAAAGGAAATTTGGGCTTAAAAAGTTGAATATTTGGATGAAGTGGGCTTTTGAAGATGGGTCATGGATTCTTATTTTGGGCATGAACTATCCATATTTAAAGCTTGAAGGTGATTGGCCAATTTCAAATCATGTGAGTCATGGAGGGGACCAAGGGAATCTTGGGTAGTGGAGTGGGAAGTGGAGAAAAATAGACCAATAACATTCCAGCAACACTTGCGAGGGTGGACTCTCAGTCGCGCGAGTACCCGTGCTACTGCAAACGTTTGGGCATTTTGGTCATTTTGTTCACCATTTACCTTGGGGGTTGGATCTTTCACATACACTTCGATTTTCCACCATTAGAGACATGGAGAGGCGATTTTTGGAGCTTGTTTCTCATTCTTCTCATCTTTCTAAGTAATTGGTAGTTTCTTGATGCAATTATACTTTTGTGATTGTTATTTTGTTGCCATGAGTGGCTAGTTTCTCTATTTTGGTTAACTTTGGCTAAAACCCTTGGATATTTGTGGGTTTTTGAAGGATTCATGCTTAATTGTCATTTATCTTATGTTTATGATTCTAGTTCATATTTCTTATGCTTGTTTAATACGTTGAGCATGAGCTAGGTACTTGAATGAGCAATTGTTGGTTTATTTCTTTGGTTTAGCATTGAATCCTTTATGGACGTGTAAGCATTGACATCCTCTAGGAATTGGGGATTCCTTTATTCTTAAGGCTAATCAACTTCTTGGGTTCAATTGCTTCAATTGAATCCTTGATTTTGATTAAGAAGGTGTGTTGTGGGCTTCCCCAACCTCCATACTACATATGAGGAATCTTGGCATATCATGCTTCATGATTGATATAACCAATTTGGGATGAATGATAAGCTTCATATTGAATCCTAATGATAAACACACAAATGTTCATTGTGTTGAATTGCCTTGGTTAACCAATTCTCTCTAATATTTTAGCATCTCACTATCTTGCTTAATTGCAAGCTTTTTAGTTATTCAAGTCTTTTAGTTTTCAAGCAATCATAATACCCCCTTTTAATTTAATTGTAATTAGTTAGTTCTATTACACTAGTTCTATTGGATTGCATTGGTGATTGAAAACAACCATTTCCCCGAGGATCGATACCCCTTTTTACCATTATATTACGTTTTATTTGTAAACAAATGGTGTAATTTGCTTGGTGGACTTGACATCCGACCAGCGATGTAAGTTGCCGCCGTTTCGGCTACAAAACTGGATGCATCTGTGAGACCGGTGTGCGGTTTGAGGCGTGCTCCTCCTGAACAGAAGTTTGCCCGCCATCAAGTGACTGTATTGGGCGCACCGGGCTTTTCGTCGCTGCTCCTGATGTCACAGGGATATCGCCTGTCATTGTTGCTTTCTGGGTTTGTTTCGTGTATGTAGTCGGAACTGTAGGAGGGATACGTATGAGTATCTTCTCCTGTTATCACAGTGCAAAAGAGAGAATTGATCGTTAGTTGACGTCCAGGAGGAGTTCCCGTGACGAAGCTCCGACGATCATGTCAGTATGAGATCCGAGAAAGATGGTAGAAAATTACAGGGAAGAGAGAATTTTTTCCCCTTCCTTGTGAGGCAGATGGATCCTTTTATACCTGTTTTAGAGGCGTGTCCCTCAACCGATTCTGTTGAGGATTCCCTCGTGAGGTTTGACGTGGCGGACCCATATTGGAGGGTCCTTCGTCACGCCTTTTGCCTCATTCCCTCAATTGCTGGGAGGGAATCTCCTATACGTTTATTAAGATCATGGCTATCATCTAATGGGAGAGTGAGACTCTCTGATTGGTCCCACGTTTTCCGGGATGTAACTTCCTGAATGAGGGGTTAAGGTGCGGTTCTGCACCTTAACCGCCATATCAGCATTCTTCGCGTTGGCGAAGGCCCAGACTTGGCTTTAGACTAGGTTCTGACTAGGCCAAGTCCGGTGCCAGTTTGACTTCTTTCTTGACGTTCCTCAGAGGGATACGTTAACAATTACCGTATGCGACCACGTTAAATCTGACGGAAATCACTGACAGGACGTTATCTCGCCAGGGTCTTGGCCGGGTCTCAGTCTTAGCCCGGACAGGCCAACGCCAAGATCACAACTTATTTTCCCTCACGAGGAAGAATATTCCTTGTAATCCTCACATTCTATCATGACCAATCAGGTTATGATAAAGAGTCGGATGACGCCCAGAACTGACGTCACCTGGCTATCAAACGATGTGAGCGTACTTCTCCCAGTAGGAAAGTTCCACGTCTCACTCCCACATGGGGAGAATCTCC
This sequence comes from Lactuca virosa, assembly GCF_052849685.1. Lineage (NCBI taxonomy): Eukaryota > Viridiplantae > Streptophyta > Magnoliopsida > Asterales > Asteraceae > Lactuca > Lactuca virosa. The sequence continues at coordinate 72,443,607 of NC_136432.1, forward strand.
CCATTCCGTTAGCAACAGGTATAAAAGTATCCCTTTCTGGCCAAGGAAAAGGAGGATCTTCTTCCCTATACAATTTTACCTAAATCTCTCTAAGAAATAAAGCTAACTTGATCATCAGAGTGACGTCCCAAGAGAACCCTCAGTCGTCCTCTAAGGAATCTTTTGTGCTGTGTTCTCAGGAAAACCTCCAAGATCAACCCGTCAACAAACGTCCAATTTGCTGAAGAGCATGTCACAACATTTGGCGCCATCCGGACGTATCCTCAGAGTGATACAGCCATGGACGACGCTGGTTCTCTGCAAAAGGGGGACCTAAACCCAACAGCAACCGGGACGGTAGAAGAAGATCTGTTCAAAACACCGGTGATAGTAAACGAGGAACATCACCGCGAGTGTAAAACATAGGCCCCAATCCAGGTGCTAATGGCGCGGGTCCCGCTAATTACGACAGAAATAGCAGAGCCAGTACTCAAGAGCAGTTTTCGACAACTATCGTCATAAGGTTCGCTGCCTCAAATGGCGATAATGATACATCCCAAAAATACTGTCTAGAAATTTCGTTTTTAATCAATAAATAAAACCATACTTATCAAAATCATTTCATCAAAAAACATAAGTCATCGTATCAAATCAGAGTATCATATCAAAACAAATGTTCATTATATCAGAGTAAAACATCCCAGGCTAAAACATCTTGGTGTGTGCAATGCAGTCATTCCGAGGTCTTCACTTTGCAACTGGAAGTACCTGAAACCAAAACTGAAAACCGTAAGCACGAAGCTTAGTGAGTTCCCCAACCTACCACATACCATACACATAAGCACATATACTGGGCCCCCTCCCCTACATCGGGCCCCGCCCGGCATCAGACTCTATCCGGCATCAGGCCCCACCCGGCATCAGGCTCCGCCTGGCATCGAGCCCCGCTCGGTATACATATCTGTTTCTCTTAGGCCCCACCTGTCTCTGGGCCCCGCCCGCTATACACATGTAACAATATCATATAATCATACTAGCACATAAAGAAAACATACGCTAAATGTATTTCTTGTCCTAAGGCCTCGCCTGACTTGGGCCCCGCCCCTGTCCTGCTACTGATGAGTCATGGAATCCCGTCCATACTCAGCTAGTGATGAGATACGGGATCTCACCCATACTCACCTCCCTACCAGGCACATACATGTATCACACATACAACAAGTATAATCTATTATGCAAACATTCCTCGGTCTTGCCCCAGCATCGGACCATATTCCGGAATAACATACATATGAACCTTCCTCGGGCCCCGACCGGCAGCAGACCGAAGTCCGGAAGCATATAAACATTCCTCGGGCTTGCCCCGTCATCGGACCGAAGTCTAGAAACATACGAACAGACACATGCAAGAATCACAAAGACACCAAGCATATAAACATCCCTCGGGCTTGCCCCGACATCGGATCGTAATCCGAAACATATAACATAACTAATGCCAAGGGCTAACCCCCGGGTCTTCCTACCATACATAAACTAAATGGGCCGGCGTTGTGGTCGTAGACCCATACAAACAGTGAGGAGACTCACCTCGTACTGCTGAAGTCCCGCGGATAATCCTCTGGCTGCTAACTGGCAATTCCCCGAACCGCTGATCCTTCGGCTCCCCGAGCTATTAGTACCGAAATAACACTTAGTCAAAACCCAATAGTCCTTACTTGGGGTTAAATGACCGTTTCACCCCTGGGCCAACAAGATTCACAACCAAGGGCCAAAACTATCAAATCCATAAATATCCATCAATGGCCCAATTTTCTAAATTGGGCCCAAACCCTTACATGGGCCTTTCCCCAAAGCCCAATTACTTTTCTGAACCAATGAGTTTCCTATGGCCCAAAAGTCCAAGCCCATTGGGCCCAATCAAGGCCTAATTACATTGGGCCCACTAAGGCCCAATTCATAAACCAAGGCCCATTAAGGCAAGCCCAACCAGAAGTCCATTACTCTAAAATCCTTAGTCCATTATGAGTGCAAACCAAAAGACAAGTTCAATACCAATCTATCCCACAATCAAAGAGTCCAAAACTTGCACATGGGTTGCTCACGTCGTGAGCCCTTTATGCTCACGTCGTGAGGTCGTGGTTTCAGTCCATGAACTTCCTCGAATATGTACTCACGTCGTGAGGCTTCATCCCTCACGTCGTGAGTCCAGATTTGACCAAAAATGAGCATTAAGCTCTTAATCCATTAAGCCTTAACATCGTATAGTATATAGGGTCTTCCTTGACCCCAAGGACCATAAAAATCGAAGCTTTCTAGTCACATATGTCCAATACATGACTTAAACACCAACCAAGATCAAATGAAGTAAAAAGGTCCAAGACTCAAACTCGGAGACCAAAACCATGACCAAAATCCAGATTTGAGACTTATAAGGCTTAAGATGCCACCATGATCCATAAAGTTGCCAACTTTATGGATTCCATGCATGCCAACCTACATAACAAGCCATAAAATGCATGGACACTTAGATCTAGCAAGAAAGGAATGAAAGGCATGAACTTGAAGTCCCAATCGAAACACTAATTTCGGGACGAAATTCTTTCTAACGGGGGGATGATGTGACAACCGTCAATTTTGGCCAAGTCAAAGTCAACTAAAGTCAACAAGTCAAACCGGTCAACTCATCTAACCCTTGTACATTAGGGTTTCCATTATGTTTCTTATTGAACGACTCGCAATCTTAATACAAAGTATCACGTAGAGTTTTCACGTGTTCAGAAATTCCAAACCCTAATCAGGGCAAGTGATGAAACTACTCGATAAAACATTATTCCTTAACCCCCGGGGGCATATAACAATCATAACAAGACTTAACAAGGTTTACAAACCTTGAATTACGGAGTCAAACACTCAAAAAGGTCACAAAAGAAGTCTCTCCCAATCTCTTCCACTCTAACTCTCCCAAAACTCTCTAAGTAGGAGGAATCTCTCCAAGAAGGTGAAATCTCTCCCAAATCTCTCTATGTGTGAGAAATCTCTCCAAGAATGTGAAATCTCTCCCAGTATGTGAAATCTCTCCAAGAATGTCAAATCTCTCCCAAATCTCTCTCTGTATGAGAAATCTCTCCAAGAATGTGAAATCTCTCCCAAATCTCTCTCTGTATGAGAAATCTCTCCAAGAATATGAAATCTCTCCCAAATCTCTCTCTGTATGAGAAATCTCTCCAAGAATGTGAAATCTCTCCCAAATCTCTCCCAGTATGTGAAATCTCTCCAAGTATGTCAAATCTCTCCCAAATCTCTCTTAAAACCTCTTTTGATCTTTTTGTAATCATTTGGGGCATCCCGACACTTGACTTGGTGAAAAACCATGCGAAACGGGAAGATGCCTTGGAAAATAGCCTCTTAGGGCCGAAGTCCCTCTATAGGGACCAAACCCTCCTTGAACCAGAGTCTCCTTGAGCAGCCGTAGCCAGCGAGCCGCAGCCACCGACCGCAACCACCTGGAGCACTGCATCCGAAGTCGCCTCCGGGCCTACCTGCCGAACCCGCCTGCGGTACCTGCTCGAGCCACAACGCCTTTTCTCTTCGAATCCACATCCGCGACCAAGCCATCACTTCGGATCTAATGCTGTTAAGGCCGGAGTCACCCTCCTGACTTCGGATTTGCCACTTTCCACCCGGTTTTCGACCACGACTCCGTTTTAAGCCCGTCTTTAATTATTTTAACGCGGAATTTTCTCCAAAAATCATATTTTAACATATAAGACCCTAAATGTTCATAATTTAAACATATTCTTATGGAAATATTTATTTAAGAATAAAATCTAGTGGGTGAATATTTAAGGTGGAGTGTTGACTTTACCTTAGTATGTGACACAAGCAACCACTCCCATGTCCACTCCATGACCAACTATTGTCCTTCCACCATACCTGGTCATTCAAGAGTACTTTCCCCACCATTTGACCAGCCATACTTTTGGTCAAGGCTGAAATCTATCCTCTCTCCTCACACTTCCTTCATTCTCTCATTTTTCCTCCAAGGATCACACTCCAACTTCTCTCACCATTCTCTCTCAATTTCGAGACTTCCAAGGCTGATCATCAAGCTTTCTTCCACTCTTGGTAAGTATAATTCATTCTTCTTATGATTATTACACATCCTTCTACTCAAAATCATAGGGGTCTTACACAAACATCGTCACCTTCATGTTAGGTTCTCGATTCATCAAGGCATCTTCTAAGTGTTCTTGAGTTGAACACTACCTTTCTCCATCATCCATCTACTGAAATCACTCAAGGTGAGTTCATACCCCTATCTTTTCATGTTTTTCTTAAGTTTTAAGGGGGGGGGGGGGGAATACAAGATAAAACACCAAGAACACAACTAAATACATTTAACAGCCTTCATCAGAAAAGTTTAACTCCATTCACGGACTGTTTTGGTCAACTTAAACATTTTAGTTTTCAAAACTGTATTAGGTGCAAATAGTTCAGGTTCATACCTTTAAAATGACTATTTGCAAATCTCCATACGATTTTTCTACGATTTATGGTGATTTTTACAAAACTGCCTATCATTTCAAAAACGAATTCGGACCAGTCTGTGAATATGAACATTTTAACACAAGTTAAAGACTTCCAAAAATCATAATAAAAATTATGAATAAACTAGACACATTTTATGAACTCTCAGAATTTACGGATTCAGTTTTCGACTTCGTATGATTTTTCTATGATTTTTCTAAAACAATGCAGAAAGGTTAAAAACTAGTTAACAGCTTATAATTTTTCATAACACTTTGTATTATGTCGAGCAAAGTGTATAACAATAAGTTCTACGTATTGAATGTATTTGTTGCTAGTTTATCATCATAAACTGAAATGTAGCCATTCATGATAAGAATTCTTCATTCATTCGAACACATATAATAAGCATAGTTTATGGATTTTTACCCCATGAAAAAGGTTTCACTCTCAAAACAAATGGGTTTTCATATATTACATGATAAACTATAATAGGTATAGTTTATGATCTCATTAACATAACAAACATAGTTCGAAAGGTTTTTATTCCCACAGAAAAAGGTTTTACACACTCGCGCACACCACACGTAAACTTGTTAATGTAAATTGTGAGACTTTCCTCTTAGTACTCCTAGAGTACAGGTTAAAATTCCTGGTAGTTATAACCAGAGTCTCTTGTAGGGAGAACATGATAGTTGTGTATAGATCTATATTGGTTTGACAAACCACATCTGAGCTGCTAGCTACAGCTAGACCGGCAGGTCTGAGGTGACAAGTGTCATTATCTTTTTCGACGCCTGAGAAACGTCGTGGCAGGTTCATGGTCATAGTATGGTTATAGCGACTCACATAGGGGGTTAACAACACATAAAGTTTACGGGATATTTCCCAAATTAAAAAGGGTTTTATGTCGATTTAAAATCACTTTTTATATCTTTATGTATGGAAAAATACTTGTTTATTTTCGGTCCTGGGATTTAGGACTACATAACTTTTATAAGGAAAATATAGGATTTTCTTTGGAATCATATCTCTGTTAAAACTATATTTCATCTAGAATTGTTAGACTTCAGCTATAATTAGTAAGTGTATACGCTAGAGTTATATAAGAATCTAGTCATAATCGACTTAGAATTGGTGGGCCCGCCTTACTTCTTGTTCCTTGTTTGGTTGTGGACCTAGGGCAGACCCATTATATTTGACGGTTTACTTAACTTAAATTTTATATAACTTATATACACTGGGCAATTTTAGAAGGAATCTATGGGTCTTTTTAGGGTTCATTATCACATAACATAGGAAAATTCTTTTCACACTTAACTAAGAAAATATTGGATTTCCTGGAAATCAAACTCTATCGTTTTTACAAGGAAAATGGTTTCTTCCTCAAACAAAACTCTTATGAACTCACCAACTTAATTGTTGACACTTTTTCAAAACTACTTGTATTCTCAGGAAATCAGTGAAACAGGAAAACCAACAGCATTTTGAGGATGGGACGATAAATCGTCAAATAGTTCATTTTGTCATCATAATGTAATTGATTTGAATCATGTAAACAGATACTTTGGTGTAACTTTTTCAATTATATTTATGATGGTTGTATTTACTTTGAGCACTATTATACTCGTTGTTGTGATATTATACATGAAGTCCTCCACCCCCGGACGTTTCCGCCATCCTTGGTTTGGGGGTGTGACAAGGCGCTCCTCACGTTGTGAGCCCTTAATGCTCACGTCGTGAGCCTTAACAGAACTTGGTTAACAAGTCAACGATCACTCACACGAACTACTTCAACTTTAAACGGCCATAACTTCTTCGTTTCAACTCCGTTTTTGACGTTCTTTATATCCACGGAAAGGTAGAGAGAAGCTCTACACATCTATCAACTTATTCTCACCTCAAAACCTTCCGAACGAAAATCCAAAATTCATAAAGAGTTCGAACTGCCACTTTACCGATATACCCCTTTGGCTCCACGGCACAACCCAATTCCCGGATCACCTCAATTACATTATCCGTACCTAAATGGGTCTAGATCTCTCTTTTCAAAGTCCCTAAGCCTTAAGATGACCCATCTTCAGGCCACATTCCCGAATTAGGAAAGCGATTCGGAACAGGGCGTTACAACTCTCCCCACTTAAATTAGATTTCGTCCTCGAAATCACTCCTTACTAACACCCATATTCCAACAAGTGATCTAAGGAACGCTACCATCACACTAAACATCCAATGGTCTTCCCAAGGCAACTGAACCCAACTACCAAGACCTTCCAAACCTGATGAGGGATAAATCCTTACTGTCATACGGAGAACTCATTCTGTCTTTTCGAGATCTGAAATCTTTAATGGTCTGTCTCCCTGACGGACCTCCTATGCTTCCAAAAACTACCATAGCAGAACCTTATCGAATCACCGACCACACACTTCCAATTTGGATTATCTTGATGCGACCCTCAGTAACGAGATCCCTGTCCATAACCAGCTGTAGAATACTCACACTTGACAGAAGGCTCAGATAATCCTTCGAGTAGAAAATTCATCCCTGAAACGGTTAGAGTCAAACGAGAGTTGTGCAACACGGTCAAATCCTTTACTCTGAGATTATTCAGTCCAACTGTAAGTGACTTAGCACCTTCAATCGATAAGTTATTCCCCATACGAGAATCCTCACTTCATCACTGCTGCCTGAACATCGAGCTGTCTCCTGAACACTGTTCAAATGAACTGAGACCACCTTGGTCCCAACTTATCTGTCAACTATCTGGAATACAGGATTCCCACCCGGTTGCTGCACTAAAGAACGCTATCTTAGTCGCTCCCAGCGACTTCCGAAGAAACTTCGGCTATCGAAAACTACTTTGTCCATATTGCCACTTGGCTACCTAATCCTGGAATCCTCGATCCCATACCTCTACCCTACGGTCTCTACCAGGTCTCACCTGCATTGCTACAAGCACACGAGCCTCACCCTCGGGTCCCACCCAAACTATAACACGGAGCGGCCTTTCCCACAGGTCTCACCTATCTAGGGCTGTACAGGTCCAACTCCACCTCGAATCCCATCGAACTATCCTTTCCTGATTCCTATCATGCTAACTAGGAGATACGGGCCTCACCCACACTACACCGACTAGGAGATACGGGCTCCCGCCCACACTCCGCTAACTAACCGCATAATGAAGGCTACGACTATCCCGCAATCTTACAACACTTTTCCACACCGTCTGAATGCTGATGAATGCTACGGCTATCCCACAGTCTTACAACACTTCCCACACTTTCTCGCTGCTAGTGAATGCTACGGCTATCCCGCAGTCTTACAACACTTTCCACGCTGTCTGGCTGCTAGTGAATGCTACGGCTATCCCGCAGTCTTACAACACTTCCCACTTCGATCCTGCATACGACCTAACATCTTGGCTGAATTCGCGTCTTGCGGGAAATTCTCCAATCTGGTTTCCCATCACCAGATATCAACTACTGTGAATACGCAAACCCAACGTTGGGAAGTTTCCCAAACTCCCAACTCACACATTCCTCTACCCAAACAACCACTTGGGCCGCCTTCATACCATTGGTGGAGTTTACCGGTCACAGCTTGTGGCCCGTGGGCACTATCCGACTTCCTTTAGCGTTGGTAAGTCATGAAGAAAAGGACAGAATCACAAGAACAATCGAATTTTCTGTGATTCGGTTTCCAGCAGAACAAAATATTCTGCTCGGACGATCAGCAATCTCCCTACTATAGTTCGTGCCATCGACGATACATGGCATAGTTAAATTTAGCACACGCCAGGGATCAGCAACAATTATTGCCACAAACACCAGGGCGCAACACTACCATCAGATCATAGCTGCTCCTGAGTTGGTACGAGCTCCAAAAAAGTCGAAGGAGGATTTTTCCACTGAACAACACCAGGTAAACGCATAATACCCAGAGCAGCTTGTGCGAATCGGTGCTCGCCTATCAGGCGAGACCAAGGCACGACTGATAGCGCTCCTGAAGCAATATTCCGCTGTTTTTCGCCTGGAAGCCAACATATCTGACAGGCATAGACCGACAGGTTATAAAGCACAGTCTTAACATCACGCCTGGAAGCAATCATGTTATACAAAAGAAGAGGGGCCATGCGGAAGACTGGAACAGGGCTATAAATACAGAAGTAGCCGACCTAGTGAGTGCCGGCATACTTAGGGAAGTGATGTTCCCGACATGGATAACAAATCCCGTTATGGTAAAGAAAGCCAATGGGTCATGGCGAATGTGCATTGACTACTCAGACGTTAATAACGCTTGTCCAAAGGATCATTACCCCCTTCCGGAGATAGATCAAAAAGTGCAATCGCTCGAAGGGTTTCAGTTCAAATGTTTCCTTGACGCGTACAAAGGTTATCATCAAGTACAGATGAAACGAGAGGACGAGGCGAAAACAGCTTTTCACACCGAGAAGGGCACTTTCTGCTACCATAAAATGCCGTTTGGACTCAAAAACGCGGGTGCTACATATCAGAGACTAATGGACAAGATATTCGCTGATCAAATTGGTAGGAACATCGAGGTCTACATTGATGACATGGTAATCAAGAGCCGTAACGAAGAAACATTACTCCATGATGTGGAAGAGACTCTTAAAACGCTAGCTAAAGCGCATATGAGGTTAAACCCAGCCAAGTGTACTTTCGGCGTAGAAGAAGGTCAATTCCTTCGGTATCAGATATCCAAGGAAGAGATTATGCCCAACCCCATCAAAGTTCAAGAGTTCATCGAGTCGAAAACTCCCCACAACCTCAAAGGTGTACAAGAGATCAATGATCGGCTAACGGCATTATGATGATTTATTGCTAAATCAGCAAAAAAAGCACTTCCCATGTACCAAACCCTCAAAGGGTGCTTAGATAAAGAGCAATTCGTACGACTCTATTCAACATAAACTAACGTTTTATCAATATTCAGTTTACAAGTTTCCATAATGAACATATAATATATATTTACATGAAAATCGTTAAGGTTATATGCGTCATATGAAATTTTACATTTCAGTTGTTTTGAATTCGTAGTGCAGGTCTGCTCGAACCGAAGTGTCCTAACTCCTAAGTTTCCTCGCCGATATTGCTTTTGGTAAGGATATAAATTCAACACTTAAAGAATAACCCATAAAATAAAATTTTAACTGAAATTTGAAACAAATCAAATGATTATAAGTTATCCAAAGCTATTTAAACTTTTACGATCATTCAAAATTAATAAAATAATTTTTTAACCACATATATTTAATTTTAAAATTAAAATGATAAATAAAAAAACTAGGTGAATCCAAAAACATAATAAACAATTATTTTTAACTTGTCTATTTCACCATTGTTTAAAGTAGGAGTACACTGGTTGATTTTCTATAAGAATTTTGAGTGATAGAAATATCCAAAATCACGTAGGTCCAATCAAATAAGTTGGCTAAAATGGATCTCATATATAAATTGGATGGAGACATGGTTCCACAACCATGAATTCAAGAGCTTGACATTAGACACTACACTGTGAAGATGTCAAAGAGACAGACTTAGAAACTCGTAACAACAAATTATATATATATATATATATATATATATATATATATATATATATATATATATATATATATATATATATATATATCTTGTCTCATAACCATGAATTCAAGAGCTTGACATTAGCCACTACACTGTGAAGATGTCAAAGAGACAGACTTAGAAACTCGTAACTATATATATATATATATATATATATATATATATATATATATATATATATATATAAAAGTTCATTTGAGACGGACATAATTTTATCAAACCGTGATATCAAATTTTTTTATTGAAATATTCTAATATTCTATTGTTCGTAAAAAAAATATGCAATATATTCTAACATTTTATGTTTTATAATATTTCAATGTAAAATATGTTAAAATTATTGTTTTAGAATATTATAATATTACATATATTTAATTTTTATAAACACTAGAATATTATAATATTTGACTAAAAAAAATAGTTTCACGTTCTCACAAAATTAGACCGTCTTACATTAATCTAACTATATATATATATATATATATATATATATATATATATATATATATATATATATATATATATAGAGAGAGAGAGAGAGAGAGAGAGAGAGAGAGAGAGAGAGGTTCAGGTGTTTAAAGTATTTATTGTGTTATTGTATGCATAAATGTGGGCCAATCAAAATTAAATAAAAAATTAAATAATTAAATAAATAAATAAGGGTAATATAGTAATTTGTTTAGTAACTACCAAAAATAATCCCTATAATCATGGTATTTGACTTTTAACCTAATTTCTCTAGTTTATAAAACCTACAAGTCACTCCATCGACCAACGCCCACAGAAGATCCACCACCATCATTTGCTGTTGCCGCCACCACCATTGTTTGCTGTTGCCGCCGATCTCCAGCCGTAATTCGCTGTTATGGCCGCCGGTAAAACATCTCTACCCTCAATCGGCGTCTGATTCACCGAATTCGTCTCAATCAGCAACGGAAGAGGATCACCAGGAGATTCTGGAACGAGTGCGAGAGGTCTGGGAAGATTGAAGGCATAAATGAAGAAGAAAGGAGTCGATGAGTTCCCCTTCTGTGTCCATATATTGAGTTCCCTTCTGATTCATCTCAATTCCTCTTTTTCTCTCTAGGGTTTTGTTGCTTCATGATTGATGTTGAAGAGCACGAAAGGAGAATCTTCCTGTTCCCTCTAGAAAAGCTCCCGACCAGGTTATGCTCCTATTAACTTCAAATAAATTTCCATGTTATTATTTAGTCTTTTTTTTTCTTTCAATCTTACATTTAGTAAATCATATCCAATACCGGGAATAATCTCTTAATGGTTGTGATAATATAGAGTATTGAGTTGACGAGTGAAGCTGTGGACTTCCTGATGGGGATTTTCCGTTTGTTCAATTCTAACAATGTAAGTATTTCTCTCACTTATTATTCTAACTTATTTTCTTATACATCGTGGATCTTTTCTTCATAACTACTTTAGTTAATTTTCAAATTTATACGATTGTATTAAACTCCAATTTATTCATATATCTCAAATGTAAACGTTTACACCTTCTAGGATGGGCTCTACAAGAATCTGAGGTTGATGAGCTGTTTTCAACTGCACCAGAAAGGTGAGTTGGTTTTTAAACTTTACATTTGTATTGATTTAATGGTATAATTTCTATTATTTTAGTTAAATTATAGAGGGTGTGAGTTTTGTCATCTATATATGTTGTGTGCTTTCTTGTTGGTTCTTTTAGTAGTAGTAATTTGTAATGCATGTATACTCTGTATTCTCCTTTTAGCCATTGGGATGAAGCTCCTTACAAGTATAGTTTAGAGAGAACCGAATTCAAATTCTATCGGAATGGAATCACGAATTCAAATTCCTTAGTGCTTTGTGTATTTTATACAATTCCAATTCTATCGGAATGGAATCACGAATTCAAATTCTATCGGAATGGAAACACGAATACTAATTCTGTTTGAATGGAATATGGATATTTTCTCACTAATTATACATGTTCTACAATTTTTGGTTATTGGTTTTGATGCAATTAACAAGTCCGCATATTTTTCCAAACGAATATAGTTTTTTATTTATCATTTGCTAATGCGTTATTGGATTTGTTTTCACAGAAGTTGATGCTTGAAAAAGTTGATGCTTGAAGAAGTTGATGCTTGAAGAACGGACAACAAAATTGAAAGTGTTTCTTAGCAATATTATTCTTTTAGAATTTATTATTGTATTTGTCAGTTTTGATGTTTTTTTCCTGATTTGAAAGTTTTTTAGTTTTATTCTTTAACAATAAATGCAATTCTTAGCAATTGTGACATGTATTCTATAAGAATTAATGTAATTTTTGTTTTAATTCTTCAATTGATGGTTCGTGAATTTTGTTATTCTACAAGAAATTTTTAAAGTCATGATCAAAAAATATGTTCAAGAATATTTTTATTATTTTATGGTTCAAGAATATTTTTATTTTTGAACTTACTCAAACATATTCTGTCAGAATGTCCGAATTAAAAACCTTATAATTCGTAAAATCGAATTTTTAAAAGTAATAGAATCTATGATCCCTTAAAATATGCAAATTTCCTTTACTAAATCTATATTAATTGACTAAAATACCCTTCTAGTTAAATTAGATGGTATTTTTCGATTATTTTTAATTCAATAATATGTATTAATCACTTTCTTAAAATAAGTAAAATGATTGGCCCATATTTATGCATACAATAACACAACAATTACTTTAAACATAATAACTTAAGCCTATATATATATATATATATATATATATATATATATATATATATATATATATATATATATATATATATATATATAAAAGTTGGATCGGGTGAGAACTCAAAAATTGGTAAGGAATGCGATGACAAATCATTGTCGTTTATTCGTGAAATTGGATGGCTAGAATTTAATGTGAAAAAACTGACAAAATATTAAAACCTAAGGGATTGTTTGCATAAAAACCGAAATTAAGAATGTGGAAATCAATGTAATTGCAGCTCTGGTGTAATTGTAGCTCTGGCTAGAATTTTAATAAATATTAATTTTTTAAAAAAATATATTAAACATAAAATAATCCAAAATGTGATGATTCAAAATATTTATGATTCAAAAAACACTTTTGATTCAACTTGTTTATGATCATTAATCACGAAGCTTCCCAGGACCGCACGAGTAGTGGATTCGATTTGGGTCATCGTGGATCAGTTGACCAAGAGCGCTAATTTCATTCCGATTCAGGAGAGCATTTCGGCCGAGAAGCTGGCCGACATCTACATCAGAGAGGTAGTAGCTCAACACAGAGTGCCAGTTTCCGTGATATCTGATCGAGATGTACGGTTCACTTCCAGATTCTGGAAGAGATTTCATGATGAGTTGGGTACTCGTCTGCACTTTAGCACGACTTTTCACTCGCAGACGGATGGTCAGAGTGAGCGGACCATTCAGACTTTGGAGGATATGTTGTGGGTGTGTGTCTTAGACTTCGGTGGTAGCTGGGATACCTACCTTCCCTTGGTAGAGTTTTTCTACAATAATAGCTACCACGCCAGTATCGACCGACCTCCCTTCGAGATGCTCTACGGGAGGAAGTGCAGAACCCCGATATGTTGGGGAGAGGTTGGACAGAGGGTCATGGGGAGTACCAAAGTGCTACTTAAGACGACAGAGAGGATCCAGCAGGTCCGAAGTAGACTTTAGACGGCCCATAGTCGGCAGAAGAGCTATGCCGACAGAAAACGACCAGACCTGGAGTTTCAGGTAGAAGATATGGTCCTCCTGAAGATATCACATTGGAAAGGTGTCATCCGGTTCAGGAAGCGGGGCAAGTTGGGCCCATATACATTTGTCCATTTAGGGTATTGGCCCGGGTGGGCCGTGTTGCGTATCGACTGGATCTGCCAGCCGAGCTTAGTCAAATCCACAATACCTTTCATGTTTCCCAGCTGCAGAAGTGCTTGGTAGATGACTCCGCAGTGGTGCCCCTAGAGGATATTAAGGTGGATGACAACCTGAACTACATCGAGCGACCGGTAGCCATCCTCGACAGGAAGACGAAGGATCTGAGGAATAAAAGGGTAGAGTTAGTGAAGGTGCAATGGCAGCACCGCAAGGGCTCAAAATGGACTTGGGAGCCGGAGGATGAGATGAGGGAGCACTACCCAGAGCTATTTCCAGGCGCATCAGACTTCGAGGACGAAGTCTAAAATAAGTGGGAGAGATTTGTAACCCCCAGTTCATGTTTTGTGTTTTCAATCAATTTATTCATTTTTTGTACAGGAACTCGACGAGTTGGATGCCCCAAACTCGTCGAGTAGGAATGAAATTTGGACGCGGGATTTAAAGTCTACTCGACGAGTTGAGAGCCTCAAATCGACGAGTAGGGCTGCCAGAATGAAACCCTAATTTCCAGGGTTTAGCACCCTATTTAAACACCTTAACCTCCAAAGGCTGGCCTCATTTACAGCCTCCATCATCCCAAACCCTAGCCACGAAACCCTACTACGTGTTTGAGAGCTTTGAGCCATTTTTGGTGCATTCTTGAGGTTTGGAAGAAGAAGAGACTTGAAGAAGGAGCAAGGAAGTGAAGGAGAAGAGTAGATCCAACAGTTGAGCTCCATTTCTGGTTCATTGGAGGTATAAAGCTCCTATCTTGTCTATTCAATGTTTAGATCTAGTTTTAGAATGATTTCTCCATGTTTTGGTCCAAGAATGCTAGCTTTTGGGGCTTGGACATCCCAAGTGATTATATCATAAGATCTGGAACCATGGAGGGGTTTCATGGCATAAAGCTGCAAACTTTATGGCCATAGAAGTCCCATGCAAGCTTTAGGATGTTATTTTGGCATTTTTAGCTCCAAAAGGCCATGCATGGAGAGAAAGTCGGGGACATTACGTGTTCCTATGGTCTCTAGGGTCTAGATCTCAGTTTTTATGCTTTAGTTTGAAGTATTATGGCTTTTGGATCAAGATTTAGGTCTTAAAGAAATAGGGTTTTAGCTAAACCCATTAATAAGGGCTATTAACGGGTAAAGTTGGAAACTTTACCCTTAAAAGGAAATTTTCAGTACGTAGATGAAGTATGAGGCTTAGATCTGAAGGATAAGTGCTTAGTCTATTAAGATGGCTTAACAGACTGAAGAACTCATCGAGTCCATAGAGGAACTCGACGAGTTGGGTCGAAGTGTCCCGAGTCTATAAGGAGAAAAACTCGACGAGTTCAAGGATGACTCGACGAGTTGATCGAAGAAGTCCCGATTCTATGGAAAAGAAGAGCTCGATGAGTTGTGAAAGAACTTGACGAGTTGGATCGCGATTTCAGGGATTATGATTCATGGAACTCGACGAGTGGATGGACCAACTCGGCGAGTTGAGTCAACCCATGATGTTGACTTTGAACAGAATGTTGACTTTGACCAGGGTGTTGACCTTGACTTTGGCTTTGACCAAAGTGACCCTTAAGGGAGTTATGAGTATGAAAGGGGTAATTAAAGGAAATCTTGAATGTGTAGGAGTTTGAGTGGAGCTGATTCAGAGCCGATGATAGTTCAGCTACTTCACGACATTGAGGTGAGCTACCTTCCAGTAGGAGTGGGTCGAAGGCACCAATGCCGGCCCACTAGTATTGATTATAGTTGAGATGATTGTCTTTGTGATAATTTTCTGGTATGCCACAATCTGTTATGTTTTATGTGCTAGTATGTTATGTTATTACGTGATAGTGGTAGGGGTGAAATAGTCCCCGGTTACCGGTTGAAAGAGACCGAAGGAGTAGGCCAACACCTAGATATGCTAGGCAGTTACCGGTTGAAAGAGACCGAAGGGGTAGGCCAGCATCCAGATATGCTAGGCAGTTACTGTGAGAACAAGATCTATGCGCAGGGACAAGGTTTGAGAACTCAAACCTTGAGTGAATGCTTGAGATCAATGTCTGCTTGATAATGGATGTTCAAGTCGAGACTGGAAAGACCAGTCAAGTCTTAGATGATCAGTCCAACAAATGATCAAGACATTAATTAAGAACAAGTAGATAATGATCAAAGTAAAGTTAATAAATGAAGAACAAGAAGAATGTTTTTAATGTGATAAGAATAAATGCCAAAAGTAAGTGAAAGATCCGTAGTTGACTTGTATTGAATGCTCCTATTTATAGGAGTGAATGTTACAGCGAATTATCCCAGATGTTTACATAGGACCGGACAAATGGCATAAGCCTGACATTCTGATTGTCCCAATACAACTTTAGACTGAGTCCTATGAAACGTTACATCAAAATACAAGACAAAAGTAATAAATGCACAAGAGACAAAACAACTTCATTCCGGACAAGTGTTGTTCCGGAGATCACAACTTGATGCGGATCACTATACATTTCGGACATCAGGTTTGGCTCCGGAATGTGTTCCTCTTCAGTATGCTCCTCCTCTTCTTATCTCCAGCTCCGGACAGGCTCCAGATCACTTCTTCTCCTTCGGAACCAACAGCCTTCGGAATATGTACTTAGGATTGCTAGAGGTTCACTTTCAGGTTCCAACAATCTCCCCCTAAGTGAACTTAGCAATCCAACAATCTTAGTTCATTTCTTCCTTGATGAAGGTGTATGCTCGGAACAACCACTCACGCACCGCAATGTACCAAGTCAGTTGACTTACAAACTTTGCCTTAACCTGTTCCGGAGCTTCATACTTGGACGCCCGGGATATGAACTTCTGCAGCACTTTGGTGGGAACTAGGTGTTTGTCAAGGACTCGGAAGAAGTCCTTCTTGTTTGTTCTTCTGGTGGTGTAGACAAACCCTAGAACCGGTTCTTCAATTGGACCATCTGCAAGAATTTCGGCTTCCGGAAGAACAAAATCAATCTTTGCAACGAATTGTTCGGTTTCGTAGAGGTGAGCAAGTTCGTAATCACAGCGGTAGAACTCAGCAACATAGTCTTTGAGGAAGCTGAGAGTTGCGTGGTAGGCACCCATACTTATGTCATCCTTTTGATTTTCTCTGAAGTAAGCAGCAAGAGTAAGGATGTCGTCCGGATTCATTGAAGGAAAATCTGCATCAGTAACGGTCCTGGGAGTTGGTTTGTTCCGGAGGAGATGGAAACGGAACAGAGGACAGATCAGCTTAAATTTTACCAAAATTTTTCTTCCAAAGCCTTGAACTTTGGTGATCCTCTTTCTTGTCCATACTTCCTTGAAGGGCTGAGCATTCTTGGCGTAAAAGGTTTTGAGCCTTTCACGCTCTGTCCGGATGATCACTTCCGGATCATCGGTTGGGTGGAGCGGAGCAAACTTCATGTAGAATTTGCTAAAAGGAGAGAGAGGAAGATCCAGTTGATCAACGTCATTTGAGGGAAGTTCATAGAAGAGTGCTGGGATGATTTCCTTTGCTTGAAGTATGCCTTCATGGCAAAGTGGAGAGATACCACGCATCGGATCAGGATGGTCTTTTAAGGCTTGAATCTGGATGCTGTCATCTAGTGCCTTTTGAATTTCTTCCTCAGACCATCCAAATTTTTGTTTGAGGGGAGGTTCGGAGTGAAAGGCTTGTTGTTCGGAAGTCATCAGTTTCTTCCCTTTGTCTCTCTGAAGAGCATCAATAACCATCTTCATATTCTCGTCAATGACGAATTCCGGAGTAGGAGTTGGAAGCGGTTCTTCCGGAATTTCATCTGGGGTCCGGAGAGGAGAGCCCTGGTCGATTGGGGGCTATTTTTGGTTTCGGAATGGGAGTGGGAGACAGCACAGAGGGAGTGGCTCGGAAGGCTTGAGCTGTAAGGAAGGATTTTGCCTTGGCCATTTTGACCGCCATTTTAAAGGAGTCCGGAAGAGAGGATGGCCACGAGACTGCGGACCAGATCCTCTTCTGTTCCTTAGTTAACACCTTCGGAGTAGTCAACTTTGGAGCTTGAAGACCGAGAACTCCTTTGGTAGCTTCATCCGGAATGTATACTTCATTGTCTTCATCATCTTCGGTTCCCTCAGTGATTCCCAGAATTCCGGAGACGATTTGAACGTCTTCATCTTTTGAATCGAGGTCCTCATCCCGGAGTATGAATTCCGAGGCTGGTTTCCATCTTCTGCTTGGGCCTTCTCCCCCTCTTGCATCGGTGAACCTTGAGACCGGTGCAAGTGCCAAGTCTTCCTTGATATCATCAAGTTTGGAGAAAACTTTCTGAAGACCTGTGGAGAGTTGAAGAGTGAGAGTGTCATAGGCTTCAACAGTGGGAGCTTGTTCGGAGAGATGCTTGAATGTGCTGTTGAGGATGGCAATCATCTCATCAAATTTCTAATTCGGAACATCCACAATGTTCCAAGTTGAGCGCAGGAGTTTGATGAGGACTTGTTGGATGATCAGATTCATCTCATCCTTCTTCAGGATCTCCTTCTCCAGTCGTTGAATTTGTTTCTCATGACGAACATGAGTCTGCTTGATTAGTTCGTTGGTAGCAGACACAAGATCGTCCTGAACCTTGAGCATTAAGGAGATGGTGTTGAGATAATTGTCAACAAGAGTGTCATACTTGGAGTCAATTTGCTCAACAGTGTGCTTCAGCCGGATGGAAATCAGCTGATCAAGTTGGGCTTCTCTCTCTGCTACTGATGGTCCGGAGTGATGGGAGAGAGATTGAAGAATGACATCAAGTTTCAAATCAAGTCCGGAGACTTTTTGATCCAATTTAGAGTTCAGCTCCGATACGGATGCCTCTACAGATGACACTTTAGCCATGGTGTCCGAGACGTTGTTGCGGATTTCCAGAAGGGCAAAAGGGTCAACGTGGTCACCAGCTGAGGATTCCGAATCAGAATCAGAATGTTGCGGAGGAGGCTGGTGTACGTTCGGATCTGAGGAGGGACCTGGTTTGGTAGTATCATCATCTTCTTGAAGGTTTGAGTGGGAGCCGTCGTCCGGAGTGGTAGAGGAAGAGGATCCGAAGTCAAATTCAGACTTGGATACATATGCTTTGGATTGATAGTGAACGGAAGTCATGAGATGAGCATCTGGAATGGCGTCATCGTCAGTGGGAGGAACATAAGGCAGATTGCTTTGGATTGACCTGTTCCTCATGGAGATGAGAGTGGACTCCACTTGTGCTCGAGAGTGGTCTGGATGTCGAGATGCGGCCCTGTTCACATAATCTTCCCAAAGAGGATCATTAGTGCCTGGTCGTCCTGTACGACTTCCGGGTATCAGACCAGTTGTGGCATCGGAAGTTGGAGAGACTGCTCTTTCTTCCGGATGCTTGGGTTCCGGAACAGTGGTTCCGGAGTGTGTGTGTGTGGAAGAGATAATGGGAATATTGAATTTGACACATGAGTGTGTTCCAGGGGGCTGCAAGGAACTTTGTTCAACACCGGCATCACCATTTTGGGAGGATGAGGGTGGAATATGTGGAGACTCCCCGTGAGTGTGTGCTTGTGATGATGAAACATTGAGGGGTACCTCAGATGAGTGGGCAGGTGTAACACCCGTCAAAATTAGGTCAATAACAAATCACATGTGATTATGCCAATCATGTAATGTGATTTTGTTAAACTAGTAATGTGATAAACTTACTATGTAATTCATGTAAAAGTATGAACATTCATACATAATTTATCATATAACTCAAAGTATACGTCCATACGATTCCAAAAATGTAGAGAACGTCTAAATCTGACTTCGTGTGAAGAAGTTATGATAAACCGAACACTATAAAATCTCTATAACTAGGGGAATTTAAAATAGGCTTAGGATTAGCTATTGAAATCTATTAGATAGTTGTAGTACTCGGAATTACCTACGCGTGGATATAAAGAACGTCAAAAACGGAGTTCGTATGCAAAAGTTATGGCCTTCCGAAGATGCAGCTGTCTAAGGGCATGACACGTGGCAAAAACCCTAGCCGCCTTAAGCCACGACGTGACAATTAAGGCCACGACGTGAAACGTGTCTGGGACACTAATCGGGGCTAGAAAACACGTGTTAAAGCTACCGGATAACTCATGGATGTCCACGACGTGACCCTGGGTATGCCATGGCGTGAAATGGCCCAGAAGAGCCTATAAATAGCTATCAAGACCATTTCATTCCTTACACCAAATCTATTCTTTCTCTCTCGTTTCCGAAGGCCGTTTTCCTTCCCGAGCCTGACTACGACGAGCTTCTGTCCGCTTAGATTCTATAGATCACGCTACTAGGGTGAGTTTCACGGCCCCACTTTTAATGTTTTCGGGGGAAAACACATGCTAAATATTATATATACGTTATTATTATGTCTATATGATAGTATATTAGTATCAACGTAGATAGTTATAATAACCCGGATATAGTTATTTTTTATATGAAATTATACAACTATCGTAAAGTTGTTAGTATGTTATTGTTATAGTAGTATACTAATGTAGATCTTGAGTTATACTTAGGATTCTATATATATTATGTGTGCGATATAGTTCCAGAGTTATACTCGGAAGTTCTATATGTTAATTGATAAATATGTTGTTATTGTTGGTTTTATGTCAAGATAAAACGAGGTATGTTATATGTTGTTGTTATTGGTTTTATGTCAAGATAAAACCTGGTTTTAATTCTAATTATAGCTGTTGTACTGCCTAAGTATTATAAATATTAGGAGTAATGTTAAAAGCATAGTCTAATAACTTAGGGTTTTAGACACGAATATGATTTTACTACAAGAACTAATGGAACTCGACAAGTCTACATGAGCTATTGTATTCATCAACTAAGATTGGAAATCTTAGGGAAAATCCTCTGACCTGTAACCGTTAATCCCGTGTGAGCGAGAAAGTCGTGTCTGAATAAGATACAGGTTGACAACCCCACTCGTGGTTGCTAGCTACAACACAACAGTGTGCGAGTGATGAACTGTCCTTTTGTTTGTTTATTGTTCTGACGTTGATGAAGCGTGTGGAACTTATCTCAAGATGCAAAACTTGTAGCATCAAGCAGAGGTTTGAAACTAGTCATATAGCCGCGGTTACGGACTCATGGTAGCAAATTGTAGAAGCATTATACTTTGTCGTTATACGAGTATTAATGTTAAGTATAAGTTTCCCAAACACTTATACTCTAGGTACAAGAAACTTGTAGGTATACTACTTGTATATTAAGTAGATAATTATACCTAACACACATACTCGTATAGAATTGAAATAGATTTATACGTAGTGGTTTTACTCGTATAGAATTGAAATAGATTTATACGTAGCGGTTTTACTCGTATAGAATTGAAATAAGATTTATACGTAGCAACTTTCATTTGTATGGAATTACAAACACTTATATTCATAGTATATGAGACTTATAGGTAAACTACTTATTTGGTACGTAAACTTTTATACCTAGGATATATATACTAAACGTTGGAGAGTCAAAATGATACTTTCAAAACTATACTTTTGAGCTTGGAAAATGTATTATTTTTATATGGAGTCAAAACTTGTGGACTCACCAACTTTATGTTGACGTATTTTAAATTGCATGTGTTTTCAGGAAGTTGATAACTATGATACGAGAAATGACGTCACACCGCCCGGTGTTTCCGCCGACGGCCGGGGTGTGACAAATTGGTATCAGAGCTATTAACTATAGTGAATTAGTACTTTCTTAGGAAAGCACGGCTATAGTTTAGGGCTTACTCTGTTAGGTTTAGGTATTATCCTTTAACCTACAAATAAAAAGTATTAGTAATTATACTACTGAAGGACTACTTACGGGAGCGGTGACAAGGATAGACATGTCGATTTGGGTTGCTGGATTTCAGAACGGCTATATGCTAAGATGATCCTGCCCTTTCGACTGTCCTGACTGGCCGGTGCCTTATCAGCTAGACCTGAAGTAACAAACAATAATTAATAATACCCATGAACATAACAAACACAAAGATATAGAGTTATGTATGAACTCAGTCCCGCGATGAGAACACATGTATAAACCAAAATATAGAAAACCCAAACCCTCGATAACTATACAACACAATGTTTTAGGTCAAACTACTTAGTCGAGTTTTATTGTACATGGGCCAAACCACGACTAAATGTAGACTGATCACCTATGCTTAATTATGATCAGGCCGATGCACAACTAAACTTGGATACGGTGGTTGATAGACTAAAACACCCAAAGATTCTAGAAAATTCAAGATAGATCTTAAATCAGGATACCATCACCTCGGAGTACAAGAAGACGATGTTCCAAAAACAACATTTAGGACTCGATATGGTCATTAAGAGTTCTTAGTTATGCCTTTGGATTGACCATCTCTCCAACAATATTCAAGGACCTCATGAATAGTGTTTGCAAACCGTACTTGGATAAATTCGTGATAGTAGTTATCGATGATATATTGATATATTCACGAACCAAGGAAGAACACGGTCAACACTTGCAAATAATCTTGGAACTACTAAGAAAAGAAAAGTTGTATGCCAAATTCTCCGAATGTGAATTTTGGATTAGAGAAGTACAAATTTTTAGGTCATGTAGTTAGCAACGAAGGAATTCATGTTGACCCCTCCAAGATTGAAGCAATTAAGAATTGGGAAGCACCAAAGACGCCAACAGAAGTGCGTCAATTCTTAGGACTTGCTGGCTATTACCGTAGATTCATAGAGAATTTCTCCAAAATAGCTAAGCCGTTTACAACACTAACCCGGAAGGATATGAAGTTCAACTGGGAAGTCAAACTAGAAGCTGCTTTTCAGAAACTAAAGCAAATGTTGTGTAGTGCACCAATCCTATCCCTCCCAGATGGGACAAAAAATTTAGTCGTATACTACGACACATCAAATCAAGGATTGGGATGTGTGTTGATGCAAAGAGGAAAAGTTATCACCTACGCATCACGACAACTTAAGGTGCATGAGAATAATTACACTACCCATGACCTTGAATTGGGAGCTGTAGTTTTTACACTGAGAAGTTGGAGACACACAATTGGCCAGAGAACATATAGGTGATACCTTATGTACCGAGCTAAAAATAACCCACGAGAAAACTCAAAAGATCGTGCAAATTAAGGATCGATTAAAGGCAGCACGTGATCGTCAGAAGAGCTATGCTGACGTAGGACGTAAGCCTTTAGAATTCCAAGTTGGAGATAAAGTAATGTTGAAGGTCTCTCCTTAGAAAGGCGTGATTCGATTCGGGAAACGAGGCAAACTAAACCCACGGTAAATAGGACCTTTTGAAATTCTAGCAAGAATTGGTTCTGTCACATATCAACTAAAGTTACCTCAAGAGCTAAGCAATGTACACGATGTTTTTCACGTGTCAAATCTCAAAAGATGTCTTTCTGATGACACTCTTGTTATACCTCTCGAAGAGATACAAGTCAATACGAAACTCAACTTTGTAGAAAAACTTGTTGAGATCATGGATCGAGAAGTCAAATGATGAAAACGAAGCCATATTCCCATAGTGAAAGTTCGATGGAACTCTTTACGAGGACCTGAATTTACTTGGGAATGTGAATATCAGATGAAACAAAAATATACCCCCATCTATTTAACAAAACCCCATCCATAAGATAAATTTCGGGACAAAATTGTTCTAACGGGGGGAGAATGTAACACCCGTCAAAATTAGGTCAATAACAAATCACATGTGATTATGCCAATCATGTAATGTGATTTTGTTAAACTAGTAATGTAATAAACTTACTATGTAATTCACGTAAAATTATGAACATTCATACATAATTTATCATATAACTCAAAGTATACATCCATACGATTCCAAAAATGTAGAGAACGTCTAAATCTGACTTCGTGTGAAGAAGTTATGATAAACCGAACACTATAAAATCTCTATAACTAGGGGAATTTAAAATAGGCTTAGGATTAGCTATTGAAATCTATTAGATAGTTGTAGTACTCGGAAGTTCTATATGTTAATTGATAAATATGTTGTTATTGTTGGTTTTATGTCAAGATAAAACGAGGTATGTTATATGTTGTTGTTATTGGTTTTATGTCAAGATAAAACCTGGTTTTAATTCTAATTATAGCTGTTGTACTGCCTAAGTATTATAAATATTAGGAGTAATGTTAAAAGCATAGTCTAATAACTTAGGGTTTTAGACACGAATATGATTTTACTACTAGAACTAATGGAACTCGACAAGTCTACATGAGCTATTGTATTCATCAACTAAGATTGGAAATCTTAGGGAAAATCCTCTGACCTGTAACCGTTAATCCCTCTGACCTGTAACTGTCCTTTTGTTTGTTTATTGTTCTGACGTTGATGAAGCGTGTGGAACTTATCTCAAGATGCAAAACTTGTAGCATCAAGCAGAGGTTTGAAACTAGTCATATAGCCGCGGTTACGGACTCATGGTAGCAAATTGTAGAAGCATTATACTTTGTCGTTATACAAGTATTAATGTTAAGTATAAGTTTCCCAAACACTTATACTCTAGGTACAAGAAACTTGTAGGTATACTACTTGTATATTAAGTAGATAATTATACCTAACACACATACTCGTATAGAATTGAAATAGATTTATACGTAGCGGTTTTACTCGTATAGAATTGAAATAGATTTATACGTAGCGGTTTTACTCGTATAGAATTGAAATAAGATTTATACGTAGCAACTTTCATTTGTATGGAATTACAAACACTTATATTCATAGTATATGAGACTTATATGTAAACTACTTATTTGGTAAGTAAACTTTTATACCTAGGATATATATACTAAACGTTGGAGAGTCAAAATGATACTTTCAAAACTATACTTTTGAGCTTGGAAAATGTATTATTTTTATATGGAGTCAAAACCTGTGGACTCACCAACTTTATGTTGACGTATGTTAAATTTCATGTGTTTTCAGTAAGTTGATAACTATGATACGAGAAATGACATCACACTGCCCGGTGTTTCCGCCGACGGTCGGGGTGTGACAGCAGGAGGGGTGTGCGGACGGCCAGAATCAGCCGGAATGTCATGGGTGGCCTCCTGTGTAGAGGGTGCACTGACTTTGGATTTCTTTTTGGCCTTGGACTTGGAGGGTGAAGCCTTGCGTTTGGCTGGTTGCTTAAGTTTGGGTCCGGACTTAGTAGGAATGACCTCTTCCGGAGTAGGCTCAACTGAGACCGGGGCAGGTTGTGTTGGGTCGAACACAACCGAAGTCTCAATATGGTGTTTCAAATAGGGAGAGCTGGAAGGAATGATGGCCAACATATTGTCCGGAAGACGTCTGACCGGACCAAAAGATGATTGGTCCGAAATTCTATATGACTTAACAAGTTTAAATGATACACATACCTCCGGAGGAATAGTGGTCACCGGAATGGGTACGTTGAGTTCCTTGAAGATCTGTTCAATCGTCAGGGCCCAAAATCTAGGGCTCGAAATCTCGTTTGGCTTCCTTTTGATGGTGAACTTGCAGAAGTCTTACCACAATACCTCTGGAAGATCGACAGCGTTGTTGAGTCCGGAGTAAATACTAAAGACCACATTAAGCCAATCTTTGCTTAAAGTATCCGTTCCGCCATGCTTGCCAGATAGCCCACAGATGATAAGATGCATAAGAACGGTCCAGAGCCCTGAAACAACAGTTTTCTTGAAATCTTTTGCCCTAAAGTCTTGAGTGTACCCAATAAAGTTCAGAAACGTCTGAAACTCTTCAGCAGTTGGTTCCACCACTTTGAAACTAGTAGGATTTTGTGCAACTCCATTCGCCTTGAGAAAAGTCGATTTGTAGACTGGAATGGTGCGATCACCAATAATGGGAGTTAACAGAACACCATCTTCGAGCTTGATGCTGGTGAATGCACGATGAAGATGAGAGAGTGGAAGTGGAGGTTCAGGGATTTTGGTCAGTGGAATGGACAGAGGATGATTGGCAAGAAACTCAATCATTATTCTGATTGATTCGTCGTAGTCAAGGGGGTTCAAGGAGAACAGTTGGGTAGTGTCCCTGAGAAAGGTTCTGGATCGGCAGAAGATGATGAACCCTTTGATCCTTTGGATGATTTCTTCCTGGCTATGGATTTCTTGGGAGTTGGAGCAGTTGAAGCTTGGTTCTTGGAGGACTCCATTGATGAAGATGAAAAAAGCTTGAAGAACACGAAGAACTGTGAGGGTTTTTGGGAGGTTTGAGAGTTGAGAGTGCGTAAAGAGGTAAAGGGGAATGTGAAAAAGTATTTATAGGTAGGGAAAGACGGGTCGGGTTGAGAAAGGGTAATGATGAGGATCTGATATCCATCGGGTTGCATTTAATGTTTTGGGGTAAGATTAGACATGTGAGGTGAAAGGGCAAGGCAATTTGGGGCCAAAAATGGAGAATGTAACCGTCAATTCGATTTCCAGTTTAGAGGGCGTGCAATCGTGTCACGCAAATCGAGGAAGATTGGATAAGGATCTTCCTGAAAAGTAACCGTTGAGAAAAACCGTTTCGCCTTATTACCTTTTGGTATTCCGGATGAATTGATCCGGACAGTGCATGATCCGGAGGGTAAAACTTATGATCCGGAACATATATGATGAAAAAGAGGTTCCGGAACAAATTTTGAGAATGTCGGAGCACTTTTTGAAAATTCCGGAGCACTTTTGAAAATTCTGGAGCAAATTTTGAAATTCCGGAGCAAATTTTGAAATTCCGGAGCATATTTGAAATTCCGGAGCAAATTTTGAAATTCCAGAAATTCCGGAGCAAATTTGAAAATTCCGGAGCACATTTGAACTTCCGAAGCAAATTTTGAAATTCCAGAGCAAATTTGAAATTTCGGAGCAAATTTGAAAATTCCGGAGCAGATTTTGAAATTCCTTTCCGGAGTGGATTTTCCGGAATTCCTTTATTGAGTGAGCTCCGAAATAGAGATTCAGATGATGGTTGATCTTGATAATCATGATGAAGAGAATGAACTGTACAGCTTAAAAACTCAAGGGATAATTAGTAATGAAGACAAGTAAAATGATCATATGTAGTCAGAGGGAAAATAGTTCCAAAGCAAAAATAATTGAGTTTGAAGCATATTTTCCTTCTGAATACTTCTATCAAAGAGAACATGTCTCCTGAAAGAATTGAGGATCAGGCATCATCATACCCATTTTGTTCAGAAAACCATTAAATTTGGTTTCGTCTAATGCCTTAGTAAAGACATCAGCAATTTCATCGTCAGATGGAACAAAAATAAGTTCGATGTTGCCATTTAGAACATGATCTTTAATAAAATGGTATCGGATGTCAATGTGCTTCGTCATGGAGTGCTGAATTGGATTGTGAGAGATTGCAATGGCACTCTGAGAGTCACAGTAGATAGGAATGCGTTGAAATCGGTAACCATAATCCATGAGTTGAGATTTCATCCAAAGAAATTGAGAGGTACAGCTGGCAGCAGCAATGTATTCAACTTCAGCTGTGGAGAGAGCAATGCAGTTCTGTTTCTTGGATGACCAGCTGACTAATCGACCACCTAGGAATTGACATCCTCCTGATGTACTTTTCATATCGAGTTGAAGACCACCATAGTTTTTATCAGAGTAAGCTTGCAGAAGGAAACTTTCATTTGCTGGATACCAGATTCCGATGCTCTTTGTACCTTTGAGGTATCGGAATATTTGTTTCACAGCCAAAAGATGAGACATCTTCGGATTGACTTGAAATCTGGCACATAAGCATGTTGAGAACATAATGTCTGGGCGACTAGCAGTGAGGTAGAGTAAGGATCCAATCATTCCACGATACTTCTTTTCATCAACGGAAACACCCGAAGGGTCGACAAAGATTTTGTGACCGAAGCCCATAGGTACCTTGGCTGAGGCACAGGTGTCCATAGAGTATTTCTTGAGAAGCTCAGAAGTGTACTTCTCTTGGTGAATGAAAATACCTTTGTTGGTTTGTTTATCTTGAAGGCCAAGAAAGAAGCTTAATTCTCGATTCATGCTCATTTGGAATCGACTTACCATAAGTTTGGCAAAATCAGCAACCATAGATGAATCCATAGATCCAAAAATGATGTCGTCCATGTAAATTTGTACCAGCATGAGATGCTTTCCATTTGATCTTCGGAATAGAGTGGGATCAAGTATACCTCTTTGAAAACCTGAGCGTTTGAGAAAATCGGTGAGTGTCTCGTACCAAGCCTGAGGAGCTTGTTTGAGTCAGTAGACAGCCTTTCGGAGTTTGTAACAATAGTTCGGAAAGGAAAGATTAATAAATCTGGGGGGCTGTTGAAGGTATACTTCGGTGTCAAGTTCACCATTAAGAAAGGCACTCTTAACATCCATTTGGTAAACTTTGAAGCCTTTGTGGGCAGCATAAGCAAGAAAGATTCTGATAGCTTCAAGTCGTGCAACAGGAGCAAAAGTTTCGTCATAGTCAATACCTTCAATTTGAGTAAAACATTTAGCTACCATCTTGTACCGACAATGGGGTGATGTTGAGGAGGAGGTACGAGAGTCCAGACTTCATTTCGCTCAAATTCTGCCAGTTCATCTTGCATGGCTGTAATCCAATCAGCATGCTCTAATGCTTCCTTGATGGATTTGGGTTCAACCATGGATATGAATGCTGAAAAATGACATTCATTTTGGATGTTGGTAGCTGAGCGAGTTTGTACACCAACATTCGGATTGCCTATCACTTGGTTCGGAGGATGATCCTTCGTCCAAACATGCAATCGAGGGAGTTCTTGTGCAGCTGAAGATCCTACATCAATAGTGGAATTGATTTGCTCCCCCTGAATGATTTGAATATTGGGATGATGCTCCCCCTGAACTTCTGAACCTGAGAGGTTGACATCATCATCAGAAGGGAACTCAAAGAAGTTTTCGTTTTCATCAATGTTGATAGGATTAGAGTCATCAAAATCAGCAGCTGCATCTTGGAAGCTATCCACATTTGATTCAAGAGAGGGATTTACATTATTCTCCCCCTCAACCTGAGAAGGTTGAAATGGTTCGGAATCAAATGGAGGTAGGCTCGGAGGTGGACCGGAGAGGTTGTGAGAAACTGGGGCTTCCGAGGGAGGAATTGGAATTAGAGATGATTGTGATCGAGATTCGGAATCAAGAGCAGTTTCGGAAGGACCAAAGAGGGTTTCAAAGTCACCCTCAAGAATGGTTTGAGGGTTCGGACATCCTGGCGGAGGAGCATCAGACTCCATGATGTGAGTTGTGATGTGAGTGGGGCCAGAATTCCGAACGAAGTTGTCATCAAAGGTAATTTCAAAACTTTCTTCCAGAACACGAGTTCTTCGGTTGAGAACTCTGTAAGCCTTTGATTTGGAAGAGTACCCAAGAAAGATAGCTTCATCAGCTTTAGGTTGGAACTTTGTTAGCTGATCATGGTTGTTTTTGATAAAGCATCTACATCCGAAGACATGTAAGAATGAGATTGTTGGCTTTCGACCCTTCATTGCTTCGTATGGTGTCATGTTGAAACGTCGATTGATGATACTTCGATTTTGAGTGAAGCAAGCAGTGGATACAGCTTCAGCCCAAAGATAGAGTGGTAAGTTTGCATAGTTCATCATTGATCGAGCGGCTTCAACAAGTGTTCTATTGCGTCTTTCAACTACACCGTTTTGTTGTGGAGTGTAGGGAGCTGAGAAGTTGTGATCGATTCCTTTTTCTGTGAGAAATTTTTCAATGGTGGAATTGACAAATTCCGAACCATTATCACTTCGGATTCTTTTGACAGAGAGTTTAATAAGAACTTCTATTCCTTTGATAAAATTGATGAGTTCAGAGGCTGTTTCGGATTTCAGCCTAAGGAAGAAAACCCAGGTGAACCTTGTAAAGTCATCAACAATCACAAGAATGTATTTCTTATGATGAAGACTTTCTACAGTGGATGGTCCACAAAGATCAATGTGTAGAAGTTCCAATGGATCCGAGATGGACTTTTCTATGATAACAGGATGACCTTTTATTGATTGCTTACCACACTCACACGCAGCACATAAATGATCATTTTTGAACTTGAGAAGAGGTAAACCTCTTACCATTTCGCCTGATACAAGATCATTCATGTACCGAAAGTTCAGATGTGCAAGCCTTCGGTGCCATAACCAACTGACTTCAGGAACAACTTTGGAGAGAAGGTAGAGTTGCGGTTTGCCAATAATCATGTTGATGTCAAGCGGGTACATGTTCTTGTTGCGAAGTGACTTTATCAAACATTCTTTTCGGTCTTCGGTCATCACATAACTATACTTTTTGCAAAATTCCACACGTCGACTTGAGTCAGTGAGCTGAGCAACACTTATCAAATTATGTTTCAAATCAGCTACATAAGCAACATGTGAAATAGAGAAGTTTCCATTGGTGAGAGTTCCATAACCACGGATTTGAGAATTGGAGTTGTTGCCATATGTCACATAACCAGCATTTGGTGAAAGCTTTAAATCTTGTAGAAAATCCTTCTGCCCCGTCATGTGCATGGAGCAAGCACTATCAATATACCATATTGTTTCTTGCTCCGAAGCACAAAGTGCCTGCAAAATTAATGAGCAATGGAGTTTTTAGGCTCCGAGTTAGACTTTGGGACGTAGGCATGGGCTTTGGACTTTGATTGTGACTTGGGAACAACTTTGTGTTTCTGGGTGATGTTAGTGGAATTCTTTGGAAACAGGCAGAATGCTAAAGTCTTTTCATCTATCCAGTAGTCATATTCAACTAATTGTGGGTGCAGAGTTGTCTTCTTCGGACCTTTTGTCTCCGAAGGATTGACAATTTTTGTTATCTTCGGGATCATTGTTTTGTTGACAGATGTTTTGATTTTCCACACAAGATTTTTGTTTGAAGATTTTGAAACAGTGATTTTTGTACTTGTGGATTTGTTTGATGACACATTGTTTCTTGAAATTCTGGGTTTAAAAATTGTGCCATCAGATTTTGCAATAAAGACAGATGAAACATTTTGAGGTGCTGGTGAAGTATTTCGGATGGTTTTGACATTGACATTAACATGAGCTTGAGGAGAATTTGAGCTAAGGACTTTCTTAGGTTCCGAATGAACAGAGGGTTCGGAAGGTCTTTTTAGGATCCTAGTTGGAACAAAAGACTTTTGACTGTGAGTAGAGACACGAGAATTCCGGGACGAATTTGGTTTAGAATTAGCAAGAAACCTGGAGTTTTGTCTAGTCTTGACTTCCTGTTTGTAGGCATTTCTAGCTTCTATCTTGGGATCTACAATGTATTTCCTATTCAACATTGGTTTTCTCTTAGGATGAGGAGAGGATCTAGAGGTTTGTCCTTTGGATGGATTTGTAAACTCAGGAGTAATGGGAACCAATTCGGTCTTTGAAAGCACTAAGAATTCTGATTCACATGAATCAGAGGACACATGGCTTAAGACTTCTACTTTATCATCCAAGGATGCCCAAACAAATTCTGAGGCATTGATTTTAGTTGTTTCTGGAATAACTTCCTCAATCACACAGTTGTTTACATGATTACTTTTAGGAACATAGTCTACACAATTTGGAAGACTATAATGATATTCCGTGGTCCGATTCAGGTCCAGGTTTATCAGAGGCAGAAGAGGCGTGGAATCAGGACACTTAACAACTATTGGTTGGAACTCAGGAATTAGGGACTCAAACGGTCTTTTATCCTCCGGAATGGGTGATAAGGGCGAGACAGGGGTGTCCGAATGTTTGATGTTCGGAACGTCTCCCATGAATGTTAAATCTTGCAAATCCTTCAGGGGACTAACAACTAGTTTCGGAAACTCGCTTCCGAGACCAGGAGCTTTGGACCATGGATGACGAAAATTATGAGTCATCCGAATGTCAGCTTCAAGCATGTCTACAGATTTATGCAAAGTGTCTATTTTAGCATTGAGACGTTTGTTATCAGAAATCAAAATATTTCGTTCAGAATAAGTGATTTCACATTTATCTTTCAAAATGATACATTCATCGTTTGACATTACAAGTTCGTGTTCTAGAGACTCGATTTTCAATTTCTTATCCTCAAAACGTAATCTAAGACGACTTAGTTCACAGTCCTTCTTCTCACTGGCTTCTATGGCAGACTCATAGGCTTTATAGATGGTGTTCATATCTGTTTGGATCTGTGTCAGATAAGGTTCACATAAAGTCAAATCAAAATTATTATCAGAGATCATGGATTTTACCTGCTGAACGATGCTTCGACCTGGTGGATCGTTAGTGGCCATGTAGCAGTAGTGAGGTTCAGCAACATCATCTTCATCTTCGGACCCAGAAGACCAATAGCCTTCATCACATTCAACTGTTTGTCTTGCCATCAAACACATGTTTCTTCCAGTCACCAAATCTTCATCATCTCCGGATGACCAATATCCTTCGACATCTCTTGAAACCGTAGTAACAAATGCCTTTTCACTTTCAGCCATTTCTTGTGCTCATTGTGTTGGGTTATGAGCATTCTAACACTCCTAAGTGTACATGCAACCCTAAATACCTTGGATCTATGTTTTCTCTATTATACATACAATTATGAACATCCAAGGTATTCTCCTAATCTAGCATACAAAATAATAAATATAACAAGATAGAATACATACCTCTTTGATGTAGAATGTCTTCATGAAGCTTGAGTGCCTAGTGCCCCAAGTGTGACACCTCAAATGGTTCACACAACACCAAATACACTTGGAATAACTTGAGAGAAACTTGAACACTCCTTGAAATCGTCTAGCCCTCACACTCACACATTAGTGCACAATTTCTTGAGCCATGGGATTCTTTTATATGGTGGCTATTAGGGTTACACCATGTAACTCATAACTTTACCCATTCCTTATGCTCCATGGATTTTAACCTCCATGGAGTATCCATGGGTCACCCCATGGACTTAGTCCAACATAAGGAATCTTGGATCACAAGCCCACATATATAAGAATGAATGATTTACACAATCAACCCATATATTTAATTAGTCTCCTTTTGATCACTTAATTAATTCCAAATTAATTCTTGATCAATACTAATTAAATAACCTTATTAATATATTAGAACTTATAATATATTAACCAACCTTAAGTGTTATTTATCTCATTATAGTCTATCCAAATGCATGATGCCATGCAACCCAAATGGACCATGCCGGGTCGGGTCAAGTCTTACCAATTATAGTTATGGACTTAGACATTAATCCAACAGTCTCCCACTTGGATAAGTCTAAAACTATTATTGCGTATGACTTCAGGAACCGATCATCAATCGTAGCTCTCAAAAGCTTCTGTCGAACTCTGACCTTGTCGATGAACTCTGACCTTTGTCAATGACTTGTCCATTAGATAAGGGATCATATATTCCTCCATTCTAGATATCATATGGACTGAGACATGGATTATCAATCATTCTCTCTGTCCATTTGTTGTTTCCCGATTTCCGATTCATGATGACTGACTGATTGAACAAATCAAATCAGTCCTGGCTTGGCCAAGCACTCACATGTATCATCTTTAAATCATCAAGGGGCCCACATATATCGCTTTTATCCCGAAGGTAAAAGGAATGGATAAACTTCGACTCATATGGCTTGTTCTACTACTTGTTGAGTCATACACAAAGGCACGTTTTATAACATCGAGTTACCAATGCATTTTCGTGCAATCAATGTATAACCAACTCATAGTAACAACTCATATCTCTAGGTTTGAAGAATATAAGATATTATCGTCTCATGATCACTCGTGATAAAATCCATGAAGTGATTCAAATGAGCGCGGGTTGAATCCAATACTCAGAACTTATGAGCACTCATGAGTGTTGTAGCACCACTTTGTCCACCAACTTGGACCTCTACAAACCAACCCATGACAGTCTTGATTCATATCTACTTCCAACATATGACCGACTGTGGATGGTTTGAATAACTTAATCATTCAGGAAGAGCGACTTAGTTATTCTAGAAGTCAAAACATGCAAAGTGAAACACAAGAATAAATGAATCAAATATGGTATCAAACCCTATGAATATAAATAAACACTTTTATTTATCACCATACTGATTACTCATTATTCATTGTTTCGGTTTTATCAACTTTATACTTGAATTTAAAACAATAGTTGTCCCATGCTCCAAGCATGTACACTATGTTTTCTAAACACTAGTCATACCATACACCAAGTATGCATACTATGTTTGTCTATGATCTTTACTTTGTAAAATAGATCAATTGAACATCACTCCAATGATCCTCTTTTCACAGTCCCAAATCCTTACTGCAAATGCAAGAATTCCAAATTCATGCCATTTACTGAAATCTGTTAGATTCTAAACTTATATGCATTGATCCTCTTAATGATTATGCACAAAGTCAGAAAGACTTGACAACAATCATTACAGAGCATTCCAAAGGAGATCAGCTCCTTGGAAACATCCTTCTTTCATTAAGTTTCCTAATCTTACACAGATTGAATAATTTCTAACTTTGAAACATTTCCATATTCCATTTTGACTATCACTTCTGAACAAGAGTTGCCTCCTTACAGATTATGTCAATATGGTCCTTCCAGAATTAACATTATACTTCCAACTGTCCTTGAGCAACCAATCTTTGGTAAACCTTAGATTGTCCTCGACAATTGCTTAATCATTTTAGTCATATCCAATTCTAGACCTTTTCCCTTCATAATGCCCCAGGCATTTGGAAAATTTTAGAAAGGATGAATATAGCACATGTAATCGATCCTATATCTGAAGCATATGGGACACGATTCATGATGTCTCACATAAAGACTAAACCAGTCTTTTGCTATAATATTTCCATTTCAATTTGCCAAGTTCTCAAAATTCAGATTATGAAAAGGGATGCCGTAATCATAATCGAATTTTAGAACGCAAATAATGGACCCATATATAGAATTTCCTTATGTTGAGCCATTCCAACATGAAATTCATATATATATCCTTGATTAAATACGATTAAAATCTCAATCTAAGCTTTTAGAATTGAAATGAAGTATAATTTCCTCTCCCTTAATTATAGCAAAACAACTTTTTCAACCCCTGCAACCTCACGAATTGAAACTTTTGTTTTCTTTAATTAACATTGCTAACTTGTAACCTTTGTCATAATTATCATGCTCCCACTAACATGATGATTATTAGCATAACACTTATGCTCCCACTAGCTTTGACATGTACTCAGAAATCAGCTGACTTTCTTACCAAAGTTCAGATTTCTGATACTAGATTGTTTTGATAAAACTTTATCAAAATCATACACCTCTCTTAGATAGCTCACATGTGTGTCTAAACAATTTTAGAACTATGAAAAGGGATGCCGTAATCATAGTCTCAATTGTTTAGACCTTTGCCACTTCTCACAAGTCCATGTTAGTGTGCCGGTAAACCACACACGCTCCACTAACGACTTTGAGAATGCAAATATCATAATTGCTATCTAGCGAAAATCTATTTAGTGAAAGAGTTTCCTCACCATCATTTTCATGAATCGGAGAGAAACCTTATGACACTTAGACTTAATAGTGTATGTGTTCTTATCCATGTGAATTTGTCAAAACCATAATCACAAGACAAGGTTAGTGACAAATCCAAACTCATATTGATTAAACTTGTGCAATCTTAAATTCTTGCCATTTGGCAGCTCAGGTGCCTGCCATTGCTTCCAAGTAGTTGTGCAACCAATTGAGAACTCTCAGAACTCCTATGCAAAGCCAACTTGAATAGGCACAAAAATTTCAACACGATAGGTTATAAACCTCAAGTCGTGTGCTAGTGAAGGACTTTAGGTTTTATTCTTGATTAAGTCTTGAAACTTTCAAGAGCTTTAAGACTCCCACTGTCCTCTTGACATATAAGACTCCCTTGTCAAATATTCAAGAGATAGTGCAGATTCTTTATCAAGACTAACACTTTACACAATTGGCCTAAGTTGGTCTCTGTTTTATCTAAAACATCACAACTTACCAATTTCAAATGTACAAGAGTAGATAACCTTTTACTCTTACATTTGACTAGTGTTAACAAACCCTCTTTAAGATATGTCACTCAAGTTACAATCTTGGAGTATGACTCTAAGAATTGTTTTGGAACGAAGTATGACTCATCTTTTTGATTTAACTATTTCAACAATTCATGACTCCTCTTCTTAGTCATAAGAACGCACTAAGATGACTTTAGAGGACCAATTGTGATATGGTATCTTAATCATTAAGATGATCATAAACATGATACTAAAGTACTCTCCCATCTTTTCAGATTTGAGAAACTTTTATCTTTCTGCCATACTTTGATTCTTCTTATTCGTTCTGTCTCACATTGAAACTTCTCCAATGCTACAGACTTATACTTAAACTTATAAGTATAACCATATTTACTGAACTTAAGTAAATCATGACGAATAGTCTTCTTGATCTTTTGTGGTGGACTTGACCAGTGCACAAGAATGTGTACTCGATCCCTTAGTCCTTTCCTTATTCACATAAGGAATTAGTCTTAATTTTCCAAGCTGAAAGTTCTCATTCATCATACTATACAACTTGCATGATTCCAAGTTTCGGTCCAATTGAACCTTGGGTGATGAGAATCTTTCCTTATTTGGTAATATTAGACACTTCCACAACCGAAAGAATCAAATCCATTTTTCCAATATTGCTATCAATGGAATCTTATAAGCAACAACTTTTCACAAATGCCATTGTAAGGATAAATAAAATCAAAACCTTTTTCTTTTATTTTAAAACTTTGCGGAAAAACTTATCCTTACAATCCATATGAAAACCTTGTTGTTATCTATTCCTAAGCAATATAAATATCATAACTCTTAAGTAATAGCCCAAAATTCTGATCACCGAACCATGCGATTGAAATCCATCTTCGCGATCAGAATCAACATGTACTTAATAGAGTTAGACAATGGACTTTACCTGAAGTAGAGCCAAACTTATTGACTTTAACATCCTTAGGTAAATTTGGCATCTTCGTAACCAATGCCCCTTCCTTTGGCAATAGTTACCTATGGACCCTTGATAATGGGACTATCTCAGACTTCGCCTCTCTCTTTACCATTGGGTCAACCGAGTTGACTATGGCCGATCCCTTTCCATTGGGAAGAGAGAGCTTTACTGGATATCCAATGTCATCATTGTCAATGTCCATAGTGTTTTAGGAAGTTGATCTTAGCAAATAGATAAGATCATTAAGGGTCTTGTCTTAGTCTGTTTCATAGGATTCCCAAAAGAACTCACTATGTGACTTAGAAAGTACTTGAGCCACCAACTTTCTCAAGACTTTGACACCCAACTCTCCCGGCTTGTCAATATGTGACTACATCTCCAAGATGTGATCACACCTAGACCTTGCCTTGCCAATAGGGCTTGAGTGACCTTAAACTTTTTAGGAACTTGTGGGTTAGGGAGAATAATTGGAGGAGGTGAAAGAAGTATGATATCCATGGGACATCATCTTCATTTAGGAAAGCTTGTTTCAAGAGATTTGGGAAGATCATAAATGTCTAGACCAGACATCTTTTTGGGAGATATTCAAGATAGTTGATTTAAAGTCCTTAATATGACACCCAATATGAAATATTAAGGCTAGGACCCAACAAACTATTTTATAACTTAGCAGAGGGATGCCGTAATCCAAGCTATAAAATATTTGAAGGTAGGTGAATGACGATTCACCAATTTCCACCATGAAAAACGAAATAATTCATTAGGTTTTAATTGGATTTGAAAGTCCTAGATCTTTGAGATTCATTGAACTGTTCAAAGGCATGTTTCAATCTCGAGTGTGCCCTTCAAGTTTTGTGACTGGGATGCCGAGGATCACAAAACAAGGTGTGAATAACCATGCAAATATACTTGGTACCCTTAATATTTACCCCTTAATCAGTGTGCCGGTTAACCACACACGCTCCACCGATACTATGATAAATATTAAGTTACCCTTTGCCTACCTTGTTAAGTCCAGGTTAGTGTGCCGGTTAACCACACACGCTCCACTAACGACTTAAGCAAAGTGCAAAGTGTAATTTCATGGGTTAGCACCAAATTCACATTTTCCTAAGTAACTAAGATTGGGTATTAATAAGAGTTTAGTTACTTAGTATTTATCATTAATAATTTTAATGAAAGGAGAATTATAGTCCTTGTCCTACCCGTTCGGCTAACGACCCTCCACCAGTCAAGGAAGCGGTGGGTGAGAGTGGACACCCATTAAACTGCCATTTTATAGGCAGTAACCTTATACCCCCCTTATAGACCGGCTTCGTGAATGAGGCCTACTAACGGTAAGACTGACTTTACTCTTATACATATATATAAATATTATTAACTTATAATATTATAAAGTATAAGGGTTGAATTTTAACTTTTAAAATTCTAAGGGCTAACTTGGAATTAAAGTATTCATAAGTGAAAACTTTTCAAATTCCAAAACTTGAGGGCAAGTTTTGAAACTATTCAAAACTAATTAATTCCATAACTTATGAGTTTAAAGTAGTTTTAATTAAAAAAAAAAAAAAAAAAAAAAAAAAAAAAAAAACTTTTCAAGTTCCATAACTTGAGGACAAGTTATGGAAGACTTTAAACTAATTAATAAAAAAAAATAACTTTTTTTTATTGTAACTTATGGAACTAAATAAGGTTACCCTTTTTTTTTAATTTAATGAAGAGACTTTTGAACCTCCATAACTTGAGGACAAGTTATGGAGTTATAAAACCATTTAATTAGAACTAGACTCTTCATTTTGTAACATTTGCCAACTTTTATGAGTTTTATGATTCTTAAATGTGACTTTTCATATAACTTGAGGACAAGTTACAAAAACACACTTTGGAATCAACTATTAGATTAAAATGGATTGAAAACAACTATTTCACACAACTTTTCTATTAATCTAAGAACCTCATAAGAACAAGATAATTCAAATCATCAATCTTCAAGAAATTAGCATGAACATACAAACTAATACAAATCTTGAAATTATGACAATTATCTTAGAAATTGGATTAGCATGAACATTACCACATCAAAAACAAGTTTATAAGTCCAAAAACATCTTAGGGTAATGTTCCTAGTCCAATTCCAGCCAAAACAATCGAATATATGCATCCAACTCGATTTTTCAGCTACTTTTGCAAGTATAACAAGAAAACAAACCTGGCTCTGATACCACTGTTGGGTTATGAGCATTCTAACACTCCTAAGTGTACATGCATCCCTAAATACCTTGGATCTATGTTTTCTCTATTATACATACAATTATGAACATCCAAGGTATTATCCTAATCTAGCATACAAAATAATAAATATAACAAGATAGAATACATACCTCTTTGATGTAGAATGTCTTCATGAAGCTTGAGTGCCTAGTGCCCCAAGTGTGACACCTCAAATGGTTCACACAACACCAAATACACTTGGAATAACTTGAGAGAAACTTGAACACTCCTTGAAATCGTCTAGCCCTCACACTCACACATTAGTGCACGATTTCTTGAGCCATGGGATTCTTTTATATGGTGGCTATTAGGGTTACACCATGTAACTCATAACTTTACCCATTCCTTATGCTCCATGGATTTTAACCTCCATGGAGTATCCATGGGTCACCCCATGGACTTAGTCCAACATAAGGAATCTTGGATCACAAGCCCACATATATAAGAATGAATGATTTACACAATCAACCCATATATTTAATTAGTCTCCTTTTGATCACTTAATTAATTCCAAATTAATTCTTGATCAATACTAATTAAATAACCTTATTAATATATTAGAACTTATAATATATTAACCAACCTTAAGTGTTATTTCTCTCATTATAGTCTATCCAAATGCATGATGCCATGCAACCCAAATGGACCATGCCGGGTCGGGTCAAGTCTTACCAATTATAGTTATGGACTTAGACATTAATCCAACACTTCAGACATAGTAAGCTGAGTCTTTGACTTTTGGTTTTTGTGGAGCATCAGCTAGACAATCTTTGGCAAAGTGGTTTGCATGACCACATTTATGACACAAGATCTTTGGTTTGTCTGATTTGGAATTTTGAGAAGATTCCGGAGTGGAGTTTGGTTTAGTGAGATTAGGCTTGTATGCAGGAGGATTTTCGGAGGTTTGTTTTGGTTCCGGAGCGGAATATGGTTGAGGATGGGTTTGGTGAGGAGCACTGAATCTGTTTTGGTATGGTTCGTAAGAGGGATTGAAAGGACGTTTGTATTTCATTGAGAGTAAGGCAAACTCTTGTTGGAAACGGAGTTCGAAATCCAAGGCTTCTGAATCATCGTCAAAATAGATGTGTGGAGGTAAGGTGGTTAAGGATGACTGGGTTAATGGAACAGTGGGTTTGAAGGGTTCCGGAGTAGGTGAGTTCGGAATGGTTGATTCAAAAGAACTGACGAGAGCAAGTGGTCCTCCGGAAAGTTCCCTTATGGTTTGAGCAATGTTTGATTCATGTCCTTGAAGCTCATCAAAATGTTGATAGAGTTTCAATTTTTTTAAGGAACCATTGCTTTGAAGACAGGACTTTACATTTCCCCATCCTTTACCAAGGCTGTTAATGAATTTGAGATTGTACTCGAGAGGAGTTCGAACAATCCCATGAGCAGTCATGTTATTGACAACGATTCGATATCGGTTAGAGGCTGAAGCTACAGATTCACCTAGAGTAGTGGTGAAGGTGTCAAAGTCATTGACAACCGAGGTGAGGCGCTTGTCCTTCATATTTTCGGAACCTTCAATCAGATCCTGAAGAGTGTCCCAAATCTCTTTGGCTGATTTGCATAGCTTGATGTGCTCGAAGAGAGATGGAGGAACACCAAACACCATTTCTGAGATGGCAACTTGATCAGCATGCAGCTTTTCAATATCATCTGTAGTTAGAGGGGCTGGACGAGCTTCATCCTCTCGCATGAGCTGAGCAGCTACATCTCTTACAACTGTTCTTACGGGAACATGAGGGCCTTCTTTGACAGATCTCCAGATTTGTTCACCTTTCTCTTTGGCTAGTAAAAACCTTTCTATTCTAACTTTCCAATGATCATATTCTTCCACAACTAGCAGTGGGGCACGTGTAGGGCCACCCACGCTATTTGCGATTTGCATTGAAATCATTTGCTGAGGATTTGAAGCAGCCATTGAAGTCAAGATATCTTCAAGCTTAAGTGGTATATAGAAGAACTTTTATCCTTAACACAGAAATGGTTGAAATACCAAGGTAAATTCAAACCAACTATAATCTGATCTTATGGATTGAAAGGACAACCACTCGAGCTCTGATACCAATTGTGAGAACAAGATCTATGCGCAGGGACAAGGTTTGAGAACTCAAACCTTGAGTGAATGCTTGAGATCAATGTCTGCTTGATAATGGATGTTCAAGTCGAGACTGGAAAGACCAATCAAGTCTTAGATGACCAGTCCAACAAATGATCAAGACATTAATCAATAACAAGTAGATAATGATCAAAGTAAAGTTAATAAATGAAGAACAAGAAGAATGTTTTTAATGTGATAAGAATAAATGCCAAAAGTAAGTGAAAGATCCGTAGTTGACTTGTATTGAATGCTCCTATTTATAGGAGTGAATGTTACAGCGAATTATCCCAGATGTTTACATAGGACCGAACAAATGGCATAAGCCGGACATTCTGATTGTCCTAATACAACTTTAGACTGAGTGCTATGAAACGTTACATCAAAATACAAGACAAAAGTAATAAATGCACAAGAGACAAAACAACTTCATTTCAGACAAGTGTTGTTCCGGAGATGACAGCTTGATGCGGATCACTAAACGTTCCGGACATCAGGTTTGGCTCCGGAATGTGTTCCTCTTCAGTATGCTCCTTCTCTTCTTATCTCCAGCTCTGGACAGGTTCCGGATCACTTCTTCTCCTTCGGAACCAACAGCCTTTGGAATATGTACTTAGGATTGCTAGAGGTTCACTTTCAGGTTCCAACAGTTACCGGTTGAAAGAGGCCGAAGGGGAGGCCAGCACCTATATATGCTAGGCGTTATGTGATTATATGATATGTAGTATGATGGGGGAACTCACTAAGCTTCGTGCTTACGGTTTACAGTTTTGGTTTACGGTACTTCTTCTTCGAAGGTAAAGGAGCCGACATGACTGCAGCACATCATACCACGATTTTCCGCACTATGATGTTCTTGGGATTTGTACTCTGACATTATTATGACTTGTTTTGAGACATGTGACTTATGGGATTTTTTGATATGAGATAACTTAATGATGTTTTCAATAATCTGTTTTATGAATTGTTAAATTAAAAACGAAAATTTTGGTCTTGGATTTTGGGATGTTACAAGTTGGTATCAGAGCCTTGGTTTGAGGGATTCAGACACACCTTCGGGGGTGTCTGGACTCAAATCGAGGGTTTGAAAGATTTTTATAAGAAAATAAATTTTCTAAAAATTAAAATAAAGAGTTTTGAGAAAGAACAAGGTGTGTGATGCGTGCAATCGGTCGGGCTCAAGTAAGTTTTCCCCAAGATACCCATACATGCTTGTTATGATATATGATATGATTATGAGAACTGCATGCTATATTAGGGCTAAGGATCTAGGAAGGATGCCTTATATGCCTATTATATGTATATGAGAACTGCATGCTTGATTAGGGCTAAGGATCTAGGAAGATGCCTGATATGCCTGTTGTATGTGCTTATTGAGCTGCATGATAGTACTGATTTGTCAGCAATATGATATCTTGATTAGTATATGCTTGGTTTAGGTTACTCAATGCCCGAATGCTACTTGCTTTGTGCTTTTAGGAGTCCTAGTTATCTTTAATTAACTAGTAAACGAATATGTTAAGTTACATATTGCGAGGACTAAATAATTTTAATAGGTTAGGTCTAGCCCTATTTCGCAGCTCTTGTCTGAGTCCAACCGTTGTAGGGTAGGACCCCTCATTCGAAGAATTATCTAGTCTCAGTAATATGTAATGGTATTCGGGAGCTAGTTAGGGAGAGATAGCATGGGTTTCTTATGCAGCTGATGGCAGAGAGTGGGTTGGAGGTTACCCTAGGGTAAGCCTAGGATGAGACTAGTGCAGCGAGCAGTAGTAGTGAAAGGGACTTGTTGAAGTCAACGCAATCCTTGAGGAAAGCACAGATAGATGTGGAAGGTAGTATGGGCCCGTACTACTGAAAACAGAGGATTCGTACTCGAGTCAAGGAGGGTTGAGATAGTGTTGGATTAGTGTCTAAGTCTATAACTATAATTGGTACATACTTGACCCGACCCGACATGGTCCATTTGGGTTGCATGGCATCCGAACTTTTGGATAGACCTTTTGCGAGAAGAGGATATTTGTGATATATTAATATATTGTAAGTTCTAATATATTAATATGAAATCATATTATTTAATTAGTATTGATCAAGATTTAATATGGAATTAAATTTGTGATCAAAAGGAGACGAATTAAATATATGGGGATTGATTGTGTAAAACATTCATTCTTATATATGTGGGCTTATGATCCATGATTCCTTATGTTGGGTTTAACCCATATGGTGACCCATGGATACTCCATGGAGGTTAAAACCCATGGAGCATAAGGAATGGGTAAAGTCAGGGGTTACATGGTGTAACCCTAATGTACACACTATATAAAGAACCCATAAGCTCAAGAAATCAGCCCTAAGGATTCTAAGTGAGGGCTAGCCGATTTGGAGCATAAGAACTCTTCTCTCATGGTTATTCCAAGATGTTGTGATGTTGTGTGAACCATTTGAGGTGTCACACTTGGGGCACTAGGTTCTTAAGCTCCATGGAATCAAGCTACAAGGAAGAGTTATGTAATTCTATTAGATTTTATATTACATGTTGTTCATATAATGCTAGTTAGGATAATACCTTGGAAAATTGATATTTGCATGTATAATAGAGAAAACATAGATCCAAGGTATTTAGGGTTGCATGTACACCATAGGAGTGTTAGAATGCTCAAGACCCATCAGTGGTATCAGAGCCTAGGCTTGTTTTCAAGTTATACATGCTGAAATAGCTTAAAAATCGAAAATTCTGGCTTCCTGGGCACTGGAATCGCCGAGTCCACTGATGGACTCGCCGAGTCCATGAAGAAATTCATCCTACTCGTCGAGTAGGTTCATACACTCGACGAGTAGAAGCCTCTGACAACATATTTTCGACTTTTAAGGCTGGAATTGGTCTAGAATCATTATCTTAAACTGTTTTGGACTTATAAAACCTGTTTTTAATGTGGTAATGATTTTTGTAAACCAATTTTTAAGTTATTATCAAAGTTTCAAGTTTTATATATGTTTATATGATTCTTGAAAATTATTGATATGGATTGTTCATGCTTATGAGTTTTGGTAGATCATAGGAATTATGTGCAAATTGTTTGTTAGTGTAATTCTTGATCTTAATGACATTGTATGGACTCCATAACTTGTCCTCAAGTTATGGATTACCAAGTTTTTTGTGTCACCTTGTTTTATGATTTAATTTAGATTAATGAAAAAATTATGTGTTAGTTGTTTTCAATCCAAATTGATCTAAAAGTAGTTCATAAAATGTGTTTTTTGTAACTTGTCCCCAAGTTATATGAAAAGTCACATTTATGAATCTTAAAACTCATAAAAGTGTCATAGGTTACAAAATGAAGAGTCTTTTTCTCATAAATAGGTTTATGGACTTCATAACTTG
This sequence comes from Lactuca virosa, assembly GCF_052849685.1. NCBI lineage: Eukaryota > Viridiplantae > Streptophyta > Magnoliopsida > Asterales > Asteraceae > Lactuca > Lactuca virosa. Next base: position 72,488,322 of record NC_136432.1, read on the forward strand.
TCCTCAAGTTATGGATGTTCAAGAGTCTCTTCATTAAAGTTTTTAAAACTTTAATTAAACTCATAAGTTATGAAAATCCAAGAGTTTTGAATAGTTTCAATACTTTCCCTCAAGTTTTGGAATTTGTAAAGTTTACCCCTTATGTATACTTTAATTCCAAATCAAACCCTAGAATTTTAAAAGTTTAAAATTCAACTCTTATACTATTATTATATTAAAAGTTTAATTATATAGATATGTATAAGAATAAGTCAGTCTTACCGTTAGTAGGCCTCATTCACGAAGCCGGTCTATAAGGGGGGGGGGGTATAAGGTTACTGCCTATAAAATGGCAGTTTAATGGGTGTCCACTCTCACCCACCGCTTCCTTGACTGGTGGAGGGTCGTTAGCCGAACGGGTAGGATAAGGACTATAATTCTCCCTTCATTAAAAGTATAATGATAAATACTAAGTAACTAAACACTTATAAATTCCCAATCTTAGTTACTTAGGAAAATGTGAAATGGTGCTAACCCATGAAATTGCACTTTGCACATTTGTTAAGTCGTTAGTGGAGTGTGTGTGGTTAACCGGCACATTAACATGGGACTGACAATGTGTGGCAAAGGGTAACTTAATGTTTATCATAGATTGGTGGAGCGAGTGTGGTTAACCGGCACATCAATTAGGTGATAAAGTTAAGGGTACCAAGTAAATTTGAATGGTTATTCACACCTTGTTTGTGATCCTCGGCATCCCAGTCACAAACTTAAGAGGGCACAATCGAGATTCAAACATGCCATTGAAAGGTCAATGTATCTCAAAAGATCTAGGAGTTTCAAATCCAATTAAAACTTAATTATATTTCGTTTTCATGGTGGAAATTGGTAAATCGTCATTTACCTACTTTCAAATATTTTATAACTTCGATTACGGCATCCCTCTTCCAGTTATAAATAGTTTGTTGGGTCCTAGTCTTAATATTTCATATTGGGTGTTATATTAAGGACTTTAAATCAACTAACTTGAATTCCTCCCATTATAAATGTCTAGTTTAGACAGCTATGGTCTTCCCAAATCTTTAGGAACAAGCCTTCCTAATGAAGATGATATCCCACATGGCAATCAAGGTGAAAGATTAATCCCTTTGTTGTGCATTAATGGGACTGGAAATCATGCTTCACTTCCTCCACCTCCTCTAATAATTCTCCCTATCCCACAAGTTTCAAGACTTGGAAAGTTCTAAGTCACTCAATCCCTATTGGCAAGAAAAGACTATATGTGCTTACATCTTGGAGGTTAAGTCACATATTGGCAAGCCGGGAGAGTCGGGTGTCGAAGTCTCGAGGTAGCTGGTTGTTGACTTGGTTCTTCAGTCACTCCCTGATGACAGATCACGACTTGACCCTTAGTGATCTTACCTATTTGCTTGATGCTGCTAAATTAGCAATGATTTGGAGCACTGGTAAAGCAAATTTGATTAATCCACTACCCAAAACTTCCATGGAAATTGACAATGGTAACATTGGAAGTTCAGAAAAGCTTTCTCTTCCCAATGGAAAGGGATCGGCCATGGTCAAGTCGTTTGACTCAATGGTAAAGAGAAAGGCTAAGTCTGGACAATCAAGTGTACCATTTCCAAAGAGTCCATATGTTTCTTTTGCCAAAAGAAGGGGCATTGGTTGCGAAGCTGCCGAATTTACCTGAAAGTTCATAAGCATGTAAAAGTCAAAACGTTTGACTTTGCTTCAGGTTAAAGTCCATTATCTAACTCTATGAAGTCTATCTTGGAGATTCTTAATACATGATGTAATGTAATTACATCTTGATGTTTTGAAGAATCAAAGAAAACCTAAAGAAATAGTATGCTGATTCTGATCGCGAAGATGGTTTTCGATCGCAAGGTTCGGTGATCAGAATTTTGAGCTGCTACTTAAGAGTTATGATATTTTGCTTAGGAATAGACAACAACATGTTTTTCATATGTACTTGCATTGTAAGGATAAGTTTTCCTCAAGTGTTTTAAAAATAAAGGAAGAAGTTTTGATTTTATTTATTTTAAGTATCCTTACAATGACATTTGTGAAAATTGTTGTTTATATGTTTCCATTGATAGCAATATTGGAAAATGGATTTGATTCTTTCATTTGTGGTAGTGTCATAATTTACTAAATAAGGAGAGATTCTCATCACCCAAGTTTCAGTTGGATAGAAACTCGGAATCATGCAAGTTGTATTGTATGATGAATGAGAATTTTCATTTTTGGGAAATTAAGACTAAGTCCTTGTTCACATGTATGTGTGAGTCGAGTGAAGGACTGAAGGATTGGGTACACTAGGTTGTGCGCTGGTCATCTCCACCACAAAGGTCGATAAGATTATTCGTCATGATTTACTAAAGTTTAGTAAATATGGTTATGCTTACAAGTTTAAGTGTAATTCTGAATCATTGGAAAAGTTTCAATGATTGGCGGAATGAATAAGAAGAATCAAATTAGGCAGAAAGATAAAAGTTTCTTCATTCTGAAGAGATGGGAGAGCACTTGAGTATCGTGTTTTATGATTATCTTAGTGATTATAAAACCATATCACAATTGATCCTCTAAAGACACCTTAGTGCATTTGTTTGGCTAAGGAGAGGAATAATGAATTTTTGAAATGGTTAAATCAAAAGATAAATCATACTTCGTTCCAATAATCAAGTCTTAGAGTCATACTCTAAGATTGTAACTTGAATGACATAATCTTTAGAAAGTTTATAACACTTGTCAAATGTAGAGTAAAATGTTTCCTATTCTTGTACATTTGAAGTTGGTTAGTTGTGATGTTTTGGATAAAAGAAAGACCAACTAAGACCAATTGTATGAAGTGTTTAACTTGATAAGAATCTGCACTAACTCTTGAATATTTGTTTTGTCAAGGAATGGTTCTTGACAAGAGAATCTTATATGTCAACAGGTCAGTAGGAGTCTTAAAAGATCTTGAGAAAGTTTTAAGAACTAATCAAGAGTATTGTTAATCACTAGCCCACAACTTGAGGTTTGTAACCCATTGTGTTGACATATTTCTGTTTCTGTGCCCATTCCAGTTTAAGTTGACTATGCTTGTGATTTCTGTAAGTTCTCAATTGTTTGCATAACAACCTGGAAGCAATGGTAGGCCCTTGTGCTGTCCGGTGGCAAGAAAAATGAGATTGGGCAAGTTCAGTCCATATGAGTTTGGATTTGTCACTAACCTTGTCTTGTGATTATGGCTATGACAAATTCACATGGATAGGAACACGTACACCATAAAAATCTAAGTGTCATAAGGTTTCTATCCGATTCATGAAAATGATGGTGAGGAAACGCTTTCACTAAGTAGATTTTAAGTAGATAGCAATTGTGATATTTGCATTCTCAAAGTCATTAGTGGAGCGCGTGTGGTTAACCGACACACTAACATGGACTTGTGAGAATGGAAAAAGGTCTAAACATTATGATTACGGCATCCCTCTTCATAATTGTTTAGACACACATGTGAGCTATCTAAGGAAAGGTGTATGATTTTGATAAAATCTTATCAAAGCATCTCATATCAAGAATCTGAACTTTGGTAAAGAAAGTCAATAAAGTATTGATTTCAAGAAGTCCAGCTGATTCCTGGATACATGTCAAAGCTAGTGGGAGCATAAGTGTTATGCTAGTAAGATAATAATCATTATGCTAGTGGGAGCATGATTATTATGTTGCAAGTTAGCAATGTTAATTATAGAAAACAAAAGTTTCAATTCGTTTTGAAAAGTTGTTTGCTATAATTAAGGGAGAGGATTTATACTTCATTCTAATTCTACAAGCTTAGATTGAGATTTTAATCAACTTTAGTCAAGGATATATATGAATGTTATGTTGGAATTGTTCAACATAAGGAAATTCTATGTATGTTGCGTTTTCAAAATTTGGTTTTGATTACGGCATACCTCTTCATAGTTCGAATCTTGAGAACATGGCAAATAAAAAGTATTTTAGCAAAAGACTGGTAAAGTATCATGTCTTTATGTAAGACGTGTCCCATATGCTTCGGGTATGGGATCGATTACATGTGCTATAATATTCATCCATTCTAAATTTTTCAAATGCCTGGCGCAATATGAGGGAAAAGGATTAGAAGTGGATATGACTAAAATGATTAATCAATTGTCGATGACAATCTAAGGTTTACCAAATATTGGTTGCTCTGGGACAGTTGGAAGTAGAGTGTTAAACTTTGGAAAGGACCATATTGACATACTCTGAAAAGAGGCAACTCTTGTTCACAAGTGATAGTCAAAATGGGAATATGGAAATGTTTCCATAGGTGGAAGTTATTCTTTGAATGTCTGTAAGATTAGAAAAGCTTAATGCAAAGAAGGATGTTTAAAGGAATGTGCTTTGAATGTGAGACTTCGTTTCCATGGAATTGATCTCCATTGGAATACTTTGTAATGTTTGTTGCCAAGTCTTTGTGACTTGGGCATAGTCATTACAAGGGGATCATTGCATATAAACTTAGAATCTAATAGTAAATGGAAAGAGTTTGGTATTCTTACATTTACAATAAGGATTGGGTTTGTGAAATGAGAATCATTGGAATCATGTTCAATTGATTTATTTCACAAAGTAAGGACCATAGACAAACATAGTGTGCATACTTGGAATATGACATAGCTATTGTTTGGACAAACATAGTGTGCATGCTTGGAGCATGGCATGACTATTGTTTTATTCAAGTACCAAGTTGATAAATCGAATCATTGTACAAAGAATAATGAGTAATCAATATGGTGCTTATATAAAAGGTTTTTTATTTACACTCAAAGTGTTGGGGCCATATAGGATTAGTATTATTCTTGTGTTTCACTTTGCATGTTTTGACTTCCAGAATAACTAGGTCATTCTTCCCAAATGACTAAGTTATTCAATCCATCCACAGTCGGTCATATGTTGGAAGTAGATATGAATCAAGACTATTACGAAGCTGGTTTGTAGATGTCCAAGGTAGTGGACATAGTAAGTGGACATAGCAAGAGTTGCTGCAACATTCATGAGTGCTCATAAGTTCTGAGTATTGGATTAAACCCACGCTCATCTGACTCACTTCATGGATATTTATCACGAGTGAATCATGAGACGATAATATCTTATATTCTTCAAACCTAGAGATATGAGTTATTGACTATGAGTTGGTTATACATTGATTGCACGAAAACGCATTGTTAACTCGATGTTATAAAACGTGCCTTTGTGTATGATTCAACAAGTAGTTAGTACAAGCATATGAGTCAAAGTTTATCCATTCCTTTTACCCTTAAAGGGATAAAAAGCGATATATGTGGGCCCCTCGATGATTTAGTGATGACACCCCGAAGTGCTTGGCCAAGCCTGGACTGATTTGATTTGTTCAATTAGTCGGTCGTCATAAATCAGACATCGGGAAACAACAAATGGATAGAGAGAATGATTATAATCCATGTCTCAGTCCATATGATATCTAGAATGGAGGAATATATGATCACTTATCTAATGGACGCGTCATTGATTTGTTTAGAGTTCGACAGCGGCTTTTAAGAGCTACAATTGCTAGTCGGGTTATGAAGTCATACTTGCAATAATAGTTATTAGACTTATCCAAGTGGGAGACTGTTGGATTAGTGTCTAAGTCCATAACTATAATTGGTACATACTTGACCCGACCCGGCATGGTCCATTTGGGTTGCATGGCATCAGAACATTTGGATAGACCTATTGTGAGAAGAGGATATTTGTGATATATTAATATATTGTAAGTTCTAATATATTAATATGAAATCATATTATTTAATTAGTATTGATCAAGATTTAATATGGAATTAAATTTGTGATCAAAAGGAGACTAATTAAATATATGGGGATTGATTGTGTAAATCATTCATTCTTATATATGTGGGCTTATGATCCATGATTCCTTATGTTGGGTTTAACCCATGTGGTGACCCATGGAAACTCCATGGAGGTTAAAACCCATGGAGCATAAGGAATGGGTAAAGTCATGGGTTACATGGTGTAACCCTAATGTGCACACTATATAAAGAACCCATAAGCTCAAGAAATCGGCCCTAAGGATTCTAAGTGAGGGCTAGCCGATTTGGAGCATAATAACTCTTCTCTCATGGTTATTCCAAGATGTTGTGATGTTGTGTAAACCATTTGAGGTGTCACACTTGGGGCACTAGGCTCTTAAGCTCCATGGAATCAAGCTACAAGGAAGAGGTATGTAATTCTACTAGATTTTATATTACATGTTGTTCATAATATGCTAGTTAGGATAATACCTTGGAAAATTGATATTTGCATGTATAATAGAGAAAACATAGATCCAAGGTATTTAGGGTTGCATGTACACCATAGGTGTGTTAGAATGCTCAAAACCCATCAGATAGAACCAGGGAACTTGTAGAGTGTGTGAGACCTCTCGAGGTTATGTATGACCCTGACGATTATGTGTTTTGTTTCGGAATGGTGGTGACATGTCACCGGGCGGTAGGTTCAGGGACTGGGTCAGGTTTGGGTACAGGTTCCGAGCCAGTTGATGATGGATTGCGCGAGTTCATAGCATCCGAGATTAAGAGAGGCATCCTTGAGTCGACCCCGATGATTTTCGGGTCGATCAAGGAAGGTATCATAGAGCTGATGAAGGATCGCCTTAGGGCATTCAGGAGCGATATGGCATTAGGCCAGTCAGGGACTCACACACTCTCCTTAAAGGACTTCAGGGAATGTGGTACACCAGACTTCCATGGGGTGAAGGACCCCATCGTGGCCAGGAGATGGATTGCAGATATCGAGTCTTCACAGTTGATGAGCTTCTGCCCTGAGGGGTCAAAGGTCACGTATGCTGCGGGATGTTTGAAAGACAGAGCTAGAGACTGGTTGTAACATCCCGAGTCCCAGGTATATTATTTAATCAATTTTATTCATTTTGATAGGTCAACTCGACGAGTTGGATACCCCAACTCGCCGAGTAGAGGGTTTAATTGGTCGCGTGACTTTAGAGTCTACTCGACGAGTCGGAGGACCCTAACTCGACGAGTAGGAGCTGTGTGAGGAAACCCTAATTTTATGGGTTTGTGTCCTATTTAAAGGATCTTAAGCCCTCATTTCTTCCACCCTTGTCACCCTACTACACTGTGAGGAACCCTAATCGAGCTGTAACCTTGTGTGAGGGAAAGAGAGGCCGGTTTTGTGGGTTTTAGTGCATTCATGGAGGAGAGTTGAAGAGCAAGCGACCTTGGACGAGAAGGAGCTTCTGGATCTGGTGTTCACTCATTCTTAGTTACTGTTTGAAGGTAAAAAGTCACTATCTTGCTCATTGTTTAGTTAGATCTCGTTTAAGGGAGTTTAGGACCTTTTTCCCCATGGTTCTTTGAGATCTAGAGTGTTATGAGCTTGTCATGGAGATGAGACTCCAGAGCTGGACATTTTGACGTCCCATGAGCCCAAAGATACCAGCTTTATCAAGCTTTGGACAAGTTTCCATGCATGAGACCCCTTAAGGAGCTTGTTTTGGCATTTTGAGCCATAAATTCCGTGCATGAACGTAAAGATTGCAGCTTTACATGATAAGTGAGCCTTGGAAGGCTAGATCCAGAGTATGAGACACCATTTCTGCCCAAAATCATCTGAATGAGAAAGGGGCTGAAGGGACTCGACGAGTCGGTAAGCGGACTCGACGAGCAGTGGCGGACCTTAGTGGTGCCCGGGGTCCTGGGCCACTGCTCCGATTCCGGCACTCGACGAGTGCCACTACAAATTTAGATTTTTTCGGGAAATTTTTTTTAGTGACACCCCTACTAAAACGTTCTGCGTCCGCCACTGTCGACGAGTCGGTTAGGGTTTTCCCTGACGAGTCTGGACACATGTGACTCGGCGAGTTGACGAGACAAATCGACGAGTTAAGTTGGACTTTCGCGACACTTCTGAGGAAACAAGGGGACTTGACGAGTCACATAGATGCACTCGACGAGTTGGGTCAACAGGGACTGTTGACTCGAGTGTTGACTTCTGTTGACTTTTAGGGTTGGTCAAGGCTTGGATTATGGAGACCATGGAGGGGTAAAAATGGTCTTTTACCCATCCCGGTAGTTAGAGAGAGGGGTTAGTTTAAATTAATTAGAGTTGTGGTTATAAGTGTTAATTAGAGACGATTATGACATGTAGACGGGGATTAGACCGTTCGAGGGGTATGAGGTTTACTTGCTTACTTACGAGGTGAGTCTTCTCACTATACTTACCTTAAGTGGTAATTTGTGTGACCGGAGGGTCTTGTATGCTATTATTGAGTATTGTGATATCCTGAATTATGTCTTGTGATTTATGTTGTGTATTATTCTGAGCTTTATTGAGTTAGGACCGACCCGATTTGTGGGACCGGAGGGTTCCACTGAGACACATTGACCAGAGGGTCTTATTCGAGATATAGTCATGAGAGGCTAATGAGATGTGTGTGGTATTTTGGGGAACTCACTAAGCTTCGTGCTTACCGTGTTATGTAATATGTGTTTCAGGTACTTCTCAGGATCGCGGGAAGGCGTCGGCTTGATTGTACTCACGAGATGGAGTTATGTTTTGAGGAGTCAGGATTTTTATTAAAAAATTATGGATTTGTGTTTTTGATGATTTGACACTTTGGGGTTTTGTGAAATGTGTTAATGACAATTATGTGATTTAAAATGAAAAATTTGCTTGGAAATTTACGGTGTTACAAGTTGGTATCAGAGCCTTGGTTTGAGGGATTCAGGTGTACTCTCGGGTATGTCTGGACTCAAACTGAGGATTTGAGAAAATTTTCTAAAAAGAAATGATTTTTCTAAAAACAAGTAAGATCTTTTAAGAGATAACGAGACGGAGCACTGTGTACAATCAGCCAGGGCCCGAACGGTAATTCCCAAAATACCATTACTTGTTTGTATTAAGAGATATTTCTAAGATATTAGAGTTGCATGCTAGAGGATAGGCTAGGTACTTTAGAATTTAGAGCTAGAGTTGCCTGATTCATGATGCCTTAGCCTAGGGTATGCTATTGATTGATCTTATATGTTATTTGCTCTGTGTGTACTGAGTATGAGAAATATAGCAGGAATCTTTTAGAGAGAGTTTGAGTGATCTAGGAGAGATACCTAGATGAGCCTATAGGAATCTACCGAGAGATTAGTTTAATATCCGTGAGGGATAGATTACTGTGAATTAGGATCCTACGAGGAGGACTTGGGATGACTACAGGTTGGTGTGGAAGGTAGTATTGGGCCCGTACTACTAAAACAATTGGATCTGTATACAACCCAAGTAAGAATCCTTGGGATACTAAGGAGCATGTATGGGGGGGGGGGAAATCGAGTATGAATATGCTCGAATGAGTCTCTGATGATTTTTTGTGTTGTGTTTCAGAGACATTATGGTGGGTACACGCTACAACCCCGAGGGCACCAGTGGTACCAGTGACGAGGAGATCCGCAGGATCATCCATGCTGAGGTGGGCATAGCTATTAGAGAGGCCATACCAGAGATGTTCAGATCTATTAAGACCACGTTGATTGAGACCTTCGATGAGCGCTATGCTGCTGTTGCCACAGCCCTAGCTGCTTCGAGGCCACAGGGGGGTGACTCGTTGTTGTTTCGGGAGTTCAGCAACACGAAGCCACCATAGTTTAATGGGACACAGGATCCGATTGCTGCTATGAGATGGATCTCCGACATTGAGGGGTGTTTTTACACGTGTTATTCCTCGAGCACCTGAGAGTTCGGTTTGCACTGAACCAGCTTCGCTTGGGAGTGAAGGACTGGTGGAAGTTCGTGACAGCCAACTTTACTCCTGCAGGTCATGCTGCAGTGACATGGGAGAGATTTATACAGTTGTTCCGAGATGAGTATGTTCCCCCGGTGGAGAGGGAACGGTTAGCCCAGGAGTTTCTGTCTCTCAAGCAGAAGACATAAACTGTGACCGAGATCACCAGGATGTTCCGTGAGAGGGCGCTGTTTTGCCCTGATCACGTGTCTACTCATCAGGCATGTGTGAGCCGATATCTGAGCATACTAAGGAGGGATATACGAGAGTTTGTGGCAAACTCGTCATACCGGACATTGTCTGAGCTTCAAACCAATGCCAGGTGGAGGGAAATTGAGCTAGAGTTACAGGCTAGGGAGGAGGGATAGTCTCAGGGGAGAGACCGGCGACCAGTACAGTCGCTGCATGCGACTAAGCGGGCTAAGCCCGCTGATGCGAGAGCAGGGGGCAGAAGGGCCGCACTTGTGGCAAGTGTGGAAAGAGTCACGAGGGATCATGTCGGGCAGGGATTTGCTACAAATGTGGCACAGAGGGACACCTGGCGAAGGACTGCCGCAAGGGTTTGCAGTTTGCTTTCACTGCAACCAGACCGACCATCGGAAGGCCGAGTGCCCTCAGCTCATTCAGGGATCAGCACAGGGTTCCGCTCCTGCTGCTTTACGAGCTACTGATAGTCGACCAACAAAGGTCGAGACACCGAAAGCTCGTGGGAGAGCTTTCAGCTGACAACGGAGGAGGTCCGCGCAACACCTGATGTCGTGGCTGGTACGTATTTTCTTATTTATATTATTTTGAGATTTTTCTATGCTTATACTGGGTTGCATATAGGTACTTTTCTTATGATTTTTGTACCTGCTTTGGTGTTATTTGACTCGGGTGTGAGTCGATCCTTCGTGTCTTTAGCTTTTAGTCGTCACATCAGAATCAGGCGAGAGGTGTTGAGTCGTCCTCTGAAGGTTTCTATAGCCGACGTGCATGCGGTTTTTAACATTGATGTATTCCGAGGATGTGTACTAGAGATTTTTAGTGTTGAGTTCTCGATAGATCTGGTGCCGATAGAGATGGGTGATGTCTGTGTCATAGTGGGCATGGATTCGTTGAGTCGGTTTGGAGTTGTGATCGAATGTGAGCGTCAGATGTTGACCATACGAGACCTTAGTGGGGGAGTGCTTACGGTGTATGGCGAGGGTACCAGATCTGGATCAGCTTTCTGCTCTGCTGCCAGGGCGAGACAGAGTCTACAGCAGGGTTGTATTGGCTTTTTAGCTTATGTGACGGATACGAGAGTTTCCACTGAGAGGCCGAGTTCTATCTCCGAGGTCCCAATAGTGTGAGTTTCCGGACGTTTTCCCTGAGGAATTGTCGGGTGTGCCTCCCGAGAGGCAAGTGGAGTTCCGGATTGATTTGGTTCCGGGTGCAGCGCCTATTGCCAAGGCACCTTATTGCAATTGCGCCGCTCGAGATGCAGGAGTTATCCTCGCAACTTCAAGAGTTGTTGGGGAAGGGTTTTATCAGACCGAGTAGCTCACCGTGGGGAGTGCCGATCCTTTTTGTCAGGAAAAAGGATGGTTCACACCGAATGTGCATTGATTACCGGGAGTTGAACAAGTTGACGGTTAAGAACCGTTATCCACTACTGAGGATCGACGATTTATTCGCTTAGCTGCAGGGGCATCTTGGTTTTCCAAGATTGATTTGAGATCTGGATATCATCAGATGAGAGTTTGCGAGGAGGATATCCAGAAGACAACTTTTAGGACTCGTTATGGGCACTACGAGTTTGTGGTGATGCCTTTCTGACTCACCAACGCACCGGCAGCATTCATGGATCTCATGAACCGGGTGTGCAGGCCCATGTTGGATCGGTCGGTGATCGTGTTCATCGACGATATTCTGGTATACTCGAGGACCAGAGAGCAGCACGAAGAGCATCTTCATGAGATTCTTGGAGTATTGAGGACGGAGAGGTTGTATGCCAAATTCTCCAAGTGTGATTTCTGGTTACGAGAGGTCCAGTTCTTAGGGCATCTCGTTAACCAACATGGGATTTTGGTCGACACGGCCAAGATTGAGGCAGTAATGCGATGGGAGGTGTCGAGGTCCCCATCCGAGATCAGGAGTTTTCTTGGCCTGGCAGGTTACTACCGGAGATTTATCAGGTATTTCTCCAAGATTGTCGTTCCTCTTACGAGATTGACCAGGAAGGGTGTTACTTTTTCTTAGGGGCCCGAGCAGCAGGCCTCATTCGAGACTCTTCACCATATATTGTGTGAAGCTCCAGTGTTAGCCCTTCCTGAGGGAATGGAGGACTTCGTAGTTTACTGTGATGCATCTATATCAGGGATGGGTGTCGTGTTGATGTAGAGGGGACATGTGATTGCATATGCATCGATGCAGTTGAAGCCTCATGTGACGAGGTATCCCTCCTATGATTTGGAGTTGGGGGCGGTGGTGTTCGCCCTCAATATTTGGCGCCACTATCTATACGGTGTTCGGTGTACCATTTACATGGACAATAAGAGCCTGAAGTACCTTATGGATCAGCCCAACCTAAATATGAGACATAGGAGATGGTTGGATGTAGTGAAAGACTACGACTGTGAGATTTTATATCACCCTGGCAAGGCTAATGTGGTAGCCGACGCCCTGAGTCGCCGAGCAGTGAGTACTCCGATCCGAGACGTGTGCATGAGGATGACGGTGATGACTCCAGTCTTAGATACCATCCGAGAGGCCTAGGTGAAGGCCGTGGGACCATAGAACCGTAAGAGAGAGCGAGTGATTGGGCAGATTTCTGAGTTTGAGACTGATAGTCGTGGGCTTATGACCTATAATGGGTGGATATGGGTGCCGTATATGGGTGGAGCTCGGCATATTTTGATGGAGGAGGCCCATCGGTCGAGATTCCCGATCCATCCGGGAGCCACCAAGATGTATTTGGACTTGAAGAAGGATTAATGGTAGCCACGTATGAAGAGAGATGTGGCATGGTTAGTCGAGAGATGCTTAATCTGTCGTCAGGTCAAGGCGGAGCACCAGTGTCCACATGGCCTGTTGCAACCCTTAGAGGTTCCACAGTGGAAGTGGGAGCAGATCTCCATGGATTTTATCACCAAATTACCGAGGACCGCACGAGGCGTTGATGAGATATGGGTGATTGTAGACCGGTTAACGACAAGTGCTCACTTTTTGGTGATTAGTGAGAGCTCTTCTGCTAAGAAATTGGCCGAGATCTACGTTCGAGAGGTGGTAGCACGGCATGGGGTACCGACGTCGATAGTGTCAGATCGAGATGTGCATTTTACTTCTAGGTTCTGGAAGAAATTTCATGAGGAATTGGGTACCTGGTTGCACTTCAGTACAACCTATCATCCACAGACAAACGAGCAGAGTGAGCGGACGATTCAGACGCTTGAGGACATGTTGTGTGCATGTTTTATGGACTTCAGTGGAAGTTGGGACACTTACTTGCCCTTGGCTGAGTTTTCATATAACAACAGCCATCATTCCAATATCGGTATGCCTCCCTTCGAGATTTTATACGGGAGGAGATGCCAGACTCCCATTTTTTGGGGAGAGGTAGGGTAGAGAGTGATGGGGAGCACTGAGATAGTGTTCAAGACGACAGAGAAGATCCAGCAGGTCAGACAGAGGTTACTGACGGCCCAGAGTCGCCAGAAGAGTTACGCCGATCGGTGCCGTTCAAAGCTGGAGTTTCAGGTCGGAGATTTTGTCCTCCTGAAGGTATCCCTATGGAAAGGGGTGATTCGATTCAGGAAGCGGGGCAAGGTGGGCCCTAGATACATTGGTCCTTTCAGGGTGATCGCCCGAGTGGGCAAGGTAGCTTACCGGTTGGAGCTACCAGCAGAGTTAAACCAGATTCATAACACCTTCCACGTATCCCAACTGAGGAAGTGTGTAGCCGATGAGACGGCAGTGGTCCCTTTAGAGGACATTCAGGTGGATGCGAGCATGAACTACATTGAGAGGCCGATAGAGATTTTGGATAGGAAGGTGAAGGTATTGAGGAATAAAGAGGTGCCTTTGGTTCAAGTTTAGTGGAAACATAGGAAGGGATCCGAGTGGACTTGGGAGCCGGAGTCCGAGATGCGGGAGCAGTACCCATAGTTATTCTTGGGAAACGACTTCGAGGGCGAAGTCTGATTCTAGTGGGGGAGAATTGTAACATCCTGAGTCCCAGGTATAATATTTAATCAATTTTATTCATTATGACAGGTCAACTCGACGAGTTGGATGCCCCAACTCGTCGAGTAGAGGGGTTAATTGGTCGCGTGACTTTAGAGTCTACTCGATGAGTCGGAGGACCCCGACTCGACGAGTAGGAGCTGTGTGAGGAAATCCTAATTTTCCGGGTTTGTGTCCTATTTAAAGGACCTTAAGCCCTCATTTCTGCCACCCTTGTCACCCTACTACACTGTGAGGAACCCTAATCGAGCTCTAACCTTGTGTGAGGGAAAGAGAGGCTAATTTTTTGGGTTTTAGTGCATTCTTGGAGGGGAGTTGAAGAGCAAGAGACCTTGGACAAGAAGGAGCTTCTGGATCTGGTGTTCACTCATTCTTAGTTACTGTTTGAAGGTAAAAAGACACTATCTTGCTCATTGTTTAGTTAGATCCCGTTTTAGGGAGTTTAAGACCTTTTTCCCCATAGTTCTTTGAGATCTAGAGTGTTATGAGCTTGTCATGGAGTTAAGACTCTAGATCTGGACATGTTGAGGTCCCATGAGCCCAAAGATACAAGCTTTATCAAGCTTTGGACAAGTTTCCATGCATGAGACCCCTTAAGGAGCTTGTTTTGGCATTTTGAGCCATAAATGTCATGCATGAACGTAAAGCTTGCAACTTTACGTGATAAGTGAGCCTTGGAAGGCTAGATCCAGAGTATGAGACACCATTTCTGCCCAAAATCGTCTGAATGAGAAAGGGGTTGAAGGGACTCGACGAGTCGGTAAGCGGACTCGACGAGTCGGTTAGGGTTTTCCCCGACGAGTCTGGACACGTGTGACTCGGCGAGTTGACGCGACAACTCAACGGGTTAAGTTGGACTTTCGCGACACTTCTGAGGAAACAAGGGGACTCGACGAGTCACATAGATGCACTCGACAAGTTGGGTCAACAGGGACTATTGACTCGAGTGTTGACTTCTGTTGACTTTTAGGGTTGGTCAAGGCTTGGATTATGGAGACCATGGAGGGGTAAAACGGTCTTTTACCCATTCCGGAAGTTAGAGAGAGGGGTTAGTTTAAAGTAATTAGATTTGTGGTTATAAGTGTTAATTAGAGATGATTATAACATGTAGGCGGGGATTAGACTGTTCGAGGGTTACGAGGTTTACTTGCTTACTTACAAGGTGAGTGTTTTCACTATACTTACCTTGAGTGGTAATTTGTGTGACCGGAGGGTCTTGTATGCTATTATTGAGTATTGTGATATCCTGCATTATGTCTTGTGATTTATGTTGTGTATTATTCTGAGCTTTACTGAGTTAGGACCGGAGGGTCCACCCGAGTTGTGGGACCGGAGGGTTCCACTGAGACACATTGACTAGAGGGTCTTATTCGAGATATAGTCATGAGAGGCTAATGAGCTGTGTGTGGTATTTTGGGGAAGTCACTAAGCTTCGTGCTTACCGTGTTATGTGATATGTGTTTCAGGTACTTCTCAAGATCGCGGGAATGCGCCGGCTTGATTGTACACACGAGATGGAGTTATGTTTTGAGGATCCTGGATTTTTATTAAACAATTATGGATTTGTGTTTTTGATGATTTGACACTTTGGGGTTTTGTGAAATGTGTTAATAAGAATTATGTGATTTTAAAATGAAATTTTTGTTAGGAAATTTATGGTGTTACACTGGTGGGAGGCAGTCAGTGACACGTTGGGAGCCCGAGCCATATAGGCTATGACCTGGTCGGTCTTTGTGACCAGGTTTAGGGCTGAGTTTGCGCCGGCTGTGGAGATTCAGTAGCTGGCTAGGGAGTTTCTGGATATAAGACAGACTACTGAGTCGGTGGCGTAGGTTGCCGCCAAGTTCAGGGAGAGGGCCTTACTGGTGCCTCAGTACGCGGGGGATGAGGAGATGAGGAAGACCCGGTACCATGACATGTTGAGAGCTAACATTCGGAAACATGTCAGCTACTCGGCATGTCCGACTTTGGATCACATGATAGCGAGGGCAAGGGAGAGGGAGATTGATATATAGCACATCAGGAAGAGGAAGGCGGAGACTGGGCAGGCTACTGGGGTTTCAGGGAAGAAACCCAAGGGATTCGATTCTGGGTCGAAGGGCCAGCAGGACCAGAGCCGCTGTGGGAAATGCGACAAGGCACATGAGGGAGTATGTAGATTAGGGGGATCGGGCTGCTATAAGTATGGCAAGCTTGGGAACTTTGGCAGTGATGATATTGCCCCTACCCCCACCTTTCAGACATCATGCATGATTTGCTTTCATTGCAATCAGAAGGGCCATAGCAAACTGCCCGAGATTGACATCAACAGCGCTAGTGGCGGCACCAGCTCTAGCGACCCTGCGGATCACAGATAGCTGATAGGGCAAGTCAGATGCTCCAGTGGTGAGGAGTCGAGCCTTCCAGTTGACCGCCGAGGAGGCGCATGCCGCACCAGATGTGGTGACGGGTATGTTTCTTCTCCCTATCTCTATTCATATGTCAGTTTTGATATTTATGTTTCATGTTTCATGTATTCCGTTAGGATCGTTCCATGTGAACGGTATTCCAGTATTGGTGTTATTTGATTCGGGAGCTACCCGATCATTCGTATCCCTTGCACTCAGCAAGAGGTTTGCTGAGTCTTCAGGCACATTGTATTGTCCATTAGAGGTCGAGATTGCAGACGACCGATCCGTCCGAGCATCAGAGGTTTTCAGAGATTGTGTCTTGAGGTTGTACGACGAGCGTCACCTCGTGGACTTGGTTCCCATTCCGTTGCGTGGGAACAAGGTCATCATAGGCATGGATTGGTTGAGCCCTAATGGGGCGGTGATCGACTGTACGCAGCAGTTGGTACGTATCAGGACCCCAAGTGGGGGAGAGTTGGTGATTCAGGGCGAGAGGCCGCAGCGTGGATCAGCTTTGTGTTCAGCAGCGAGGGCTAGGCGCTACTTTCAGCAGGGTCACGCAGGTTATGTCGCCTACGTTATGGATACCCTGGAGGCGGGTAAGGCGAGTGTGAGCGATGTGCCAGTTGTGCGGGAGTACCCGGATGTGTTCCCAGAGGAGTTGCCTGGGATACCTCCGGAGAGACACGTGGAGTTCCGGATTAACCTATTTCCTGGTGCGGCACCGATAGCCAAAGCACCATATCAGTTGGCTCCTCCCGAGATGCAGGATTTGTCTACACAGCTGCAGGAGCTGTTAGACAAGGGATTTATCAAGCCGAGCAGTTCGCCTTGAGGAGCCCCGATTCTGTTTGTAAAGAAGAAGGACGGGTCACTTCGGATGTGTATAGACTACCGGGAGCTGAACAAGGTAACGGTGAAGAACCATTACCCACTCCCGAGGATTGACGACCTCTTCGATCAGCTTCAGGGGCATCTTGGTTCTCCAAGATCGATTTGTGTTCAGGATATCACCAGATGAGAGTCAGAGATGAGGATGTACAGAAGATTGCTTTCCGGACTCGCTATGGTCATTACGAGTTCGTGGTGATGCCCTTTGGGCTCACCAATGCTCCTTCCGCGTTCATGGACCTCATGAACCGCATATGTAGACCGATGTTGGATTGGTCTGTGATAGTCTTTATTGATGACATCTTGGTTTACTCCAAGACGCAGGAGCAGCACGATGAGCACTTCCGGCAGGTGTTGGATACCCTGAGGAGGGAGAGCTTGTATGCCAAGTTCTCCAAGTGCGAGTTCTGGTTGTGCGAGGTGCAGTTTCTGGGGCACCTTGTCAACTAGAACGATATTCTGGTCGACCCGGCCAAAGTGGAGGCCGTCATGAGATGGGAGGTTCTGAAGTCTCCATCTGAGATTCGTAGTTTCCTCAGTTTAGCAGGCTATTATCAGAGATTTATTCAGGATTTCTCCAAGATAGCGGTACCCCCAACCTCGCTGACGAAGAAGGCCGTTTTATTTCGCTGGGGGCCTGAGCAGCAGGCAGCGTTTGAGACGTTGAGGCAGAGGTTGTGCGAGGCGTCGATCTTAGCCCTACCAAAGGGCATGGAGGATTTTGTAGTATACTGTGATGCGTCCATCTCGGGTTTGGGCGCAGTACTGATGCAGAGGGGGCACATCATCGCCTACGCCTCGAGGCAGCTGAAGCCTCACGAGGCGAATTACCCGACGCACGATCTAGAGTTGGGGGCGGTTGTTTTCGCCCTCAAGATTTGGCGACACTACCTCTATGGGGTCCGTTGTACCATTTACACGGACCACAAGAGCTTAAGGTACCTCGTGGATCTGTCGAATCTGAACATGAGGCAGCGTCGGTGGTTAGACGTGGTGAATGATTACGACTGTGAGATCCTCTACCACCCGGGGAAGGGCAATGTTGTGGCCGATGCACTTAGCCGCAAGGCATTTGCAGCCCCGATCAATGACATCTGTCTGAGGATGACAATTGTAACTCCGCTTCTAGAGAAGATTCGGTAGGCCCAACAGGAGGCTATGAAGGAGGAACACCGGAAGAGTGAGTGTATATGGACCAGGTTTCCTCCTTCGACTATGATAGTCGCGGGCTGTTGACACTCCACCGCAGAGTGTTGGTTCCGTACGCAGGCGGTGTGCGCCAGATCCTGATGGAGGAGGCACACAAGTCCATATTTTCTATCCATCCCGAGGCGACGAAGATGTATAGAGATCTTCATCCTGATTACTGGTGGCCCTGCATGAAGCGGGATGTAGTCTGGTACGTTGAAAGGTGCTTGACCTGCAGGAAGGTCAAGGCCAAGAATCAGAGACCTCACTACGAGACGCAACCGTTGGATATCCCTGTGTGGAAATGGGAGGATATTACTATGGATTTCCTTGCGAAGCTTCCCAGGACCGCACGGGGAGTGGATTTGATTTGGGTCATCGTGGATCGGTTGACCATGAGCGCTCATTTCATTCCGATTCAGGAGAGAATTTAGGCCGAGAAGATGGTCGACATCTACATCAGAGAGGTAGTAGCTCAACACGGAGGGCCAGTTTCCGTGATATCTGACCGAGATGTACGGTTCACTTCCAGATTCTGGAAGAGATTTCATGACGAGTTGGGTACTCGTCTGCAATTTAACACGACTTTTCACCCGCAAACGGATGATCAGAGTGAGCGGACCATTCAGACTTTTGAGAACATGTTTCGGGCGTGTGTCTTAGACTTCGGTAGTAGCTGGGAAACCTACCTTCCCTTGGACGATTTTTCATATAATAATAGCTACCACGCCAGTATTGACCGACCTCCCTTCGAGATGCTCTACGGGAGGAAGTGCAAAACCTCGATATGCTGGGGAGAGGTTGGATAGAGGGTCATGGGGAGTACCGAAGTGCTACTTAAGCCGATAGAGAGGATCTAGCAGGTCCGGAGTAGACTTCAGACGGCCCAGAGTCGACAGAAGAGCTACGTCGACAAACAACAATCAGAACTGGAGTTTCAGGTAGGAGATATGGTCCTCTTGAAGGTGTCACCTTGGAAAGGTGTCATCCGGTTCAGGAAGCGGGGCAAGTTAGGCCCCATATACATTGGTCCGTTTAGGGTACTGGCCCGGGTTGCGTATCGACTGGATCTTCCAGCCGAGCTTAGACGGATCCACAACACCTTTCACGTTTCCTAGCTACGGAAGTGCTTGGTAGATGACTCCACAGTGGTGCCCCTAGAGGATATTCAGGTGGATGACAGCCTGAACTACATTGAACGACCGGTAGCCATCCTCGACAGGAAGACGAAGGATCTGAGGAACAAAAGGGTAGAGTTAGTGAAGGTGCAATGGCAGCACCGCAAGGGCTCGGAATGGACTTAGGAGCCGTAGGATGAGATGAGGGAGCACTACCCAGAGCTATTTCCAGGCGCAACAGACTTCGAGGATGAAGTCTAAAATAAGTGGGGGAGATTTGTAATGCTCGGTTCATCGTATGTGTTTTCAATCAATTTATTCTTTTTTGTACAAGAACTCGACGAGTTGGAGGCCCCAAACTCGTCGCGTAGGAATGGAATTTGGACGTGGGATTTAAAGTCTACTCAACGAGTTAAGAGCCTCAACTCGAAGAGTAGGGCTTCCAGAATGAAACCCTAATTTCCAAGGTTTAGCACCCTATTTAAACACCTTAACCTCCAAAAACCTGCCTCATTTACAGCCTACATCATCTCAAACCCTATCCATGAAACCCTAATACGTTTTTGAGTGCTTTGAGCTATTTTTAGTGCATTCTTGAGGTTTGGAAGAAGAAGAGACTTGAAAAAGGAGTAAGGAAGTGAAGGAGAATAGTAGATCCAGAAGTTGAGCTCCATTTCTGGTTCATTAGAGGTATAAAGCTCCTATCTTGTCTATTCAATGTTTAGATCTAGTTTTAGAATGATTTCTCCATGTTTTGGTCCAAGAATGCTAGCTTTTGGGGCTTTGATGTCCCAAGTGATTATATCATAAGATCAGGAACCATGGAGGGCTTTCATGGCATAAAGGTGCAAACTTTATGGCCATAGAAGCCCCATGCAAGCTTTATGATGTTATTTTGGCCTTTTTAACTCCAAAAGGCCATGCACGGAGAGAAAGTCGAGGACTTTACGTGTTTATATGGTGTCTAGGGTCTAGATCTCAGTTTTTATGCTTTAGTTGACGTATTATGGCTTTTGGATCAAGATTTAGGTCTTAAAGAATTAGGGTTTGAGCTAAACCCATTAAGAAGGGCTATTAATGGGTAAAGTTGGAAACTTTACCCTTAAAAGGACATTTTTAGTATGTAGATGAACTATGGGGCTTAGATCTGAAGGATAAGAGCTTAATATATTAAGATGGCTCAACAGACTGAAGAACTCGTCGAGTCCATATAGGAACTCGACGAGTTGGGTCGGAGTGTCCTGAGTCTGTAAGGGGAAAAACTCGACGAGTTGATTGGAGAAGTCCCGATTCTATGGAAAAGAGGAACTCGACGAGTTGTGAAAGAACTCGACGAGTTGGATCGCGATTTCAGGGATTATGATTCATGGAACTCGACGAGTTGATGGACCAACTCGGCGAGTTGAGTCAACCCATGATGTTGACTTTGACCAGAATGTTGACTTTGACCAGGGTGTTGACATTGACTTTGACTTTGACCAAAGTGACCCTTAAGAGAGTTATGAGTATGAAAGGGGTAATTAAAGGAAATCTTGAATGTGTAGGAGTGTAAGTGGAGCTGATTCAGAGTCGAGGACAGTTCAACTACTTCACGACATTGAGGTGAGTTACCTTCCAGTAGGAGTGGGTCGAAGGCACCCATGCCGTCCCACTAGTATTGATTATAGTTGAGATGATTCTCCTTGTGATAATTTTCTAGTATGCCACTATCTGTTATGCTTTATGTGGTAGTATGTTATGTTATTACGTGATAGTGGTAAGGGTGAAATAGTCCCCGATTACCGGTTGAAAGAGACCGAAGGGGAGGCCAGCACCCAGATATGCTAGGCAGTGTATGATTTATATGTATATGCTAGGGTATTATGTGGTAGTGGTAGGGGTGAAATAGTCCCTGGTTACCGGTTGAAAAAGATCGAAGGGGTAGGCCAGCACCCAGATATGCTAGGCAGTTATCGGTTGAAAGAGACCTAAGGGGTAGGCCAGCACCCAGATATGTTAGGCAGTTACCGGTTGAAAGAGACCAAAGGGGAGGCCAACACCCAGATATGGTAGGCGTTATGTGATTATATGGTATGTGGTATGATGGGGGGACTCACTAAGCTTCGTGCTTACGGTTTACAGTTTTGGTTTCAGGTACTTCTTCTTCGAAGGTAAAAGAGTCGGCATGACTGCAGCGCATCACACCACGATTTTTCGCACTATGATGTTCTTGGGATTTGTACTCTGACATTATTATGACTTGTTTTGAGACATGTGACTTATGAGATTTTATGATATGAGATAACTTAATGATGTTTTCAATAATCTGTTTTATGAATTGTTAAATTAAAAACGAAATTTTTGGTCTTGGATTTTGGGATATTATATCAAAAAAAAAAAAAAAATAAATATAAATTACAAAATAAAAGAAAAAATCCAAAAATTATTTTTTTAAGTATTATTTTCATTATTTAATTTATCCAAAAACAATAAAATAAAATAAAATATCACCGTTTTTTTATTTTTTGAAATATGAGTGAAATATTATAATAAAATATTACACTATAATAATTAAATCAAAATTTTAAATTGTTAGAATATTTTGATATTCTACTAAAATTGATAGTTATGTTAAAATATTCTAATATTCTATTTGAATTGTTAGATTTGTTAGAATATTCTAATATTCTATTAGAAGTTTTTGAATATTTATAGTTTAATATTATAGTAGAGTATTCTAAAATTCTAAAAATTCGATTTGAATATTTAAAATATAATATTATATTAGAATATTTCACGTATATTTTGAAAAAAACGGTAATTTTTTTATTTGTATTTTTTTATTTTTATTGTTTTTAATTTTAATTTTATTTTTTAGATCAAATAAAATTCGAAAACAATATTTATAAAAAAAATTCAAAATTTTTTATTTATTTTGCGCTTTAAAAATACTTCTTTTTGATCTTCAAAATGAAAGACTATGATTGCGTCTTTATGTCTTACAAAATATGATGGTCTCACATTAACCTAACATATTATATATATATATATATATATATATATATATATATATATATATATATATATATATATATATATATATAACGACAGGAACTTTTAATTACATAAATTTGTTAAAATATCTTTGTTATATTTGACAAATATTTAAGCATATCTTATTTTCATTAGAACGTTTGAACCAGGACTATCTTATTTATTATTTATGTGTTTATCAAAAACTAGTTGAAATCTGTAATTTTTAGTTGTACAAAGTGTTATAGTTGTTAATTTTTTAAATGTGTAAAATTATATAAAAATTAGACAAAACTGTAAAAATAGTCCCTATGGTATGCATTTTTTCCGAGGTTTAGTATAAACCTCAAATTTTTTGGCTCCGTGGTCATTTTGAGCTAGTTTCATTACGTTTTTCGTCCCTCGAAAAATTGAAAAGACTAAATTGCCTTCTTATACTTTTTTTATGTTTTTTATATTTAATTTAATGTTTTATTAAATTCAAATATGGGGCTCTCTCTCTCTCTCTCTCTCTCTCTCTCTCTCTCTCTCTTTCTCTCTCTCTCTCTCTCTCTCTCTCTCTCTCTTGCAAATAGATGGTCATGTACTCCTGTTTGTAACTAGAATCATATCAACAAATATTGGGTTGTTTGTTTAATCATTGCCACTGTTCGTTTTCTCCGGTGAACCTCACCGATCATCTAATAGCCATAACTGATGTTACTTCTCTGAGTTGTACCCGATCATCTTCTCCATCTTTATGTTGGCTGTGTTTGTCAACAATTTTGATAAACCCACATCTGTAATCGTGGGGTTTGTCTATTCATCGAGTAACACGTTGCTTGAAGTTACCACGATTACGTTCAATCTTATGTGCATTTTTGGTAGCCAAAAAATAAGAATGGAGTGATCTATTTAATCTTGAAGCTCTGATTTCTTGGAGCTCTGATACTGACGACCACCCACCTTTCTTTCCTCGTTCTTATTCCTGTAAACAATCCCTCTCCTCCTTCTCTCTAAATCTTGAGATCCGATTTTGCAAAAGAACACTACGAACACATACAAATCACATGATACAGAAGGACGAGAGAGGGTCAGTGCCCAGAGGAATAATGAGCGATTTCTGATTCACACACACATACCTTCTGAAACTATTTCAGATTCATACACACATACACATATCGATTTCAGAAACGAAAACATACACATACAAATCAATTTTTGGGGATGAACATACAAAAATCGATTTCCAAAACGAAACCTACACATACACACATACATACATCGATTAAAAATTGGATTTTATGGGTTTTCTTTTGAGTTCCAGAAAAAAAGATTTAGATTTATGTGTGTGTGTGTGTGTGTGTTTGTTCTTGAGCACTGTGTGTGCATTTTGAATAACAAACCAAAAAATGGAGAGAGCGAGAGTAGGTGTGCCGTGTGCGTGAGTGTACGTGAAATTTTGATTAAGAGATGAAGAAGATGAAGTATTCTTCTTGGTAAAGAGAAAAAGGATATATATATATATATATATATATATATATATATATATATATATATATATATATATATATATATATGAGAGAGAGAGAGAGAGCCATATTTGAATTTAATAAAACATTAAATTAAATAAAAACAAACCTAAAAAAGTATCAGATGGTGGTAATTTAGTCTTTTCAGTTTTTCAAGGGACCAAAAACGCAACGAAACTAGCTCAAAAGGGCCACGAAGCCAAAAAAAAAAGTCGAAGTTTGAACTAAACCTCGGAAAAAATACATACCACAGGGACCATTTTTGCAATTTTGTCTAAAAATTAAAAGCTAAAACTCCGACAAGCTATTTGAACTAGTATTTGTATTATTAACCTTATTTTTAAAATAAAAACTAAAAACCCATACCGTCAGAAGAAGGTTTTTATTTTTTTGTTCAATTTCTTTTTTCAATAAAAACAAAAAGCTATGCCAAAGACTGTCATTATTTCCCGTGCCATGGTGGTCTACCCCAGTTACATATTTGGGTAAATTACACCATTGGTCCCTCGTGCACATGCCAGAAAGCATGTTTAGTCCCTATTTTCAAAAATTAACTCGGACCGTCCCTTGGTTTGTTTTTTCTTGCATTTTTAGTCCCTATTGACATGAAATGACGATTTTACCCTTAATAATTTCATTTTTCATTTTATTTTATTCCTTTATCAGTTTTAGATTATAAAAAAATAAAAAAATCAAATATCCCCACCCCTCCCCTCCCATTCTCTTTCCATTTTCCTTCAACCTTTCCTAGAAATCAGCACCACCAGAACCACTGTCTACCACCACCGAATACCACCCGAAACTGCCCTTCCTCCTCCTTTCTCCGGCGAAACTAACTAGCCAAAAATCTTTTGTTTTCCCCTCTTTCATGTCACCATCGTTAATCTCAAATACCCTCCAGAAACCACAAACAATTATAGTTAATATCCACCACCTCCAATTATCGTCAATCTCCACCATTGATAAACCATACCTCACTGTCAAACATCAAATATATAACCCAAAACCTGCCTTCTAATCTGAAAATCAAACCCCTCATGAATCTCGAACCGATTCAGATCTACATTTAGATCTGAAACTCAAACCCAAATCGGAAATTCGAACATCAGAAACCACGTCCTCTCCCTCTCTACATTTAGGTCTGAAACTCAAACCCATATCTACATTTAGGGTTTCGTACGGCGATGTTAGGGTTTCTATACAAATCTATGGGTGCGGGCGGCTCACAACAAGTGATGGTGAAGAAAGCTCCAAGAAGATATGCACATGCGCACCAAACCCTAGCCGCCTCTCATTTTTTCCAATGAGAGGGTAGCGGATCTTCACTCTGGTTTGAGTGTAATATATTTGCACTCCTCCCTAACCTTCTCCTTACTGTTTAGATCGACACTTCTGTTTGGATCCTTCGTCGGAGGAAACGCAGGAAGCAAAACAAGTTCTTGAAAAGCTTGAGAAGATTAAACTGGAGCTTAGTCAGACTTCTGTTGATGTTGCTGTGGAGGTCACCGAAGCTTTACAAAAGTGAATGAAAGATTGATTGAGGTGGTGGTTGGTGGTTATTTTCAATGGAAAAGATGAGCTTTGAACTGGGGAGTGGGTGGGGTATGTTGAGGGGTGGCAGCGATGCTCCATTTTCCGGCGATGACATAGATTACCGGTGGTGGTGGTGGGGATTACCGATGGTGATGGTGGTTAAGTATTCTTCAGAAACATAGAAAAATAATTATAATACTTTTTAATAATTAAAAATAATTGAAATTGATAAAAATAAATGAAAAAGAAAATAAAAAGGGCATTATAGTCCTTTCATGTCTCACAAGGGATAAAACATGCAAAGTTAAACTAACGAGGGACGAAGCGTGCAACTTTTAACGACATAAGGGACTATCCGAGTTAATTTTTGAAAATAGGGACTAAACACGCTTTCTGGCATGTGTGCGAGGTACCAATGGTGTAATTTACCCTACATATTTAAACATCAATTTCAATATGTGGCCGCGTTTTGTAACAACAATTTTGTAAAACAGAACATGAATTTCCTGCAACGACAAACTTTCTAAGCTATAATACACTTCACGATAACAAATTATAAAACCCAACTTGTTCAGTTGTCCTTATGGCTGCCTTTCTTCTTTTTTTAGAACAGCAACACAAACCTTTCTAAACAGCCTCTTTTCACTATTAACTATTTTTCACATATAAAATTATAATTAGTACAGAATCAAGCACTTAAAAGAGTATCTTGCAAAATGCAAAAGTCTATTAACTATTTTTCACATATAAAATTATAATTAGTACAGAATCAAGCACTTAAAAGAGTATCTTGCAAAATGCAAAAGTCTGCAGTTGTACGTAAGTTTAGTTGTAGTACAAGGTGCAGTCACCACTCACTGCATAATGATTGATCTGAAATACCAACAAATTTATTTCTCAAATCACAAGTCACAACTTGTAACTCATCGCTAACTGACAGGATAAAACTTGGTTTTTTGTTTGGTACAATAAAAAAATTATTGTTAATAACATTACACTTAAGTCAAATCTCCCTGTTTTTTGGACTGGACTGGTCAAGTAAAATTTCCCAACATATGGTAGCAAGTTAGAAAATAAAGTTATTCATCAAATTATCATATAAACAGGGGCGGACCTAGGGGTGGTCCACGGTGGCACCAGCAACCCCTAACTTTTCCGGCCGCAGTGGAAAATTTTCCGAACCGCCACTACACATTTGCGAGAACACTTTATCCTTCATGTGATTAATTAAGTAGGTGACAACCATCTCAACAAAATACTAACCGCCAAGCATGTGCGAGTAACAATTTTTTCAAAATTACCGATGTTTGGTTAAACCATGAAGACGTAAATCCCAACGTAGGCAAATCGCGAGGTTATATATTTTCAACTATTTAAAGGTCGTGGTGTGCTATGTTGTTCGATTGTTTTCGTGTACAACAATAAATTTCAAGTATGTCTCCCATAACCATACCTTCTGTTGTCATCAGTGTATGTTTAATATGAAGACTAACGTAAGAGAAGGCAAACATGTAATCATGTAGCTTATATTACATCTTTAGTCAATCTCTTATCATCCTCCGGTTCAATTTGTAGATTAAGCAATGATGGACTTGAGTGCCATTCAAGATTTGTCCCTTAGTAGCATATGAAAAAAATATTAGCACAAAAAACAATTTAGAAGTGTTTTATGTAGTATATGTATTCTTGTTTGTTGGTTACTTATGGTCAATGTAGTTTGTTTGAAATATATGTATCAAACAAAATCATAAAAGTTATTATCATCAAACAATAATACTATAAAAAGAATTATTATTATAAAAAAAACGGTCATCTCAATGAAAACATTCTCTCTCACATCAGTAAGGAGATCAAGTTTCAGTCACTAATATGGTTGGTGCCTTAATGAGCCTGTTCCACTCACTCAAAATGCATGAAATGTTTTTACACATTTTGGTTGAGAGTTGTCATGTTATTTATATAGATGATCCAATAAGAAGAGAGAAGAGAAGAGAGAAGCCATTGAAGATTCTTCATAATCTTCATTTCGAGCATCTTATAGTTCTTTCTCTTTGTGAGAGAAGTTTACTGTAGCAAAAAGTATAATTAATTCATGCACAAAGTACAAGTAGTTAATGCGTAAAATGAAACTCTAATCCCTTAACTTTGTATAATCCATCACTTGCAACCCCTTTATTTTGTAAAATAATATTTTCTGTCCCTTTACTTCTTAAAATATCACTTTCACCCCCTCCACCTTCAACTTTGTAAAATATCATTTTTACCCTTTCATTTTCAAAACTTTCATGTTAATCCCACGTCACCGTATTATATATATAATATGAATTTTACTCGTGTAACATCTCAATATTTGTCATTTATAGTCCCTGGGGATAGAAGGGTGAAGCCATGAAAGTCTAAGGGCTAAATTGCAATTATTGGAATCAGGAGGAGTGCGCTGCGCGTACATAAGGGTACGTTGAGCGAACTAGGCGCGCCCTAGTACTCTGGGCGTACTCATGGCAGAAGGAAACCCTAATATTTAGGGTTTGGGTTCTATATAAGCAACATTATGAGCACAAGACCCTCCCTTACCCCATCCTCCACTGCTTAGAGTCGTTTTCCCCAAACCCTAGCCATTTCCTTGAGTGTTTGAGCTTATTGAGTGTTTCTTGAGTGTTTTAAGAGGAAGGTGTTGCATCAAGGAGTTAGAGAAGAAGATCAAGCTTGTAGATCTGAAGTTGGTTTGTGCCCTAGAAGCTTCAGAATGTAAAAAGCTTGGAACTTTATACTTGTATGAGATAGATCTAGTCATTTTAGCTTTATGGAAGCATTCTTGTCCCAAAAGTCCCAAAATGGTGCATGTTATGATTTGGAAGAAATGAGCTATCCTTTCAGACCTTAGAGGAGGTCCTAAGTGATAAAAATGGTGTCCCAATAGCTAGATTTGTCTCATACATGAAGTAGGAAGGTCTTAATGGATTAAGACCATGTGTTAAGTGATGGGTTTTGAGCATTCTAACACTCCTAAGGTGTACATGCAACCCTATAAACCTTGGATCTATGTTTTCTCTAATATTCATGCAAATAAGAATTTTCCAAGGTTTACATCCTAACTAGCATGGCATGGGGTACTTGTAATATAAAAACTAGTAGAATGACATACCTTTGATATTGCTTGGATTCCTTAAGACTTTGTGAGCCTAGCACCCCAAATGTGATGCCTCAAATGTTTCACACAACACCTACAACTCTTGGAATAACTTGAGATAAGAACACTTTCACTAAAAATTGGCTAGCCCTCTAATTCTTGTCTTAGTGGCCGATTTTGATCCTTATGAGGCTGCTTATATAGTGTGCCACATGTAGGGTTATACCATGTAAACCCTAATGTGCATGGCTTTTCATTTCCCCCATGATCCATGGGTTTTAACCTCCATGGAGCATCTATGGAGCACCCAATGGGTCCTAGCCCAATCTAGTGAATCATGGACCATAAGCCCACTATATAAGAATGAATGATTTACAAATCAATCCCCATATATTTAATTAGTCTCTTTTTGATCACAAAATTAATTCTAAATTAATTCTTGATCAATACTAATTAAATAATATGATTTCATATTAATATATTGGAACTTATAATATATTAACAAACCATAAGTGTCGTTATTCTCATTTTGTCTATCCAACAGTTGAGATGAAGATGCAACCCAAATGAACCATGCCAAACCGGGTTAAGTACATACTAAATATAGTTATGGACTTAGATACTTTATCCAACAGTCTCCCACTTGGATAAGTCTAATAACTATATGTATGACTTCAAGAACCGACCAGCAATCGTATCTCTTTCAAAGTCTCGCGGAACTATGATGATGATGCGCCATTTAAGATAAGTGATCATATAATCCTCTGTTCTAGATATCAGCCGGACAAATACATGGAACAATGTCGTACTTATTGTCCAGCAGTTTGTTTCTCGATTTCCGATTTGTTTGACATAGAACTAAACTGAACACATCAATTTGGTTCTGACCGGGCCCGGTACATAGGTCAAAACAAAATCATCGAGGGGCCCAGATATCGCTTCTAATCCTCCAAGGACTAAAAGGAATAGATAAACTTCGACTCATATGCTTGTTCTACTACTTGTTGAATTATACACAAATGTACGTTTTATAACATCGACTTACCGATGCATTTTCGTACAATCAATGCACAACCAACTCATAATCAACAACTCATATCTCTAGGTTTGAAGACTTATATGATATTACCGTCTCACGATCACTCGAGATAAATTCCATGAAGTGATACAAGTGAGCGTGGGTTGAATCCAATACCCATAAATTATGAGCACTCATGAATGTTGTAGCAACCATTTGCTATGTCTAGCACCTTAGACATCTACAAACCCAATTCATGGCAGTCTTGATTCATATCTACTTCCAACATATGACTGACCGTGGAGAGTTTGAATAATCTAGTTATTCGGGAAGTCAAAACATGCAAAGTGAAACACAAGAATAATACTAATCCTATATGGCCCCAAGCACCTTTGAGAGTAAACAAAACACCTTTTATTTAAACACCATATTGATTACTTATTATTCATTGTATAATGTTTCGATTTATCAACCTAATACTTGAATTAAAACAATAGTCATGCCATGCTCCAAGCATGCACACTATGTTTGTCTAAACAATAGTTCTGCCATACTCTAAGTATGCACACTATGTTTGTCCACACAATAGTTATACCATAATCTAAGTATGCACACTATGTTTGTCTATGATCCTTACATTGTGAAATAGACCACTTGAACATGATTCCAATGATGCTCATTTCACAATCCAAATCCTTATCATAAATGTAAGAATTCCAAATTCCTACCATTTACCGAAATCTATTAGTTTCTAAACTTATATGCATTGATCCTCTTGTAATGACGATGCACAAAGTCACAAAGACTTGCCAACATACATTACAGAGTATTCCTATGGAGATCAATTCCATGGAACCGAAGTTTCAAGTTCAAAGTACATTCCTTCGAACATCCTTCTTGCATAAAAGTTTCTAACTTTCTCATAGATTCTTAATATCCAACTCCCAATATGGAAAAACATTTCCATATTCCCATTTTGACTATCACAAGAGTCGCCTCCTTTCAGAATATGTCAATATGGTTCTTCTCCAAAATGTAACACCATACTTCCAACTGTCCATGAGCAACCAATCTTCGGTAAACCTCAGATTGTCCTCAACAATTGCTTAACCATTTTAGTCATATCCAATTCTAAACCTTTTCCCATCTTAATGCCCTATGCATTTGGAAAATTTAGAAGGAAAAATATTATAGCACATGTAATCGATCCTATATCCGAAGCATATGGGACACGATTCATGTTGTCTCATATAAAGACATGATCCTAGACCAGCCTTTTGCTACAATATATTTTTTTTATTTGCCATGTTTTCATAATTTGACTATGAAGAGGGATGTCGTAATCATAATCGAATTTTGAGAATGCAATATATATAGAATTTCCTTATGTTGAACCATTCCAACACAAAATTCATATATATATATATATATATATATATATATATATATATATATATATATATATATATATATATATATATATATATATATATATATATATATATATATATATATATACTTGACTAAAGATGATTTAAATCTCAATCTAAGCTTTTAGATTTGAAATGAAGTATAATTTCCTCTCCCTTAATTATAGCAAAACAACTTTTCAACCCCCCGCAACTTCACGAATTGAAACCCTTTTGTTTTCTATAATTAACATTGCTAACTTGCAACACTAAACATAATATCATGCTCCCACTAACATGATAATTATTAGCAACACTTATGCTCCCACTAGCCTTGAAATGTATCCAGAAATCAGCTGGACTTCTAGAAATCGATACTTTATTGACTTTCTTACCAAAGTTCAGATTATTGATACGAGATGCTTCGATAAAACTTTATCTAGGCTTCTCATACTCATACACCTTTCCTTAGATAGCTCACATGTGTGTCTAAACAATTATGAAGAGGGATGCCATAATCATAATGTTTAGACCTTTTTGTCATTTCTCACAAGTGCATGTTAGTGTGCCGGTTAACCACACACGCTCCACTAACGAATTTGAGAATGCAAATATCAGAATTCCTATCTACTTAAAATCTACTTAGTGAAAGCGTTTCCTCACCATCATTTTCATGAATCGGAGAGAAACCTTATGACACTTAGATTTTATGGTATATGTGTTCCTATCCATGTGAATTTGTCAAAACCATAATCACAAGACAAGGTTAGTGACAAATTTAAACTCATATGGAGTGAACTTGTTCATTCTAAATTTCTTGCCACTTGGCAGCACAAGGGCCTACCATTGCTTCCAGGTTGTTATGTAACCAATTGAGAACTCTCAGAACTCATGCAAAGCCAACTTTAACTGGAATGGGCACAAAAACTAGAATATGTCAACACGATAGGCTATAAACCTCAAGTCGTGTGCTGGTGATAAACTACAGGTTTTATTCTTGATTAGTTCTTGAAACTCTTTCAGGATCTTTAAGACTCCCACTGTCTTCTTGACATATAAGACTCTCTTGCCAAGAACCATTCCTTGACAAACAATTATTCAAGAGATAGTGCGGATTCTTATCAAGACAAACACTTCACATAATTGGCCTAAGTTGGTCTCTATTTTATCCAAAATATCACAACTTACCAATTTCAAATGTACAAGAGTAGAAAACATTTTACTCTACATTTGACAAGTGTTATCAACCTTCTTTAAGATAAATCACTCAAGTTACAATCTTGGAGTATGACTCTAAGAATTGTTTTGGAACGAAGTATGACTCATCTTCTTGATTTAACCATTTCAATAATTCATGACTCCTCTTCTTAGCCATAAGAATGCGCTAAGATGTCCTTAGATGATTAATTGTGATATGGTTTCATTAAGATGATCATAAAACCTGATACTAAAGTACTCTCCCATCATTTCAGATTTGAGAAACTTTTATCTTTCTGCCTAATTTAATTCTTCTCATTCGTTCTGCCATACACTGAAACTTTTTCAACGTTTCAGAATTATACTTAAACTTGTAAGTTTAACCATATTTACTAAACTTTAGTAAATCATGACGAATAGTCTTATTGATCTTTGTGGTGGACTTGACCAGTGCAGAAGAATGTGTACTTGATCCCTTAGTCCTTCACTTTGTCTCACATATACATGTGAACAAGGAATTAGTCTTAATTTTCCAAAGATGAATATTCTCATGCATCATACAATACAACTTGCATGATTCCAAGTTTCTGTCCAATTGAAACTTGGGTGACGAGAATCTTTCCTTATTTGCTAAATTTAGACACTACCACAAAAGAATGAATCAAATTCATATTTTCAATATTGCTTGAAACATACAAACATCAATTATTTCATAAGTGCCATTACAAGGAGATATAATAAAATAAAACAAAATTTTAGTTATTTATAAAATGCGGAAAAAAACTTTTCCTTACAATGCAACATTGAATGAAAACTATGCTATTACATATTTCCTAGCAATCTATCATAACTCCTAAGCAGCAACTCAAAAATCCGATCTTCGAACGATGCGATTGAAATCCATCTTCGCGATCAGATTCAGCGGACTCTTCCTTTAAGTTTCCTTCCCTTTGCTTGATCCTGCCAAACATCATAATGCAACCTAGTCACATCATGTATTAAGAATCAACAATTAGAAACTTAACCGAGTTAGATAGTACTTAGCTGAAGCAGAGTCAAACTTTTTGATTCTTCCTTCTCTCAGATCTTTCAGGTAGTCAAGGCAGCTTCGCAACCAATGCCCCTTCTCTTTACAATAAAAACATATAGACTCTTTGGGAATGGTACACGGGACTATCACAGACTTAGCCTTTCCCTTTACCTTTTGGTCAACCGGGTTGACTAAGACCGATCCCTTTCCATTGGGAAGAGTAAGCTTTTCCGGATTTCCAATGTTACCATTGTCAATGTCCATGGAAGTTTGAGAAGTAGATCTTCCACCCAAATTTACTTTTCCAGTACGCCAAAACATTTCTGATTCAGCAACAACAAGCAAATAAGTAAGATCAATAAGGGTCATGTCGTGGTCTGTCACATAGTAGTTCTTAATGAACTCACTATACGACTCAGGAAGTGATTGAAGAACCCAGTCAACAGCCAACTTCCTTGAGACTTCGACATCCAACACTCTCAGACTGTCGATATGTGACATCATATCTAAGACGTGAGAACACACATGCCTTCCATCTTCATGTTTCATTGCAAGTAGGGCTTGAATGACCTTGAGATTTTCAAGTCTTTGAGCTTGTGGGTCAGAGAGAATAATTGGAGGAGGTGGAGGAAGAGAAGTATGATTTCCATGATCCAACCGTGGGACATCATCTTCATTAGGAAAGCTTGTTCCAAGAGATTTGGGAAGATC
This sequence comes from Lactuca virosa, assembly GCF_052849685.1. NCBI lineage: Eukaryota > Viridiplantae > Streptophyta > Magnoliopsida > Asterales > Asteraceae > Lactuca > Lactuca virosa. The sequence continues at coordinate 72,522,483 of NC_136432.1, forward strand.
ATAGTTGTCTGATCTAGACATCTCCAATGGGAGAAATTCAAGTTAGTTGATTTAAGTCCTTAATACAACACCCAATATGAAATATTAAGGCTAGGACCCAACACAATATTTTATAACTCGGAAGAGGGATGCCGTAATCCAAGCTATAAAAATATTTGAAGGTAGGCGAATGACGATTCACCAGTTTCCACCATGAAAACGAAATGGGAATTAGGTTTTAATTGGATTGAAACTCCTAGATCTTTTGAGATTCATTGAACTTTTCAATGGCATGTTTAAATCTCGATTGTTCCCTCTCAAGTTTGTGACTGGGATGCCGAGGATCACAAACAAGGTGTGAATAACCATGCAAATTAACTTGGTACCCTTAATTTTATCACCTAATCGATGTGTGGTTACCCACACGCGCTCCACCCATCTATGATAAACATTAAGTCATCCTTTTCCACTCTTACTAGTCCATGTTAGTGTGCCGGTTACCCACACACGCTCCACCAACGACTTGGTAAGGTACAAAGTGCAATTTCATGGGTTAGCACCAAATTCACATTTTCCTAAGTAGCTAAGATTGGGAATTTATAAGTGTTTAGTTACTTAGTATTTATCATTATACTTTTAATGAAGGGAAAATTATAGTCCTGTCAAACCCGTTCGGATAACGACCCTCCACCAGTCAAGGAAGTGGTAGGTGAGAGTGGACACCCATTAAACTGCCATTTTATAGGCAGTAACCTTATACCCCCCCCCCCCTTATAGACCGGCTTCATGAATGAGGTCTACTAACGGTAAGACTGGCTTGCTCTTATACACACACACATATATATATATATATATATATATATATATATATATATATATATATATATATATATTATTAACTTATAATACTATAAAGTATAAGGGTTGAATTTTAACTTTTAAAACTCTAGGGTTTGGAATTAAAGTTTTCTAAAGTGACTTTACAAATTCCAAAACTTGAGGGCAAGTTTTGAACAATTCAAAAAACTTTTGGATTTTCATAACTTATGAGTTTAATTAAGGTTTTAAAAACTTTTAATGGAGAGACTCTTGAACATCCATAACATGAGGACAAGTTATGGAGTCCATAAAACTATTTATGAGAAAGACTCTTCAGTTATGTAACCTATGAATCTTTAATGGATCTTTAAAAGAAATGATTTTTGGTAATCCATAACTTGAGGACAAATTATGGACTCCATTAAAAAACATTTAGATTAAGAATTAACTAACAAACAATTTGCAAATAATTCCTATGATCTTACTAAAACTCATAAGCATGAACATCCATATCAACTATTTCAAGAATCATGTAAACATACATAAAACATGAAAATTAGATAATAACCATTGAAAATGGATTAGTATAATCATTACCACATCAAAAACAGGTTTTATAAGTCCAAAACAGTTTAGGGTAATGATTCTAGTCCACTTCTAGCAGCAAAACTCGAAATTCTGCACACATGGGCTCCTACTCGTCGAGTGCAAGAACCTACTCGACGAGTAGGATGCATTTTTTCATGGACTCGTCGAGTCCCCCCATGGACTCGGCGAGTTCACTGTTCAGATTGCAGAATTCTCGACTTTTTCAAGCAGTTTGCATCAAATATCAAGAAAACAAGCCTAGGCTATGATACCACTGATGGGTTTTGAGCATTCTAACACTCCTAAGCTGTACATGCAACCCTATAAACCTTGGATCTATGTTTTCTCTAATATTCATGCAAATAAGAATTTTCCAAGGTTTACATCCTAACTAGCATGGCATGGGGTACTTGTAATATAAAAACTAGTAGAATGACATACCTTTGATATTGCTTGGATTCCTTAAGACTTTGTGAGCCTAGCACCCCAAATGTGATGCCTCAAATGTTTCACACAACACCTACAACTCTTGGGATAACTTGAGATAAGAACACTTTCACTAAAAACCGGCTAGCCCTTTAATTCTTGTCTTAGTGGCCGATTTTGATCCTTATGAGGTTGCTTATATAGTGTGCCACATGTAGGGTTATACCATGTAAACCCTAATGTGCATGGCTTTTCATTTCCCCCATGATCCATGGGTTTTAACCTCCATGGAGCACCCAATGGGTCCTAGCCCAATCTAGTGAATCATGGACAATAAGCCCACTATATAAGAATGAATGATTTACAAATCAATCCCCATATATTTAATTAGTCTCTTTTTGATCACAGAATTAATTCCAAATTAATTCTTGATCAATACTAATTAAATAATATGATTTTATATTAATATATTAGAACTTATAATATATTAACAAACCATAAGTGTCCTTATTTTCATTTTGTCTATCCAACAGTTGAGATGAAGATGCAACCCAAATGGACCATGCCAAACCGGGTCAAGTACATACTAAATATAGTTATGGACTTAGACACCTTATCCAACATTAAGAACTTTCTGGACGTCCAAAGTGATAAAGTTCGAGACTTTATAGTCCTATGGCACATTTGGTCGATGGATCTGGAGTTTGGGCTTAAGTGCTTAAGCCATTAAGCACTTCTTAGGGTTTTGGTGAAACCCAGCGTACGCCCAACGTAAATCCAGTACGCCCAGTGTACTGGGTCAACCACCCCGATGGTGGTCAACATCTGGACGAGTACGCCCCGTGTACCAGAGGAGTATGCCCCGCGTACGTCCTCTGTTGGGCCTTTGACAATTGGGCTTCGGGTTTTGGGATGTTTATGGACTAGCTGGATTTGGGCCTTTGTTGGACTTTATGAATATTATGTTTTGGGCCAAGTTTTGATAATGGATCTTCGAGTAAGGCCCAATTAGGGAGTTGGGCCTAATTTGGTAAATTGGGCCAAGAATAGGTGTTGCTTAAGGGCTTTCAAGGTTATGGAATTGGCATTGGGCCTTGGCCCAATAAAGAGAATGGACATGATGGATTGTGTGGACCCCTAGTCAAGATTGTTATGTTGTGTAATGACTTGGTATTATTATGTGATAGTTCGGGATTTTCCGGTGAGATAGCGGTTCGGGAGTTCGGTTCTTCAGTTCAGCTCGGCATTGCGAGGTAAGTTATTCTCGCTATATCAATAGGGTCTAAGGCACCAAGGCCGGCCCTTTATCGGATTTTTATCCGAGTATTTGCTTGATATGTTATTGATCTGCTAGATCTGCATCCTGGTAGTTAGGATGGTATTATGTTAGTGACCTGGTTTAGGTTGGTATCCTGGTATATAGGATGATGCTATGTTAGTGACCTGGTTTAGGTCGGTATCCTGGTATATAGGATGATGCTATGTTAGTGACCGGTTAGGTCGGTATCCTGGTTATAGGATGGTTTCTGTGATAGTGATCTGTTAGATCGGTATGATTATCTGTTATATATATGCTAACGTATGATATTTATGTGCACATGATTGTTTGATTGGTATGGGGTTGGGTTGAGGCGGGTCCTGCTTCGTGCTGTAGGCCAACATACCCAGGGCGGACCGGATAAACTGCAGGCCCAGGAGGGTACCTAGTCAGCCCAAGGCCCGACGAGCGGTCCGGATAGGCTGAAGGCCCCGAGAAGGCGGTCCAGACATGCCGAGGCTCGGAGAGTGGGCCAAACAGACTGAAGGCCCGGTACAGGCGGTCCAGTCATATTGTAAACTCAGAGAGTGGACCAGGAGAACTGAAGGCCCGATGTGGGCGGACCAGTCACACTGTAGACTCGAGATGCATGGCTGCTCTGTGTTTGTTATATGATATGTTTATGGTTGTATGAGGTTGGTATTTTGGGGTAACTCACTATGCCTTCGAGCTTACAGTTTCAGTTTATTGTTTCAGGTTCAGCGGATGGCCGTGGGAAGGCAAAGGCGTGACCGTACACTTTCTCGATTTATGATTATGATTTCTGGGAACTCTGATGTTTAAACTATTTTGAAAACAAATTGTAATAACTGAATGGTTTTAAATGATTTAAAAAGTTTTAAATTGGCTCGAATTTTATGGACGGTACAAGTTGGTATCAGAGCCTTGGTTTGAGTGAATTGGAGGAAACACTCGTGTGTCTCCAGTCTCAAACTGAGGACAAGATTTTAAAACGATTTTCTTAAAATGTTTTCAAAATAATAAAGGAGGATGCAAGTGTACGATCAGCCGGAGCTCGCGGATAGACCCCAAAATACCTTACGGATTATTTGATTATGTGATATGTTAGAACAACATGCTAGTACTAGGCTAGGGATCTTCAGGAATTGCATGATAGAATTGCCTGATTATATGATGCCTAATAGCCTTGGGTTTTCCTTATATGAAATTGACATCATTACTGTAGTTGCTTAGTGTATGCATCACGGCCGTACATAATTAAGATCACATAGCCTAAGAATGTTTGGTTTGGCCTTATTTCCTGTTCTTGTTTGATGAAGGGCTTAGGGTAGGATCAGGTATTCGAAAGTCTATAGGGTCCAGTATTATGTATGGTTAGCATACACGAGTGTTGCAGGGTTGGTGGAAGTTTCATGGGTGAGTTGTGTGAGGCCGGGAGGCCAGTTACGAGATATTTAGCATTCCTCTAGGAGTGAGGATTGAGCGCTCACTATATTTATGTGTATTGTTAGGGTGTTGTGGTGATACTTGAGACAAATATGGGTAGGTGTGGAAGGTAGTATGGGCCCGTACTACTGAAAGCACAGGACCCATACGCGCAGGAAGGAAGTCACAACCCCTGGGGTTTAGTTGGGAGTTTGTTCCCGGTTATTATATGGACTATACGAGATCTTTCTGGTGTATAATCAGAATGATGGTTACGAGACGTTTTAAGACCGCATCCGGATCAAGATCGGGAGCTGGCAGCCAAGGTAGGCCAATATTGTCAGAAGATCGTGTCAGGGAGATCATCCCGGAGGAGGTGATCGAGATTGTCTGTCACACCCCCAAACCGGAACGGTGGAAACGTTCGGGGGCGGAGGACGTCATGCCCAGTATCATAACCATAGTGAAGAAAGCAAACACAACCATCATAAATATAATTTAAAAGGTTATATCGTTGCAAAAATACATGTTTCCAAATAAATTACATATGATGTCAAAATAGTTCAAACGAAATATGCGCCTTAGCGTCTTGCCTTCAAAAATCTTGTGGTTACCTGTATTACTGAATACCTGAGAATACAAGTTGTTTTTGAAAGAGTATCAGCATTAAAGCTGGTGAGTTCATAAGCAATTTATGAATGAAAAATGGATGTTGTTCCTTGAAGTTTGTTACAAGTTTGTTTCCAGAAAATCCAATATTTTCTAAAAGGTTTGTTGTAGTCTTAACTGAACCAAGACTTAGTATATGTTAGTAAATCGTCATACTTATGTGTGGTTTTATATTTAAATAAAACTCCTTTTTGTGAAATCCTTAAATTCCCGTGAACTATGTGTTTTGTTAATTCCCCATGTGAGTTGTTATAACCATGATAAGACTCGAAGACCTCGTACTCGACGTTCTTCAAGCGTCGGAATGTTATGACACTTGTCACCTCAGACCTGCCGGTCTAGCTGTTGCAAGCAGCTTAAGTGCGGGTTTGTCAGACCCAATATAGATCTATACACAACCATCACGCTCTCCCTACAGGAGATTCTGGCTATAATTACAGGACTTTTCTGTTGTACTTAAGAGTACCCTGAATGTGAATATCTCACAAATTTATCCATTAACAAGTTCACGTAGTTTTTAATGAAATACCCGTTTTGTAAATCGATTTTATTATTGTTTCTTTGTTAAACGAGGTGTCCAAACTATACCTATTATAGTTTATCAAGAGTGTTTTATGTTTTAAATGAAACCTTGTTATGCATGACTTTGTATTTCAATAAAAATGACATTGAAAATACTAAGTGTAAATCTTACACACCTTGCTCAACATGTTACAAGGTGTGAATAACTCTTAAACTTGTTTTGACAGTTTTACCCTTAACTGTCACTGTTTTAGAATATTTATAGAAAAATCATCGTAAGTCGAAAACTAAATCCGTAAACTCTGAGAGTTTGGAAAAAGAGTCTACTGTGTTCATAAATTTTCCTATAATTTTTGGTGGTCTCAAACCAGTGTGAAAATGTTCATCTTCACAACCTGGTCCGATTTTGTTGCTGCAGTGATAGACAGTTTTGTGAAAATCACCATAAATTTTATACAAATCGTATGGAGATTTGAAAGTAGTCATTTTAAAGGTATAAACCTGAACTACTTGCATATTGTACAGTTTTTAAAAATATTAAGTTTAAGTTGGGTAAAACAGTTCGTGAACAGGTCACAACTTTTCTGTTGTAAGCTGTCAAGTTAAGTTTCAAATATGTTTTGGTGTTTTAACTTGTATCCCCCCCCCCCTGAAAACTAAAGAAAACTGGAAAATGTAGGGGTGTGAACTCACCTTGAGTGATTTCTTGAAGAGTGGAAGGTCGAAGACGAGGAGTATCAAGTCAAGAACACTTGATGAACACGTGGAGTGTTGGATGATCCTAAAGACGATTCTTGATGTTAAAATGTGTGTAGATGATTCAAGGATGTTATGAAAACATGGAATAACACTTGAGTTTAGATGAAATACTTACCAAAAAGTGAAGTAATAGCTCAACAACACTTCCAAAAAGTGGCTGGAAGTAGAGAGAAAAAGAGGCTCTCTTGATGGTTTGAGAAGTGTATAAGTGTTTGAAAGTGATCAAAGTAAGCCAAGAAATCCTCCAGGGATTTCTTTATATAGATGTTGCTGGAGAAAATTGTTAAATTGAAAGGATGTTTTCCTTGGTTTGTGTGATGTGGATAGGGTTGGACTAATGGGAAGATGACACATGGAGACAAGTGGGCACACTTGACCCACTTGTGGTGTAGAATACTCTTCTTAATGTAAAATAATGATTTATAATTAATAAATCCTTGATATATGAATAAAATATGAGTTTAGGGAGTTTAAAATGATAAAAATATGAATTTGGTGAAAAATCCCCGTCAAAAACGGGCTTAACAGGCGAAAGTAGTCGAAAACCGGACAATAGGAGCGAACCTGCGAGGGGTTCGGTTCTTTGGTGTTGAGGACCGAAAGTGGGGAGAAGGAACCGAAGGGAAGGCTCGGGCCCGAAGGTGACAGAAGCGAAATGGGTCTCGGGTCCGAAGTTGATAGGGAACCGAAATGGACCGCGGGCTCGGTTCATTTCGGTTGCGAGAGGTTTTGGTCCTAGTTGACTTCGGTTCGGTTCTGAAGGGAAGGTTCGGTTCTGAAGGGGACCTTCGGTCCTAAAAGGGGTGAGTTCGGTTCCCTAGGGTTCGGTCCCTAAGGGTTCGGTTCCTAGGGGTTTCGGCCCTAATTAGCTGTTTTTTTCAATATAACTCCCCGATTCAAGCGGTTTTTGGCCAAGTTAAGGGTCGGGATAACCCGGTTGACTATAAAAAGTTGAGAGAGATTTTGAGAGAGATTTGGGAGAGATTTAATTTTAGCCATTATTATTGTATAATTTCGCAATGCAAGGTTCGTGAACCCCGTTATGCTTCGTTTATGATTGTTTTGAGTCCCCAAAAGGGTCTATAGTCGTGTTTTGATCCATTTAACTCCCTTCTTAGGGTTTTACATTGTTAAACACATAAAATCCCGAGACACTTGAATTCTTGATATACAAATGCACATTTTAGTACATAGAACAACTTTTATCATAGAAGTACTAGTTAAGTTTGACCGGTTTTACTTGTTGACTTTGACTTTGACTTGTTGACTTTGACTTTGACTTGAATTTGACGGTTGTCACATTGTCCGGGGACAGTTTCCGAAGATGTTTGGGTCTATTAAGGCCGCCATGGTTGGTTATTTCGATGAGAGCTATGCAGCCATTGCTGAGACGGCTGCCGCAGCAGCTTCAACAGCTGTAACGACAGCAGGGGGATGAGTTGGTCGAGCTTTCCAGTACCGAGACTTGTTACTGGGACATATTCTGATGAGTTGAGGGTTGTAGTTACTTGGGATCAGGGAGATGTTCTGTACTCATTACATTCCGCGGGTTGAGCGGGAGTGGCTAGCATAGGAATTTATGGATTTGAGGCTTCGGGGGTTTTGTTCGAGGTCGGGATACGAGTCACGGGGGACTCTGGAAGGGAGTGATGATTATGATCAGCTGAAGTTTTTGCAGCTGGAAGTGGAATGGTTGATTGATGGATTAGATTGTCGTTTTATAGGGCAAGGATTGTGCCCTTTCAGTTTTTCGAGCTCGAAGGAGTGAGTAGGCTTGTGGCCCCAGGATCGGGTTGTATTCCATCTCGGGGTCAGTTGGTTGTAGAGATTGGCGACATTATTTCAACGCAGGTGGGTCGATGCGGCATAAGTATTTTGTGAGGTCCGGTTTGCCTTGGATCTCTTGTATCAGGCGGTAAGGATTGATTATGCTACCTATTGCACTTTTGGGATTGTAGATTATGTCTTGGGAGTAGTTTGTAGCCCGGTTTAGGGCAGAGGTTGCTTTAGCTACTGCAGTTCAGCTATGGACGTTTGAGCGGGTGAGTGAGTCAGGGTGAGAACCCTCAATGAAATGATTTCTAGAGCTCGAGGCTGGAGACTTGTTTGGAGCACCCTTGGAAAAGGGGTATTATGTGGGAGATCTGTGGACAGGGTTCCACAGGATGGTTATTCAGCATTTTCAGGAATCAGTGGTTTTAGTAACCGTTATCGATTGGCGTATGAAGGCGCCAAAGGATGTGGCTCGTTGCTGAGGTATTAGTTGGAGTATCTGTCGTTTGGTCCTTAAGATTTGAGTGTGCGATCACTCAAGCATTAGTGATTGTCGGTTTCACTAGGATTCAGGAAGTGTTCATCTGGTTCTTAGAAGTGTGTGATCAATTGGTATTGGCTAGTAATGGAGCGCTAGTTAGAAAGAGTTGGTTGTCATCGGATCGATCGTTTGGAAGTGAGAAGGATTGGGAATCCTCCAATTTTCATGTATTGTGAAGGATTAGTCGAATCTAAGTGAGGGAGAGTTACCCCGGGATGCAGAAGCGGGAGAGGTTTTGAAACGGGATAAGTTACACAACCTAACAGGGAGAATGGAGGCCCTAGTGGCTGCTTGGTTTGAGGGTTGTGTTGGTTGGGGATTCGGTAAAACTCCCCAGCATAAGAAACACGTCTTCTTGGTGCTTGAATAGCAGAAGTTGGGGAATCAGGTTGGAGTTCTAGTCATGTATTGAGTTCAGTTCGAGTATTTGGTCGAGGGTGTGCTTGACTCTGAGGGTTTTTGGATTGATAGATTGAGGGTTTTGTTAGCTACCAGGGCTCGGTAGTGCATTCAGCACGGGTGTGCGATTTATTTAGCATATGTGATTGACATGCGGGTCAGGGTACATATCACAGATTTCCGAGAGGGTGGACGATCGACATGAGACCTAGGGTTAGGCCGGGGTTAGAGTCCACGGAATGGATCAGGAGTTCGGAACCCCAAGTGGGTGAGAACCGTCTGCATAGGGAAGATCACCTGGAGGGGTGGTCCAGGGAGATACTCGACAGTTTAGAGCGGTCCGGATAGACTGAAGGCCGGTGGGGCGTACCAGTCAGGCCGAAGGCTCGGAGAACGGTCCAGACAGGCTGAAGGCCCAGAGAGGTGGTCCAGACATGCTGAAGGTTCTGAGAGTGGTCCAGATAGACTGAAGGCCTGGTGAGGCGGTCCAGTCATGCTGAAGACTTTGTGTATGTTAGTAGATCTATGTGCGGGTATTGAGTATGTTGCTATGCTATAGCAATCAGTAGGTCTATCCCCAAGCATTGATCATGCTGATAGAGTATGCTGAAGACTTTGTATGGGTTTTGATAGTTATATGATCAGGTTCTGAGTATATATGTGTTATGGGGTAGCAACTTGTTCTGCAAGTGGATAGTGTAGGGTGAGGTTTCAGCACTGTGACACTTGTTGGTGTTGGGAAAGACATTGACTAGGCCTTCTTGGGCAATGGAGAGGTGAGTACCTCCAGGATGGAGTGCTAGACATGAAGTGACGACAGCGGTGTCGATAGGTTATCGGGAGCATTCCAGTCATGAGCTGAGGGCCGGAGAGGGAATACCAGAATCATGTTGTGGGCTCAGAGGCAATCCAGACCTATGTTGAGGACCATGTAAGGGTATTCTAGTCATAGGCTGTGGGCATAGAGATTATGTTGGTTATGTCTCTGGTAGGAGCGCGTTCGGATTGGATATATTGTTGAGATTTGGGGGAGTTGCACTCGGTTGTGACGAATCAGAGGATGGTGGATGAGATGCAAGGATAGATCCTTGGATCTCAAGTTATGAGTAGACCCGAGTTATGTTCATAGAGGTATTCCAATCTAGGGTATTCCATCCTGAGGATGACCGGACCCTATGATTGATTGGCCCTAATATGCTTGGTATTCCAGCCCGAGGCTGATTGGGCGAGGAATAGGTGTTCGTGTTTATTAGTGGATTGATTATGTATGATATTTTGGGAGCTGAAGGACGCTTTATCCTGTCAGCACAAAGGGTTCGCTTAAGGAAGAGGGAAAGTTGGGTTTCTGATGCTTTGAATCATCAGGATTTTGTCAGGTTGGCAAAGTGGCATGTAGGTTAGACCTTTTGAAAAGGTCCGGTTGGATTCGCATCACTTTTCACGCTTGGCAGCTGCAAAGGTGCATATTAGATGAGTAGGCGGTTGTATCGCTGGGTGATGTTCAGGTCGAAGAGCACTTGAACTATGTAGGGAAACCAGTGGCAGCATCGGAAAGGATCCGAGTAGACTTGGGAGCCAGAGTCCAAGATGCGGGAGCATTATCGTGAATGGTTTGCCGCAGCAGGCTTCGAGGACGAAGCCTAGTTTAAGTAGGGGAGAATTGTAACATCCCAAGATTTGTCATTTTTAGTCCCTGGGGATAGAAGGGTGAAGCCATGAAAGTATAAGGTCTAAATTGCAATTATTTGAATCAGGAGAAGTACGTTGCGCGTACATAAGGGTACGCTGAGCGTACTAGGCGCGCCCCAGTACACTGGGCGTACACTTGTGTACGCTGGGCGTACTCATGGCAGAAGGAAACCCTAATATTTAGGGTTTGGGGACTATATAAGCAACATTATGAGCACAAGACCCTCCCTTACCCCAGCCTCCACTGCTTAGAGTCGTTTTCCCCAAACCCTAGCCATTTCCTTGAGTGTTTGATCTTTTTGAGTGTTTTAAGAGGAAGGTGTTGCATCAAGGAGTTGGAGAAGAAGATCTGAAGTTGGTTTGTGACCTAGAAGCTCCAAAAGGTAAAAAGCTTGGAACTTTATACTTGTATGAGATAGATCTAGTCATTTTAGCTTTATGGAAGCATTCTTGTCCCAAAAGTCCCAAAATGGTGCATGTTATGATTGGACGAAATGACCTGTCCTTTCAGACCTTAGAGGAGATCCTAAGTGATAAAAATGGTGTCCCAATAGCTAGATTTGTCTCATGCATGAAGTAGGAAGGTCTTAATGGATTAAGACCATGTGTTAAGAACTTTATGGACGTCCAAAGTGATAAAGTTCGAGACTTTATAGTCCTATGGCACATTTGGTCTATGGATCTGGAGTTTGGGCTTAAGTGCTTAAGCCATTAAGCACTTCTTAGGGTTTTGGTGAAACCCAGCGTACGCCTAGCGTAAATCTAGTACGCCCAGCGTACTAGGTCAACCACCCCGATGGTGGTCAACATCTTGACGAGTACACCCCGCGTACCAGAGGAGTACGCCCCGCATACATCCTCTGTTGGGCCTTTGACAATTGGGCTTCGGGTTTTGGGCTGTTTATGGACTAGTTGGATTTAGGCCTTTGTTGGACTTTATGAATATTATGTTTTGGGCCAAGTTTTGATAATGGATCTTGGAGTGAGGCCCAATTAGGGAGTTGGGCCCAATTTGGTAAATTGGGCCAATAATGGGTGTTGCTTAAGGGCTTTCAAGGTTATAGAATTGGCATTGGGCCTTGGCCCAATAAAGAGAATGGACATGATGGATTGTGTGGACCCCTAGTCAAGATTGTTATGTTGTGTAATGACTTGGTATTATTATGTGATAGTTCGGGATTTTCAAATGAGATAGCAGTTCGGGAGTTCGGTTCTTCAGTTCAGCTCGGCATTGCGAGGTAAGTTATTCTCACTATATCAACAGGGTCTAAGGCACCAAGGCCGACCCTTTATCGGATTTGTATCCGGGTATTTGCTTGATATGTTATTGATCTGCTAGATCTGCATCCTGGTAGTTAGGATGGTATTATGTTAGTGACCTGGTTTAGGTCGGTATCCTGGTATATAGGATGATTCTATGTTAGTGACTTGGTTTAGGTCGGTGTCCTGGTATATAGGATGATGCTATGTTAGTGACCGGTTAGGTCGGTATCCTGGTTATAGGATGGTTGTTGTGATAGTGAGCTGTTAGATCGGTATGATTATATGTTATATATATATATATATATATATATATATATATATATATATATATATATATGCTAATGTATGATATTTATGTGCATGTGATTGTTTGATTGGTATGGGGGTTGGGTTGAGGCGGGTCCTGCTTCGTGCTGTAGGCCAACATACCCAGGGCAGACCGGATAGACTGTAGGCCCAGGAGGGCACCTAGTCAGGTCGAAGGCCCAGCGAGCGATCCGGATAGGCTGAAGGCCCCGAGAGGGCGGTCCAGACATGCCGAGGCTCGGAGAGTGGGCCAGACAGACTGAAGGCCCGGTGCGGGCGGTCCGGTCATATTGTAGACTCAAAGAGTAGACCAGGAGAACTGAAGGCCCGGTGCGGGCGGAACAGTCACACTGTAGACTCGAGATGCATGGTTGCTCTGTGTTTGTTATATGATATGTTTATGGTTGTATGAGGTTGGTATTTTGGAGGTAACTCACTAAGCCTTCGAGCTTACAGTTTCAGTGTAAGTCCCTAATCTACTTGTGTATCAATCAGATCCAATTGATGGTACGGAATCCCAATCAATTAGATGATGTCAGATCAAATAGAAGAGAAGAAGAAGATGAAGAATTAAGATGAATCTAATGATGTATTCAATAATATGAATGATGCTCCTTACAATAGATTCTCTCACACACACTATTCTTCTCTCTAACTTTCTCTCTCTACAATATGCTCTCTTCTCTCTCTCTTCTAATTGTACACTCACATGCACTCCTCACCCTATATATATGACCACCAGCCGTACACCCGTGTACGGCCGTACACGGGTGTGTGGCCGTACACACAAGATAACGGTCGTACATAGCCATAAAATTACAGAAAAATATATTTTCCTAGAAAAGCAAAGTATAAACCATAATTTTGACCCAACAATCTCCCCCTTGGTTTATAGCTTTCTTTTCTAATTGACCCAACAAACTCCCCCAAAAATGTAGATGGCTCTTCTTGTCAATCTTCAATGGGAGCTTGGCTTCAGCTTTAATCTTCAATGACTTCATCTTGAGCAGTTGGGATTTTCTTCAGAATTTGGCATTGAAGGCACGTTGGGTGAGGAGGCTTCTTGAAAAGATTCTTGAAAGATAGCTCTTTCAGCTTGAGAATCTTCAGAGAGAACATCAGAGAGAAATAATCTTCTGGATCACTTCAGCAGGTACAAGATTGTTGGATTAGTGTCTAAGGCTATAACTATATTTGGTAAGTACTTGACCCGGTTATGCATGGTCCTTTTGGGTTGCCTTCACCATAGCAACTTGACATGATGATTTGTTAAGAGAGAAGAGATATTATTAATATATTATGAGAATAATATATATTTAAGGAATAATAATATTATTTGATTAATATAAGTCATATATTAATTGAGAATTAATTTGGTGACTTAAAGAGGTTAATTGAATAAAAGGGCATAAACTGTCAAATGTGTGATAGTTGTATTTTGGGCTATGTATCCTTATGGATATTAGGGTGAACGAAATTTAGGGGCTTGGGAACCTTAAATTCGTCCAAGCCTTGTATCTAGAAGGATCTTGGATTGCTTAGGGCCTAAGTCATTCAATTAGGGTTAAAGGAGAAACCCTAATAGCTCATAGTATAAATAGAACCCTTGGGGTGGAGAAATCGGCACTCTTGCAAGCCAAGGAACCCTAGGGCCGATTTCTATCCCTCCTCCCTCTCTCTCAAATCATCTTCTTGCCATTTGGTGTTTGTAAGCCATTAGAGGAGTGACAATTGTGACTCTAAGCTCCAAGAAGAAGAAGTATCAAGCAAGTAATTCAATGTATTCTTTCAGATCTGATTTCATATGATTAGATTCAATATATTACATTAGATCTAGTATTGCAAGTCTTGGATTCAATGCATGTTCAATTAGAGAAACCTAGATCCAAGCAATTAGGGTTTGCATGTGCACATAGGAAAGTTCTTATGGCTCAAACCCATCAGTGGTATCAGAGCTTTGATTGATTTCTATTGAATTGATGCATTGGTTGATTGCTTGTTGCTTACAAAATTCGATTTTTGTGATTCTGACTGCTGTACTCGGCGAGTTCCACTGTGGACTCGGCGAGTAGCTCCAACTCGGCGAGTCCACAGAGGTACTCGGCGAGTTCGAGCGTCAGAAGGAGGAAGTTTCGGGATTTCTTGCTGTTTTACTTGAGGATACTTGCCTTAACTGTTTTGGGTCATTAAAATCCGATTTTAATCATATATATGAGTATATTCTTGACCAAATAAAAGATAATTGTCAATTAGTTGAATAATAATTTCCTTATATGATTATAATTGATTATTTGAATTGAATTGGTAAATTGTCATGCAAGTAATGTTAAATAAGATCAAATTGAGATAATCTAATTTGTTGATTTATATTATTTGCTATTTGATCCTTATGTTTTGAAAAGTTCAAAACTTGTCCTCAAGTTTTGAAATTTATATTTTGTGATTAAATGTTTAATTTGAATAATTTAAATTTCAATCCCTGGAATTTTACAAGTTTAAAATTCAACTCTATACTATGATATTATTACAAGCTTAATATATATATATATATATATATATATATATATATATATATATATATATGTATAATTAAAATGCTAGTCTTACCATTAGTAGGCCTCATTCACGAAGCCGGTCTATAAGGTGGGTATAAGGTTGCTGCCTATAAAATGGCGCTTAATGGGTATACATTCACACCCACCGCTTGCTTGACTGGTGGAGGGTCGTTAGCCGAACGGGTAGGATAGGGCAAACCTCCTCTCATTAATAAGTATAATGAATCTATATAAAGTAACTAAACATGTTTTATAAAATTCCCAATCTTAGTTACTTTAGGAAAAGTGAATTGATGCAATCCCATGAAATTACACTTTGTACCCTCGCTAAGACATTAATGGAGCGCGTGTGGTTAACCGGCACATTAATTGGGTTCTAAGCAAAGGTTGCAAAGGGTGACTCATTGTTTGTTATAGTTCAATGGAGCGTGTGTGGTTAACCAGCACATTGAATAGGTAACTGTAACAGTGGGGGCACCTTGTACATTTGCATGGTTATTCACACCCACTTTGTGATCCTCGGCATCCCAGTCACAAACGAGAGGGGCATATCGAGATTTAAACATGTCATTGAAAGGTTCAATGAATCTCAATGAAATCTAGGAATTCTCAATACATTTAAAACTTAAAGCTTATGTTTTTCATGGTGAAGAATTAGTGAATCGTCATTCACTTACCTCCAAATTATTTGCATGTTGGATTACGGCATCCCTTTTCTAATGTGTAAATAATGTTGTTGGGTCCTAGCCCTAATTTTCTTTTTGGGTGTTAATTAGGGACTTAATCTAATCAAACTTTGTTCTTTCTATTTGTAGATGTCTAACGCAAACAACGCAGCTGCTAGCTCATTTCCTCTAATGAGCCTTTGTCAAAAAGTGACATTCGATGGAACGAACTTTAGCGAATGGATAAGATACATTCGCACAATCGCGCGTTACGAGGACAAAGAGTATGTTCTCGATGAGAAGCTCGAAAAGATCAATCCAGAAACTGCTACTCCTGAAGAAATGGCTGTCTTTGAGAACCATGAGCGTGATGCAACGAAGGTCCATTGCATCATGATAGCCACAATGAACTCAGAATTCCAAAAGTCTTATGAGGACATGTATCCCTATGAGATGCATCTAGACTTGATGGAGAGGTATCACCAAAGCGCGAGGCAAGAGCGATATGAAATCATAACGAATATGATTACTGCTAAAATGGGAAGTGGAGAGTCTCTTACTGTACACTTGCAAAAGATGCAAAGGTATGTTGATCGTCTTCGCAAGTTGAATGTCAACTTTGGGGAAGATTTGGTTATCGACATTGTTCTTCACTCCTTGCCCTCATGCTACAACCAATTTAGGATGACCTACCACATGAACAAGGAAGAGGTCACCCTAAGCAAACTCCAAAGGCTCCTGAGGACTGCTGAGAGCAACCTCAAGGACAAGTCTGTTGCACCAACTCCCAATCCACCCGTTGCTCCTGTTTTGGCTATTGGACAGGGAAGGGGCAAGAAGAGGAAGGCTTTTTCAAAGAACCACCACAAAGGAAAGTCCCAAAATGGTTCCTCTTCTAGTGGGACCAAGGTTGATCCTGCTAAGCCCAACCCAAACCCAAAGGAGGCAGAGTGCCACCATTGCCACAAAATAGGGCATTGGAAGAGAAGCTGCCCGGAATATCTGCAAGCCATCAAGGATGGGAAGATCAAGCCATCTTTTGCAGGTATTTACACAATTAAATCTAATGATTCATCTCATGCTATTTCTTGGGTTCTTGATACAGGGTGTGGTTACCACATTTGTTCTGATTTGCAGGGACTAGGAAGAAATAGGGATGTGGAGCTTGGAAGAATAAATCTAATCATGGGAAACAGAAGAACGTCGCCTGTCACCAAGATTGGAGTGTATTCTTTAGTGCTTAGAAATGGATTAAATTTAGATTTAAATAATTGTTGCTACTCGCCAAATATGGCAAGAAACATCATTTCTTTTCATGGTTTATTTAGACAAGGATTTAGATATTCGTTTAATAATGAGAATGGTTCGATTTATGCTTATCTAAATGGTGTTTTATATTTTGAAGCAATGCCTTGCAATGGAATTTATGAAACTGTTATGGTTGTAGATAACCTAGGAAATGATGTGTTATGTATGGATTCTTCCAATGGTATGGATAAAGCATCCTTGTGGCATTGTCGTCTTGGACATGTCAACAAGAAGCGCATAGCCCAACTCCAAAAGGATGGAGTGTTGGAGTCGTTCGACCATAGGGAAGATGACACATGCGAATCTTGTTTACTTGGAAAGATGACCAAGTCACCCTTCACTAGCACTTGTGCAAGGGGTGAGGGTTTATTGGATCTCATACATACAGATGTATGTGGACCCTTTAGATCCACCACAAGGGATGCAAATCGCTTCTATGTGACTTTCACAGATGATTATAGCAGATATGAGTATATCTACTTAATCAAGCACAAGTCAGAAACCTTTGAAAAGTTCAAAGAGTTTAAACAAGAAGTGGAGAATCAATTGGGCAGGAAAATCAAGATGCTTCGATCTGATCGAGGTGGAGAGTACCTAAGTCTTGAATTCCACGACTACCTCAAGGAATGTGGAATAGTTTCACAATTGACGCCACCTAGGACACCACAATTGAATGGTGTAGCTGAGAGGCGTAATCGAACCTTGCTAGACATGGTTCGTTCCATGATGAGTCGTGCTTCACTACCTATCTCATTCTGGGGTTATGCCTTAGAAACTGCCGCCCATATCCTTAATTTAGTACCCACAAAGAAGGTTACCAAAACACCTCACGAGATGTGGATAGGGAAAGCTCCCTCGTTGGCACATATCAAGGTTTGGGGCTGTGAAGTTTTCGTAAGACGAGAAACTCACGACAAGCTCGAACCTCGTAGTGAGCGATGTATATTCATCGGCTACCCACAGAAATCCTTTGGATAGCTCTTCTATAGACCGAGTGACAATGTTGTCTTCGTTGCGAGGAGAGGGGTTTTCCGAGAGCGGGAACTCATAAGCCAAGGAGACAGTGGGAGGCAAGTCGATCTTGAAGAGATTCAAGAATCTAGCGATGAAGGAACCTCTAACACTGGCGCTCAACCCGAGGAGGAAACTCCGGTTGAACTAATTGACGAGTCCTTACCTCTTAGACGTTCTGAAAGAGTTAGAGTTCATCCCCAGTTTTATGGTTTTCATATTACTACCGAAGGGGACACGTATATTAGTGATGGTACACTAATAAATCTAAATGAACCTAATAGCTATAAGGAAGCCATGGCATGCCCATAGTCTGTAAAATGGAAAGAGGCGATGGACAGCGAGATTCAGTCCATGTATGACAACCAAGTTTGGAATTTGGTTGACAATGTACCAGGTCGTAAGACGGTCGGGTGCAAGTGGATCTTCAAGAAGAAGACCGACGTGGATGGGAACGTGCACACTTATAAGGCGCGATTGGTTGCGAAGGGTTTCACTCAGACTCCTGGAGTTGACTACGACGAAACCTTCTCACCAGTTGCGAAGATAAAGTCTATTAGGGTGATGCTAGCCATTGCTGCATTTCATGACTATGAAATATGGCAAATGGATGTAAAAACCGCTTTCCTTAATGGGAAGTTGGCTGAGGATGTTTACATGGCTCAGCCAGAGGGTTTTGTCGATCCAAAGCATCCCAATAGAGTGTGTAAGCTTGAGAAGTCCATTTATGGGCTTAAGCAAGCGTCTCGCAGATGGAATCTTTGCTTCGATGAGAAAGTCAAAGAGTTTGGATTTGTACGAAGTGAAGATGAATCATGTGTATATGTCAAGGCCAGTGGGAGTATAGTTAGCTTTCTCGTTTTGTATGTCGATGACATACTGCTCATAGGAAACAACGTCCCGACTCTGCAGGAGGTTAAGTCCTGGCTCGGGAAGTGTTACGCTATGAAGGACCTCGGAGAGGCTTCCTATATTTTAGGAATAAGGATAGTGAGAGAACGAAGTAAGAGACTAATAGAACTTAGTCAGAATACTTACTTGGATAAGGTACTAAAACGTTTTAGTATGGAAAACTCGAAAAGGGGAGAACTACCGATACAGAGTAATGCCAAATTGAGTAAGACTCAAAGCCCGAATACAGAAGCCGAGATAGCTGAGATGAGCCGAATACCCTATGCTTCCGCAGTTGGCTCAATCATGTACGCTATAACTTGTACTCGCCCTGATGTGGCCTTTGCTTTGAGCATGGTCAGTAGATATCAAGGGAACCCGGCCAGAGCTCATTGGATTGCGGTCAAGAATATACTTAAGTACCTTCGGAGGACCAAGGAATGGTTTTTAGTCCTCGGAGGGAGTGATGACTTAAAGGTGCGAGGGTATAGTGATGCCAGTTTTCAGACCGACAGGGACAACTACCGTTCGCAGTCGGGCTGGGTCTTTACCCTTAATGGGGGAGCGATGACTTGGAAAAGTTCCAAGCAAGAAACAGTAGCTGATTCAACGTACGAATCAGAGTACATTGCAGCGAGCGAAGCGTCAAAGGAGGCTATGTGGTTGAAGAACTTCATTGGTGATCTTGGAGTTGTGCCTACCATAAAGGAGCCTATGGAAATTTTCTGTGATAATGAAGGAGCGGTTGCCTTGACCAAGGAACCGAGGGATCATGGTAGATCTCGACATATCGACAGAAAATATCATTTTATTAGACATCGAGCAGAAGAAGGACACCTCGTGGTAAAGAGGGTATCGTCAGAGGATAACCCAGCAGATCCGCTTACGAAGGGACTCAGCAGGGTTAAGCATTTGCAGCACGCTAGGAGCATTGGGCTAAAGGACGATATTAGTTTAGATTAGATAGTTTGGAAACGTGTAATAGATAAATGTAATTGACATTTGATGATTAAATAAAGGAGTATTATTTATAAGTAAAGCTACTGTCTTATGTTAATTGTTTAACTATTGTTTCATTTTGCATGTTTTGACTTCCTGAGTAATTAATTATTTGATAATAATCGAATTATTCGAATAGTCCACAGTCGTTCATATGTTGGAAGTAGATATGAATGAAGACCGTCATGAATTGGTGTGTAGATTGTCTAAAGTGTATTAGACATAGCAAAGGTTTGCTACAACGTTCATGAGTGCTTATGAACTTGATTTGAGCATTGAAATAAACCCACACTTGTTGGAATCACTTCATGGAATTTATCACGAGTGATCACAAGATGGTAATATCATATAGTCTTAAAACCTAGATATATGGTTTATTGTTTGTTAATTGGTTATGCATTGATAATGCGCAAACGCGTCAGTAACTTGATGTTATAAAACGTATTGTTGTGTGTAATTTGATTAGTGGATAGTAAATGCATATAAGTCGAAGTTTATCTGTTCTTTTTATCCTAAGAGGGTAAAAGCGATATCAGGGCCCCTCGATGATTTGATTTGACTTATGTGTCAGGCCCGGTCAGAACTAAATTGATGTGTTCGATTAAGTTCTATGTCAAATGAATCTGAGATCGAGAAACAAAATTGCAGGACAATAAGTATGACCATGTTCCATGTAATTGTCCGCACGATATCTAGAACAGAGGATTATACGATCCCTTATCTAATGGACAGGATACTGATAAGATCAGAGTTGACAGCGTCTTTGAGAGCTACGATTGCTAATCGGATTATATTTGCATATATAGTTACTAGACTTATCCAAGTGGGAGACTGTTGGATTAGTGTCTAAGGCTATAACTATATTTGGTAAGTACTTGACCCGGTTATACATGGTCCTTTTGGGCTATGTATCCTTATGGATATTAGGGTGAACGAAATTAGGGGCTTGGGAACCTTAAATTCGTCCAAGCCTTGTATCTAGAAGGATCTTGGATTGCTTAGGGCCTAAGTCATTCAGTTAGGGTTAAAGGAGAAACCCTAATAGCTCATAGTATAAATAGAACCCTTGGGGTGGAGAAATCGGCACTCTTGCAAGCCAAGGAACCCTAGGGCCGATTTCTATCCCTCCTCCCTCTCTCTCAAATCATCTTCTTGCCATTTGGTGTTTGTAAGCCATTAGAGGAGTGACAATTGTGACTCTAAGCTCCAAGAAGAAGAAGTATCAAGCAAGTAATTCAAGGTATTCTTTCAGATCTGATTTCATATGATTAGATTCAATATATTACATTAGATCTAGTATTGCAAGTCTTGGATTCAATGCATGTTCAATTAGAGAAACCTAGATCCAAGCAATTAGGGTTTGCATGTGCACATAGGAAAGTTCTTATGGCTCAAACCCATCAAAGATAACAGCAGACTGATTGAGGAGGCTTCAATGCAATCCGTCACATAATCTTCAAGAACAGCTTCACCTTGCTTTTGAGGTTGAAAGATTGAATGATGGAAGAATAGTCTTCATTTCTTGCTCCTTCGAATGTGAATTATTCGATGATCACGGATGAAGCCTTGGCTCAGAAAATCTCGATACAGTCTCCATGAGTCTTATCTATACCTGAAATCACTTTTCAAGACAAATCAAAACTAAAAGAAAACTTAGCACACAAAAAATATTTTTGGATTTTCAATTTTCTGATTTTTGTTTGATTTTTGAATTTTCTGATTTTTGTTTGATTTTTTAATTTTCTGATTTTTGTTTGATTTTTAATTAATTAATTTTTATTTTTTTTTTAATTCTCCCCCTAAATTTGTGCATAGAGGAAAACTATGAACAAATTTACCAGAAACAAAAATATTTGGGATCAAAGTTGTGAGACAGTCTGAACTCGTTTATCGGTACCTTCACCTTCATGAATAGATCTGGTCAATTGCCGGTATTGTGGTCCACTTAAACACGAATGATATCGACAAATTTTTCTAAATAAATCATTTAGCTGACGACAACCACGGGTATTGTTGTCCACTTAAATTAAGCAGCGAGATCTACAGCCAACCTCTAAATGGTTCAATTTTAGTTGCACTAGAACGTGTTCCCCACTTCCCGATATACCCTGGTTATCAATAACTTCCTAAGGACTCCATACTTTAGGTGAGTAAACAATTATTAAGGAGGAAGTCAGATTTAGAGATAGATGCATATGTTGTGTCCCAGGTCGGATTTATTTCAATCATGCAGAGGGGACAACATATGGCTAACTAGAATAGAGAGATTGAGAAGTAGAATGTTGCATATGTTGTGTTCCAGGTCGGATATGTTTTAATCACGCAGAGGAGACAGCATATGGCTAACAGATAGGAAGAATTTCATAGATAAGGAGATACATAGAAATAGAGTTGCATATGTTGCATTCCAGGTCGGATCTCTTCCAATCACGCAGAGGAAGCAACATATGACTGACAGATAGAAAGCAAGAAAATAATTTCCTACAGACCTACTTTATCAGAATCCCCCAGTCGCCCTATCAGAACCAGAATTAAGGACATAAGTCCGTACATCAAGGAAAAGTTAAGCCACAGTTCTAGATGCGTATTAATTTAGTGTATCCCGTGGGTTCCCGTGTTTATCTCACTGCTCAATCTACCCGAGCGTCGTATGGTCAGTCCAAACAATCCTATCTAAATCCACACTGTCAAATCCTTCGTGCCTACCAGCACATTGAACACAGAGTCTAGACAATTCAGATTCAGTCCCTTACACTAGTTTAGACTGCCCGTTATCACTGTAACTTCATATCACTTCCCAAACAATACTAATGAAAAACTATAAGGAAATAAAAAATTTTGTCTTTAAAATGAATCAGATTAAGATAAACTTAGGAATATAGAGAAGAAAACTCAAACCGTAATTCACCGATTCAATTCGCATCCAGAAGGTCTGAGAACAGCACGCATAATCTCAGATGAGATCCGAAAATTCTTCACTTCGTTAAGCACAAACCCCATGTGATCCTTTCCTTCTTTCCTTTCTCCCTCAAAGGACACATACTCTCAAACAAAGTTCTGAGTGTTGTACAGTTGAGAGATGTCCCCTATCATGTGCCAGGAGCAACCATTATCAACAAACCGAAGTCTGATGATATGCCTCCATAGCTGCTCCGACACAGAGCGGGATCAGTTGGTCTTTGGAACCCAGTCCATTTTGAAACTGGGTTGACCTTTGTCATCAGTGCAAGGAACTCTCTCCCAAGACATATCCTGTTTATCACTAACAGAAGATGAAGAAACGTTAGAAGCATTAGGAGATTTGGGAGATTGAACCTTTGGTACCCATCTATAGTCGGGTTTGACCCATTTCTTTTTCGATCCGATGGGTGCCTTATCGCTTGCTTTTGAATTTAAAGTCGATTGCCGAGATGACTTTGACCTAACCGGTCTTGGCTTCACTGGAGCATCTCTTGGATTATACTTCCTGGCCGGCATTCCCTTCTTGACCTTGGGATTTGATTTCTTGGCCTTGGGATTTGAACTCTTGCCCTTCCTGGCATTCCAGTCGCCATTGTCTGAACGTGACCTTGAGGGGTTTCTTTTGGAGTATCTCCCTCTTGGCGCGTTCTGCCACCCTTGTGCATAGTAGGGAACGTATGCGCGATTTGGACAGTTTCGGGCAATGTGTCCAGGTGTTCCACAGTGAAAACATGTCCTTTTCTTCACTATGGAGTAGTTTCTTCCTGCCCCTGGTGGTGTATCCATGCCTTGTCTCTTGTTGTTCGCACATGCACACTTGCAGCAGGCACCCTGATTCGCTGGAATTGGTGGCATGTATTTCTCAACAGCAGGTTGATCAGAAGCAACTGAGTTCGAAGCAACAGATTCAGAGTTCAAGGAGATGTTGGTTTGTTCAATGGTGTTCTCCTTGTTCTCATCCTCTACTACTTTACCTGCACATGAAGTAGAAGCATTAGTATCGTTCAGCTCAACACCCTCAGTTGCATGTTCAACAGCTGGTTTATCGTATACCATAAATGGTTATCGGTCAATCTCTTCCTGAGTCAAAGGTATGGATATATAGTTATGATTGAAAGGGGGAGGAACACTATCATACCCTAGACCCTTGTTTTGATTATATTTGAATTTTAATTGGTTTTCAAATAAGGACTCAACTGTCTTACTTGACGCAGTATAATTTTTGAAACTGATATCTGTTTTTCCATACTTAATTTTCAAAGCGTCAAGTTCCTCAGTTACAGCAGCAAGTTTTTTCTTAATGTGATCATAATTTTCACACTTGTTGCTGTAATCTTCTTGGAGTTTTCGGAAATCCTTGATTTTGGTTTCTAATTGAGCTTTTAATGGTTTTTGTTCTTTCCTAATGGTGTATCTTTCATATTTTAGGTCCTCATTCTCTCTCTTGATTAGATTTATTGATTCTCGTAAAAATTTAATAGTTTTAACACAAGATGGAGTATATGAAACTTCATTTACCGGAATGGATGAGGAACTCATTTTTATAACAATATGCCCTTTGACTAAAAACTCAAAAGTCAACCTTAAAGGTCAAATTTAAAAGGTCAAGCTTAAAAGTCAAACTTGAAAAGTCAAACTTCAAAGTCAAACCGAAAAGCTAAATTTGAAAATTTGAAAGTTAAATGAAAAAGTCAAAGTTTAAAGTCAAAGGTCAAACTTGAAGGTCAAAGACAAAATTTTAGAGTTAAAAGTCAAAAATAAAAGTCAAACATTAAAATCAAAAATTTTTGGGTTGAAAAAGGATTTTAAAAATAAAATTTTGAATTATGGGGTTGAAAATGTCAATTTAAAAATAAAAAGAAATTGATTTTTGGGCTGATTTTGTCAAATTGCGAAACTTGGATGCGAGAATGAGATGTTAAGTTTAAACATTCGAAGGGAAGACACAAGGGTTCGATCTCCGGCACCTTCAAACATGTTTCCTATTTTTTTATGAAAGGGCTACTGCGAGGACGAGAGCTGTGAAGCGAGGATGCAGGACACGAACACAAGCGAGGCTGGCCGCACACCCAGCCGTACACCTAGCCGCGCACCGAGCCGCACACGCCTAGCCGCACACCGAGCCACACACGCCTAGCCGCACACCGAGCCGCACACCCTAGCCGCACACCTTCAAACAACTTCAGCCGCACTCCTTCAAGCTTCAACCGCATACCTTCAACAGATTCGCGAAAAAAACGACGTTTTTTACCCTTTTTTTGCTCCAAAACTCGATCAAAAACTCGTTTTTATGAAAAATGCAAAGAATAAACCCCCCTTATTTTGCCCCGATCTATCCAAAAAAGCAAATATCTTTTCAAAATAAGATCAAATAAGCTCCAGATCTGACAAAATTGATTGATACAATCCAAGCTCTGATACCAATTGTAAGTCCCTAATCTACTTGTGTATCAATCAGATCCAATTGATGGTGCGGAATCCCAATCAATTGGATGATGTCAGATCAAACAGAAGAGAAGAAGAAGAAGAATTAAGATGAATCTAATGATGTATTCAATAATATGAATGATGCTCCTTACAATAGATTCTCTCACACACACTATTCTTCTCTCTAACTTTCTCTCTTTACAATATGCTCTCTTCTCTCTCTCTTCTAACCGTACACTCACATGCACTCCTCACCCTATATATATGACCACCAGCCGTACACGGGTGTGCGGCCGTACACACAAGATAACGACCGTACATAGCCACAAAATTACAGAAAAATATATTTTCCTAGAAAACCAAAGTATAAACCATAATTTTGACCCAACATTCAGTTTATTGTTTCAGGTTCAGCGGATGGCCGCGGGAAGGCGAAGGCGTGACCGTATACTTCCTCGATTTATGATTATGATTTTTGGGAACTCTGATGTTTAAACTATTTTGAAAACAAATTATAATAACTGAATAGTTTTAAATGATTTAAAAAGTTTTAAATTGGCTCGAATTTTATGGACGTTACAACTCGTGTACTTTATAAAATACATTTTCAACCACTCTATTTTTTTAAATGTTAATTTGACCCCTCAACTTAGAACTTTGTAAAATGTCACTGTTTAATCAATTCTCGCTCCTAATATGCAACAAAAACATGTAAAACTCGTGGAAAAGCGCGAGCTCAATTACTAGTTTCGTACATGGAGTACAAATACATTAATCTTTATAAGCTTACGTGTTCGACTTCTCATGAAATAGTAAGGAGTAATTAGACACTTCGAATTCATCTCAATGTTCTTCTTTACCGTATTGAAATATTTTTAAGCTGCTTGTTTGTCTTCTCATGGCTCTCTAACAAGAGTAATTACGATACGATAGACAGATGTTCGCGCATTGCACATAATAAAACTATGTAGTTAAAATTTTGTCAATACACGTTGAAAATAATTATATTCTTGATATTAACTAGCATAGACTAAATTGATATATAAAATTGTAATTATTTAGAATAATATTGTAACGGTCTTTACAAACGGCTTGGATGTCAATAAAATTAAAATGGTTATTTATTAGGTGTTAATTCTAACATTGTGATTAAGTAATAGGCATTTTACATAAAAGTCCATAAGTTTGTCAAAATGTGTGTAACACTCCAATTCAGGTATTACCACAAAACCCCTTGAAGTTATTAACTATTGCATATTAAGCCCCTTAAGTACGTTGGGCGTACTTCATGAGTACGCTTAGCGTACCACGAATAAATGATCGCGGAGGGCCAACATGTACGCTGGGCATACCAATAGTACGCGGGGCATACGTGACGGGTGTGCAAACCCTAATTTCCGGACTTGAGACCTATATAAACATCCTTATCTCATTTGAGCTCCACCCTAACCAGTCTCCTTCACCTTCAAACGTCCCTAAAAACCCTAGAATCATTTGAGAGTGTGTTTTGAGCTTAAGGAGTGCATTTGTAGTCATTTTAGTGTCCATTCAAGAAGGAGGAATTGCTAATCAAGCTTCGAGTGGCTTTGGGCTTCAAGAATCTGCATCTAGTTCACCTTGAGGAGCTTCTGGAGGTATAAAGCTTTGATCTTGCCATCTTATTCATTAGATCTAACTAGGGTTTTCTATTTTGTCCCTTTAGTTGGTTTTGGACCTCCTCTTGAGATTTGAGCAACTCCAGAGGTTGAAATGGTTAGATCTGAAGTCCTTTGGTCCATTCATAGCATAAAAATGAAGTCTTGATGGGTGTTTTGACCTCATGCATGGATTAAGACCCTTGGAAAGGTCTTAATCGGTTGTTGGGAACATATGGGACATGCAAAGGCATAAAGTTGCCAACTTTATGCCCTAGGACGTTTTAATGAGCTCAGATCTGATTATTGGACGTTAGAAAATTGTGTATTAAGCACTTAATGAAAGAAAGTGCTTAATTTGTTAGTACCTTGGGCGTAACTTAGCGTACGCAGCGCGTACGACCCAGGGACCCAGTACGTTGCGCGTACCAGGGTGGTACGCAAGGCGTACGCACAGCAGATGGACTTGGACTTGTTTTGATCTCGTAAGCTTTTGGGCCTTGAGTAGTCATTGGGCCTGGTCATGTTTTGATTGGTAGGCCAACTTATCTGTTTTAGGCTATGGTTTCTATGGTTGGGCTTTATTGGGCCATGAGGCCCATTAATGATAATTAGACATGGACTTTGGGCCCAATGGAAAAGGAAGACTTTTGGGCCATTGTGAAAGGACTTGGGGTTTGGACTCTTCAATTGGATTGTGTTTAGTCCTAACCTTGAGTAATGTTATTATTGTTCAGCACGAGTGGTTATAGACTGTTAGGAGAGCAACTTTCGGATTCAGCAGACAAAGGTGAGTCTCCTCACGATACCAATGGGTCTAAGGCACCAAGGCCGGCCCATTTTATGATAT
The DNA here is from genome assembly GCF_052849685.1 of Lactuca virosa. Classification (NCBI taxonomy): domain Eukaryota; kingdom Viridiplantae; phylum Streptophyta; class Magnoliopsida; order Asterales; family Asteraceae; genus Lactuca; species Lactuca virosa. The sequence continues at coordinate 72,550,221 of NC_136432.1, forward strand.
GTGGTATCCTACTTGATATTGTATTATGTTTCATGTTAGTTAGTATGAGCTAGGAAGTATGCTAGTGGTATATATGGTATGTTTGTATGGAAGACCATGGGAGATCCCATAGCACTTGGATGTAAGACCATGTAGAGAGCCCATGGCTTTCCTATCAAAGACCATGGGATAGCCCATCTCACTTAGGTGTAAGACCATGTGGGGAGCCCATGGCATCCTGGAGTAAGACCCTGGGGACGAGCCCACGACATCCCTGTTTGTTGTATGCATGGCTTATGTGATATGAGTATCTGTTATAGCTAGTATGATATGTGTTATGTGGTTTGTGTGTGGGTATGCTCTGGGGAACTCACTAAGCATTAGCTTATAGTTTGTAGATTTTTTTAGGTACATCTGAGCCCAAGAGCAAGGGCAAGGCACGATGGCGCAACGTGCACTCTCACTCGGGCATTTCTATGGGACACTCTGACATTTTGAAATAAAATTGTAATTGACATGAGTTTTGGAAACAATTGTATTGGAATTATATATATATATATATATATATATATATATATATATATATATATATATATATATATATATATATATATATATATATATATATATATATATATTGGAAAATTAAAAATGAAAATTTTCTTTGAAAATGGGGTCTTTACAAGTTGGTGTCAGAGCCTTGGTTTGATGGATTCGGGCACATTCTCGGGTGTGTCAGGACTCAAACTAAGGAAATGATAAAATTGTTTTCAAAAATAAAAGTTAAAAACTTTTGAGACTGGAAAAGAGGAGAGTGCAACGCGCGTGATCAGCCGAGCCAAGTAAGTAGTTCCCCAATATGTTAGCCATGTTATACTGATATTTGAGTTGTGATAGTCGTATGGAACTTGCTATGTGTATGCTTTTAAAATTATATACGGTTAGGAGCTTATAGCCTAAGAATGATTGATTTGGCCTTATTTCCTGTTCCTTGTTTGGTTTTGATCCTATGGTAGAATCTCTTATTCGAAAGTCTATTTGATCCTTTTCTGTGTATAATTTGCATGCATAAAGGCAACCTGTTATGATTGGTTTGATTGCTGTGAGTAGAGCAAATCTTAGGACAGCCTGGGATTTGAGATATGTGGTAGTCGGTGGGATATGTTTTATTTTGGGACAAATTGGAGTTATCAGGTAGAGCCTTGGGTAAAGGTACAGGTAGGTGTGGAAGGTAGTATTGGGCCCGTACTACTGAAAGCACAGGACCTGTACCCAAACCAATGCTAGATCTGACAGCTCTAAGGAGGACCGGTGTGGGAAGATCCCTTATATAGATGTCCTAATTATTATGGTTTATGACATTTCAGTTCAGCATGGTGATGACACGATTTGGGACAGGGGGATCAGGATCAGGATCTGGATCTGGATCGGACAGCGGTCCTGAGCCCATTGATGAGAGGCTGCGCGAGATCATTGCAGCCGAGGTTACGAAGGGCATCCTTGACGCCACCCCAGTGATATTTGGGACGGTTAAGGAGGGGATGATGGAGATTATGGAGGAGAGGCTCAGGTCATTCAGAGTCGAGATTGCTGCGGGCCAGATCGGGGCCCGAATTCCCTCGTTTCGGGAGTTCAAGGCGTGTCGAGTGCCAGAGTTTTTCGGGGTCAGGGACCCCATTGTTAGCCGATGCTGGGTGGCACATATTGAGAACGCCCGCGCACAAGTTCTTGCCCTGATGCGGAAAAAGTGGGTTTTGCTTCATGTATGCTGAGAGACAGAGCCCGATATTGGTAGGGAGAGGTGACCAGCCAGGTGGGAGCAGACAGTGTGGCTGAGATGACGTGGACCGAGTTTTTTTGGAGATTCGATGCGGATTTTGCACCACCGATTGAGGTGCAACGGCTTGTGAGGGAGTTTCATGACCTTCAGCAGACCACCGAGACTATGGCGGAGATCACCGCCATGTTTTGGGAATGAGCATTGTTGATCCCACAGTATGCTAAGGATGAGGACATGAGGCGGACGAGATATCATTCCATGTTGAGGGATGATATCCAGGAGTTTGTGAGCTTTACAGGGTGCAAAACCCTGAACGAAATGGTGGAGAAGGCCCGTGAACGGGAAATGGAGTTGGACTTATGCACTAAGCGGAAGTCGGAGTAGGCACAGGCACGGTGGGTCAGGCTAAAAAGCCTAAGACCTCAGACACTTCCAGTAGGGGCCAGCAGGGTCGTGGCCGGTGTTCCAAGTGCGGTAAACCGCACAGTGGGGCTTGTCGGACGGCAGGCTCGTGATGCTATGCTTGTGGCCAATCGGGCCACGTGATCAGGGATTGCCCCAAGAAGGGATTGATTTGTTTTAACTGCAACCAGACCGACCATTAAAAGGCTGATTGTCCGAGGTTGCAGGGAGGGGGAGGAGCAGTGGTGGCGCCCGCGCCCGCCACGATGAGGATTACTGATGGCCGCCCTGCTAAGGCGGATGCTCCAGCCGTGAAGAGTCGCGCATTTCAGCTGACTCTCGAGGAGGCTCGGTCAGAGCCAGACGTTGTGGCTGGTACGTGTTTGTTCTTCTCTGCTCTCTATTTATTTGTATTGCTTATACGTGCTTTGTGCTTATGTATAGGGACCTTTTTGGTCAATGGTATGTCGGCTCATGTTTTGTTTGATTCGGGCGCTACCCGATCGTTCGTGTCTCTTGCACTTAGCAAGAAGTTTCAGGATGCGTCGGGAACTTTAGATTCCCCGCTTGAAGTAGAGATTGCTGACGACCACACTGTCAGTGCTGCGAGGGTGTATCAGGACTGTGTCCTGAATGTGCTTGGAGAGAGGTTTCGTGTTGACTTGGTTCTGATACCGTTACGAGGGATGAAAGTGATTGTCGGGATGGATTGGTTGGGGGCAAATGGGGCCATGATAGTCTGTGAGCGCCAGTTAGTAAGGGTTCGAACCCTAAGTGGGTGAGAACTGGTTATACATGGTGAGAGGGCCTCGCAGGGGCCAACCCTCTGTTCGGCTGTGATGTACGGGATTTCTGGCTTACATCTCAGATACGAGGGTTAAGACTACGACAGATGTGGGCAGTGTGCCGGTTGTACTGGAATTTCAAGATGTTTTTCCCAAAGAGTTACTAGGAGTGCCTCCGGAGAGGCAGGTGGAGTTTCGCATTGATTTGGGGCCGGGTGCCGCTCCGATAGCAAAGGCACCATACCAGCTAGCATCGCCCGAGATGCAGGAGCTATCTACACAGCTTCAGAAGCTGCTAGACCGGGGGTTTATCCATCCAATCAGTTCCCCGTGGGGAGCTCCGATCCTGTTCGTGAAAAAGAAGGATGGATCACACAGGATGTGCATTGATTATCGAGAGTTGAACAAACTAACGGTGAAGAACGGTTATCCTCTACCGAGGATCAATGATTTGTTCGATCAGCTACAGGGTGCGTCTTGGTTTTCCAAGATTGATCTTCGGTCAGGATACCATCAGATGAGGATTCTTGATGAGGATATACTGAAGACAGCTTTCAGGACTCGGTATGGGCATTATGAGTTTGTAGTGATGCCATTTGGGTTCACCAATGCCCCAGCAGCGTTCATGGATCTCATGAACACGGTGTGTAGACCGATGTTGGATCGGTCGGTGACCATTTTTATTAATGATATCTTGGTCTACTCTAAGACCAAGGAGCAGCACGAGCAGCATCTGAGGGAGGTATTAGAGACCCTGAGGGAGGAGAGGTTGTATGCCAAGTTCTCCAAGTGTGATTTTTGGCTGCGGGAGGTACAGTTTTTGGGGCACATCATCAACCAGGAGGGTATTTCGGTTGATCCGGCTAAGGTTGAGGCGGTGATGCAGTGGAAAGTACCGAATAATGCTTCCGAGATCCGTAGCTTCTTGGGTCTAGCGAGCTATTATCGGGGATTCATCCAGGATTTCTCTAAGATTGTTGTGCCCTTGACCTGCTTGACCAAGAAGAATGTGACATTTCGATGGGGTACGGATCAGCAGTTGGATTTTGAGACGCTGAGACGGAGGTTATGCGAGGCTCCGATTCTAGTACTACCCGAGGGGTTAGATGATTTGGTGGTGTACTATGACGCATCGATTTCAGGGTTAGGTGCAGTACTGATGCAGATGGGGCATGTGATAGCTTACGCCTCGAGGCAGTTGAAGCCTCATGAGGCGAATTACCCCACTCACGACCTGGAATTGGGGGTAGTGGTGTTTGCCCTCAAGATTTGGAGGCACTACTTGTATGGAGTGAGGTGCACCATCTACACTGATCACAAGAGTTTGAAGTATTTGATGAATCAGCAGAACCTCAACATGCAACAGAAGAGGTGGTTGGATGTGCTGAAGGACTATGATTGTGAGATCTTATACCATCCCGGGAAGGCCAACGTGGTGGCTGATGCTTTGAGCCGCAAGGCGGCAGGTTCCCCGATTGGGAACGTTTGTTTGAGGATGACCGTGATCTCTCCATTGTTGGATATGATCAAGGAGGCTCAGGTCGAGGGGGTGAAGAAGGAGAACTGGAAGATAGAGCGGATTCTGGGGCAGTATCCTTTGTTCGTTAAGGATAGTCGTGGCCTTTTGACACAGTGTGGCCGAGTATGGGTACCGGTGACTGGAGGAGTGAGGCAGAAGATATTGGAGGAGGCGCACAAGCCCAAGTTCTATATACATCCACGAGCTACAAAAATGTATAGGGATTTGAGATTGACTTATTGGTGGCCCTGCATGAAGCGGGAGATCGCCTGGTTTGTGGAGCGGTGCTTGACCTGCAGGAAGGTCAAGGCCGAGCATCAGCGGCTTCATGGAAAGGTTCAGTCGCTACCCATTCCCATGTGGAAGTGGGAAGAGATCACTATGGACTTCATTACGAACGTACCGAGGACGGCAAGGGGTGTGGACGCCATATGGGTGATTGTGGACAGACTGACGAAGAGTGCCCATTTTATTCTGATCTCTAAGAGTATATCCGCCGAGAGTTTGGCGGATATTTATGTGTGAGAGGTGGTGGCTAGACACGGGGTGCCAGTATCGGTAGTCTCTGATAGGGATGTTCGGTTTACATCCAGGTTCTGGAAGAAGTTCCACGAGGATCTGGGCACTCAGTTGCATTTTAGTACAGCGTACCACCCTCAGACAGGTGGCCAGAGCGAGAGGACGATCTAGACACTGGAGGATATGCTGTGATCATGTGTGTTGGATTTTGGAGGGAGTTAGGATACGTACCTTCCACTGGCAGAGTTTTCATACAATAACAGTTACCATGCCAGTATCGACCGACCTCCATTTGAGATGTTGTATGGAAGGAGATGCAGGAATCTGCTTTGTTCGGACGAGGTTGGACACCGAGTCATGGGGAGCACTGAGGTGGTGCTCAAGACTATTGGGCTGATTCAGCATGTGCGCGACCAGATGTGAGTCGCACAGAGCCGTCAGAAAAGTTATGCCGACCGGCGGTTATCGGATCTTGAGTTCCAGGTGGGGGATTTCGTTCTATTGAAAGTGTCACCCTCAAAGGGGGTCATGAGGTTTCGAAAGAGGGGTAAGTTAGGGCCACGATATATAGGCCCTTTCAGGATTACGGCCCGGGTGGGCAAGGTAGTTTATCGCTTGGAGCTGTCGGATGAGCTTAGCCAGATTCACAATACTTTCCATGTGTCACAGCTTTGGAAGTGTGTCACAGACGAGGCCGCGGTCGTTTCTCTGGATGACATTCAGGTGGACGAGAGCCTGAACTACATTGAGAGGCCCGTTGTGATTTTGGATAGGAAGACCAAGGTTCTTCGGAACAAGGAAGTGAAGCTTGTAAAGGTGCAGTGGCAGCACCGAAGGGGCTCCGAATGGACATGGGAGCCGGAGGATGATATGCGGGAGCATTACCCCGATCTATTTGTGTCTACGGACTTCAAGGACGAAGTCTAGTCCAAGTGGGGGAGAGTTGTAACACTCCAATTCAGGTATTACCACAAAAGCCCTTGAAGTTATTAACTATTGCATATTAAGCCCCTTAAGTATGTTGGGCGTACTTCATGAGTACGCTTAGCGTACCACGAATAAATGATCGCGGAGGGCCAGCACGTACGCTGGGTGTACCAAGAGTACGCGGGGCGTACGTGACGGGTGTGCAAAACCTAATTTCCGGACTTGAGACCTGTATAAGCATCCTTATCTCATTTGAGGTCCACCCTAACCAGCCTCCTTCACCTTCAAACGTCCCTAAAAACCATAGAATTATTTGAGAGTGTGTTTTGAGCTTATGGAGTGCATTTGTGGTCATTTTAGTGTCCATTCAAGAAAGAGGAATTGCTAAGAAAGCTTGGAGTGGCTTTGGGCTTCAAGAATCTGCATCTAGTTCACCTTGAGGAGCTTCTGGAGGTATAAAGCTTTGATCTTGTCATCGTATTCATTAGATCTAACTAGGGTTTTCTATTTTGTCCCTTTAGTTGGTTTTGGACCTCCTCTTGAGAGTTGAGCAACTCCAGAGGTTGAAATGGTTAGATCTGAAGTCCTTTGGTCCATTCATAGCATAAAAATGAAGTCTTGATGGGTGTTTTTGTTGGATTATATGTCTAAGCCCATAACTATTAGTGGTATGTACTCGACCCGAAAGTAGCATGGTCCATTTGGGTTGCACTTCACCGGAACAATTTGTATGGATAGTCTTTTGAGAATAACATAGTTATGATTTATTAATATATTACAAGTTATAATATATTAATATGAAATCATATTATTTAATTAGTATTGATCAAGAATTAATTTGGAATTAATTTGGTGATAAAAAGAGACTAATTAAATATGGACTCTTATATATATATAGAATGGGCCAAGTTCATTTAGGATGGGCTAAGCTTACATGGATAGTCCATGGAGTTTTTAACCCATGGATCCTATGGAAATGAAAGGTCATGGGTATTAGGGTTTACATGAATGTAACCCTAATCCTCCATACTATATAAAGAGGTCTTTGGCACATGAAATGGCACTAGTGTGTGAGTACAAAGGGTGGGCCGATTTCTAGAAGTGCTTACTATTCTCTCAAGTTTTCCAAGGTGTTTTTGGTGATTTGTGATTCCACTTGAGGAATCCACATTATTGGTGCTAGGCTCTTGAAGCTCCAAGGAATCAACCACAAGCAAAAGGTATGTCATCCTACTAATTTTTATATTACAAGTTCCCCATGGTATGCTAGTTAGGATGAAACCATAGAATATTGAATATTTGCATGTATAATAGACAAAACATAGATCCAATGTTTATAGGGTTGCATGTACATCATAGGAGTGTTAGAATGCTCAAAACCCATCAGTGGTATCAGAGCCAGGTTTGTTTTCTTTATACTTGATGCTACATGTTTTTCCAAAGTTGAATTCTGCATTTTTTTGCATCTGACTGCTCACCACGACGTGGCAGTCTTTACCACGACGTAGTGATGCCCCTGTATGCAGAATTTCGGGGTTTTGCTTGGTATTGGATGAGGATCATTACCCTAAACTGTTTTTTGAACCTTAAAACCTGTTTTTGATTTAGTAATGATTATGCTAATCCAATTTCAAAGGTTATTATCAAAATTTCAAGCTTTATATGTGTTTATATGATTCTTGAAAATTGTTGATATGATTGTTCATACACTTATGAGTTTTGGTAGATCATAGGAATTATTTGCAAATTGTTTGTTAGTTAATTCTTGATCTAAATGTTTTTAATGGAGTCCATAATTTGTCCTCAAGTTATGGATTACCAAAAGTCATTTCTTTTAAAGATCCATTAAAGAGTCATAGGTTACATAATTGAAGAGTCTTTCTCATAAATAGTTTTATGAACTCCATAACTTGTCCTCAAGTTATGGATGTTCAAGAGTCTTTTCATTAAAGTTTTTAAAACCTTAATTAAACTCATAAGTTATGAAAATCCAAAAGTTTTTTGAATTGTTCAAAACTTTCCCTCAAGTTTTGGAATTTGTAAAGTCTCATACACACTTTAATTCTAAACCCTAGAGTTTTAAAAGTTAAAATTCAACCCTTATACCTTATAGTATTATAAGTTAATAATATATATGTATAAGAGCAAGTCAGTCTTACCTCTAGTAGGTCTCATTCACGAAGCCGGTCTATAAGGGGGGTATAAGGTTGTTCCCTATAAAAGGGCAGCTTAATGGGTGTCCACTCTCACCCACCGCTTCCTTGACTGGTGGAGGGTCGTTAGCCGAACGTGTAGGACAAAGACTATAATTCTCATTATAAGTATAATGATAAATATAAAGTAACTAAACCTTTTATAAATTCCCAATCTTGGTTACTTTAGGAAAATGTGAATTTGGTGCTAACCCATGAAATTACACTTTATACCTTACTAAGTCGTTGGTGGAGCATGTGTGGGTAACCGACACACTAACATGGACTAGTAAGAGTGGCAAAGGGTCGCTTAATGTTTATCATAGATCGGTGGAGCACGTGTGGGTAACCGGCACATCGATTAGGTGATAAAATTAAGGGTACCAAGTTAATTTGCATGGTTATTCACACCTTGTTTGTGATCCTCGGCATACCAGTCACAAACTTGAGAGGGCACAATCGAGATTTAAACATGCCATTGAAAAGTTCAATGAATCTCAAAAGATCTAGGAGTTTCAATCCAATTAAAACAAACCTAATACCTATTTCATTTTTCATGGTGGAAATTGGTGAATCGTCATTCGCCTACCTTTAAATATTTTGTAGCTTGGATTACGGCATCCCTCTTCCAAGTTATAAAATATTGTGTTGGGTCCTAGCCTTAATATTTCATATTGGGTGTTCTATTAAGGACTTAAATCAACTAACTTGAATTTTTCCCATTGTAGATGTCTGGTTCAAACAACTATGGTCTTCCCAAATCTCTTGGAACAAGCTTCCCGAATGAAGATGATGTCCCGCGATTGGATCATGGAAATCATACATCTCTTCCTCCACCTCCTCCAATTATTCTCCCTGACCCACAAGCTCGAAGACTTGAAAAGTTCAAGATTACTCATGCCCTACTTGCAATGAAACATAAAGATGGAAGACCTGTGTGTACTCATGTCCTAGAGATGAAGTCACACATTGACAGGTTGAGAATGTTGGGTGTCATTATCCCAAGGAAGTTGGCTATTGATTGGGTTCTTCAGTCACTTCCTAAGTTGTATAGTGAGTTCATTAAGGACTACTATGTGACAGACCACGACATGACCCTTATTGATCTTACTTATTTGGTCGTTGTTGCTGAATTAGAAATGTTTTGGTGCACAGGAAAAGTAAATTTGGGTGGAAGATCTATTTCTCAAACTTCCATGGACATTGACAATGGTAACATTAGAAGTCCAGAAAAGCTTTCTCTTCCCAATGGAAAGGGATCGGCCTTGGTCAACCTGGTTGACCAAAAGGTAAAGGGAAAGGCTAATTCTGTGATAGTCCTGTGTACCATTCCCAAAAAGTCTATATGTTTTTATTGTCAAAAGAAGGGGCATTGGTTGCGAAGCTGCCCTAACTACCTGAAAGATCTGAGAGAAGGAAGAATCAAAAAGTTTGAATCTGCTTCAGGTAAGTCCACTATCTAACTCTGTTAAGTTCCTAATTGTTGATTCTTAATACATGATGTGACTAGGTTGCATTTTGATGTTTGGCAGGATCATGCAAAGGGAAGGAAGCTTAAAAGAAGAGTATGTTGAATCTGATCGCGAAGATGGATTTCAATCGCATGGTTCGAAGATCGGATTTTTGAGCTACTACTTACGGGTTATGATAGATTGCTAGGAAATATGTAATAGCACAGTTTTCATTTAATGTTGCATTGTAAGGAAAAAGTTTTTTCCGAATTTTATAAATAAATAAAATTTTGTTTTTGTTTTATTTTATATCTCCTTGCAATGACATTTATGGAAAATTGATGTTTGTATGTTTCTAGCAATAATGGAAATATGAATTTGATTCTTTCATTTGTGGTAGTGTCTAAATTTACCAAATAAGAAAAGATTTTCATCACCCAAGTTTCAATTGGAACCGAAACTTGGAATCATGCAGGTTGTATTGTATGATGAATGAGAATTTTCATCTTAGGAAAATTAAGACTAATTCCTTGTTCACATGTATATGTGAGTCAAGTGAAGGACAAAGGGATCGGGTACACTTGGTTGTGCGCTGGTCAGGTCCACCACAAGGATCGATGAGGCTATTCGTCATGATTTACTAAAAGGTAATAAATGTGGTTACACTTACAAGTTTAAGTGTAATTATGAAACATTGGAAAATTTTCAGTGTATGGCAGGACGGATGAGAAGAATCAAATTAGGCAGAAAGATAAAAGTTACTCGAATCTGAAAAGATGGGAGAGCACTTAAGTACTTTAGTATCATGTTTTATGATCATCTTAATGATTATGAAACCGTATCACAATTCATCATCTAAGGACATTTTAGTGCATTCTTATGACTAAGAAGAGAAGTCATGAATTGTTTAAGTGGTTAAATTAAGAAGATGAGTCATACTTCGTTCCCAAACAAATTCTCAAGAGTCATGCTCCAAGATTGTAACTTGAGTGACACATCTTAAAGAAGGTTTATAACGCTTGTCAAATGTAAGAGTAAAATGTTTTCTACTCTCGTACATTTTAAATTGGTAAGTTGTGATGTTTTGGATAAAACAAAGACCAACTAAGGCCAATTGTGTGAAGTGTTTGTCTTGATAAGAATCCGCACTATCTCTTGAATATTTGTTTGGTAAGGAATGGTTCTTGGCAAGAGAGTCTTATATGTCAAGAGGACAGTGGGAGTATAAAAGATCTTGAAAGAGTTTCAAGAACTAATCAAGAATAAAACCTGTAGTTTATCACTAGCGCACGACTTGAGGTTTGCAACCTATCGTGTTAACATACTCTTATTTTTGTGCCCATTCCAGTTAGAGTTGACTATGCATCTGAGTTCTACAAGTTCTCAATTGTTTGGATAACAACCTGGAAACAATAATAGGTCTTGTGCTGCCAAGTGGCAAGAAGTTAAGATTGCAAAATTTCATTCCATATGAATTTGGATTTGTCACTAACCTTGTCTTATGGTTTTGACAAATTCACATGGATAGGAACACATACACCATAAAATCTAAGTGTCATAAGGTTTCTCTCCGATTCATGAAAATGATGGTGAGGAAACGCTTTCGCTAAATAGATTTTAAGTAGATAGCAATTTTGATATTTGCATTCTCAAAGTCGTTAGTGGAGCGTGTGTGGGTAACCGGCACACTAACATGGACTTGTGAGAAATGGAAAAGGTCTAAACAATTGAGACTATGATTACGACATCCCTTTTCATAATTCTAAAAACTGTTTAGACACACATGTGAGTTATCTAAGAAAAGGTGTATGATTTTGATAAAGTCTTATCAAAGCATCTCGTATCAGAAATATGAACTTTGGTAAGAAAGTCAATAAAGTATTGATTTCTAGAAGTCCAGCTGATTTCTGGATACATGTCAAAGCTAGTGGGAGCATAAGTGTTATGCTAATATTTATCATGTTAGTGGGAGCATGATAATGATAAGTGTTGCAAGTTAGCAATGTTAATTATAGAAAACAAAAGTTTCAATTGGGAAAAGTTGTTTTGCTATAATTAAGGGAGAGGAAATTATACTTCATTTCAATTCTAAAAGCTTAGATTGAAATTTTAATCATCTTTAGTCAAGGATATATATATATATATATATATATATATATATATATATATATATATATATATGAATTTTATGTTGGAATGGTTCAACATAAGGAAATTCTATATATATATATATATATATATATATATATATATATATATATATATATTGCGTTCTCAAATTCGATTATGATTACGACATCCCTCTTCATAGTCGAATTATGGAAACATGGCAAATAAAAAAAATATTGTAGAAAAAGACTGATCTAGGATCATGTCTTTATGTGAGACATCATGAATCGTGTCTCATATGCTTCGGATATAGGATCGATTACATGTGCTATAATATTTATCCTTTCTAAATTTTCCAAATGCCTAGGGCATTAAGAGGGGAAAAGGTCTGGAATTGGATATGACTAAAATTGATTAAGCAATTGTCGAGGACAATCTAAGGTTTACGAAAGATTGGTTGCTCAGGGACAGTTGGAAGTATGGTGTAAATTTTTGGAAAGGACCATATTGACATATTCTGAAAAAGAGGTAACTCTTGTTCATAAGTGATATTCAAAATGGGAATATGGAAATGTCTCCATAGGTGGAAGTTATTCAATCTGTGTAGGATTAGAAAAACTTAATGCAAAAAGGATGTTCAAAGGAATGTACTTTGAATTTGAGACTTCGTTTCCATGGAATTGATCTCCATTGGAATACTTTGTAATGTTTGTTGCCAAGTCTTTGTGACTTTTGTGCATAGTCATTACAAGAGGATCAATGCATATAAGTTTAGAACCTAACAGATTTCAGTAAATGGCAAAGAACCTTGTATTTTTACATTTGCGATAAGGATTTGGGATTGTGCAATGAGCATCATTGGAATCATGTTCAATTGGTCTATTTCTCAAAGTAAGGATCATAGACAAACATAGTGTGCATACTTCAAGTATGACATAACTATTGTTTAGAAAACATAGTGTACATGCTTGGAGCATGGGACAACTATTGTTTTAATTCAAGTATTAAGTTGATTATTTGAAACATTATACAATGAATAATGTGTAATCAATATGGTGATAAATAAAAGGTGTTTTATTTATATTCATAAGTTCTGAGACCATATTGGATTCGATTATTCTTGTGTTTCACTTTGCATGTTTTGACTTCCCGAATAACTAGGTTATTCAAACTCTCCACATTCAATCATATTTTGGAAGTATGTATGAATGAAGACTGTCATAAAGTGGCTTGTAGATGTCTAAAGTGTTTAGACATAGCAAAAGTTGCTACAACATTCATGAGTGCTCCTGGAATGAGATTCGAGTATTGGATTAAACCCGCGCTCATTAGAATCACTTCATGAACTTTATCACGAGTGATCATGAGACGATAATATCTTATATTCTTCAAACGGAGACGTGTGAGTTGCAGTTGCGCGTCAGTTGCACATTCACATATGTAAACGCAACCAGTAACTTGGTTGTTATAAAACATATCGTTGTGTGTAATTTGATGAGTAAGTACAAGCGAATATTTGGTTTGAAGTTTATCCATTCCTTTTACCCTTGGAGGGATAAAAGCGATATATGTGGGCCCCTCGATAATTTAGTGATGACACCCTAAGTGCTTGGCCAAGCCTGGTCTGAGTTGATTTGTTCAATTAGTTAGTCGTCGTAAATCGAAAATCGGGAAACAACAAATGGACAGAGAGAATGATTATAATCCATGTCTCAGTCCATATGATATCTAGAATGGAGGAATATATGATCCCTTATCTAATGGACACGTCATTTGACTAGGTCAGAGTTCGGCAGCGGCTTTAAGAGCTACGATTGCTAGTCGGGATCTTGGAGTCAAACTTGAATAATAGTTTTAGACTTATCCAAGTGGGAGACTGTTGGATTAGATGTCTAAGCCCATAACTATTAGTGGTATGTACTCGACCCGAGAGTAGCATGGTCCATTTGGGTTGCACTTCACCGGAACAATTTGTATGGATAGTCTTTTGAGAATAGTATAGTTATGATTTATTAATATATTACAAGTTATAATATATTAATATGAAATCATATTATTTAATTAGTATTGATCAAGAATTAATTTGGTGATCAAAAGAGACTAATTAAATATGGACTCTTATATATATAGAATGGGCCAAGTTCATTTAGGATGGGCTAAGCTTGCATGGATAGTCCATGGAGTTTTTAACCCATGGATCCTATGGAAATGAAAGGTCATGGGTATTAGGGTTTACATGAATGTAACCCTAATCCTCCATACTATATAAAGAGGTCTTTGGCACATGAAATGGCACTAGTGTGTGAGTACAAAGGGTGGGCCGATTTCTAGAAGTGCTTACTATTCTCTCAAGTTTTCCAAGGTGTTTTTGGTGATTTGTGATTCCACTTGAGGCATCCACATTATTGGTGCTAGGCTCTTGAAGCTCCAAGGAATCAACCACAAGCAAAAGGTATGTCATCCCACTAAGTTTTATATTACAAGTTCCCAATGGTATGCTAGTTAGGATGAAACCTTGGAATATTGAATATTTGCATGTATAATAGAGAAAACATAGATCCAAGGTTTATAGGGTTGCATGTATACCATAGGAGTGTTAGAATGCTCAAAACCCATCAGTTTTGACCTCATGCATGGATTAAGACCCTTGGAAAGGTCTTAATCGGTTGTTGGGAACATATGGGACACGCAAAGGCATAAAGTTGCCAACTTTATGCCCTAGGACGTTTTAATGAGCTCAGATCAGATTATTGGACGTTAGAAAATTGAGTATTAAGCACTTAATGGAAGAAAGTGCTTAATATGTTCGTACGTTGGGCGTAACTTAGCGTACGCGGTGCGTACAGCCCAGGGACCCAGTACGCTATGCGTACCAGGGTGGTACGCAAGGCGTACGCACAGCAGACGGACTTGGACTTGTTTTGGGCTTGTAAGCTTTTGGGCCTTGAGTAGTCATTGGGCCTGGTCATGTTTTGATTGGTAGGACAACTTATCTGTTTTAGGCCATGGTTTCTATGGTTGGGCTTTATTGGGCCATGAGGCCCATTAATGATAATTAGACATGGACTTTGGGCCCAATGGCAAAGGAAGACTTTTGGGCCATTGTGAAAGGACTTGGGGTTTGGACTCACTGGGAATGCTTAATGGCATTCAAACTTGCAGGAAAAACACCAGCTCTTATCAATATTCCTTCCTAGGGAAACAGCCCAAGAGCATACTTTTAAATTGTTTAATTGGATTGTGTTTAGTCCTAACCTTGAGTAATGTTATTATTGTTCAGCACAGGTGGTTACGGACTGTTAGGAGAGCAGCTTTCGGATTCAGCAGACAAAGGTGACTCTCCTCACCATACCAATGGGTCTAAGGCGCCAAGGCCCGCCCATTTTATGATATGTGGTATCCTAGCTGATATTGTATTACGTGGCATGTTAGTTAGTACGAGTTAGGAAGTATGCTAGTGGTATATGTGGTATGTTTGTATGGAAGACCATGGGAGAGCCCATGGCACTTGGATGTAAGACCATGTGGAGAGCCCATGGCTTTCCTATCAAAGACCATGGGATAGCCCATGTCACCTAGGTGTAAGACCATGTGGGGAGCCCATGGCATCCTGGAGTAAGACCCTGGGGACGAGCCCACAACATCCTTGTTTGTTGTATGCATGGCTTATGTGATATGAGTAGCTGTTATAACTAGTATGATATGTGTTGTGTGGTTTGTGTGTGGGTATGCTCTGGGTAACTCACTAAGCATTAGCTTACAGTTAGTGGATTTGTTTCAGGTACATCTGAGCCCAAGGGCAAGGGAAAGGCATGATGACGCGGCGTGCACTCTCTCGGACATTTCTATGGGACACTCTGACATTTTGAAATAAAATTGTAATTGACATGAGTTTTGAAAACAATTGTATTGGAATTACATGATTGATGATATATATATATATATATATATATATATATATATATATATATATATATATATATATATATATATAATTGGCAAATTAAAAATGAAAATTTTCTTTGAAAATGGGGTCGTTACAATGTGAGACACCCGCGACAATTTTATGTGTGTTAGTGTATAAAGTTTGCCAAATTTTGTTTCATTTTTGCCCTTAAATCTACAAATTTGCAATATATATATATATATATATATATATATATATATATATATATATATATATAAACCTTTTTTTGTAAGATATTGTATATAATTTATGTTACTTTTAACTATTATTTTTGTTGATTAATTTAAAAACCACTTATTTAAAGAGTTTCATATATCATAAAAAATAATTTTTTAATATTTATTAATTAATTTGACATCAATTTAGGTATTACATTTAAAATTTTAAACCTTTTTAACTATTTTTTAAAAAATAGTGTTTGATTTTTTTTTATAGTTAATTTGATATTATTTTGTCTTTCCCGTAAGGGGTTGTGGGTTTAAGTCTCGTGGTAGACAAAGATGTAGTTTATGATTAAGATTTAGAAGGGGTGTGTGTGGGTTAGCCATTCTAGAAACAGACATTCTCCGGTGGGATCATCTACAACAATATTATACCATGTGACTCTTTTTTGCAACGGATTAAATCTTAATGTTGCTTAGTGGTTATGGTGTTTCTTAGGATGGCTTCTCTTCCTTCACATTCAGAGGTCATAATAAGTTGCTTATTTTCTTTCTTTTACATCGACATTCATACTAAACATATGGAGTAATGTCGACATGAGTGACAAAGAACCACTGACCATAATTGACTATGAGGAATGACATATATCATGTTTTGTTATATGGAAACACAATCAAATCGAGATCATAACTATTGACATGCGATCGAAGGAACCCAACAACTACATTGCAATAACCAGACAAAAAACTAAATATATTACCTCCAAATCTTTAAATAGATGGAAATAGAGTTCATCGCGAGTTTTTAGCATGAATAAATTATGCTCTAATGTGCATGTTAGAAGTTTACATCAAGAACGAGCAAAACATTAATACTCGCAAGGAAAACAGTTTCTCACGACAAGTATGGAGCCTTTCTTAGGTGAGGTTGATGACTATTTTATTAATATAGCCAACAAAGAACGAAATATAACCATGAAAGTTTAACGGAATTCCTTTTATGTTAGAAACAACATATGCATGAGCTCACGAGGGTTTTTTTGGGGTTGTTGGTTATTTTATTAAAGTTCGAAAAATTATGGTTTGTAATAATATGAAAGCTCCCAATATGGTTATTTTTCTGAATAACTCTAGAAAATAACATTGGACTATTAATCTTCAATCGGATGTTAATATCATAATAATTCATCAATGATAGGGATTTACGGACATAAAGTTACATAAGGACCCCTGGACTATGAGACGTAACTAAATTACAACCACTAAGATTTACATTTAGTTTAGTATGCTCCCTCGAGCTACCTAAAGCTTGGACCGAAGATATAAATCCTGGGTGTCTACAATGGCTATCTAAAGATATCGGCAATCACTAGAAATAAACTGAAATTGTAGTTCACCTTTGGACACCTTTTCCTAGACAAAGTGAAAATCTTTTTCAATTTAATTGTTTTTTTTAAGCATGAAACATCAAATTAGTCGATAGATATGTTGCAGCGTGGTTATCACACCATAATGTTGGATCGATGTGTAAACTAACACCAAACTCACATAGAAAAGTCTAGAGTCGCATAAGTTATGTTGTAGTATCGATAGTAGCTTTTCACTAAGATTCGATAATTGAGTAAGAGACGTATTGTTGCTTCCTAAAACACTACAAAATTAGATTTGAACTAATCAATATAAGAAAACTATCGATACACCTTCGATCATCGAGTACAAACCCAATCACCATCAGAAAAAAGCAATAATCATTGAATCGAAAAAGGCTTAAAGTGCCAACTTAGAACTATGATGAATAAGAATCCTAGAGAGCTTGCACCACAAAGATAACACATAATGTTCTTTATTGCTATCCTACGGGTCTCCATCGATGCGTATATAAATCGACATATCTTGTACCAATGCATGGACGATAGAGAGTAACATTGTAACGTCCCGAAAATACCGAGTAAAATTTTTCTTTAAGTAAACCCAAAACATTCATTCATTCATTCCAAAAAACCCAATCAAAGTATAATAATGTACCAATGGTTATCAGAGTACAGAACAAATCACAAAATGCGGAACACGGGTGGATGCGATGCAATCACGTCGAGCTCTTCCCCTTGGAACTGGAAGTACCTTAAACATAACATGAAACTGTAAGCACAAAGCTTAGTGAGTTCCCCAAAATACCACATACAACATACATATAAACGGGCCCCCGCTGTAACGCCATGTTCCGAATCGTGTTCCTAATTCGGGACTGTGGCTTGAAGATGGGTTATCATAAGGCTTAGGGCCTTTGGAAGAGAGAGATCTAGACCCATTTAGGTGCGGACGATGTATTGGAGGTAATCCGGGAGTTGGGTGGTGCATTGGAGCCAAGGGGCATATCGGTAAAGTGGCAGTTCGAGCTCTTTATGAATTTTTGATTTTCATTCGGAATGTTTTGAGGTGAGGATAAGTTGATAGATGCGTAGAGCTTCTTGCCACCTTTCCGTGGATATAAAGAACGTCAAAACAGAGTTGAAACGAAGAAGTTATGGTCGTTTGAAGTTGGACTGGTCAGGGTGAGTGATCGTTGACTTGTTGACCAAGTTCATTTAAGGCTCACGACGTGAGAATTAAGGGCTCACGACGTGAGACACACCTGAAGCACCAAAACCCTTATTTTCGGGTATTTAAAGGTATGAGATGATTAGGGTTGCTTCTCCTCAGCCTCCTTCACTCCCAAATCACTGAAAACCCCTAATTTCGGCCTTCTTGAGCCCTTGAGCCATTGGTGGTGGTGTTGGAGTGTTATAGTGGTTGATATCTTTGAAGAAGAAGAAGAAGAAGAAGCTCTTGGGAAGTTCCTTTTGGCAAGATAAGCTCCTCCTAATGACACTTTTGAGCTCATAAGCTTCTGTAAGTCTCAAAGATCCCACCTTTCTCCTTCAATCTTGCTAGATCTAGGTTGTGTTGACCTTCTTTGCATGGGATCTTGGAGTATCATGCATGGGGTCCATAAAGTTAGAAACTTTGTGGACCATTGAGTCATTTGCTATGCTAGAACCCCTAGATATGGATTTTGGTGCAACTTATGGGCTTCAAGTTTGAATCTTGATGTTTATACCCATCTTTTGACCTAACTAGTATTTAAGTCATGTATTGGACATAGATGACTAAAAAGCTTCGATTTTTATGGTCCTTGAGGTCAAGGAAGACCCCCTAGACTGTCCCATGTTATGGCTTAAAGGATTAAGAGCTTAATGCTCATTTTTGGTCAGAACTGGACTCACGACGTGAGGAATGAAGCCTCACGATGTGAGTATGTATTCGAGGAAGTTCCTGGACTGAAAAACACGACCTCACGGCGTGAGCATGAAGAGCTCACGACGTGAGCATGAAGAGCTCACGACGTGAGCAGCCCCTGTGCAAGTTTTGGACTCTTTGATGATGGGCTAGCTTGGTTTTGGCCTTGTCTTTTGGTTTGGTCTCTTAATGGGCTAAGGACTTGAGAGTAATGGACTTCTGGTTGGGCTTGCCTTGCTAGGCTTTCCCTAATGGGCCTTGGATGATTGGGCCTTAGTGGGCCCAATGTAGTTAGGTCTTGATTGGGCCCAATGGACTTGGACCTTTGGACCATCGGTAAGTCATTGGTTTAGAAAAGTAAATGGGATTTAGGAAAAGGCCCATGTAAGGGTTTGGGCCCAATTTGGAAAATTGGGCCATTGATGGACTTTATTGGACTTTATGGTTTTGGGCTTCAGGCATGGACCAATTAGATCAAGGGTAAAATGGTCATTTTACCCTAAGAAGGATTTCTGAGTTTGGACTAAGTGATGTTTTGGTACTGATAGCTCGGGGAGCCGAAGGAGTAGCAGTTCGGGGAATTGCCAGTTATCAGCCAGAGGAGTATCAGTAGGGCTTCAGCAGTGCAAGGTGAGTCTCCTCACTGTTTGTATGGGTCTACGGCCACAACGTCGGCCCATTTAGTTTATGTATGGTAGGAAGACCCGGGGGTTAGCCTTAGGCACTATGTATGAAAGACCAGGGGGTGGCTCCTGGAACACTGTATGCTCATTAGCTAAGTAGAGTAGTATGTATGCTAGTTGTCTTTGTGATACTTGCATGGAAGACCAGGAGGCGGCTCTAGGCACTTGTCTGTAAGACCCATGGGGTGGCCCCCGGCTTGGCAAGAAAGACCACGTGGTGGCCCGTGTCATAACAACTAGACTATGTGCGGCACATAGCACCTTATTTGATATATGATTGAGATGTATGGCTCATAGTATGTATGGCATGTATGGCCCAGTTGATATGTATGGTATGTGGTATTTGGGGAACTCACTAAGATTCGTGCTTACGGTTTACATTTTTGGTTTCAGGTACCTTCAGTTTTCAGAAAAGGAGCTCAGGACGATCGCAGCACATTCACCCATATTATTCCGCATTATGTGATCTTTGGGATTAGACTCTGATGTTTATTTTAAATGAAACGTTTTCAATGTTCAGAACGAAGTTGCTAAGTGTTTTTCTTATATTAAAAACAAAATTTTTATCCTTGAATTTTGGGATGTTACACCCGCCCAAATTGTATAACGGGCCCTGCCCAAATAATCGGGCCCCGCCCATATAGAACATACATAATCGGGCCCCGCCCATATAATCGGGCCCCACCCATATGAAACATAAAAACACATGAAAGAGTCACAAAGACAGCTAGCATCCTACAAACATAATCTAATAGGTCGGCATTGGTGCCTTCGACCCACGAGTACAGTGAAGAGACTCACCTCAATCGATAAACAGATAAAACACACACACGAACTGTTGGTGCTAAAGTCTCTCCTACTAAACATATCCAAAATCTTAACCCTAATTAGCAAGGTAATATCCCAACTTAGCAAGTCCAAAAACCAATACTAATCCCCATTTGGGCAAAAGACCATTTTGCCCTTCTAAGTCCACAACCCTTACAGTTGACCAAAAGTCAAAGTCGTAAAAAAAATTCAGCGGTCAAACTTCCATTGACCTACGCATGGCGTACGATTAGCTCTACGTGCTGCGTAGAGTCTTAGACGTAAGAGTCAGGGATCAAGCAGGCTACGTTGGGCGTAGCCTAATTTACGCCCTACGTACTATGTAGTTAAGCCAATTCCATTTTAGCTCTTAATCCATACATACCAACCATCTATTGCTTAGACCTGATCCTAATAAACATCTTAAGTGATAAAGTCGATGACTTTATGCCTATGCATGGCTAGATGGAGCTCAAAATCAAACCCTAGTCCCATAACATTCACAAAAGACCAAAAACCCTAACATGGGTGAATGAGGACAACCAAGATCTCATTTTTATGCCTCCTCAACCTTAGAAACAACAAGAAATGACAACTACAATGTCTGGAGTAGCTCATACTCATAAGACTCAAGATTATGGGACAAAAGAACATGAAAATCAAGAATCTAATGAGATCTAACACATGGACCAGCAAGAATCAAACTTTATACCTTCTGGAGCTAAGAAATGTAATGTAGGCTCTGGATCTACAAGCTTAAGCTTCAACAAGCTACAAGCTTGTACTTCTCCTTCCTCAAAATGCACCAAAAACACACAAAAGGTTCAAGATTTGCTTTAGAGGATTAGGGTTTCGAGTTAGATGCTTAAGAGGGTGGAGGCTGATGGTAAGAAGGGCCTCAAGGTTTAAGGTCCTTAAATAGGGCTCAAAACCCCCCCGGAAATTAGGGTTTGCACCCTGCACAGTTACGCCATGCATAACTGGCCATCTACGCCCCACGTAGAGCCATAATTTCCAAAATAATAAGCTAAAATATTATAAGGAAATGTACCTGAGAAACGGGCGTTACAAACATATTGTAAGGCACCGAAGATTTGTCGATATTTTCTTGGGCCATCAATAAAGTACCTCACCAATGACATAAGCAAAGGAGTATGTTAGCTTCTAAGATACTTGCACCACAACTAATCAACATATACTCTTGTTGAGAGAATTATGTCGAACCCTCGAGGATAACCTTAATACCAAGAAAGTGATATAGGATTGTAGGGTACCCAAGTCTTTTAATGAAAATTTTAACCATATGGTGGAAATAATCCAATCAATATGTAACATTCATTATCATTATAATTTCGTCCACGTAAACGAGGGCATAGATAAAAAAAAACCCTCGAGTAAACAAAGCCAACAAAGAGATGGACAATGAAATCAATCTTGGATCCTACAAAGATGCTATAAAGATGCATGTAACTAAAGCATGAGATGTGTGAAATCAAGCATGTAACTAAAGATGTATGTAACTAAAGCATGAGATGGATCCTATAAAAGGGATGTAGCTAAAGCATGAGATGGACAGTGAAATCGAGTATGTAACTATAAAGATGCATAACACTAAATCCTCTCGAGACAGATCAGTCTTGGATCCTATAAAGATGCATGTAACTAAAACATGAGATGGACAATGAAATCAAGCATGGGTTTGTTTGAGGCCATAAAGAGTGTGCTTAAAGCGATACACGTGATATGATGTGTAGAATCAGCACGGTTGAGATATGTAGATCTTCTTTATAGGACTCACACAAATGAATGCATTTTGAACATCAAATCAACGTAATGACAACTTGAGATGGATGGTGAAACCAAGCACACAACATGTTAAAAAGTGGCGACACGTGTGATATGGATGTGTAAGATCAACAAAACCAAGAGATTCGTCTTAGCAAAATCCCCATAAACGAAGGCATTATGAACATCATGTTGGCGTAATAACCAACCTTGAGATACAAGGGAGAAAACAATCCAAATCATGGTAGATTAGATTTGACAACAGGAATAAATGTCTCCTCAAATTCAATACCCGGTTGTTGGAGAAATCCTTTGGCACCAAGACATGCTTTGTAGCACTCGATGGTGTCTTCGGTCTTCTGCTAAAGTTGGTACACAGATTTGCACCCAATATTTTAATCATATAAAAGGGAACAAGAGTCTACATTTCATTCTAAACTAATGTCGACTACTTCTTATTCATAGCCACTCAAATGACATGGAAATAGAGAAACAAATTGAAAGACTCGAGATGGCATTCAATTAATAAGAAAAGTGACCATATCAAATTCATAATGCTAGTAATAATAACAAGGGGCGCAGACTAGTTAGTTGATGAACAGTAAAACCAGTTTCTAGCTTGATGGTATCATGGAAACTTTCATATCTATAAATCTTTTGAAATAAAACATAATATGTTACTTACATTTGTTGTATATATATGAACCAAAATCACTCAACAGCCACTCTATTTACACAACACCATATTAGAAACCCGAACAGACTCCCTGCACTTGCAGATGATATGATTGGAGGTGAAGATGACAAATACAATGATCTCTCTCTACAATGACATGGTGGAAATTACCATAACGCCCATGGTCAAAACTCAAAACTTCTCATATTCCCTTTACACTGGAGTCAAACTTAGCCGCAAAAGCTAAAGTCGACTCAAGTGTTCTCCGTGATGTACTTGACAAAAATGGCAGCACAGGCATCGGTTTTCGAGCTGGAGGCTCTGAATTTGTCCTTATCTTGTCACTGTTGTCAATTTGTGTGACAACTTTAACACCATCATCCACATTTACAATTATACCCTCCGGCTTGCTCAACGGAGACTTCCCAATCTTGAAAGAAAACCCATCGTCGGAATGTTTTTTACCAAACGACAAAAAGTTTATCCCCCGGGGAATTTCCGGGGGCGTTTTGGTCATTTCACCCTCGGAATTTACCTTAGGAGACGATTGGGCTTCTAGTGGTAACTTTTCTTGCGATAAAAAGCTTATCCCTTTCGGTGGTTGAGGAGACGATTTTGGTTTTGTGTCGATTTTTTCACGTGAAATAAAAGTTACACCTTTTGGTGGTTGAATTTGAACAGATGGTTTTGGTGAAGAAGCTGTATGATTGTTAATTTGTAATTTGGAACTCAGCTTTTGTTCAGAAGTTGACTCGTTTAAGGGGTTTAAGGAGGCTTCACTTGGTTGTGCCTAGTTAACACAAAAGTAAAAGGATTTTGTTGATTTATTTTATATGATGAAAAAGAAAATGGAAAAAAAAAAAATACCTCGTGAGAGAACATACAGTCTGAACCACGTGGGCAGAAGCCTTTTGAAAGATAGTTATTGCAGGGATACTTTGAGAGTTGATGATCAAATGGACACTCATCACCTTTCATACAAGAATGGCGTGCAAAATGACAACATGGCTGCAACATTTAAAAAAAAATCACATTCATCTATAACTTTAACAATATTATGATTGGTTTATTATAAAATATAAAATATAAAATATAAAATCCTGTACCTTGGATTTTGTCAAGGGGGTTGTATCATGAGAAAATTTACAATTCTCACCCTGTCATAAATCAAAGGATATGTATATATTGTGTTAGATGTCAGAATAATAAGTTTAGATTCTAAAAGTGAAATGAAAGTAAAAGATTATACCTCATGGCATCTTCCATTTATATAATGACGACAATATATAATTTTCTTCTCTTTTATCACTGGTTGAAGTTTCAGCCTTTTGACACCAAGCTTCCTGTTCTTTTCTGCACGTTTGATTTTTTCTTTTCGCTGAAAAACATGATTATGAATTTTATGATGAAAAACTTAATTTGGAATATTTAAAAGTAACCCTACTCCATTTTCACAAGCATCAAACATGTAATTGATGCATATAGAAAGTGTGGTAAACAAAAACAATGTGATATATTAAGTTCATATGTAAATACTAAATAGTATTTTAACAAAGATCATCAAAGTAAATAAAAGGTAACCTTTTTCTTTGCTTTTCTTTCTGCAGTCAAAACCCGCTTCTCTTTCTTCTTAGTATCAGCATCCTGTTATAAAAGAAAACATCATCTACTAAGCCAACAATAATCAATTGTAAATAAGAACATAAAAAAACAATATGTGATGATTCAAGAACTTATGAGAACTGAAAAGATGATATTTTTTAAAGAAAGTCAATACCTATTTTACTAAAAGATTATCTTTTTTTTAAGAAAGTTAGTACCTTGTTAGCAGAAGCATCCTCAGGGTTTTCACCAGTTTTTGTTAAACCTTCCGGACATGTTGACTGGTCAACAGACTTTTTTGCCTTTTTGTTTGTTCCTTTTTCATCATTGCAAGATCTCTGTCTCTTTTTATTATTTTGGGCACCCTTATCCTGTCATACATTGGAAAAAAAATATGATAATAACTTTTCTGTTTGTTCTTAAGTAAAAAGAATAGTAAATAAAGTAAAACCATTAAACAAACTCAAACCTTAATTGGGAATCCAAAATCTTGATTCTTGGTTGCATTATTTATTAAGTTATTTGCAGACACTGTGGATTTTCCATGAAGAGCTATTTCAGAATAATCCACCAAATTTCTTTTGGTTTTACTTATTACAACTGTCGTATCTTTACCAATATCATCAGCTTTGTTAATAGATAAGGGGGTCAAAGTCAAACTGTTATTTTTCTCAAATCCTGAATTGATACCAGTGAAATCTTCATGTTCTTCTGACCCTGTTTTGTCCACAGATTCCACATCATTATCTTCAGGAACCAAATTTGTAAACTCTCCTGAAATTTCTCCTTCTTCAACATCTTTATTTGTGTCTAAATGAGGAGAAGAAAGATCCAAACTTTCTTCTGATATGTTATGATCTTGTTCAACAGGTTCCACATGTAAATTAGTATTACATAAACTTTCTTCTTGGGTACCTAAAATCACTCTGGTTTCAGCTACATTTGTTTCTTCTTGATGTTCTGAATCATTTGATATGATATTGGTGCAAGTGAAGAGAACATCATCTTTTGTGACTGATTCTATATGAGTGTCATCCTTATCTACATGAAAAAATTAGGTCAGAATGACAAGAGATTAGCTTTCATTAACCATTGCACTTCAATGACAAATTTAAGATTTTTGACTAAGTTTACAAATTTCTGGTTTTTGATTTATTTTACACACTACAAAACAGTGCAAAAGTTTTTCAATGTATGCAATCCACCCTAGGCACATGATCAAATTACATATGATTATCACCAATGAATCCAAGATTCTTTTCAGACAGGTAGATTTAAAGATTCTTTCTATGGGCCAATTGAAATCCTAGAAGCAATGTAATTTTGACTCAAAGTATCTCCATTTGCTTTATTCCACATCAATTACATATGATCAGTAACAGGGGTACATTCCCTCCACCAGAAAAACTTCAACAAATTGATCATAAATCGTTTTGGGGGCGAATTACCATAGGGGGCGCAACCTGCTAACCCTCCCTAGCTCCGGCACCCCAATGATCATGAAATTGAAGATAGTTTCCATGAAAAGAAGGTCATTGGCACAGCCTTTTTACACTACACCTATTTGCAACTACAGTTACACTTAATAGTCGCCACTGGCTTAAACCCTCCACTAAACCTCTACACAAAGAAAACCCTAGAAATCCAGACTGGTACTATATATGTTAAAAAGGCTCATTGACGTTACAGAAAGAATCTATTTACGCACAGAAATACAAGTATATACCTGAATTTTGAGTGATATGAGAAGAATCGGCATAGCAAACGGACAGGATATGAAGAAGTGTATCGACAGTCCGGCTCCTGAGCGGCCTTCTTCGGCGGTTACCCGTTGAGGGGTTCGTTGGCCAAATCGGAATTTTCTCTAGGGTTCCGATTTCTGACCCTTCCATTGGCGGCATTGTCACCGTCGCAATGAGTTCTGAAGCAGGATCTATATAAACGCCGCCTCCTCGCCGGCGAAATTTCTAAAATTTCACTTTTATCCCTTCTCTTCTGTTTAGAAGGGATAATGACTTATGAGAGGGCGAACGTTTTTTTCTTCGGCATTTACCCCCTTCAACTTGTTAAACTTTATACATTCGGTCATTATGATTGTCTATTTCAGGTTAACCGGTAAAAATGACTTAATAGGGTAATATATTTTTTACTTTGTACACATTTAGTCCTTAATAATTTTGTACACATTTAATCCTTAATAATTTCTTTTGCAAAATAAGTCATTTTTGTTTTTATACTCATTCAGTACTTATGAATGATTTCTTTACGTTTTTCTCACGAAATCTTACATGGGACATTCATTAAT
The DNA here is from genome assembly GCF_052849685.1 of Lactuca virosa. Taxonomy (NCBI): domain Eukaryota; kingdom Viridiplantae; phylum Streptophyta; class Magnoliopsida; order Asterales; family Asteraceae; genus Lactuca; species Lactuca virosa. The sequence continues at coordinate 72,577,146 of NC_136432.1, forward strand.
GAGTTGTTTTGGCCATTTGATGTTTATGTTAATCATGATCTTAACTACTTGGTTGATCAGATCATGTGTTCTGAACGTCATAACTTCTTCATACGATCTCGGATTTTAACGATCTTTATATCCATGCGAACGATCTTTATATCTATGCGTTCGTATTTTAGTCTACTACAACTTTCATTTAGATTACTCTCATTAAAAAAATAATATATTTTTACTTACGATTTTTATATCCAAACGCAGGGGCGGATTTAGCCTGACCCCAGTGTTGCACCGGCAACACCTGTTTTTTTTTTCTGGCTGCAGTGGAAAAAATTTCGATTTTTTATTCGTTTATACCTATTTTCATGTATCAGCAACGTCTATTTCATGTCGGCAACACCTACTATGTATTCCTGCGTCTGTCCCTGTCCATACGTTTTTTATAAATGCATGTATGGATGTTTTTTTATAAAATCATAAGTAAAAACATATTACATTTTAACGTGAATAATCTTATAGAAAGAATGAACACGTGGATATAAAGATCGTTAAAATGTAACACCCCGTTTAATAAATAAATAAATAGATAAAAATTTATATGAATTGTGGCCCTAAAATCTATAATATTTAGTGGGGTGTTGGTCTCGAGGAGCTAATTGTCAGAATTTTAGAGATTGTGGTTAAAAGTGTAAAATCCGGATTCAGATTGTAAATATTTATGAAGATAGGGGCTCCGTGGTAATTATTAGAACTTAAGATGAAAAGAATGAGAGGAGGAGAGACTAAAAATGTTAACGTGGCTGAAGTTTGATCATTGGACCTAAATTGAAATGAATTTAGAATGCTGAGGGATCAAGAGTAAATGTTGGACCTAATTGGAAAAGGATTTGTAGAGGGAGGGGTTGTTATGTAAATTTCGGATTGGATTTGAAAGGGAATTCCTAGGTCAGGGTAGAAAGGGTAAATTATGGCCTTGGTTTGAAAGAAAAAGAGAAAGGGAGGGCTGATCTTGGCATTATGGCGAAAAGTTTAAGGAGTGTCGGGTATATAGCCTGCGATAAACCCTAACCTTAGGAGTGTATCAGCCGCCACTGTTTAGCCGAGTTGCACCACCATTGAAGACGAAGAGCCACGCACGACGTTGAATCAACGGGTCGTCGGTCGTATAGTCGTTGTTGCCGTCGTGGATCAGCCTTCCCCTCCGTTCGACGGTGCTACTTCGACCTTCTTACGCCTTAGTCTGGACCAACAGTCGCCGACGTCCATGCCGCCCTCCAGCGGTATCGCTGTTTGGTGGTGACGACTAGGACCACCACCAGGCCCTGTTCTCCTGTTGAAATTGTCGTCGTTCGAGGTCACCGTTCCTACAGTCGTTGGCGCCGCCACCAGTTTTCGTTGAAGGCAAGTCGTCACCGGTTCGTGTGTTTTCCGCTCGCGTTGTTGTCGTGTTTGCTGGGATGTGAACCAAAAGGAAACGATGCCACCACCGTGAGGTGGTGGCTGTCATCACAAAAACTACCATTAGCTGCTTCTGTTGCCGCCATCTAGTGCCATCACCGCCGCCGTGCGCCACCAGGTGGGTGGCTGGGTCCATCTTGTAAATTGAAGTGTGTGTGTTTTGTCTAGCCGGAAAACCAAGAGAGCCACTGCCACCACCTACCACCACCGGCCACCACAAGGGTGGTTGTGTGTGTGTGTGTGATTATTTGGAGTAAGTGTGTTTATTTTGGGTTATTTCATTGTAAAATTGTAATATTTGCTAGAATAATGAAAAGAAAACTCTTAACCACCACCGTAGGGTGGTGGCCGCCGTGTCGGGTGGCGGTGTGCTTTGCATGTGTTTGGATTACTTTTGGGATACTTGAACTCGATTGGACTAGAACCCTAACCACCACCGTGAGGTGGTGGCTGCCGCTGTAAGCCGCCGTTGACCACCACTACCCGAGGTGGTAGTGGGTGGTGCCCGACTAGTGAAACCCTAGTGGGCCTAATAAACCCTAATTGATCAAAATACCTAGCTATTGGGCCTATTCGGCTATGATTGGGTTGAAAACCCTAATTAGGGTTTAGAAAACCCTAATTTTGGATATATGGGCCTTGGACTTATCGGGACCCATATTGGAATGAAATTGTGAATTACACCCAATCACACCATATGACTTATCTAGTAGAGTAATGGACTTAATGGATTAAGTCCTTAATGGGTTAAGTGGGAAACACTTAACCCTAATTGTCATTTTATGTGAAACCCTAATTTCACTTTGGCCTGGAGCTGGGCCTTTCCATTGGGCTTTGGTGATTGGGCTAATAATGGGCCATTCAGTAACAACTTTATGGATTAGAATAATTTAATGGGCTTTAGGGTAAGGCCCATGAGAAGGTTTGGGCCCAATTTGGAAAATTAGGCCATAGATGAGCCATAATTGGGCCTTATGATTATCAGATATTGGGCCATTGGAAATGCCAAATGTTTGGACTGGACTAAATGGATGGGCCTTAGAATAAGACCATGTAAAGGTTTGGGCCCAATTTGGAAAATTGGGCCATATGTTGGGCTTTGACTCATAGTTGACTTTTGGGCCTTTGGATTGGGCCTTGGGCTTGAATAAAGCTAAGTTAGGGGTAAAGTAGTATTTACCCCAAGTATGTTCTTATGGTTATGTGTTGGAACCCAATTATTAATTGGGTGTCATTTTGATGTTGACAAATAGGGAATCTGACATCCAGTAGCTGGGGTTGTGTCTGCGGGACTTCATCAGTATGAGGTGAGTTACCTTCCAGTAGAGGTGGGTCTAAGGCACCAAATTCGGCCCACCAGCAGGTGATTGTGTATGAGATGATTGTCTTTGTGATAATTGTCTGGTTTGTAACTATCTGATATGTTCTATGTGTTAGGATGCTCTAATATATGTGTTAGTAGTAGTAGGGGTGAAATAGTCCCCAGATACCGGTTGAAAGATATCGAAGGGGTGGTCAGTACCCATGCATGCCTAGCAGTATGTTCATGATATGATGTTATGTGATAGTGGTAGTAAGGGGAATAGTCCCAATACCTGGTCGATAGGGCCAAGGGGTAGGCCAGACACGCCGGTATGTCTGACAGTATGATTATGTTATGTTTCTATGTGGTAGTAGTAGGGGTGAAATAGTCCCCGTAACCGGTTGAGATAAACCGGAGGGGTAGGTCGGACACCCCAGTATGTCTGACAGGGGTAGGTTAGGCACCCCGATATGCCTAGCAGGGGTAGGTTGAGCACCCCAGTATACTCCACAGGGTAGGTCGGGCACCCAGATATGCCTAGCATGGGGTAGGTCGGGCACCCCGGTATGCCTGACAGTATGTGATTCTATGGTATGTGGTATGATGGGGGGAACTCACTAAGCTTCGTGCTTACAGTTTTCAGTTTTGGTTTCAGGTACTTCGTTTTCAAAGGAAAGGAGTTGGCTCGATCGCAACGCATCACACTATGTTTTCCGCACATGAGATCCTTGGGATTATACTCTGATATTGTTTTATGATGACATGTTTTGATTATTGACGTATTGGTTTTGACATGATATGTTGTTATGGATGTTTTCTTATACTGTTGGTTTTATAATAACTTATTTAAAAATGAAATTTTTGGCCTTGAATTTTGGGATGTTACATAAAATCTGATATCGTATAAAGAAGTTACGACGTTTAGAATACAAGACCTAAGGCAAACCACGAGACCTACGCAACCAAGCAGTCGAGATTGCGTTGGACATAAGCATCTGATGGGTTTTGCGCACTACAACATTCCTATGGTGTACATGCAAACCCTAAAGCTTTGGATCTAGTTTGTCTAATGAACATGCAATAATCATCCAAAGCCATAAACCCTAGATCTAGCATGTGATAATCGATATTAACATAAGAATAGGGTTTAGATCTTACCTTGATTGTTATGTAGCAATAACAATCTCAATTCCTTCTTGTAATTGGATTCTGAAAGCTTAGTGTCACAAGTGTCACACCTCTAATGGAGTCACAAACACCATAAGCAATAAGGATGAAGAAGGAGGAGAAAGAAGACACCAAAAACGTCTAGAAACCCAAAGGAATCAGTTGGCCACGTTTTTGGTGCCCTAGGGGTCCTTAAATAGTGAGGCTATTAGGGTTATCTAACAAGGAAACCCTAATTTGACTGCTTAGGCCCTAAGCAGCCCATGGACTCTTCCTTTAGAGGCCTTGGACGAATTCTAATAAGTTTCCCGATAGATTTCATCCACTCCATCCTCTATGGAGTCCATTAGCCCAATATCCAACTATCACACAATTGACAGTTCTAGTCCCCTTTATTTAATTAATGTCTTTTAGTCACAAAATTAATTCTGATTAATTCTTGACTAATATTAATTAAACAATATGATTTCTCCTTTAATATATTATTCATATAATATATTAATAAATCATAATTAATCTCTTTCTCCACAAATCATCCTATCAAGTTGCTTTGGTGAAGGCAACCCAAAAGGACCATGCTCGTAATCGAGTCAAGTACATACCAAAATAGTTATGGGCTTAGACACTAATCCAACAGTCTCCCAATTGGATAAGTTGAATAACTATTCTGCGTATGACTTCAGATCCTGATCAGCAATCGTAGCTTTCAAAAGCCGCTGTCAACTCTGATCTTATCAGATACGCGTCCTTTAGATAAGGGATCATATATTCCTTCATTCTAGATATCGTATAGACGTGAGACATGGATTGAAATCAGTCTCTCAGTCTATGTGTTGTTTCCCGATTTCCCATTTATGACGACTGACTAATTGAACAAATCAAATCAGTCCTGGCTCGGCCGAGCACTTTCCTTTGTCATCACTAAATCATCGAGGGGCCCATAGATATCGTTTTTATCCCACTTTGGGTAAAAGGAATGGATAAACTTCGACTCAATGCTCGCTTGTACTTTCTCACCGAATCACACACAACAATACGTTTTATAACACCAAGTTACTGGTGCGTTTACATATTATCAATGTGTAACCGATTTGCAAGATACAACTCACACATTGATGGGTTTTGAGCACTACATCATTCCTATGGTGTACATGCAAACCCTAATAGCTTTTGGATCTAGTTTGTCTAATGAACATGCAATTGAATATCCAAAGCTATAAACCCTAGATCTATCATATAAGAACTGAAATAAGGGTTTAGTAATTACCTTTAATTGTTATATAGCAATAACAATCAATCCTTGCTTTGATTGGCTTCAGAAAGCTTAGTGCCTCAAGTGTTGCACCTCTACTGGAGTCACAAACACCACTAAGCAACAAGGATGAAGAAGGAGGAGAGAGTAGACACCAAAAACGGTTGGAAACCCTAATCCAAGTGTTAGCCACGTTTTTTGTGCCTAAGGGTTCCTTATATACTTACGCTATTAGGGTTTTGCACTTAGGAAACCCTAATTTGACTGCTTAGGCCCTAAGCAGCCCATGGACCCCTTTAGAATATCCCTTGGACGAATTCCTTATGGGCTTCCCATAGAATTCGTCCAGCCTATATTATTAGGTGATCCATAGCCCAATTGCAATTATCTTATAATTACAAATTCAGTCCCCTTAAGTTTAATTAATCTCTTTTAGCCACAAAATTAATTCTTAGTTAATTCTTGACTAATATTAATTAAACTATATGATTTCTCCTTTAATATATTATTCTCATAATATATTAATAAATCATAATTAAACCTTTCTCTCCTTAATTCATCCTACATATTTCTAAGGTGAAGGCAACCCAAAAGGACCATGCTCATAATTGGGTCAAGTACATACCAAAATAGTTATGGACTTAGACACTAATCCAACAATCTCCCACTTGGATAAGTCTAATAACTAATTTGCATAACTTCAGAACCTGATCTACAATCGTAGCTTTCAAAAGCCGTTGTCAACTCTGATCTTATCAGATACGCGTGTCCTTTAGATAAGGGATCATATATTCCTCATTCTCAAGATATCGTATAGATACAAGACATGAATTTTAATCATTCTCTCTATACTGTTTCCCGACTTCTGATTTATGACGACTGACAACATACTACAATTGAACACATCAACTTAGTCCTGACTTGGCCAAGCGCTTAGGTGTCATCACTAAATCATCGAGGGGCCCACAGATATCGCTTTTATCCCACTTTGGGTAAAAGGAATGGATAAACTTTGACTCAAATGCTCGCTTGCACCTACTAATCGAATCACACACAACAATAAGTTTTATAACACCAAGTTACTGGTGTGTTTACTTATCATCAATGTGCAACTGACCAGCAAATAACAACTCACACGTCTCGGTATCAAGAATATACAATATTATCGTCTCACAATCACTCGTGATAAAATCCATGAAGTTATTCAGGTGAGCATGGGTTTAATCCAATACTCTAATCTTATTAAAGCACTCATGAACTCTGCATCAAACTTGTGCTATGTCTAAACTCTTTAGACAATCTACAGACTCTTCATGACAGTCTTGCTTCATACCTACTTCCAACGTATGACCGACTGTGGATGTTTGAATAACCTAGTTATTCTGGAAGTCAAAACATGCAGAGTGAAACGCAATAATAATATTAATCCTATATGGCCCCAAAGCTTTTTGAGCGTAAATAAAACACTTTTATTTAAACACCATATTGATTATTCATTATTCATTGCTTACTGTTTCAGAAAATCAACTTATTACTTGAATTACAACAATAGTTGTCCCATGCTCCAAGCATGCATACTATGTTTCCTATGGTTCATGCTTTGTGAAATAGATCCATTGAAAACTTTTCCAATGATGCTCATTTCACAATTCCTAATCCTCAACGATAGTGTAAGAATACAAGGTTCTTGCCACTACTAGAATATGTTAGATTCTAACATTTTATGCAACGATCTTTTCGCAAAGTCATAGCACAAAAGTCACCACGACTTGGCCAATGAAATTAGAAGGTCTCTATCGGAAACTGTTACAAACAATTCTATAGATGTGATGCCTCTCATTCAAAGTACATTCCTTTGAACATCCTTTTGCATAAAATTTTCTAATCTAGACATAAATTCTCAATTTCCAACTCCCAATATGGAAACATTTCCATATTTGACATATAACAACTCATTCTTAATAGAATCTTATCTATTCATAATAATGTCGATATGGTCCATCCAACACTATACTTCCAACTACTCACAAGCAACAAATCCTTGGCGAACCTTAGATCGTCCTTTGATAGTTGTTTAATTATTTTAGCCAAAACCGTTCTAGTCCTTTTTCCCTCTTAATGCGCTAAGCATTTGGAAAATTTTAGAATGATCAAACATTATAGCATATGCAATCGATCCTATACCCGAAGCGTATGGGACACGATTCATAATGTCTTACATAAAGACGTGATAATTTTACCAATCTTTTGCTATAATATTTCTAATTGCCATGTTCTCACAATTTTGATTATGAAAAGGGATGCCGTAATCATAACCAAATTTTGAGAATGCAATTATCCTTTTCATATATAGAATTTCCTCATGTTGAACCATTCCAACACAACATTCATATATATTTGACTAAATTTGATTAAAATTCCACAATCTAAGCCTTTAGATTTGAAATGAAGTATAATATTCTCTCCCTTAATTATAGCAAAACAACTTTCCAACCCCTACAACTTTGCCAAGTGAATCTTTGTTTTCTATAATTAATATTTCTAACTTGCAATTCTTGAAATAATAATCATGCTCCCACTAACACGATGATTATTACCATACAAGCATAACACTTATGCTCCCACTAGCTTTGACATATACCTAGAAAACATCTGAACTTTCAGAAAACAATGCTTATTGAATTCCTTAAGTTCATATTTCTAAATACTTGATGCTTTGATAAGCCTTTATCTAAGCTTCTTAAACTCATACACCTTTGTCTTAGAAAGCTCACATGTGTGTCTAAACAACTTCAGAGCTTATGTTACTAAGTCCCAAATGTTCAGACTAATTGCCAAATCTCACAATTCGAACTATGAAGAGGGATGCCGTAATCATAATCGAATTTGAGAATACAATTTTCACAATTGCAATCTTCTTAAAAATTTTCTTAGTGAAAGCATTTCCTTACAATCATTTTCATGAAGGAGGGAAACCTTATGACACTTAGATTTTAAAGTGTATGTGTTCCTATCCATGCGAATTTGTCATAACAACAATCATAAGACAATGTTCGTGACAAATCTAACTCATATGGACTGAACTTGTTCAATCTCAATTTCGTGCCTCATGGTAGCACGAATGCCCACCATTGCTTCCAGGTCGTTGAGCAGCTCACCCCTTCTTATCAATGTACTTTCCATTGATTAGGGTGCCTTGCCTTTATTCAATCAATTCATAGAACTCATATTGCATAGTTGACTTAATCTGGAATGGCGCAGAAACAAACTTATGTCAGCACGATAGGTCGCCAACCTCAAGTCGTGTGCTAGTGATTAACTATCGGTTTATTCTTGATTTGTTCTTGAAACTTTTCAAGACAATTGAGACTCCCACTGACCTCTTGACATATATGATTCTCTTGTCAGGAAACTTTCCTAGACAAAACAAATATTCAAGAGTTAGTGTAGTTCTTATCAAGACAAAACACTTCACATAATTGGTCTTTGTTGGTCTTTGTCTTATTCAAGACAGCACAACTTACCAATTTCAAATGTGCAAGAATAAGAAAACCTTTTCCAAACTCCACATTTGATGAGTGCTATAAACCTAATTAAGACTTGTCACTCAATTCACAATCTTGGAATATAACTCTAAGACTTGATATTGGAACGAAGTATGATTGACTTTTTGATTTTAACAGTTTCTACAATTCTCGATTCCTCTTCTTAGACATACAAATGCACTAAGACTCACTTGGAGGATCAATTGAGATATGGTTCTTAATCATTAAGACTTATCATAAAACACAATAAAAGGTACTCTCCCTTCTTCTTAGAATAGAGAAACTTTTATCTTTCTACCTTCTTGATTCTTCTTATTCGTTCTGCCATTTATTGAAACCTTTTTGAAGCAACTCAGAATTATACTTAATCTTATAAGTATAATCATATTTACTAAACTTTAGTAAATCATGACGAATATTTTATCTTTCTTTGTGGTGGACTTGACCAACGCTCAACTAAGTGTACCTGATCTCTAGCCCTTCACTTGACTCTTTGTCAAGGAATTAGTCTAATTTCCAAATATGAAAGTTTTTCATTCATCACACAATGCAGGTTTCATGATTCCAAGTTTCTGTCCAATTGAAACTTGGGCGATGAGAAACTCTCCCTATTTGGTAAATTCTCGACATTTCCACAAATAACATAATTAAGAATCAAATCCATTATTGCTAATAGTAGAAACATTCAAACATCAATTTTTCATACATGCCATTGCAAGGATAAATAAATAAGACAAAATCAAATTTTATTTTATTGCGGAAAAATTTGTCCTTACAATGCAATTCAACTGAAAAACTATGCTATTACATATTTGTTATCAATCTATCCTAACTCTAGAGCAGCAGCTCAAAAATCTGATCTTCGAATCCATGCGATCGAAATCCATTTCTTCATGATCAGATTCAGCACGCTTCTTCCTTAAGCTTCCTCTCTTTTCTTCGATCCTGCAAAACATCAAAATGTAATCTTATCACATATCAAGAATCAAAAAATAGGAACTTACAGAGTTAGTTAGTGGATTTTACCTGAAGTAGAGCCATACGTCTTGACTCTCCCATCTCTTAGATCTCTCAGGTAAACAGGGCAGCTTCGTCTCCAATGCCCCTTATTATGACAATGAAAGCAAATGGACTCATTTGGCACAGCACATCGGACAATCACAGACTTAGTCCTTTCTGGACTTCCAATGTTGCCAGTGTCCATTGAAGTTTGGGAGTTTGATTGACCAACCAAATTTGCTTGACCAGCACGCCAAATCATTGCTGATTCAGCAGCTATAAGCAAATAAGTGAGATCAATGAGGGTCACGTCGTGTTCCATCATATAGTACTCTCTTATGAACTCACTATATGATTCAGGAAGTGACTGAAGAACCCAGTCAACAGCCAACTCACCTGAAATCTCGACACCCAACATCCTTAACCTGTCAATGTGTGACTTTATCTCCAAGACGTGTGCACACACAGGTTTCCCATCTTCGTGTTTACTTGCCAAAAGGGCTTGAGTGAGCTTGAACTTTTCAAGCCTTCGAACTTGTGGGTTAGGGAGAACAATTGGAGGAGGTGGAGGAAGTGAAGCATGATCTCTGGTTCCTCGATCATATCGTGGAATATCATCTTCATTTGGAAAACTTGTTCCATGGGATTTGGGAAGACCATTGTTAGATTCAGACATCTACAAAACGGGAGAAATCCAAGTTAGTTGATAAGAATCCTTGATGTAACACCCAAATGAAACATCAAGGCTAGGATCCAACACAATATTCTACAACCTAGAAGAGGGATGTCGTAATCTAGTTGCAGAATATTTGAAGGTAGGTAAATGACGATTTACCAATTCCCACCATGAAAAACAAAAATGAAGTCTAAGTTTTAAATGAATTGAAACTCCTAGATCTTTTGCGATTCATTGGAATTTTCAATGGCATGTTTAATCTCGATTATGCCCTTCATTTGTGACTGGGATGCCGAGGATCACAAATAAGGTGTGAATAACCATACGAATCTACGTGGTGCACTCAATGCTACTATCACCTAATCAATGTGCCGGTTAGCCACACACGCTCCATTGATCTATGATAAACATCGAGCCACCCTTCGCCACCAATGTCAATCCCAAATTAGTGTGTCGGTTAACCACACACGCTCCACTAACGTTTGACAAGGGTACAAAGTGTAATTCCATGGATTAGCATACAATTTCACATTTTGCATAAAGTAACTAGAATTTGGGAATTTGAAAAAGCATGTAGTTACTTTGTACTTCATTATACTTATAATGGAAGGTTTCTTCCTATCCTACCCGTTCGGCTAATGACCTTCCACTAGTGAAGAGTGCGGTGGGTAAGAGTGGATACCCATTCAATCGCCATTTTATAGGCAATTTCCTTAAACACCCCTTAAAGACCAGCTTCGTGAATGAGGCCTACTAACGGTAAGACTGACTCTTTACTCATATATATATATATATATATATATATATATATATATATATATATATATATATAATATTAGACTTTTAATGTTACATATATATAGTATAGGGTGTATTTTACACTTTTAAAATACTAGGTGGTTTTATTAACTTTCTCTTTTAATTAAACTTTTAATTAACTTAACAAAACCATGTGGGTGTAATTTGAACTTTTTCAAAATACTAGGGTTTTAGAATTTAAATATTACATAAATAAACTATTAATCAAAATTTTAAATTCCAAAACTTGAGGGCAAGTTTTGAACTTTTCAAAACATTAGGGTTTAGAATTTAAATCTTTCAAAATTAAACTTTTAATCAAAAAAATTTAAATTCCAAAACTTGAGGACAAGTTTTGAAACTTTTCAAAACACTAGGGTTTAACCATTTAAATTTCAAAAACAAAACTTTTAAGTTCAAATTTAAACTATAAAACCTAAAGGGGAAAAAAGAAACTTTTCCATACATTGTGAACTCGATCTCCTAGTCCTTCACTTGACTCTTTGTCAAGGAATTCGCCTTAAAATTTCTAAGTACCAAGATTTCCATACATCACATGATTCCAAGCTTCTGTCCAATTGAAACTTGGGCGATGGGAATCTTTCCTTACTTATAAAATTACGACGCTACCATAAATAACATAACTAAGAATCACATCCACTTAATATTGTTTATAATAGAAACACACAGACATCAATTTTCACAATTGCCATTGCAAGGAAATATAAATAAGATAAAATCAAAATTTATTTTATTGCGGAAAAATATATCCTTACAATGCAAACGAAAACTATGCTATTACGTATTCCTAAGCAATAACTCTAAGCAGCAACTCAAAAATCCGATCATTGAATCCATGCGATCGTAATCCATTTCTTCGCGATCAGACTCTGCTCACTCCTTCCTTTAAGCTTCCTTCCTTTTTTTTCGATCCTTCAAAATATCAAAATGTAATCTTATCACATCATGTATTAAGGATCTCCAAATAGGAACTTAATGGAGTTAGATAATGGATTTTACCTGAAGCAGGGTCATACATCTTGACTCTCCCATCTCTTAGATCTCTCAGGTAGTCAGGGCAACTTCGTAACCAATGCCCCTTCTTTTCGCAGTAGAAACATATGGACTCTCTGGAATGGCACACGGGACTATCTCAGACTCAACCTTTCTCTTGCGTAGAGAAAACTTTTCTAGACTTCCAATGTTACCATTGTCCATAGAGGGTTGGGATATTGATTTACCAGACAGATTTGTTGACCAGTGCGTCAAATCATTTCTGATTCAGCAGCAATAAGCAAATAAGTCAAATCAATAAGGGTCATGTCGTGGTCCATCATATACTACTCTCTAACGAACGTACCATATGATTCGGGAAGTGACTGAAGAACCAAGTCAACATCCAACTTCCTTTAAACATCGACACCCAACAATCCCAATCTATCAATATGTAACCTTTTATCTAAGACATGAACACATATAGACTTTCCATTTTCATGTCTTTTGCCAATAGGGCTTGAGTGACCTTGAACTTTTCAAGTCTTCGAACACATGGGTCAGGGAGAATTATTGGAGGAGGTGGAGGAAGAGAAGCATGATTTATATTTCCACAATCCAATCGTGGAACATCATCTTCATGTGGAAAACTTTTTCCAACGGATTTAGGAAGACCATAGTTGTCAGACTTTGACATCTATAAAACGGGAGAAAATTCAAGTTTAGTTGATTGAGTCCTTAATAAAACACCCAAATGAGATATTAAGGCAAGGACCCAACACAATATCCTACAAATTGGAAGAGGGATGCCGTAATCCAGCTCGCAGAACATTTGAAGGTAGGTAAATGACGATTTACCAATTTCCACCATGAAAACAAAAAGAAGGTTAAGTTTTAAATGAATTGAAACTCCTAGATCTTTTGAGATTCATTGAACTTTTCAATGTCATGTTTAATCTCGATTATGCCCTTCATTTGTGACTGGGATGCCGAGGATCACAAATAAGGTGTGAATAACCATGCGAATGTACGTGGTGCCCTCAATGTTACAGTCACCTAATCGACGTGCCGGTTAACCACACACACTCCATCGATCTATGACAAACATCGAGTCACCCTTCGCTACCAATGTCAAACCCAACTTAGTGTGCCGGTTAACCACACACACTCCACTAATTGTCTCGACAAGGGTACAAAGTGTAATTTCATGGAATTGCATCGATTTCACTTTTCCTAAAGTAACTAATATTGGGAATTTTGTAAAACATTTAGTTACTTTATTCATTATACTTTTAATGAGGAGAGGGCTTGCCCTATCCTACCCGTTCGGCTAACGACCCTCCACCAATCAAGGAAGCGATGGGTGAGAGTGGACACCCATTAAAAGACCATTTTATAGGCCATAACCCTATACCCCCTTATAGACCGGCTTCGTGAATGAGGCCTACTAACGGTAAGACTAGCAGTTTAAGTTATACATATATAATATTAGACTTTTAATGTTATATATAGTATAGGGTGTATTTTACACTTTTAGAATACTAGGTGGGTTAATTTAATAAATTATAACTTTTAATTTAATTAAACATAAACCATGTCATTATGGATTTATTAACTCTCTTTTAATTATACTTTTAATCAACTTAATAAAACCATAAGGGTGTAATTTGAACTTTTTCAAAACTAGGGTTTTAGAATTTAAAATTTCAAAAATGAAACTTTTAATCAAAAATTTAAATTCCAAAACTTGAGGGCAAGTTTTGAAACATTTCAAAACATTAGGGTTTAGAATTTAAATATTTACAAATTAACCTTTTAATCAAAAATTTAAATTCCAAATCTTGAGGACAAATTTTGAAACCTTTCAAAATATTAGGGTTTAACTATTTAAATTTCAAAACTAAAACTTTTAAAGATCAAATTTAAACTATAAAACCTAAGGGGTGTAAATTGAAATTTTTCAAACTTACTAGGTCAAATATTTACTTATAATAATCCTATATTATCCATATTTAACCAAATCCATCAATTTTGATAAGGATAATCATTCCAAACAAAAAAAATCGATTTTAGGCAATAAAATCGAGTTTTGGTAATTATCCTAATCAGAAATTCGCCAGAAAATCGAAAATCCCGGCATCAGGCCCTCCAACTCGTCGAGTTCTCTTTGGAACTCGTCGAGTTATTAGAGAAACTCGGCGAGTTCATCAGGCAGTCAGCAAAAATTTCGATTTTCTGATCCATGGCAGTTTACAATTGCATCAATTCATCATACAAAAAGCCTAGGCTCTGATACCACTGATGGGTTTTGAGCACTACAACATTCCTATGGTGTACATGCAAACCCTAAAGCTTTGGATCTAGTTTGTCTAATGATGTTTTCTTATACTGTTGGTTTTATAATAACTTATTTAAAAATGAAATTTTTGGCCTTGAATTTTGGGATGTTACATAAAATCTGATATTGTATAAAGAAGTTACGACGTTTAGAATACAAGACCTAAGGCAAACCACGAGACCTACGCAACCAAGCAGTCGAGATTGCGTTGGACATAAGCATCTGATGGGTTTTGCGCACTACAACATTCCTATGGTGTACATGCAAACCCTAAAGCTTTGGATCTAGTTTGTCTAATGAACATGCAATAATCATCCAAAGCCATAAACCCTAGATCTAGCATGTGATAATCGATATTAACATAAGAATAGGGTTTAGATCTTACCTTGATTGTTATGTAGCAATAACAATCTCAATTCCTTCTTGTAATTGGATTCTGAAAGCTTAGTGTCACAAGTGTCACACCTCTAATGGAGTCACAAACACCATAAGCAATAAGGATGAAGAAGGAGGAGAAAGAAGACACCAAAAACGTCTAGAAACCCAAAGGAATCAGTTGGCCACGTTTTTGGTGCCCTAGGGGTCCTTAAATAGTGAGGCTATTAGGGTTATCTAACAAGGAAACCCTAATTTGACTACTTAGGCCATAAGCAACCCATGGACTCTTCCTTTAGAGGCCTTGGACGAATTCTAATGGGTTTCCCCATAGATTTCGTCCACTCCATCCTCTATGGAGTCCATTAGCCCAATATCCAACTATCACACAATTGACAGTTCTAGTCCCCTTTATTTAATTAATGTCTTTTAGTCACAAAATTAATTCTGATTAATTCTTGACTAATATTAATTAAACAATATGATTTCTCCTTTAATATATTATTCATATAATATATTAATAAATCATAATTAATCTCTTTCTCCACAAATCATCCTATCAAGTTGCTTTGGTGAAGGCAACCCAAAAGGACCATGCTCGTAATCGGGTCAAGTACATACCAAAATAGTTATGGGCTTAGACACTAATCCAACAGCATCAACAACCTCAAACACATCATCAATGATTGTTCCACGTAAGATGTCATGAAAAAATCTAAAGAAATCATTTATAATTACTGAATGAGTACAAAAAAGGACTTATTTTGAAACAAAAAAAATATTAAGGACTAAATATGTACAAAAATAATAAGGACTAAATGTGTACAAAATGAAAAATATATTACCCTATTAACTCATTTTGCCGGCTAACCTGAAGTAACCGGTTATAATGACTGAATGTGTACAGTTTAACAAGTTGAAGGGGTAAATGTGGACGAAAAAAATTCAGTGACCAAATATGCACAAATCGAGAAATACATTACTCTTTTAAGTCATTATCCCTCTTTAAAACTAATGCAACTAGTCAGCTTGTGTGGTTAATCGTATTATTATGGGAAATTTTGTCAAATAATAAAAAAATGAGGTGGGTTGAAAAATATGATTAAGAAAATCAGATTTTTATAAAATGATCAAGGTTTTCGAAGAGACGGACTCTACAGAAATCGTTTATGCTCTAACGAAGTGACGTGACAGGGGTAAAATCGTAAAACCACATAAATAAAATACAATTTTTGTAGAGAAATTATAATTCCGCAGAGACTGTACCATTTCGGCAGAGACCTGCTCTGCGGAAATGTCAGATGTAAAGAATTCTTATTCACCAACCATTTTCGCATAATATTAACATTTCCTCAGAGGACGTACCATTTCCGCAGAGACCTGCTTTGCGGAACTGTCCCGTTAGATGTCAATTTTTGTCTTTTTGCACAAGTGTCCAATTCCTCAGAGGGGAAGTTGTTCCGCAGAGCTCGTCTCTGCGGAAACTGGAAGACCCACACTTTCATATATAACAATTGCTACTCCGAAACATGCTACATGCATATTCATAAAACAATATTTTATATTGATAAAGCGGTTACAAACTACTGGATACAAACCAACTATTTCAAAGTGTTATATATTACATAACTCCCCAGGATTCTATAGTTTTATACATATGGGAGTGCAAAATACAATAGTTTCAAACTATTCAAAAATCTTTTATCAATACAATAGTTTCAAACTATTCAAAAATCTTCTACCAGTATATAATATACTGGATGCTTATCTCCTGCAAATTAGTTAAACATTGAGAGGGGTAAGCGGTGACGCTTAGTGAGTTCAATAATAGATACAATATAACGTTATGCCATATATATATATATATATATATATATATATATATATATATATATATATATATACTTCAATATGCCAGAAGCAAAGAGGAACAAGGAACAACAAAGACATAATGCGAAAAGCTTTTCATATCAATCAATGAGACATAACAATTTCCATACTTGATATAAAATCAATAAAGTTTCAGCACAAATGGCACAGAAAATACTCAGGAATATCATTTTGCTAGAATATTTAGGCTTTCAGCCTTATCTTAGCATACTACCGAAGCCAAAGTGATGCCTATGTCATACACTTCATGGTCAACGGTTCATACCAATACCCAAGTGATGCCTATGTCATACACTTTGTGGTTAGAGGTACAGCCTTGCTATAAGAATAGCGGAAATAATAACACGAGATGATAACATGGAAAAGCACACAGCACATATAACACGTAACATACAATTGTTCCTATATATTAAACTCACCGTGAAATAACTGGGGGTTAAAATAGTAATTTGGGCAGCACTTCGTTACTATAATTAGCTTTCCTTTGTTGAAAAACCGGGAGTTTTCTTGAAAACCGGGCCCTGCGAGGTCGGACTTCGAAACCGAAAAGATAAATTTTTTGGGCTTCGCGGGAATTTTGGGGCGTGTTTCGGGCGTTGGAATTAATACCGGGGCTTTGGGGGATGTCAAAGTAGTAAAAATGTGGAAAAAGGGTGAAAAAGGGTAAATTTCTAAACTTTACCCGGGAGATCTCGCATGCACTATTTATAGTGCGAAGGTCCGGATCCGAAGCGAGGGGGAGAAGGCAGGTGGCTACGAGGCTCGGACCAAGTGGCAGCAGGGCGAGGCTCGGACGGACAGGTGCGCGCTTCGGATTGGTCGGATGACGCGGCTTCTTGCTTCGGTTCGGGTCAGATTCCTCGGTCGAATCAGGAGACTACACGTGGGTTGGGCACGAGGGACGCATGCGAGATCACGTGGCTTCGGACACCTGTGCGACACGCGTCGCTTCTTGGACATGCCACGCAGCAGCTTCGGACACGTGGCCAACTCAAAGCGAGGGTGACGTGGCTGACACTATTCATGCGATTTTTCTCGAAAATTGTGCCCAATCTTGTAAAATCCATAACTTTCTCATACGTGCTCTGTTTTTGACGTTCTTTATATGCACGCGTAGAGAAAATATGCTCTACAACTTTCGTTTAGACTTCGTCGGAAAATTTTGACTTTATTTTTATATTATTATTTTTAACAGACCGGGACTGGTAAATCCGTTAAAAATTCATAAGTTCTTCATCCGACGTCCGTTTTTGTCAGACTTTTTACGGTTGTACTGATAATGACGAGACCTTCGATTCTCGTTTAGGTTGTGTCGGCTAAAAATTACTCGATCTAAAATTCGAGTTTTTAGTTGTCTACTGCTAAGCTGAAACTTAGAAAAATCATAACTTCCTCATACGAAGTCAGATTTTGGCGTTCTTTTTATCAAAATTCTCGGTTTAACGAATACTACGACTTTCATTTAGATCACTAAGGCTAAAAAGTAGTTTATCAAAAACTCACTTTTTACGTCATTCGGCACCGTGCCGGTTTTGTCGCGGATCTTCGATTGGTCATAACTTCTTCGTTATAACTCGGATTTTGACGAGGTTTTCGCCTACATGTTTCTAACGAGATTATCTACAACTTTCAATAATAAAATTTTACTTATTTCAAATTTTATATTTTCGCTAAATTTCACTATTTGGCTTTTAATTGGAATCTCATAAGACTTCCAATAATTTATGAGTGATTCTAAACATAATTTTACCTTATTTCTAGTAAAAACTATCTGTTAGAACTTAATACTCAATATCACATAATATTTCATAATATTATTTACTTAAAACACGATTTCAAAACGTGTATGTTACAATTACCTCCTCCTTTTGAGAATTTCGTCCCCGAAATTACATCGATTAAAATAAATGGGGATATATTTCGCTCTTATCTCATTCTTATTCTCCCAAGTATAGTTCGTGCCTCGGTGGTGTTTCCACCTGACAAGCACCAACTCTACTTCTTTATTACGTAGCTTAGTCGTTCTTTTGTTTACGATCTCTTCAGGCTCTTCTACATAACTTAACTTGTTATCCAGTTTCACCTCGGATAATGGAACTGTCTCATCATAGATGCTTAAGCATTTGCGCAGATAACTCACATGAAAGACATCATGAATACCTGCCAAATCTTCAGGCAATTCCAAGCAGTATGCTTGTTTACCAATCCTCTGGAGGATTTTGAAAGGACCAACAAATCTAGGACTTAGTTTTCCTTTCTTTCCAAATCGCATAAGACCTTTCCATGGGGATACCTTCAACATTACGAAATCACCCACTTGGAATTCTATTGGTCGCCTCCTCTTTTCCGTATAGGACTTTTGTCGATCTGGGTGGCTTTCATTCTTTCTCGTACAATTTGAATCTTGTCGGTGGTGTCTTGAATCATTTCAGGGCCTCCAAGGATTTTCTGTCCTATTTCACGCCAAAATAATGGAGTACGACACTTGCGACCATATAATGCCTCATATGGTGGCATTTTGATTGAAGCGTGGTAACTGTTATTATACGAGAATTCGACAAGAGGTAAGTATTTATCCCAGTTACCACCGAACTCCAAGACACATGCACGAAGCATATCTTCTACTGTTTGGATTGTTCTCTCCGTCTGACCATCTGTCTGGGGGTGATAGGCTGTGCTGAGAGCAATTCGAGATCCCAATTCACGTTGCATACTTGCCCAAAAGTGAGAAGTGAAGCGAGTATCACGATCGGAAATGATCTTTAGTGGCACACCATGTCTTGCAACAATTTCATCCAAGTATACTTGTGCGTATTTCTCCATTGGAGCCGTTTCACGCATGGCAAGAAAATGAGCGCTTTTAGTCAGGCAGTCGACGATTACCCAAATGTTATCATGCTGTCTAGCAGTCTTTGGCAATTTGGTAATAAAATCCATGGACAGTTCTTCCCATTTCCATACAGGTACACTAAGACTTTCTGGGGTTCCGTAAGGCTTTTGGTGCTCTGTTTTGACTTGTAAACATACTAAGCATTCTTGTACATATCTTCCAATGTCTCTCTTTAATCCAGGCCACCAATAATTAGCTCTTACATCATAGTACATTTTACTTGTACCAGGATGTATTGACAGTTTAGACTTATGGGCTTCATCTAAAATCTTCTTTCTTAATCCACCAATCTTCGGAATCCATAGCCGATTCTTGAATACCTTCAGTCCTTGGGGATCATCAAGTAAGACATCGGTATAATGTTCTATCCCTTCGTTCTTCACATTTTCTAGCTTTAGGGCCTCTACTTGCCATTTCTCTAGTTCATCTAGGATAGTGAACTTTACTGTGGTGTGAGTAATGACATAACACATACTATTACGATAAACCTTTCTGCTAAGTGCATCGGCAACTACATTAGCCTTTCCAGGATGATATAGGATTTCACAGTCATAGTCTTTGATCAGCTCCATGGCTTGTTGTTGTCTCATATTCAGAGTTTGCTGACTGAATATATGTTGGATTAGTGTCTAAGTCCATAACTATTTTGGTATGTACTTGACCCGATGCTGCATGGTCCTTTTGGGTTGCCTTCACCAAAGCAATTTGATAGGATGAATTATGGAGAGATAGGATTAATTATGATTTATTAATATATTATGAGAATAATATATTAAAGGAGAAATCATATTGTTTAATTAATATTAGTCAATAATTAATTAAGAATTAATTTTGTGGCTAAAATATATTATTTAAATAAAGGGGACTGGAACTGTCAATTGTGTGATAGTTGAATATTGGGCTAATGGACTCCATATTAAAGGAGTGGACGAATTCTATGGGGAACCCATTAGAAATCGTCCAAGGCCTCTAAGGAGGGAGTCCATGGGTTGCTTAGGGCCTAAGCAGTCAAATTAGGGTTTCCTTGTTAGATAACCCTAATAGCCTCACTATTTAAGGACCCCTAGGGCACCAAAAACGTGGACAAGTGATTCCTTGGGGTTTCTAGACGTTTTTGGGTGCCTCTCCTCTTCTCCTTCTTCATCCTCTTGCTCTTGGTGTTTGTGAGCCATTAGAGGAGTGATATTTGTGACTCTAAGCTTTCAGAAGCCATTACAAGGAGGATTTGAGATTGTTATTGCTACATAACAATCAAGGTAAGATCTAAACCCCATTCTTATGTTAATATTGATTATCACATGCTAGATCTAGGGTTTAAAGTCTTGGATGAATGCATGTACAATAGAGAAACCTAGATCCAAGCATTAGGGTTTGCATGAGCACATAGGATGTTCTTGTTGGATTAATGTCTAAGTCCATAACTATATTTGGTATGTACTTGACCCGACCCGGCATGGTCCATTTGGGTTGCACTTCACCGACACAATTTATATGGATAGTCTTTTGAGAATAGTATATTTATGATTTATATTAATATATTATAAGTTCTAATATATTAATATGGAATCATATTATTTAATTAGTATTGATCAAGAATTAATTTAGAATTAATTAAGTGATAAAAAAGAACTAATTAAATATGGACTCTTATATATATGGAATGGGCCAAGTTCATTTAGGTTGGGCTAAGCTTTCATGGATGGTCCATGGAGCTTTTAACCCATGGATCCTATGTAAATGAAAGGTCATGGGTATTAGGGTTTACATGGATGTAACCCTAATCCTCCATAATATATAAAGGGGTCATTAGCTCACAAAATTGGCACAAGTGTGTGAAAATAAGAGTGAGCCGATTTTAGTGTGCATACATATTCTCTCAAGTTCTTCCAAGGTGTTTTGGTGATTTGTGATTCCATTTGAGGCTTCCACACTATTGGGGCTAAGCTCTTAAAGCTTGAAGACATCAAGCTACATCAAAAGGTATGTCATCTAACTAGAACTTTGTAGTATAGGTGCTTCATAATATGCTAGTTAGGATGAAACCTTGGAATATTTAATATTTGCATGTATAATAGAGAAAACATAGATCCAAGGTTTATAGGGTTGCATGTATACCATTGGAGTGTTAGAATGCTCAAAACCCAACAGTGGTATCAGAGCCATGGGTTGTTTTCTGTTATATTGATGCAAATGTTTTATTTTCAAGTTGAAAAAAAAGGAAAAAAAAAACATGACGTTTGTCAAATTTTAAGATAATTACTTGTTGTGTGAAAAACTAATTATTTGTAAAATTTGAATCATTTGCTATATGAGTTGAATTAGGTCAAATTTAGTAAAAGATAAAATGATATGATTATTTTATTAGTTTTAAAAGTTTGATCTAAATGTTTTAAGGAGTTACAAATTTTGTCATAAAATTTTGGAGCTCAAAAGTTTTTTTAAAGTTGTGATCTTAAGTGTTTTGAAACCTCCATAAGTTATGGATATGAAAGTTTTTTTTTAAAAAAAAAAATTGATTTAAAGTTTTTATGGAGTTACAAAATTTGGAGTTAATGTTTTAAAGAATTCCATAACTTGTTCTTAAGTTATGGAACATGAAAAGTTTCATCATAAAACAAGTATTTAACTCCATAAGTTATGGAATCCAAAGGTTTTCAAGAGTTACAAAACTTGCCCTCAAGTTTTGGAATTTGGAAAAAGCTTTTTATGAAGAAAAAGAATTGAATTCTAAAACTCTTGGGTTCATAACTTAAACAATTAATTAAATGGTTTTAATTTTCAATTTAATAATTGAAATTATGATGTTTTATTGAATAATTCAAATTAACTCTTATGGACTTTATTAATAGTTAATTAAAGCGTTTAATTAAAAGAGTATTATTAAATCCATAAATAAAGATATGGTTTAAGTTTAATTAAATTAAAGTTTAGTTTAATTAATAGATTAAACCACCAAGTATTTTAAATGTCTAAAATACACCCTTATACTATTATAATATTAAAAGTTTAATATATTATATGTATAAGAGCAAGTCGTCTTACCAATAGTAGGCCTCATTCATGAAGCCGGTCTATAAGAGGGGGGGGGGGGTATAAGGTTACTGCCTATAAAATGGGAGTTTAATGGGTGTCTACTCTCACCCACCGCTTCCTTGACCGGTGGAGGGTCGTTAGCCGAACGGGTAGGACAAGGACTATAATTCTCCCTTCATTAAAAGTATTAATGATAAATACTAAGTAACTAAACTCTTAATAATACTCAATCTTAGTTACTTAGGAAAATGTGAATTTGGTGCTAACCCATGAAATTACACTTTGCACTTTGCTTAAGTCAGTTAGTGGAGCGTGTGTGGTTAACCGGCACACTAGCTTGATTTAACAAGGTAGGCAAAGGGTAACTTAATGTTTATCATAGTATCGGTGGAGCGTGTGTGGTTAACCGGCACATCGATTGAGGGGTAAATATTAAGGGTACCAAGTATATTTGCATGGTTATTCACACCTTGTTTTGTGATCCTCGGCATCCCAGTCACAAAACCTGAAGGGCACACTCGAGATTGAAATATGCCATTGAAAAGTTCAATGAATCTCAAAAGAATCTAGGAGTTTCAAAACCAATTAAAACCTAATAATACATTTCGTTTATCTTGGTGGAAATTGGTGAATCGTCATTCACCTACCTTCAAATATTTTATAGCTTGGATTACGGCATCCCTCTTCGAAGTTATAAAATAGTTTGTTGGGTCCTAGCCTTATTATATCATATTGGGTGTTATATTAAGGACTTAAATCAACTTAACGTGAATTTCTCCCATTGTTGATGTCTGGTTTAGACAACAATGATCTTCCCAAACCAAGCTTTCCTAATGAATATGACTTCCCGAGTTTGGCTCATGGAAGTCATACTTCTCTTCCTCCACCTCCTCCAATTATTCTCCCTAACCCACAAGTTCAAGGTCACTCAAGCCCTAATGGCAAGCAAGGTCTATGTGTGATCGCATCTTGGAGATGAAGTCACATATTGACAAGCCGGCAGAGTTGGGTGTCAAACTCTTGAGAAAGTTGGTGGTTCAATCACTTTCTAAGTCACATAGTGAATTCCTTTAGGACTACTATGAAACAGACTATGACATGACCCTTAATGATCTTATCTATTTGCTTGGTGCTGCTGAATCAGCAATAATTTGGAGCACTGGGAGAACAAATTTGATTAGTAGATCAACTTCCCAAACTACCATGGACATTGACAATCGTAACTTTGGATATCTAGAAAAGCCTTCTCTTCCCAAGGAAAGGGATTGACCATAGTCAACTAGGTTGACCAAATGGTAAAGAGAAAGGCTAAGTCTGCGATAGTCCCATGTACCATTCCCAAAGAGTCCCTATGTTTCTCTTTCCAAAGGAAGGGGCATTGATTGCGAAGCAGCCTATTTACTTGAAAGATCATAAGGTTGATCAAGTCAAGAAGATTGACTCTACTTCAGTTAAAGTCCACTATCTAACTCTGTTAAGTTTCTATTATGAGATTCTTGTTACATGATGTGACTCGGTCACATGTTGATGTTTTAAGAATCAAAGAAAAGTGAAGAAACTTAAAGGAAGTATATGCTGATTCTGATCGTGAAGATGGATCTCGATCGCATGGTTCTGTGATCAGAATGTTGAGCTGTTGCTTAGGAGTTATGATATATTGCTTAGGAATAGATAACAACAAAGTTTTTCATGTGCTTTTGCACTGTAAGGATAGTTTTTCCGCAAAGTTTTTAAAATAAAAGAAAAAATATTTTGATTTTATTTATTTTAAAATATCCTTACAATGACATTTGTGAAAAGGAAAAAAATTGTTGCTTATATGATTCCATTAATAGCAAGAGTGGAAATATGAATTTGATTCTTTCATTTGTGGTAGTGTCTAAATTTTCCAAATAATGAAAGATTCTCATCACCCAAGTTTCAGTTGGATAGAAACTTGGAATCATGCAAGTTGTATAGTATGATGAATGAGAACTTTCAAGCATTGGAAAATTAAGACTAATTACTTGTTCACATGGATGTGTGAGTCAAGTAAAGGACTAAGGGATCGAGTACACATTCTTGTGCACTGATCAAGCCCACCACAAATGTAACTTGAGTGACACATCTTAAAGAAGGTTTATTAACACTAGTGAAATGTAAGAGTAAAAGGTTTTCTACTCTTGTACATTTGAATTTGGTAAGTTGTGATGTTTTGGATAAAACAGAGACCAACTTAGGCCAATTGTGTTAAGTTTTTGTCTTGATTAGAATCCACACTATCTCTTGAATATTTGGCAAGAAAGTCTTATAGGTCAAGGAGACAGTGGGAGTCTAAAAGATCCTGAAAGGGTTTCAAGAAGTAATTAAGAATAAACCTTGTATTTCATCACTAGCACACAACTAGAGGTTTATAACCTATCATGTTGACATTTCTGTGCCCATTCCAGTTAAGTTGGCTATATATATTTGAGTTCTACATGTTCTCAATTGTTTGCATAACTACTTGGAAGCAATGGCAGGCCCTTGTGCTGCCAGGTGGCAAGAGGTTAAGATTGCACAAGTTCAATCCATATGAGATAGGATTTGTCACTAACCTAGTCTTGTGATTATGGTTTGACAAATTCACATGGATAAGAGCACATACACCATAAAATCTAAGTGTCATAAGGTTTCTCTCCGATTCATGAAAATGATGGTGAGGAAATTCTTTCACTAAGTAGATTTTAAGTAGATAGCAATTGTGATATTTGCAGTTCTCAAAGTCGTTAGTGGAGCGTGCGTGGTTAACCGACACACTAACATTGACTTATGAGAAATGGAAAAAGGTCTAAACAATTGAGACTATGATTATGGCATCCCTTTTCATAGTTCTGAAATTGTTTAGACACACCTGTGAACTATCTAAGATAAGGTGTATGATTTTGATAAAGTCTTATCAAAGCAATCTAGTATCAGAAATTTGAACTTTGGTAAGAATGTCAATAAAGTATTGACTTCTAGAAGTCTAACTGTTTTCTGGATACATGTCAAAGCTAGTGGGAGCATGAGTGTTATGCTAATAATCATCATGTTAGTGGGAGCATGATAATTATGATAAGTATTGCAAGTTAGCAATGTTAATTATAGAAAACAAAAGTTTCAATTCGTGAGGTTGCAGGGGTTGAAAAAGTTGTTTTGCTATAATTAAGGGAGAGGATATTATACTTCATGTCAATTCTAAAAGGCTTAGAGTGAGATTTTAAGCTTAGATTGAGATTTTAATCATCTTTAGTCAAGAATATATATATATATATATATATATATATATATATATATATATATATATATATATATATATATATATATATGAATTTCATGTTGGATTGGTTCAACTTAAGGAAATTCTATATATTGCGTTCTCAAAATTCGATTATGATTACGGCATCCCTGTTCATAGTCAAATTTTGAGAATATGGCAAACAAAAAATTATTATGACAAAAGACTAGAACCATGTCTTTATGTGAAACATCATGAATCGTGTCCCATTTACTTTGGGTACAAGATCGATTACATGTGCTATAATATTTACCCTTTCTGAATTTTCCAAATGCCTTGGGGAATTAAGGGGAACAATGTCTAGAATTAGATATGACTAAAGTGATTAAGCAATTGTCGAGGACAATCTGAGGTTTACCAAAGATTGGTTGCTCAGGGACAGTTGGAAGTATAGTGCTAATTTTGGAAGGACCATATTGACATATTCTGAAAAGAGGCATCTCTTATTCAGAAGTGATAGTCAAAATGAGAATATGGAGTTGTCTCCATAGGTGGAAGTTATCTGTGTAAGATTAGAAAACTTAATGCAAGAAGCATGTCCAAAGCAATGTACTTTGAATATGAGACTTAGTTTCCATGGAGTTGATCTCCATTGGAATACCTTATAATGACTGTTGACAAGTCTTTGTGACTTTGTATATATTCATTACAGGAGGGTCAGTGCATATAAGTTTAAAATCTAAACAGATTTCGATAAATGATAGGAATTTGAAATTCTCACATTTTTCGATAAGGATTTGGGAGTGTGAAATTAGAATCATTGAAATTATGTTCAATTGGTTTATTTCACAAAGTAAGGATCATAGACAAACATAGAGTGCATACTTGGTGTATGGCAAAGCTATTGTTTAAGAAAAACATAGTGTACATGCTTGGAGCATGGGACAACTAGTGTTTTTAATACTTGGTGTATGGCAAAGCTATTGTTTAAGAAAAACATAGTGTACATGCTTGGAGCATGGGACAACTAGTGTTTTTAATTCAAGTATAAAGTTGATAAAACCGAAACAATGAATAATGAGTAATCAGCATGGTGATAAATAAAAGTGTTTATTTATATTCATAGGGTTTGATACCATATTTGATTCATCTATTCTTATGTTTCACTTTGCATGTTTTGACTTCCAGAATAACTAAGTCGCTCTTCCTGAATGATTAAGTTATTCAAACCATTCACAGTCGATCATATGTTGGAAGTAGATATGAATCAAGACTATCATGGGTTGGTTTGTAGAGGTCCAAGTTGGTGGACAAAGTGGTCCTACAACACTCATGAGTGCTCATAAGTTCTGAGTATTGGATTCAACCCGCGCTCAATTGAATCACTTCATGGATTTTATCACGAGTGATCATGAGACGATAATATCTTATATTCTTCAAACCTAGAGATATGAGTTGTTACTATGAGTTGGTTATACATTGATTGCACGAAAACGCATTTGGTAACTCGATGTTATAAAACGTGCCTTTGTGTATGATTCAACAAGTAGTAGAACAAGCCATATGAGTCGAAGTTTATCCATTCCTTTTACCTTCGGGATAAAAGCGATATATGTGGGCCCCTCGATGATTTAGCGATGACACATGTGAGTGCTTGGCCAAGCCAGGACTGAATTGATTTGTTCAATTAGTCAGTCACCATAAATCGAAAATCGGGAAACAACAAATGGACAGAGAGAATGATTATAATTCATGTCTCAGTCCATATGATATCTAGAATGGAGGAACATATGATCCCTTATCTAATGGACAAGTCATTGACAAGGTCAGAGTTCGACATCGGCTTTAAGAGCTACGATTGCCAGTTAGGTTTTGAAGTCATACTCAATAATAGTTTTAGACTTATCCAAGTGGGAGACTGTTGGATTAATGTCTAAGTCCATAACTATATTTGGTATGTACTTGACCCGACCCGGCATGGTCCATTTGGGTTGCACTTCACCGACACAATTTATATGGATAGTCTTTTGAGAATAGTATATTTATGATTTATATTAATATATTATAAGTTCTAATATATTAATATGGAATCATATTATTTAATTAACATTGATCAAGAATTAATTTAGAATTAATTAAGTGATCAAAAAGAACTAATTAAATATGGACTCTTATATATATATGGAATGGGCCAAGTTCATTTAGGTTGGGCTAAGCTTTCATGGATGGTCCATGGAGCTTTTAACCCATGGATCCTATGTAAATGAAAGGTCATGGGTATTAGGGTTTACATGGATGTAACCCTAATCCTCCATAATATATAAAGGGGTCCTTGGCTCACAAAATTGGCACAAGTGTGTGAAAATAAGAGTGAGCCGATTTTAGTGTGCATACATATTCTCTCAAGTTCTTCCAAGGTGTTTTGGTGATTTGTGATTCCATTTGAGGCTTCCACACTATTGGGGCTAAGCTCTTAAAGCTTGAAGACATCAAGCTACATCAAAAGGTATGTCATCTAACTAGAACTTTGTAGTATAGGTGCTTCATAATATGCTAGTTAGGATGAAACCTTGGAATATTTAATATTTGCATGTATAATAGAGAAAACATAGATCCAAGGTTTATAGGGTTGCATGTACACCATAGGAGTGTTAGAATGCTCAAAACCCAATAGTTCTTATGGCTAAAACCCATCAGTGGTATCAGAGCCTTGATTGGTTTCTATTGTATTGATGCTTAGTGTTTCATTCTTGATTGCAAAGTCGTGTTTTTAGCCATCTGCCTGACAAACTCGTCTAGTCCCAATGTGGACTCGTCGAGTAGGACGAACTCGGCGAGTCCATCTGGTGACTCGGCGAGTCTGGCTGTCAGACAGACGGATTTTCAGATTTTTTTGCCTATTTTGACTTAGGATAATTGCCATAATTGTTTCAAAATAATAAAATACGAATTTTATTGATTCCTTATGATTATCTTTGTCAAAATAAAAGATTTTGGTCATCTAATTAGATAATTGTTACCTTATTTGATAAATGTTAAATTATTTGAATTATTTGATCATTATCTTGCATGAAATTGAATTAGGTCATAATTAGATAATCACCAATTAATTGTTTAATTGCCTTATTTGTATTTTGATCTAATTGTTTTGAAATGTTTCAAAACTTGCCTTCAAGTTTTGGAATTTAAATTTTTTTGATTAAAAAGTTTAATTTTGAAACATTTAAATTCTAAACACTAATGATTTGAAATGTTTCAAAACTTTGCCTCAAGTTTTGGAATTTAAATTTTAATTAAAAGTTTAATTTTAAAATTTTAATTCTAAAACCCTAATTTTTGAATAAGTTCAAATTGCACCCTTATGGTTTTATTAAATTAATTAAGTGTATAATTAAAAGAAAGTTAATAAATCCATAGTGATATGGTTTACATTTAATTAAATTAAAAGTGTAATTTATTAAATTAGACCACCTAGTATTTTAAAAGTGTAAAATACAACCTTATACTATATATAACATTAAAAGTCTAATATTATATATGTATAACTTAAACTGCTAGTCTTACCGTTAGTAGGCCTCATTCACGAAGCCGATCTATAAGGGGGGTATAAGGTTATGGCCTATAAAATGGCTGTTTAATGGGTGTCCACTCTCACCCACCGCTTCCTTGATTGGTGGAGGGTCGTTCGCCGAACGGGTTGGATAGGGCAAACCCTCTCCTCATTAAAAGTATAATGAATATTAAAGTAACTAAATGTTTTACAAAATTCCCAATCTTAGTTACTTTAGGCAAAAGTGAATTGATGCAATTCCATGAAATTACACTTTGTACCCTTGCGAAGACGTTAGTGGAGCGTGTGTGGTTAACCGGCACACTAAATGGTTCTAAGCAAAGGTAGCAAAGGGTGATTCAATGTTTGTCATAGTTCGGTGGAGCGTGTGTGGTTAACCAGCACATCGAATAGGTGACTGTAACATTGGGGGCACCATGTAAGTTTGCATGGTTATTCACACCCTGTTTTGTGATCCTCGGCATCCCAGTCACAAATCGAGGGGCATATCGAGATTTAAACATGTCATTGAAAAGTTCAATGAATCTCAAAGGATCTAGGAGTTTTCAATACATTTAAAACTTAATCTCTTTTTTGTTTTTTATGGTGGAAAATTAGTGAATCGTCATTCACTTACCTTCAAATTTTCTACAATTTGGGTTACGGCATCCCTCTCCCAAGTTGTAGAGTATTGTGTTGGGTCCTAGCCTTAATATCTCATTTGGGTGTTTTATTAAGGACTCAATCAATCAACTAACTTGAATTTTCTCCCGTTTTGTAGATGTCAAAGTATGACAACTATGGTCTTCCCAAATCCCATGGAACAAGCCTTCCACATGAAGATGATATTCCACGATTTGATCGAGGAACACGAGATCATGCTTCACTTCCTCCACCTCCTCCTATTGTTCTCCCTAACCCACAAGTTCAAAGGCTTGAAAAGTTCAAACTCACTCAAGCCCTTTTGGCAAGTAAACATGAAGAAGGAAAGTCAGTGTGTGCACACGTCTTAGAGATGAAGTCACACATTGATAGGTTAAGAATGTTGGGAGCCGTTGTCTGTGAGGAGCTGGCTATTGACTGGGTTCTTCAGTCGCTTCCTGACTCATATAGTGAGTTCGTAAGAGAGCATTATATGTTATACCACGACGTGACCCTCATCGATCTCACCTATTTGCTTATTGCTGCTGAATCAGCGATGATTTGGCGCACTAGAAAAGCAAAGTTGATTGGTGGATCTGCCTTCCAGACCTCTATGGATATAGGCAACGGCAACGAAAGGCATGCCATTGTCGAAAAGTTTGATCATAAGAGAAAGGCAAAGTCTGAAGTAGTTCCGTGTGCTGTTCCAAAAGAGTCAATTTGCTTTTATTTCCAAGAGAAGGGGCATTGGAGACGAAGCTGCCCAGTCTACCTGAGAGATCTAAGAGACGGGAGAGTCAAGAAGTATGGCTCTACTTCAGGTAAAATCCACTATCTAACTCCATTAAGTTCCTATTCATTGATTCTTAATACATAATGTGATAAAATTACATTTGAATGTTTTGCAGGATCAGAGAAAAGAGAGGAAGCTTGATGGAAAAGCAAGATGAGTCTGATCACAAAGAAATGGATCACGATCACATGGATTCGAAGATCAGATTTTGAGCTTAGAAAGTTATGATAGATTTGTTAGGAATATTTGATTACATAGTTTTTCAGTTGATTTTGCATTGTAAGGACATGTTTTCCACTGCTTTTATGAATAAAATAAATTTTTGATTTGTCTTATTTAATATATATCCTTGCAATGAAATCGTTGTGAAAAATTGATGTTTGTATAAATGGATGTGATTCTTAGTTATGTTATTTATGGTAGTGTCAAATTTTCTAAGTAAGGAAAGATTCCCATCACCCAAGTTTCAATTGGACAGAAACTTGGAATCATATGATTTGAATCATGTGATGTATGGAAATCTTGGTACTTAGGAAATTAAGACTAATTCCTTGATCACACAAGTATGTGAGTCAAGTGAAGGACTAAAGGACTAGAACACAATGTTGTGCACTAGTCAAGTCCAACACATATAACAATGAGACTATTCATCATAATTTACCAAAGTCTGGTAAATGTGGTTATACTTACAAGATTAAGTGTAATTTTGAATCATTGAAAAGTTTCAATGAATAGCAGAACGAATAAGAAGAATCAATGAAGGCAGAGAGATAAAAGTTTCTCCAATCTAAGAAGAAGGGAGAGTACTTTTATATCAGTTTTATGATCGTCTTAATGATTAAGAACCATATCACAATTAATCCTCTAAAGGACATCTTAGTGAACTAGTATGGCTAAGAAGAGGAATCGGAAATTGTTGAAATGGTTAAATCAAAAGGATGAGTCATACTTCGTTCCAAAATCAAGTCTTGGAATCGTACTCCAAGATTGTGAATTGAGTGACACACACTCATCAAATGTGAAGTTGTTTTCTTACTCTTGCACGTTTGAAATTGGTAAGTTGTGATGTCTTGGAGAAGACAAGCACCAACTAAGACCAAATGTGTGTAATGTTTTGTCTTGATATAGACACACACTAACTCTTGGAAATTTGTTTATCAAGAAATGTTTCTTGATAAGAGAATCTTATATGTCAAGAGGTCAGTGGGAGTCTAAATGATCTTGAAAAGTTTCAAGAACTAATCAAGAGTAAACCTATCATTAAACACTAGCACGCGACTTGAGGTTTGTAACCTATCGTGTTGACGTATTCTTGTTTCTGTGCCAATCCAGTTGAGTTGATTATGCATATGAGTTCTACGAGTTCTCAATAGGTTGCATAAGGGCAAACACCTTGTTCAATGAAAGTACATTGACTGGCATAGGTGAGCTACTAAATAACTTGGAAGCAATGGTGGGACCCTTGATGGCAAGAAATTAAGAATGAACAAGTTCTGTCCATAAGAGTTTGAATTTGTCACAAACATTATCTTACGATTATGGTTATGGCAATTCACATGGATAGGAACACATACACTATAAAAATCTAAGTGTCATAAGGTTTCTCTCCTTCATGAAAATGATTGTGAGGAAACGCTTTCACCAAGAGAGATTTTAAGAAGATAGCGATTATGTAAATTGCATTCTCAAATTCGATTATGATTACGGCATCCCTCTTCGTAGTTCGAATTGTGAGATTTGGCAATTGGTCTGAACATTTGGGACTTAGTAATATAAGTTCTGAATTAGTTTAGACACACATGTGAGCTGTCTGAGGAAATGTGTATGAGTTTGAGAAGCTTAGATAAAGGCTTATCGAAGCACATCGTATTGGAAATATGAACTTTGGAAGTCAATAAGTATTGTCTTCTAGAAGTCCAACTGTTTTCTGAATACGTGTCAAAGCTAGTGGGAGCATAAATGTTATGCTAGAATGGATAAAATCATCATGTTAGTGGGAGCATGATTATTATTTTAAGTATTGCAAGTTGGCAATATTAATTAGGGTATAGGTCATTTTTGGTCACTTAACTTTTGGTTTTGTGCTCATTTGGTCACTTAACTCTTTTTAAGTTTTAAAAGGTCATCAAACTTTTGGCTTTGTGCTCATTTAGTCACTTAACTTTTGTTTTGGTCATATTTAGTCACCAAACTTTTAAAATTGTGCTCATTTAGTCACTAAACTTTTAAATTTTTTTAAAAAGTTTAGTGACTAAATGAGCACAATTTAAAAGTTAGGTGACTAAATAAGCACAAATCTAAAAGTTAGGTGACTAAATGTGACCAAACCAAAAGTTAAGTGACTAAATGAGAACAAAGTCAAAAGTTTGATGACCTTTTAAAACATAAAAATAGTTAAGTGACCAAATGAGCACAAAACCAAAAGTTAAGTGACCAAAAATGACCTAAACCCTATTAATTATAGAAAAAACAAAAGTTTCACTTTGCAAAGTTGCAGGGGTTGAAAAGATGTTTTGCTATAATTAAGGGAGAGATTGTTATACTTCGTTTCCAATCTAAAAGCTTAGATCAAGAAATTTTAATTGATTTAGTCAAGGTTATATTTATTATTTGCATTCTCAAAGTTCGATTATGATTACGACATCCCTTTTCATATTTTGAATTTTGAGAACACGGCAACTAGAAATATTATGACAATATTATAGCAAGAAACTGGTAAAGTACCACGTTTTTCATTATGAATCGTATCCCACACGCTTCGGGTATAGGATTGATTGCATATGCTGTAATATTCGACCG
Source organism: Lactuca virosa (assembly GCF_052849685.1). NCBI lineage: Eukaryota > Viridiplantae > Streptophyta > Magnoliopsida > Asterales > Asteraceae > Lactuca > Lactuca virosa. The sequence continues at coordinate 72,610,864 of NC_136432.1, forward strand.
TTCTAAAATTTTCCAAATGCCTAGGGCATTTAGAGGGAAAAAGGGAATAGAACCGGATTTGACTAAAATAATTAAACAACTGTCAAGGACAATCTAAGGTTCGCCAAGGATTGGTCGCTTGTGGACAATTGGAAGTATAGTCATGGATAGACCATAGTGACATTATTATGAATAGATAAGACTCTATTTAGAATGAGTTGTCATATGGCAAATATGGAAATGTTTCCTTATTGGGAGTTAGATGTTAAGAATCTATGTCTAGATTAGAAACTTTTATGCAAGAAGAATGTTCAAAGGAATGTACTTTGAATGTGAGACTTCATGACTGTGGAATTGTCTTGTAACAATCTCCAATAGATCACTTTGTAATTTCATTGGCAAAGTCTTGGTGACTTTGGCGCTATGATATTACGAAAGGACTGTTGCATAAAATGTTAGAATCTAACATATTCTATAAGTGGTAAGAATTTGGTATTCTCACACTTGTGGTAAGGATTGGAAATTATGAAATGAGTGTGATTGAAAATGTTATTCAATTATACTATTTCACAAAGTAAAGACCATAGGTAAACATAGTGTGCATGCTAAGAGCATGGGACAATTGTTGTTATAATTCAAGTAAAAAGTTGATTACCCGAAACATTATACAATGAATAATGTGTAATCAATATGGTGATTAAATAAAAGGAGTTTTATTTATACTCAAAAGTTTGGGGCCATATTGGGTTCGATCATTCTTGTGTTTCACTTTGCATGTTTTGACTTCCTGAATAATAAGATTATTCGAACGTTCCACAGTCGCTCATACTTTGGGAGTAGGTATGAAAGAAGATTGTCATGAATTGGTTTGTAGATTGCCTAAAGTGTATTAGACATAGCAAATGTTTGCTGCAATGTTCATGAGTGCTTATGAATATGATTTGAGCATTGGATTAAACCCACGCTCACTTGGATCGCTTCATGGATTTTATCACGAGTGATTGGTGAGATGATAATATCTTATATTCATGAAACCGAGATATTTGAGTTGTATCTTGCGAGTCGGTTGCACATTGATAATACGTAAACGCACCAGTAACTTGGTGTTATAAAACGTATTGTTGTGTGTGATTCGGTGAGTGAATGCAAGCGAGCATTGAATCGAAGTTTATCCGTTCCTTTTACCCAAAGTGGGATAAAAGTGATATTTGTGGGCCTCTCGATGATTTAGTGATGACACCCTAAGCGCTTGGCCAAGCCGGGACTAAGTTGATGTGTTCAACTGTAGTCTGTTATCAGTCGTCATAAATCAGAAATCGGGAAACAAGACATAGACTGAGAGAATGATTTCAATCCATGTCTCACGTCTATACGATATCTAGAAAGGAGGAATATATGATCCCTTATCTAAAGGACACGCTTCTGATAAGATCAGAGTTCACAGCGGCTTTTGAAAGCTACGATTGCGGATCAGGATCTGAAGTCATACGCATAATAGTTATTAGACTTATCCAAGTGGGAGACTGTTGGATTAGTGTCTAAGTCCATAACTATTTTGGTATGTACTTGACCCGATGGTGCATGGTCCTTTTGGGTTGCCTTCACCAAAGCAACTTGATAGGATGAATTATGGAGAGATAGGATTAATTATGATTTATTAATATATTATGAGAATAATATATTAAAGGAGAAATCATATTGTTTAATTAATATTAGTCAATAATTAATTAAGAATTAATTTTGTGGCTAAAAGATATTATTTAAATAAAGGGGACTGGAACTGTCAATTGTGTGATAGTTGAATATTGGGCTAATGGACTCCATATTAAAGGAGTGGACGAATTTTATGGGGGAACCCATTAGAAATCGTCCAAGGCCTCTAAGGAGGGAGTCCATGGGTTGCTTAGGGCCTAAGCAGTCAAATTAGGGAGTCCTTGTTTAATTAATATTCGGTACATCCTGCTCGTGAACTTTCAACTGATGATAGCCAGATCTTAAATCAATCTTTGAGAAATAGCTAACACCCTGAAGTTGATCAAATAAATCATCAATGCGAGGTAGTGGGTACTTGTTCTTGATAGTCACCTTATACAGCTCACGATAATCAATGCACATCCGCATCGATCCATCCTTCTTCTTGACAAACAATACCGGAGCATCCCAGGGAGAGGTACTCGGTCAGATAAAGCCTTTGTCAAGTAATTACTGCAGTTGGATCATCATTTCTTTCATCTCAGCTGGCGCAAGACGATAAGGAGTCTTAGCAATCGGAGCAGCACCATGCACAAGGTCAATTCGGAATTCTACTTGCCTGTCCGGAGGAAGTCCATGCAATTCTTCGGGAAAAACATCTCGATATTCCTTAGCAATGGGAACATCATTCACCGTTTTCTTATCTTCTTTTGAGACATCGACCGTGTAGGCCAGATAGATAGAACACCCTTTCGATATGAATTTACGGGCTTTGACGAAAGATATTATTTTTAAGGTTCCTTGTTCACCATAGACATACATAGGATTCTTCCCTTCAATGGTATTACGTACTATCTTTTCATAACACAAGAGGTCTGCGTGGTTCTTTGACAACCAATCCATGCCGAGAATAATGTCAAAGTTGGGCAAGGAGATAGGAATTAGATTAGCAAGAAAATTGTAGCCTTCAATTTCTATAACACAATTCCTATAGACTTTATCGGCAAGTAATGATATACTTCCAGCAGTCTCTACGTGAAATGGTTGCGCGAGTGCATAGCAAGCAATTTGAAAAGAATGCGCAAATTCATAAGACACAAAAGAATCTGAGGCACCAGAATCAAATAAGAATGTACCCGTCACAACATTCGGGTCCTCGCGTGCCTCTTCTATGGTGATCTGGAATGCACGACCCTTAGCTTTTGGAACCTCCTCCTTTTTAGTTGGAGTACCCCTTGATTGTTGAACAGGAGCTTGACTTTTTGCCGGTTGTTGAACAGAAGCTTGACTCCCCGCCCTTTGACTAGTAAGAATAGGGCAGAAACGCTTCCTGTGGCCAGTAACACCACATGCAAAGCGTGTAACACCTTTCATTGGACATACGAGCCTCTTGTGTCCTACTTCTCCACATCCAAAACAGACCACAGATCCTTCCTCTAGTCTGCATTCGCCCGGATGATTCTTTCCACAATTTCGACAAGCTGGCGACTGAAGAGAAAAAGATTGTGACCTGCCGCGGCCACGAAAAGCACTCTGAGATTGTACTTGCTTGCTAGGTTCAGATCGAACGGATTGAGTTGGTGGAATAGGGGAAGCAGGAGCAGTCCTTTCAATACGCGGATGCTTCGGAACAGTAAGAGTGGCACCACGTAGTTCTAAGTCATGCTCACGCCTTCGAGCATAGTCAACGGCTTTATCGAATGATAGAACCTCCCGATTGGCAACGAAATCGTGGATTTCGTGCCGTAGTCCCTCCATGAACAACTGAATTTTCTCGTCTTCAGTTGGGATATACTTTGTAGCAAACCTTGCTCTTTGATTAAACTGAGTTTCATATTCGTTCACAGTCATTCCTCCCTGTTTAAGCTCGAGGAATTCTTTCTCCAATCTCCTTCTCATGTCTAGAGGACAATACTTCTCTAGCACACGAGTTTTGAACATTTACCAGGATAAATTCTCCTGGTCAAACCCACTGAGAGCTTCATAGGTTGCTTCCCACCAGACCAAGGCTTCTCCGATGAGCATTGCAGAAGTATAATTAGCCTTGTCTTCATTATCCACATGAGAAATACGAAACACTTTCTCTGTGTTCTGGATCCAAGTAAGAACAACAATTGGATTAAGAACACCAGAAAACTCTGTAGCACCGCTACTCTTGAAATCTTTGAACGAGGGATGCTTCACCTCTCCTCTCGAAGATTCTCTAGTGGCTTTCTCTTTTCCTTTATCACCACTCTTTTTGTGTTCTTCGAGAGTCTGTCGAATAACACCGATAAGTTTACCCAAGAGTCGCTCCTCACGAGGAGATACTGGAGTATTCACTTCCTCAGGTTGAGGACCTCCACCAACCTCAGGGGTATGGCTACTAACCTGTTCAGCCATTGCTCTGCAATATGGAGTAACTTTGTATTTTAGAACATTAGGGTTTATTATTACCTAATACTTTTACTTAAATATTTCCTATGGTTTGTATCCCTATACTTACAATGATTAAGTTCATATTTTGAACTTCCAATAGTTTAAGTCTAAATACCAATCCGTGGAATTTAGTTCACTTAAACCACTGCTCTGATACCATGATTGGAAGACCCACACTTTCATATATAACAATTGCTACTCCGAAACATGTTACATGCATATTCATAAAACAATATTTTATATTGATAAAGCGGTTACAAACTACTGGATACAAACCAACTATTTCAAAGTGTTATATATTACATAACTCCCCAGGATTCTATAGTTTTATACATATGGGAGTGCAAAATACAATAGTTTCAAACTATTCGAAAATCTTCTATCAATACAATAGTTTCAAACTATTCAAAAATCTTCTACCAGTATATAACTATACTGGATGCTTATCTCCTGCAAATTAGTTAAACATTGAGAGGGGTAAGCGGTGACGCTTAGTGAGTTCAATAATAGATACATACATATATATATATATATATATATATATATATATATATATATATATATATATATATATAACATTGAGAGGGGTAAGCGATGACGCTTAGTGAGTTCAATAATAGATACAATATAACGTTATGCCATATATATACATATATACACACACACACACACACATACATATATATATATATATATATATATATATATATATATATATATATATATATATATATATATATATATATATATATATATACTTCAATATGCCAGAAGCAAAGAGGAACAAGGAACAACAAAGACATAATGCGAAAAGCTTTCCATATCAATCAATGAGACATAAAAATTTCCATACTTGATATAAAATCAATAAAGTTTCAGCACAAATGGCACATAAAATACTCAGGAATATCATTTTGCTAGAATATTTAGGCTTTCAGCCTTATCTTAGCATACTACCGAAGCCAAAGTGATGCCTATGTCATACACTTCATGGTCAACGGTTCATACCAATACCCAAGTGATGCCTATGTCATACACTTTGTGGTTAGAGGTACAGCCTTGCTATAAGAATAGCGGAAATAATAACACGAGATGATAACATGGAAAAGCACACAACACATATAACACATAACATACAATTGTTCCTATATATTAAACTCACCATGAAATAACTGGGGGTTAAAATAGTAATTTGGGCAGCACTTCGTTACTATAATTAGCTTTCCTTCGTTGAAAAACCGGGCCCTGCGAGGTCGGGCTTCGAAACCGAAAAGATAAATTTTTTGGGCTTCGCGGGAATTTTGGGGCGTGTTTCGGGCGTTGGAATTAATACCGGGGCTTTGGGGGATGTCAAAGTAGTGAAATGTGGAAAAAGGGTGAAAAATGGTAAATTTCTAAACTTTACCCGGGAGATCTCGCATGCACTATTTATAGTGCGAAGGTCCGGATCCGAAGCGAGGGGGAGAAGGCAGGTGGCTATGAGGCTCGGACCAAGTGGCAGCAGGGCGAGGCTCGGACGGACAGGTGCGCGCTTCGGATTGGTCGGATGACGCGGCTTCTTGCTTCGGTTCGGGTCAGCTTCCTCGGTCGAATCAGGAGACTACACGTGGGTTGGGCACGAGGGACGCATGCGAGATCACGTGCCTTCGGACACCTGTGCGACACGCGTCGCTTCTTGGACATGCCACGCAGCAGCTTCGGACACGTGGCCAACTCAGAGCGAGGGTGACGTGGCTGACACTATTCATGCGATTTTTCTCGAAAATTGTGCCCAATCTTGTAAAATCCATAACTTTCTCATACGTACTCTGTTTTTTACGTTCTTTATATGCACGCGTAGAGAAAATTATGCTCTACAACTTTCGTTAAGACTTCATCGGAAAATTTTGATTTATTTTTATATTATTATTTTTAACAGACCGGGACTGGTAAATCCGTTAAAAATTCATAACTTCTTCATCCGACGTCCATTTTCGTCAGACTTTTTACCGTTGTACTGCTAATGACGAGACCTTCGATTCTCGTTTAGGTTGTGTCGGCTAAAAATTACTCGATCTAAAATTCGAGTTTTTAGCTGTCTACTGCTAAGCTAAAACTTAGAAAAATCATAACTTCCTCATACGAAATCAGATTTTGGCGTTCTTTTTATCAAAATTCTCGGTTTAACAAATACTACGACTTTCATTTAGATCACTAAGGCTGAAAAGTAGTTTATCAAAACCTCACTTTTTACGTCATTCGGCAACGTCCCGGTTTTGTCGCGGATCTTCGATTGGTCATAACTTCTTCGTTATAACTCGGATTTCGACGAGGTTTTCGCCTACATGTTTCTAACGAGATTATCTACAACTTTCAATAATAAAATTTTACTTATTTCAAATTTTATATTTTCGCTAAATTTCACTATTTGGCTTTTAATTGGAATCTCATAAGACTTCCAATAATTTATGAGTGATTCTAAACATAGTTTTACCTTATTTCTAGTAAAAAATATCTGTTAGAACTCAATACTCAATATCACATAATATTTCATAATATTATTTACTTAAAACACGATTTCAAAACGTGTATGTTACATAAACCTTGGTCATTTTATGAAAATCCAATTTTTTTGTCATATTTTTCAATCCAATTCATTGAATTTTTTTTCCCATATTTTTAATACTTCTAATCTACCGATAAATGTATTGTGACGACTAGTGAACTAGTTATTTTATTGGTTCCATGGTTCAACTGGTCGGATCGATCCAAAAAGACAAATGACGTTATATGCATGGGTATGTATGTATGTACCAAATTATTCTTCAATTAATTTTGTATTCACAACTTTATATCATTATTCAACAATGAATAGATGAATAATTACACGTTAAAACTAATATTAAAATAATGCATATGCACAAAATTTATAATAGAATAATAACATTCTAACGAATATATTAATAATCAAATGTTAATACTCATATTAGAAATATTCAATAATACACATATACAACATTCATTCCAAAATAATAAGATAAACATGATGTTTTTACGTTTTCACATTATTTAGTGTTTATATATATATATATATATATATATATATATATATATATATATATATATATATATATATATATATATATATATATATATATATATATATATATATGGGAAAAGTGAATATACATTACAGCCCCACCTAAGCTTAGGTACTAAACCTCATGAAAATACGTTTTTTTACTATATAAAGATTGCGGTTAGGGGATTCACGATTAACAATTGAAGATGTAGATTCAAGATCGACGTAATAGTTTTGATAAGGAAGCACGTATATTGATTATCTTAGATCTTACTGATAGTGGAAAAAAGTAATGTTCACTGGGGTGAAGTAATAAACAATAATGGAGGAAAGCAAATAGGGATGATAAAACGATGACGGAGGAAAGAAATGTTATCGAGGATGATATATTTACCAAGTGAAAACCAAATCAGGTATATTTACTAAGTTAAAACAACATATTTTATAGGTTTAGTACGTAAGCTTAGGTGGGGCTGTAATGTATATTCCCTATCCCCTATATATATATATATATATATATATATATATATATATATATATATATATATATATATATATATATATATATATATAGGTAGGTAGGTTCAAGTTAACCATTTCAAAAGGGTAATTTTATACTTTTATATATAATCATTTTTATAAAACAAAAATAAATTTTATTATATATGGAAAATCCCTAAGGAAAGGGAACAATTTTTATATAAAAGGTTAGTTAACCCTAAATATTTAACCCTAAAATCGTGTATCCTTCCAGTATCCACTTTTCTTCCACTCTAGGCTCCAGGCCTCCAGCCGACACTCCCAAAATCAAAAATTCGAAATTATTCTTTGGTTCTTCAATCTTCATTAACATCGTCGCATACAGAGACTTATACGACTGTCATCACTACCCTATTGTGCTGGAGCGGAAGATCGGTGGTGTGTCGTTGCTTGCTACCGCCGGTGAGTAGAAGTCGATGTTCATGAGATCGCCGACAAGGTTAAGAAAAGTGTCGCCGGGTGTAAGTCTCTATATGCGATGATGACGATGAATATTGAAGAACCAAAGGATAATTTCGAATTTTCGATTTTGGGAGTGTCGGCTGGAGGCCTAGAGCCTAGAGTGGAAGAAAAGTGCATACTGGAAGGATACACAATTTTAGGGTTAAATATGTAGGGTTTACTAAGTTGTTATATAAAAATTATTCCTTTTTCTTAGGGATTTTCCATATATAATAAAATTTATTTTTGTTTTATAAAAATGATTATATATAAAAGTACAAAATTACCCTTTTGAAATGATTGACCCACAATCATTCTTACATCCACACAATAGTTAGTTAGAATACTTCAACATACCTCCTCTATAACGCCTGGTTCCTGGTATGCATTTAACTTATTTATTTATTCATTTTAGGAGAGGGACTCGACGAGTTGGTGGCCCTAACTCGTTGAGTAGAAGTGAGATTATGCGTGGGGTTTAAGCTATCTACTCGATGAGTCAAGAGCCCTCGACTGAGCGAGTAGATCGACCAGAATGAAACCCTAATTTCAGGGTTTTGCACCCTATTTAAGCATCTTAATCCCCACCCCTTGGCCTCATTTACAACCTCCTTGTCCTAAACCCTAATCCACGAAACCCTAGAGCTTTCCTTGAGTGTGTGAGCCATTTTGAGTGATCTTTGTGCACTTTTGAAGCTTGTGGAAGAAGAAGAAGATAAAGTGCTCAAAAGGGAAGGAGTGGATCCACAAGTTACACTCCATTTGCTACATTTTCTCGTAATCAAGTCTCTAACTTGATCATTCTTTTCTTAGATCTAATTACTCCCATTTTATGAGGGTTTTGGTTCAAGAACCTTGGCCTTTGGAATTTGGACGTCCCATGTGAGTTATATTTCAGATATGGGATCTAGGAGAGGTTCCATGGCATAAAGGTGCAAACTTTATGACCATGGAACCCCATGCAAGATTTTAAGCATTTATATGGCATTTTTAGCTCTAAAAGGCCATGCATGGAAGGAAATCTTGGAACTTTACGTGTCCAAGTAGTGTTAGGGGTTTAGATCCGGAGTTGTAAGCTTTAGTTTGGTATATGGAAGGGTTAAGGACCAAGTTCTAGGTCCCAAGGAATTAGGGTTTGAGCTAAACCCTTTAAGAAGTGGTGTTAAAGGGTAAAGTCAAAAACTTTACCCTTAAAAGGACATTTTCAGAGTTATTGTGAAGTATGAAGCTTGGATCTGAAGTGTAGGGGCTTAATCCATTAAGATAGCCCAAGCAGAGAGGGGAACTCGGCGAGTCCAGTAAGAGAGTCGACGAGTTGAAGCCGGGTTGTCCCGATTGTATGCCAGGTAGAACTCGATGAGTTTGTGAAGGGACTCGACGAGTTGACTCGATTGACCACGAGTCTGAGTAGTACAGGAACTCGCCGAGTTGGGAGATAACTCGACAAGTTGGGTTGACTGGGAGTTGACCTTGACTTTAACTTTGACCAGGATGTTTACTTTGACCAGGGGTAAAATGGTCATTTTACCCTAAGAAGGATTATCAGATTTTGATTAAGTGTTATTGTGAAATTGATTGTCGGGGAGTCGTTGGAGCAGCCGTCAGAGATTCCTCACACGAGATTTCACAACTAGCATTTGAGGTGAGTTTCCACCAGTAGGAACGGGTCTAAGGCATCAAGGCCGGCCCGTTTAGCTCGTAGTAGTTCCGGACTATGGTCCGATGCCAAGCGGGGTCCGATGTAGGATTATATGCTTTTCCGGATTTCGACCCGATGACGGGGCGGTCCCGAGGAATGCGTGTATGCTTGATATCTTTGTGATTCTTGCATGTGTTTGTATTGTATGTTTCCTGACTTCGGTCCGATGCCGGGGCGGTCCCGAGGAATGTTAGTATGATACCGGATTACGGTCCGATGCCGGGCGAGGCCCGAGGAATGTTTAAGTGTTATTGTTATGTGCTTAGGTTTATGTGTATTGCTGATTATGCTCTTATGTATTCCAAGATTCGCTCGATGCTGGGCGAGGATCAATGCCAGGTGGGGCCCGATACCGGAAAAGCCGATGCCGAGCTTGACTTGATGTAGCAGGGGCTGGGCCCAAGATATGTTTATGTGTTATGTGTATGGTATGTGGTAGTTGGGGAGGCTCACTAAGCTTCGTGCTTACAGTTTTCAATTTTGGTTTCAGGTACTTCCGCTAGTAAGGGGAAGAGCTTGGGATGACTGCATGACACACACCACTGTTTTTAGCCTGGGAGGATTCACTCTGATTTATGATATATGGTTTTGATACATTGACATGTTGATGTTGTTTTTGAGATACATGACTATGATTTTTATGTGATAGATGATATGGATAGCTTTTATTACTGGTTTAAAACAAAAAATTTTGGTCTATATTTTTGGGATGTTTCAAGTTGGTATCAGAGCCTTGGTTTGAGGGATTCGGGCACACTTACAGGTGCGTCTGAACTCAAACTAAGGACTTGGTATGAAAATTTTCAAAAGAAAATCATTTTTTTTACAAAAAGAATTTTGAAAAGAGAAAAGAACTTTGAAAAGAGAAAAAGGGTGTGGTGTATGTAATCAGCCGAGCTGAAGTAAGTACTCCCAAATTACCCATACAAGTTTATGTTATGATATTTTTATGAGAACTGCATGCTAGATTAGGGTTAAGGATATAGGAAGGATGCCTTATGTGCCTATTATATGTGTATCAGCTTATTGAACTGCGTGCTAGTACAAATTAGTCAGTATGATGGCCTGAATGTGATATGCTTGATTATGTTTACTCGATATTAGAATGTTGCTTGCTTTGTGCTTTTAGGAGTCCTAGTTATCTTTTACTAACTAGTAAATGCATATGTTAAGTTACATATTGCGAGGATTAAATAATTTCAGAAGGTTAGGTCTAGCTCTATTGCGCAGCTCTTGTTTGAGTCCAACCATTGTAGGGTAGGATCTCTCATCCGAAGAATTATCTAGTCTTAGTGATATGTAATAGTATTCATGAGCTAGTTAGGGGGAGATAGCAGGGACTTCTTATGCAGCTGATAGCGGAGAGTGGGTTGAAGAGTACCCTAGGGCAAGCCTAGGATGAGATTAGCATGAGATCAATAGTAGTAGTAGAAGGGACTTGGTGGAGTCGAGGCAGTTCTTGAGGAAAGTACGTATAGATGTGGAAGGTAGTATGGGCCCGTACTACTGAAAACAGAGGATCCGTACTCGAATCAAGGAAGGCTGAGATGAACCCAAGAAACTTGTAGTATGTGAGATCCCTCGAGATATGACGAGTATACTAATGTTTATTATGGTGTATTTTCAGTATGGTGACGCTACACACTAGGCCGGTTGGCACTTCAGGTACTGGTGAGGGATCAGGCTCGGGCTCTGGAGCCGAGTAGATAGATGAGCAGATGAGGGAGTTCATCTCCTTTGAGATAACACACGGTATTCTTGAGCAGACTCCTGTGATCTTCGGTTCCATCAAGGAGGGTATCTTGAAGCTTATGGATGAGAGATTGAGTGCTTTCCGCACTGAGGTGGCGGCCATGATGGAGACGCGCACACTCACTTTCAGGGAGTTCAGGGCATGTGGAGCTCCCGACTATCATGGGGCTCGGGACCCCATTGCGAGTACTAGATGGTTGGCTGATGTCACCAACGCATTTCGCACCAGTAGATGTCCCGAGGGGTACAAGGTCCGACTTGCGTCCTGCCTTCTCAAGGACAGGGCACGTGATTGGTGGGAGGACGTCGGACGAGCCATTAGGGATGATACTGTTTTCGATGCTATAACCTGGAGTGATTTCTCGACCAGGTTTAGGGCCGAGTTTGCACCTGTGATTGAGGTGCAACAGCTAGCGAGGGAGTTCCAGGATCTTGAGCAAACGACTAAGACTGTGGCAGAGATCACCGCCAAGTTTAGGGAAAAGGTCCCTTCTCGTTCCGCAGTATGTGGCGGACGAGGATATGAAGAAGGCCCGATATCATGAGATGTTGCGGAGTGATATCCGCCAATTTATGAGCCGCTCCAGCTGCAAGACGCTGGAGGACATGATTTCTAGGGCTTGAGAGAGGGAGTTGGATTTTGAGATGGAGAGGAAGAGGAAACCAAATGGGGTTCAGATAGGTAGTTCAGGCAAGAAGCCCAAGGTATCATATCACAGATCGATGATACAGCAGGGCCGCAGCCGGTGTGGCAAGTGCGACAAGATACACGAGGGGGCGTGCAGGGTGAGGAGTTCAGGTTGCTTCAAGTGCGGACAAATTGATCATATGAGCAGGGATTGCACAGCTGCTACCACCACCACAACAGTTTCAGATTTGATTTGCTTTCAGTACAATCAGAAGGGCCACAAGAAGGCCCAGTGTCCGAGTTTGGCAGCAGCAGGACAGGTGGCGGCACCCGCTCTTGCCACGTTGAGGATTACAGATGCCCGTCAGGGCCGGGCAGAGGCGCCTACTGCGATAAGCAGGGCTTTCCAGCTTACTACAGAGGAGGCACGTACGGCTCCCGATGTTGTGACGGGTATGTATTCTCTCCTTATCTCCTTATTTCGTATTGATTATTGCTTATGCTTATGTGTTTGTTATAGGATTGTTCTTAGTGAATGGTATATCAGCCTTGGTATTGTTTGATTCGGGTGCAACCCGATCTTTTTTGTCGCTCGCGCTCAGCAAGCGATTCGTAGGAGCTCCGGGGGAGCTGGATTACCCACTTTATGTGGAGATAGCAGATTACAGGACCATTATGGTTGCGAGGGTTCACAGAGGCTGTACACTACAGTTATTAGATGAGCAGTTTTCAATGGATCTGGTTCCTATTCCCCTACGAGGGAATAAGGTTATAGTAGGTATGGATTGGTTGAGCCCCAATGGGGCAATGATTGACTGCGAGCAGCAGCTAGTGAAGGTTTTGACTCCTAGTGGGGGAGGGTCAGTGATTCAGGGTAAGAGGCCGCAACACGGACCGGTTGTATGTTCAGCAGCGAGGGCGAGGCGTTACCTTCAACAGGGTTGAGCAGGTTATGTCGCTTATGTCATAGATACCCAAGATAAGGGTAAGGCGACAATGGATGATGTACCGGTCGTACGAGAGTACTCGGACGTATTTGTTGGGTTTTGAGCATTCTAACACTCCTATGGTGTACAAGCAACCCTATAAACCTCGGATCTATGTTTTCTCTATTATACATGCAAATAATCAATATTCCAAGGTTTCATCCTAACTAGCATATTATGAAGCAAATATACTACAAAGTTCTAGTTAGATGACATACCTTTGATGTTGCTTGAAGTCTTGAACTTTAAGAGCTTAGCCCCAATAGTGTGGAAGCCTCAAGTGGTATCACAAATCACCAAAACACCTTGGAAGAACTTGAGAGAATATGCATGCTCACTAAAATCGGCCCACACTTTTTTTCACACACTTGTGCCAATTTTGTGAGCCAAGGACCCCTTTATATATTATGGAGGATTAGGGTTACATCCATGTAAACCCTAATACCCATGACCTTTCATTTACATAGGATCCATGGGTTAAAAGCTCCATGGACCATCCATGAAAGCTTAGCCCAACCTAAATGAACTTGGCCCATTCCATATATATAAGAGTCCATATTTAATTAGTTCTTTTTGATCACTTAATTAATTCTAAATTAATTCTTGATCAATACTAATTAAATAATATGATTCCATATTAATATATTAGAACTTATAATATATTAATATATATCATAAATATACTATTCTCAAAAGACTATCCATATAAATTGTGCCGGTGAAGTGCAACCCAAATGGACCATGCCGGGTCGGGTCAAGTACATACCAAATATAGTTATGGACTTAGACATTAATCCAACAGTCTCCCACTTGGATAAGTCTAAAACTATTATTGAGTATGACTTCAAAACCTAACTGGCAATCGTAGCTCTTAAAGCCGCTGTCGAACTCTGACCTTGTCAATGACTTGTCCATTAGATAAGGGATCATATATTCCTCCATTCTAGATATCATATGGACTGAGACATGGATTATAATCATTCTCTTTGTCCATTTGTTGTTTCCCGTTTTTCCGATTACTGATGACTGACTGATTGAACAAATCAAATCAGTCCTGGCTTGGCCAAGCACTCACATGTGTCATCGCTAAATCATCGAGGGGCCCACAGATATCGCTTTTATCCCGAAGGTAAAAGGAATGGATAAACTTCGACTCATATGGCTTGTTCTACTACTTGTTGAATCATACACAAAGGCACGTTTTATAACATCGAGTTACCAAATGCGTTTTCGTGCAATCAATGTATAACCAACTCATAGTAACAACTCATATCTCTAGGTTTGAAGAATATAAGATATTATCGTCTCATGATCACTCGTGATAAAATCCATGAAGTGATTCAAATGAGCGCGGGTTGAATCCAATACTCAGAACTTATGAGCACTCATGAGTGTTGTAGCACCACTTTGTCCACCAACTTGGACCTCTACAAACCAACCCATGACAGTCTTGATTCATATCTACTTCCAACATATGACCGACTGTGGATGGTTTGAATAACTTAATCATTCAGGAAGAGCGACTTAGTTATTCTGGAAGTCAAAACATGCAAAGTGAAACACAAGAATAAATGAATCAAATATGGTATCAAACCCTATGAATATAAATAACACTTTTATTTATCACCATACTGATTACTCATTATTCATTGTTTCGGTTTTATCAACTTTATACTTGAATTAAAAACACTAGTTGTCCCATGCTCCAAGCATGTACACTATGTTTTTCTTAAACAATAGCTTTGCCATACACCAAGTATGCACTCTATGTTTGTCTATGATCCTTACTTTGTGAAATAAACCAATTGAACATAATTTCAATGATTCTAATTTCACACTCCCAAATCCTTATCGAAAAATGTGAGAATTTCAAATTCCTATCATTTATCGAAATCTGTTTAGATTTTAAACTTATATGCACTGACCCTCCTGTAATGAATATGTATAAAGTTACAAAGACTTGTCAACAGTCATTATAAGGTATTCCAATGGAGATCAACTCCATGGAAACTAAGTCTCATATTCAAAGTACATTGCTTTGGACATGCTTCTTGCATTAAGTTTTCTAATTTTACACAGATAACTTCCACCTATGGAGACAAATCCATATTCTCATTTTGACTATCACTTCTGAACAAGAGATGCCTCTTTTCAGAATATGTCAATATGGTCCTTCCAAAATTAGCACTATACTTCCAACTGTCCCTGAGCAACCAATCTTTGGTAAACCTCAGATTGTCCTCGACAATTGCTTAATCATTTTAGTCATATCCAATTCTAGACCTTTTCCCTTGTTAATGCCTCTAGGCATTTGGAAAAATTTAGAAATGAAAAATATTATAGCACATGCAATCGATCCTGTACCCAAAGCAAATGGTACACGATTCATGATGTCTCACATAAAGACATGATTCTAGACCAGTCTTTTGCTACAATATTTTTATTTGCCATGTTTTCAAAATTTGACTATGAAGAGGGATGCCGTAATCATAATCGAATTTTGAGAACGCAATATATAGAATTTCCTTAAGTTGAACCAATCCAACATGAAATTCATATATATATGCTTGACTAAAGATGATTAAGGTCTCAATCTAAGCCTTTAGAACTGAAATGAAGTATATCCTCTCCCTTAATTATAGCAAAACAACTTTTTCAATCCCTGCAGCCTCACGAATTGAAACTTTTATTTTCTATAATTAACATTGCTAACTTGCAACACTAACAATAATTATCATGCTCCCACTAACATGATGATTATTAACATAACACTTATGCTCCCAATAGCTTTGACATGTACTCAGAAATCAGCTGGACTTCTAGAAATCAATACTTTATTGACTTTCTTACCAAAGTTCAGATTTCTGATACGAGATGCTTTGATAAAACTTTATCAAAATCATACACCTTTCCTTAGATAGCATGCATGTGTGTCTAAACAATTTCAGAACTATGAAAAGCGATGCCGTAATCATAGTCTCAATTGTTTAGACCTTTTGTCATCTGCTTCAAATCTACTTGGTGGAAGTGTTTCCTCACCATCATTTTCATGAATCGGAGAGAAACCTTATGACCCTTAGATTTTATGGTGTATGTGTTCTTATCCATGTGAATCGTCAAAACCATAGTCACAAGACAAGGATAATGACAAATCCAAACTCATATGGACTGAACTTATGCAATCTTAACTTCTTGCCACCTGGCAGTACAGGGCCTGCCATTGCTTCCAAGTTGTTATGCAACCAATTGAGAACTTTCAGAACTCCTATGCAAAGCCAACTTTAACTGGAATGGGCACAGAATATGTCAACACGATAGGTTATAAACCTCAAGTCGTGTGCTAGTGAAGAACCTCAGGTTTTATTCTTGATTAGTTCTTGAAATTCTTTTTAGGATCTTTAAGACTCCCACTATCCTCTTGACATATAAGACTATCTTGCCAAATATTCAAGAGATAGTGCGGATTCTTTATCAAGACAAACACTTCACACAATTGGCCTTAGTTGGTCTTTGTTTTATCCAAAACATCACAACTTACCAATTTCAAATGTACAAGAGTAGGACACTTTTACTCTTACATTTGACAAGTGTTTTAAACCTTTCTTTAAGATATGTCACTCAAGTTACAATCTTGGAGTATGACTCTAAGAATTGTTTTGGAACGAAGTATGACTCATCTTCCTGATCTAACCATTTCAACAATTCATGACTCCTCTTCTTAGTCATAAGAATGCACTAAGATGACCTTTAGAGGACTAATTGTGATATGATTTCTAAATCATTAAGATGATCACAAACATGATACTAAAGTACTCTCCCATCTTTTCAGATTTGAGAAACTTTTATCTTTCTGCCTAATTTGATTCTTCCCATTCATTCTGCCATACATTGAGACTTTTCCAATGTTTCAGAATTATACTTAAACTTGTAAGTATAACCATATTTACTAAACTTTAGTAAATCAAATAGTCTTAACGAGCTTTGTGGTGGACATGACCAGTGCACAAGAATGTGTACTCGATCCCTTTAGTCCTTCACTTGACTCACACATCCATGTGAACAAGTAATTAGTCTTGATTTTCCAATGCTTGAAAGTTCTCATTCATCATACTATTCAACTTGCATGATTCCAAGTTTTGGTCCAATTGACACTTGGGTGATGAGGAACTTTCCTGATTTGGAAAATTTAGACACTACCACAAATGAAAGAATCAAATCCATTTTCCAATATTGCTGTCAGTGGAATCATATAAGCAACAATTTTCCACAAATGTCATTGTAAGGATACTTCAAATAAATAAAATTAAACAATTTTCTTTTATTTTAGAACTTTGCGGAAAAACTTATCCTTACAATCCACATGGAAAATTGTTGTTATCTATTCCTTAGCAATATATCATAACTTCTTAAGCAACTGCTCAAAATTCTGATGCGATCGAAATCCACCTTCGCGATCAGAATCAACATATACTTCCTTGAAGATTTCTCTCTATTCTTTGATTCTTAAAACATCAACATGTGACCCAGTCACATCATGTAATGAGGATCTCAGAATAGAACTTAACAGAGTTAGATAATCGGCTCTACCTGATGTAGAGTCAAACTTATTGACTTTAACATCCTTAGGTAAATTTGGCAGCTTTGCAATCCACGCCCCTTCCTTTGGCAAAATAAACATATGGACCCTTTGGTAATGGGACTATCTCAGACTTAGCCTTTTTCTTTACCATTTGGTCAACCGGGTTGACTATGGCCAATCCCTTTCCATTGGGAAGAGAATGCTTTTTCTGGATTTCCAGTGTCACCATTGTCACTGTCCATAAAGTTTTTTGGAAGTTGATCTTCTAATCAAATTTGCTTTACTATCGTTCCAAATCATTGCTGATTCAGCAGCACCAAGCAAATAGATATGATCATTAAGGTTCATGTCATAGTCTGTTTCATAGTAGTCCCAAAGGAACTCACTATGTGACTTAGAAAGTGATTGAACATCCAACTTTCTCAAAACTTTGACACCCAACTCTCCCGGCTTGTCAATATGTGACTTCATCTCTAAGATGTGATCACACATAGACCTTGCTTGCCATTAGGGCTTGAGTGACCTTGAACTTGTGGGTTAGGGAGAATAATTGGAGGAGGTGGAGGAAGAGAAGTATGACTTCCATGAGCCAAACTCGGGAAGTCATATTCATTAGGAAAGCTTGGTTTGGGAAGATCATTGTTGTCTAAACCAGACATCAACAATGGGAGAAATTTACGTAAAGTTGATTTAAGTCCTTAATATAACACCCAATATGATATATTAAGGCTAGGACCAAACAAACTATTTTATAACTTGGAAGAGGGATGCCGTAATCCAAGCTATAAAATATTTGAAGGTAGGTGAATGACGATTCACCAATTTCCACCAAGATAAACGAAATATATTATTAGGTTTTAATTGTTTTTGAAACTCCTAGATTCTTTTGAGATTCATTGAACTTTTCAATGGCATGTTTCAATCTCGAGTGTGCCCTTCAGGTTTTGTGACTGGGATGCCGAGGATCACAAAACAAGGTTTGAAGTAACCATGCAAATATACTTGGTACTCTTAATATTTACCCCTCAATCGATGTGCCGGTTAACCACACACGCTCCAACGATACTATGATAAACATTAAGTTACCCTTTGCCTACCTTGTTAAGTCCAGGTTAGTGTGCCGGTTAACCACACACGCTCCACTAACAGCTTAAACAAAGTGCAAAGTGTAATTTCATGGATTAGCACCTTATTCACATTTTCCTAAGTAACTAAGATTGAGAATTTATAAAAAGTTTAGTTACTTAGTATTTATCATTAATACTTTTAATGAAGGGAGAATTATAGTCCTTGTCCTACCTGTTCGGCTAACGACCCTCCACCAGTCAAGAAAGCGGTGGGTGAGAGTGGACACCCATTAAACTGCCATTTTATAGGCAGTAACCTTATACCCCCCTTATAGACCGGCTTCGTGAATGAGACATACTAATGGTAAGACGACTTGCTCTTATACATATAATATATTAAACTTTTAATATTATAATAGTATAAGGGTGTATTTTAGACATTTAAAATACTTGGTGGTTTAATCTATTAATTAAACTATACTCTTAATTTAATTAAATTTAAACCATGTCATTATGGAATTATTAATTCTCTTTTAATTAAACACTTTAATTATCTATTAATAAAGTCCATAAGAGTTAATTGAATTATTCAATAAAACATCATAATTCCAATTATTAAATTCAAAATTAAAACCATTTAATTAATTGTTTAAGTTATGAACCCAAGAATTTTAGAATTCAATTCTTTTTTTTTATCATAAAAAAACTTTTTCCAAATTCCAAAACTTGAGGGCAAGTTTTGTAACTCTTGAAAACTTTTGGATTCCATAACTTATGGAGTTAAATACTTGTTTTATGATGAAACTTTTCATGTTCCATAACTTAAGAACAAGTTATGGAATTCTTTAAAACATTAAGACCAAGTTTTGTAACTCCATAAAAAACTTTGAATCAATTTTTTTTTAAAAACCTTTTCATATCCATAACTAATGGAGGTTTCAAAAAACTCTTTAGATTAAACTTTTAAAACTAATAAAATAATCATATCATTTTATCTTTTACTAAATTTGACCTAATTCAACTCATATAGCAAATGATTCAAATTTTACAAATAATTAGTTTTTCACAAAAACAAGTAATTATCTTAAAATTTGACAAACGTCATGTTTTTTTTCTTTTTTTTTCCAACTTGAAAATAAAACATTTGCATCAATATAACAGAAAACAACCCATGTCTCTGATACCACTGTTGGGTTTTGAGCATTCTAACACTCCTATGGTGTACATGCAACCCTATAAACCTTGGATCTATGTTTTCTCTATTATACATGCAAATAATCAATATTCCAAGGTTTCTTCCTAACTAGCATATTATGAAGCAACTATACTACAAAGTTCTAGTTAGATGACATACATTTGATGTTGCTTGAAGTCTTGAACTTTAAGAGCTTAGCCCCAATAGTGTGGAAGCCTCAAGTGGAATCACAAATCACCAAAACACCTTGGAAGAACTTGAGAGAATATGTATGCTCACTAAAATCGGCCCACACTTTTTTTCACACACTTGTGCCAATTTTGTGAGCCAAGGACCCCTTTATATATTATGGAGGATTAGGGTTACATCCATGTAAACCCTAATACCCATGACCTTTCATTTACATATGATCCATGGGTTAAAAGCTCCATGGACCATCCATGAAAGCTTAGCCCAACCTAAATGAACTTGGCCCATTCCATATATATAGGAGTCCATATTTAATTAGTTCTTTTTGATCACTTAATTAATTCTAAATTAATTCTTGATCAATACTAATTAAATAATATGATTCCATATTAATATATTAGAACTTATAATATATTAATATAAATCATAAATATACTATTCTCAAAAGACTATCCATATAAATTGTGCCAGTGAAGTGCAACCCAAATGGACCATGCCGGGTCGGGTCAAGTACATACCAAATATAGTTATGGACTTAGACATTAATCCAACAGTATTCCCAGAGGATTTTCCTGGGATACCTCTGGAGAGACAGGTTGAGTTCAGGATTGACTTAGTCCCTGGTACGGCTCCGATAGCCAAGGCACCATATCGGTTGGCTCCTCCCGAGATGCAGGAGTTGTCTATGCAGCTGCAAGAGCTTCTAGACAAGGGATTTATCAGGCCGAGTAGTTCACCATGGGGATCACCAATCCTTTTTGTGAAGAAGAAGGATGGTTCGCATCGGATGTGCATAGACTACCGGGAGCTGAATAAGGTAACAGTGAAGAACCGTTATCCCCTACCAAGGATCGATGATTTGTTTGACCAGCTACAGGGTGCATCTTGGTTCTCCAAGATTGATCCGCAATCAGGTTATCACCAGATGCGAGTTAGAGAGGAGGATGTACCAAAGATGGCTTTTAGGACTCGCTATGGTCATTATGAGTTTGTGGTGATGTCGTTTGGGCTCACCAATGCCCCAGGCGTGTTCATGGATCTCATGAACCAAGTATGCAGACTGATGCTGGATCGGTCTGTGATAGTGTTCATCGATGATATCTTGGTTTATTCCAATACTTAGGAGCAACATGAGGAGCACCTGAGGGAGGTGCTGGAGACACTAAGGAGGGAGAGACTTTTTACGAAGTTCTCCAAGTGTGAGTTCTGGTTGCGCGAGGTGCAATTTCTTGGGCATCTCGTCAACCAGAAGGGTATTCTGGTTGACCCGGCCAAGATAGAGGTCGTGACGCAGTGGGAGGTTCCGAGGTCTCCAAGTGAGATTCAAAGTTTTCTTGGTCTAGCGGGTTATTATCGGAGATTCATTCAGGACTTCTCCAAGATCGCCGTCCCTTTGACCCGACTAACCAAGAAGCCGGTAACATTTCGCTGGGGGTCTGAGTAGCAGGCAACCTTCGAGACTCTTAGACAACGGTTATGTGAGGCACCGATTTTGACTGCGCCCGAGGGAGTTGATGACTTCGTAGTTTATTGTGACGCGTCTATTACGGGCATGGGTGTAGTTTTGATGCAGAGGGGTCACCGTAGGGGTGTAAGTGAGACAAGCCAACTCACAAGAAACTCGAGACCGACTCGGAAAATACTCGAAATCGACTCGACCTTAATCGAGTCGAGCTTGAGCTTGAGCTACTCGAGTACCTTATCGAGCCGAGCTCAAGTACTAAAATACCCAGCTCGTAAAGCTCGCGAGCTTAGTGCAATTTACATATATGCCATTTCTTTATAATTGTTCATTTATAACATATATGCCATTTCTTTATAATTATTCATTTATGACATATATGGTTAATGTTATATTGATATTAGGTGATTAATAGTGGTTTTTTTTGGTAGTTTGGACATTTGCATGTGGAATGTTTAATATTTCTTACTCAATTTAATGATTTTGATTTTTTTTTAAATATTAGTTGAGCCGAGCTCGAGACTGTCGAGTATTTCACGGCCCGAGCTCGAGCTTAAAATCAAGGCTCGAGTCGAGTTCGAGCCGAGTTTCGAGCTCGAGTATTTTAGTCGATCCAAACTTTGAGCTTGGTAGTATTCGGCTCGACTTGACTCGTTTACACCCCTAGGGTCACGTGATAGCTTACGCGTCAAGGCAGCTGAACCCTCACAATGCTAACTATCCGACGCATGATTTAGAGCTGGGGGCTATGGTTTTCGCCCTCAAGATTGGCGACATTACCTCTATGGATTCCGTTGTACTATTTACACAGACCACAAGAGTTTGAGGTACCTCATGGATCAGCCGAATCTGAACATGAGGCAGCGTCGGTGGTTAGATGTGGTGAATGATTATGACTGTGAGATCCTTTACCACCCGGGCAAGGCCAATGTGGTGGCCGACGCCCTGAGCAGCAAGGCGGTGGCGACTCCGATTAAAGACATATGTTTGAGGATGACAATGATTACTCCACTACTAGAGCGGATTAGAGAGGCGTAGGTTGAGGGCCTGAAGGAGGAGCGTCAGAAGTGCGAGCGGATTGTAGGTCGGGTGGCATCGTTTGATTATGACAGTCGAGGGTTGTTGACCCTGCATGGGAGGGTTTGGGTTCCGTATTAGGGCAGAGTACGACATGTTCTGATGGATGAGGCCCATAAGTCGAGGTTCTCCATCCATACTGGGGCGACGAATATGTACGAAGATCTTCGCCCTGATTACTGGTGGCCCTGCAAGAAGCGGGATGTTGCTTGGTACGTGGAGCGTTGCTTGACCTGCAGGAAGGTCAAGGCTGAGCACCAGAGACCACACGATAAGATGTAGCCGTTGGATATTCCCGTGTGGAAATGGGAAGATATCACTATGGATTTCATTACCCAGCTTCCCAGGACTGCACGTGGGGTAGATTCGATATGGATCATCGTGGATCGGTTAACCAAGAGTGCTCATTTTATCCCGATCCAGGAGAGCATATCGGCCGAGATATATG
Source organism: Lactuca virosa (assembly GCF_052849685.1). Taxonomy (NCBI): domain Eukaryota; kingdom Viridiplantae; phylum Streptophyta; class Magnoliopsida; order Asterales; family Asteraceae; genus Lactuca; species Lactuca virosa. The sequence goes on from NC_136432.1 coordinate 72,634,077, forward strand.
TGCGTGAGATAGTGACACGACATGGAGTGCCTATCTCGGTGGTGTCAGACCGAGATGTCCATTTCACTTCCAGATTTTGGAAGCGGTTTCACGAGGAGATGGGTACTCGTCTCCATTTCAGCACCGCTTTCCACCCCCAGACAGACGAACAGAGCTAGAGGACGACACAGACTCTCAAGGACATGCTACACGCATGTGTATTGGATTTTGGTGGCAATTGGGATACATACCTTCCGTTAGCGGAATTTTCTAATAACAACAGTTACCACACCAACATATACCGACCTCCCTTCGAGATGCTCTACGGGAGGAAGTGTAGGACCCCATTCTGTTAGGGAGATGTCAGTCAAAGAATCATGGGGAGTACTGAGGTAGTACTCAAGACTATAGAGTGGATCCAACAGGCCTGGAGCAGGCTCCAGACTGCTCAGAGTCGGCAGAAGAGTTACGCCGACAAGCTACGTTCAGATTTAGAGTTTCAGGTGGGAAATATGGTCCTCCTGAAGGTGTCACCTTGGAAAGGTTGATGGGTTCTGAGCATTCTAACACTCCTATGGTGTACATGCAACCCTATAAACCTTGGATCTATGTTTTCTCTAAAATACATGCAAATAAGAATTTCCAAGGTTTACATCCTAACTAGCATGGCATGGGGAACTTGAATCATAAAATTACTAGTAGAATGACATACCTTTTAGTAGTGGTTGATTGCTTTGAGTTTGAGAGCCTAGCACCAATAGTGTGGATGCCTCAAATGGAAATCACAAATCACCACAAACTTTGGAAAACTCTTGAGAGAATAATGCACATTCTTGAAATCGGCCACCACTCTTGTTCACACACAACTAGTGCCAAAGACTCCTTTATATAGTGTGGAGGATTAGGGTTACATCCATGTAAACCCTAATACCCATGACTCTTCCTTTCCAAGGATCCATGGGTTAAAAGCTCCATGGACCATCCATGGACTCCCATGCAAGCCTAGCCCATACTAAATAAGCATTAGCCGACACCATATAAATACAAGAGCCCATATTTAATTAGTCACCTTTTGATCACTAAATTAATTCTTAATTAATTTAAGATCAATACTAATTACATAATATGATCTCATATTAATATATTATACCTTATAATATATTAATAAATCATAAACATACTATTCTCAAAATATTATCCATACAAATTGTTCGGGTGAAGTGAAACCCAAATGGACCATGCCGGGTCGGGTCAAGTGCATCTCAAATATTGTTATGGACTTAGACACCTTATCCAACAAAGGTGTCATCTGGTTTCGGAAACGGGGCAAGCTGGGCCACAGGTGCATTGGTCCTTTCAAGGTTATAGCCCGGGTGGGCAAGGTGGCTTATCGGTTGGATCTACCAGCAGAGCTCAGTCAGATCCACAACACTTTCCATGTTTCCTAGTTGCAGAAGTGCTTTTAGTGGATGATTCAGCAATTGTGCCCTTGGAGGATATTTAGGTTGACGACAGCCTGAACTACATCGAGAGACAGGTGGCGATTATGGATTGCAAGACGAAAACCTTGAGGAACAAAGTTGTTCAGTTAGTGAAGGTGCAGTGGCAGCACCGCAAGGGTTTGGAGTGGATGTGGGAGCCCGAGGAGAAGATGAGGGAGCACTATCCATAGTTGTTTTCAGATGCAACAGACTTCGAGGATGAACTCTAAGACAAGTGGGGGACAATTGTAACGCCTGGTTCCTGGTATGCATTTAACTTATTTATTTATTCATTTTAGGAGAGGGACTCGACGAGTTGGTGGCCCTAACTCGTCGAGTAGAAGGCAGATTATGCACGAGGTTTAAGTTATCTACTCGACGAGTCAAGAGCCCTCGACTCGGCGATTAGATCGGCCAGAATGACACACTAATTTTGATGGGTTTTGAGCATTCTAACACTTCCTAAGTGTACATGCAACCCTAATAACCTTGGATCTATGTTTGTCTAATAATCATGCAAAGTTGAATTCCAAGGTTATATTCCTATCTAGCATACATGGGGAACATTTTTAACTTGAATGAAAGATAGAATAACTTACCTTGTTGTTGATTATGATCCTTGAAACCTTGTGAGCCTAGCACCCCAAGTGTGATGCCTCAAATGCTTCACACAACACCAAATGCAAAGGAGTAAACTTTGAGAGAATCTTACACTTGCAAAATCGGCTCTAGCCCTCTTGTTTCTTAGTGTAGCCTATTTTGGTGGAGAATGGGTTTCTTATATAGTGTTGAAACATCTAGGGTTACACCATGTAAACCCTAATGTGTCATGACTCTTCATTTTCATGACCCATGGGTTTGTAACTCCCATGGAGCATCCATGGAGCATCCTATGGGTGGAACCCAACTTGATAATCCATGGAGCCTCTTAGCCCACTATATAAGATATGGAAGATTTACATAATCTACCCATATATTTAATTAGTTATCTTTTGATCACTTAATTAATTCTAAATTAATTCTTGATCAAACTAATTAAATAATATTATTAATATATTAGAACTTATAATATATTAATAAACCATAAGTGTTATTTCTCTCATTTTAGTTTATCCAATTGCATGGTGCCATGCAACCCAAATGGACCATGCCGGGTCGGGTCAAGTACATACCAGAAATAGTTATGGACTTAGACACCTTATCCAACAGTCTCCCACTTGGATAAGTCTAATAACTATAACTGCAACACTTCAGGAACCGATCGGCAATCGTAGCTCTTTCAAGGTCTCTCGGAACTGAGAAGATGATGATACGCCATTTAAGATAAGTGATCATATAATCCTCTGTTCTAGATATCAGCCGGACAAATACATGGAACAATGTCTTACTTATTGTCCAGCAGTTTGTTTCCCGATTTCCGATTTGTTTGACAAAGAACTTAATTGAACACATCAACTTAGTTCTGACCGGGCCCGGTACATAGGTCAAAACAAAATCATCGAGAGGCCCAGATATCAACTTCTAATCCAAGAAGGAACAGATAAACTTCGACTCATATGTTTGTTCTACCACTCATTGAATTATACACAAAAGCACGTTTTATAACATCGAGTTACCAATGCGTTAACGTACAATCAATGCATAACCAACTCATAAGTAACAAATCATATCTCTAGGTTTGAAGACTTATATGATATTACCGTCTCACGATCACTCGAGATAAATTCCATGAAGTGATTCCAGTGAGCGTGGGTTGAGTCCAATGCTCAGAACTTATGAGCACTCATGAGTGTTGTAGCCATGTCCAACAACTTAGACCTCTGCAACCAATCATGACAGTCTTGATTCATACCTACTTCCAACATATGACCGACTGTGGAGGTTCAAATAATATGATATACCAAACATAATTATTCTGGAAGTCAAAACATGCAAAAGAAATATAGTAAACGATCGACAAGAGGTAGCAACACTTTACTCATAAATAAAACACCTTTTATTCATCATCTAATGTCAATTACACTTTACAAATTTCAAGGTTATCTAACTACTAAATCTAATATCATCCTTCAGCCCAATGCTCCGAGCATGCTGGAGATGCTTAACCCGAGTCAGTCCCTTCGTGAGGGGATCTGCTGGATTCTCATCCGATGATACCCTCTTTGCCACAAAGAGTCCTTCTTCTATTCGATGTCTGATGAAATGGTATTTTCTATCGATGTGTCTGGATCTCCCGTGATCCCTTGGTTCCTTGGCTAAGGCAACTGCACTTTCACTATCACAGAAAATTTCCATTAGCTCTTTAATAGCTGGTACAACTCCAAGGTCTCCAATGAAGTTCTTCAGCCATATCGCCTCCTTTGCTGCCTCGCTAGCTGCTATATACTCTGATTCGCAAGTTGAATCAGCCACTGTCTCTTGCTTGGAACTCTTCCAAGAAATTGCTCTTCCATTTAAGGTAAAGACCCAGCCTGGCTGAGAGCGGAAATTATCCCTATCAGTCTGAAAGCTAGCATCACTATACCCTACAACTCTCAAGTCTTCACTCCCACCGAGGGTAAGGACCCAATCCTTAGTCCTCCGTAGGTACTTGAGGATATTCTTTACCGCAGTCCAGTGTGCCTTGCCAGGGTTCCCCTGATACCTGCTAACCATGCTCAAAGAAAAGGCTACATCATGTCGAGTACACGTCATAGCATACATGATCGATCCTACAGCCGAAGCATAAGGTATTCGACTCATATTTGCTATCTCAGCCTCAGTACTAGGGCTTTGTGTCTTACTCAATCTGGCGTTACTCTGGATGGGTAACTCTCCTTTCTTGGAGTCCTGCATGCCGAATCTCTTCAGCACCTTATCCAAGTAGGTACTCTGACTAAGTCCAATTAGTCTTTTACTCCGGTCTCTCAAGATCTTTATCCCTAGAATATAGGCAGCTTCTCCTAGGTCCTTCATAGAGAAACACTTCCCATGCTAGGACTTAACTTCCTGCAGAGTTGGGATGTCATTTCCTATGAGTAGTATGTCATCCACATACAATACCAAAAATCTAACTATACTCCCACTAGCCTTGACATATACACAAGATTCATCTTCACTCCTAGAAAAGCCAAATTCTTTGACTTTCTCATCAAAGCAAAGATTCCATCTGCGAGGTGCTTGCTTTAACCCATAAATGGATTTCTCAAGCTTACACACTTTATTAGGGTACTCTGTTTTGACAAAACCCTCTGGCTGACTCATGTAAACATCCTCAGCCAACTTTCCATTAAGGAAAGCGGTTTTGACATCCATTTGCCATATTTCATAGTCATGAAATGCAGCTATGGCTAACAGAACCCTAATAGACTTAATCTTGGCCACTGGAGAAAAGGTCTCATCATAATCAACTCCCGGAGTTTGTGAGAAACCCTTTGCAACCAGTCGTGCCTTATAAGTGTGTACATTACCATCCATGTCGGTCTTCTTCTTGAAGATCCATTTGCACCTTATAGTCTTACGACCTGGTAAATTCTCAACCAAGTTCCAAACTTGATTGTCATACATGGACTGTATCTCGCTGTCCATTGCCTCTTTCCACTTGGCTGACTCAGGGCCTGCCATGGCTTCCGCGTAACTGTTAGGTTCATCCAGACCTATCAGTGTCTCATCACTGATAAGTGTATCACCTTCCGCAGTAATATGGAATCCATAGTAATGCTCAGGTGCATTCCTAACCCTTGTGGAACGCCTCAGAGGTACAGACTTGTCAATTGGCTCAACAGAAGTTTCCTCCTCAAGTTGAGTGCTAGGGTTTGAAGTTCCTTCACCACTTGACTCTTGAATTTCTTCAAGGTCAACTTGCCTCCCACTGTCTCCTTGGCTTATGAACTCTCTCTCTCGAAAGAACGTCCTCCTAGCTACAAAGACCACATTCTCACTAGGTCTGTAGAAGAGGTAACCAAAGGATTTCTGTGGGTAGCCGATGAAAATACACCTCTCACTTCGAGGTTCGAGCTTATCATGAGTCTCGCGTCTCACGAAAGCCTCGCAACCCCAAATCTTAATGTGGTCTAGTTTGGGTACTTTACCAGTCCACATCTCATGAGGAGTTTTGGCAACTTTCTTTGTGGGAACTAGATTAAGGATATGGGCGGCAGTCTCTAAGGCATACCCCCAAAATGAGATTGGTAGCGAAGCTCGACTCATCATGGAACGAACCATATCCAACAAGGTTCGATTACGCCTCTCAGCTACACCATTCAACTGCGGTGTCCTGGGAGGTGTCAATTGTGAGACAATCCCACATTCCCTAAGATAGTCGAGGAACTCTGAACTAAGATACTCACCACCTCGATCGGATCGAAGCATCTTAATGTTCCTGCCCAATTGATTCTCGACTTCCTGTTTAAACTCTTTAAACCTCTCAAAAGTCTCTGACTTATGCTTGATTAAGTAGACATATCCATATCTACTGTAATCATCAGTAAAAGTCAAATAATAACGATTAGCATCCCTTGTGGCATGTTTGAAGGGCCCACACACATCCGTGTGTATAAGATCCAACAAACCTTCACCCCTCTCACAAGAACCTGTGAAGGGTGACTTTGTCATTTTTCCAAGTAAGCATGATTCGCAACTATCATCTGACTTTAGGTCAAATGAGTCCAATACTCCATCTTTTTGGAGTTGGCCTATGCATTTCTTGCTTATATGTCCAAGACGACAATGCCATAATGATGCTTTATCCAAGTTATTATCATTAACAGAATCAATACACAATACATTATTTCCTAAGTTATCAACCACAGATACAGTTTCATACACACCATCACAAGGTAATGCTTTAAAATAAAGAACATTATTAAAGAAAGCATTAATCGAACCAACTTCATTATCAAATGAAAAGGTGAAACCTTGTTTATACAATGCATGAAAGGAAATAATATTTCTTGCCATTTCTGGCGAATAACAACATTTATTCAAATCTAAACTAAACCCACTACTTAGCGATAAAGTATAAACTCCAATCTTGGTGACAGGTAAAGCTTTCCTATTCCCCATGATTAAGTTTATTCTTCCATGCTCCACATTCTCACTTCTTCTTAGTCCCTGCAAATCAGAACATATATGAATACCACAACCGGTATCAAGGACCCAAGAGTTAGAATGGGGTGAGTTATTAGATAAGATAGTGTAAATACCTGCATGGTTGGGTTTAACTTTCCCATCCTTCACATCTTGCTTGTACTTTGGGCAGTTCCGCTTCCAATGTGACTTTTCATGGCAATAGAAGCATTCAGCCTCTTTAGGGTCAGAAGAAGGAGTGACAAAACCTTTCTTGGTTCCACTTGAAGAAGATCCATCAAGGGTCCTAGCCTTGGTACCCTTCGAAGAGCTCTTCCTCTTCTTCCCTCTACCTTTCCCGATTTCCAAAACCGGGGCGGAGTTTGGAGTAGGAGTGTTAACAACCGACTTACCCTTAAGACCTGTTTCTGCGGTCTTGAGGAGTCCCTGAAGTTTGCTGAGTGTGACCTCTTCCTTATTCATGTGATATGTCATGCGGAATTGATCATAGCACGATGGTAAGGAGTGCAAAATGATATCTATTGCAAGCTCCTCAGGGAAGTTCACATTAAGCTTCAGCAATCGATCCACATACCTTTGCATTTTCTGCATGTGGCTCGTGACGGATTCCCCGTCCTTCATCATGGTTGTTATGATAGAGCATATGATTTCATACCTCTCTTGTCGTGCACTTTGATGGTATCTTTCCATCAGATCTTGGTGCATTTCAAAAGGGTAGAAGTCCTCATAGGACTTTTGGAGTTCCGCTGTCATGGTGCCCAACATGATGCATGCCACTTTTGTAGCATCCCTTTCATGTGCCCGGAAGTCAGCGATCTCCTGGGGAGTTGCAGTGGTCTCATCAATCTCCTTAAGCTCCTTGTCAAGGACATATTCTTTGTCCTCGTAGCGGGTAATCATCCTGATGTTTCTGATCCATTCATTGAAGTTGGATCCATCAAAAGTGACTTTCCCACACAAGTTCATAAGGGTAAAGGAGCCATTAGGATTAGAGCCAGAAGCAGCATTGTTTGAAGACATCTAAAAGAAGAGAACAAGATTAGTTTAGATATTAAGAGAGTCCTTAATAAAACACCCAAATGTAATATTAAGGCTAGGATCCAATCACAATATATTATAACTTAGAAGAGGTATGCCGTAATCCAAGCTATAACATATTTGAAAGGTAGGTGAATGACGATTCACCAATTTCCACCATGAAAAACGAAATATAAATATTAGGTTTTTAATTGGTTCTTAGAAATTCCTAGATTCTTTTGAGATTCAATGAACTTTTCAAAGGCATGTTTCAATCTCGAGTGTGCCCTCCAAGTTTTGTGACTGGGATACCGAGGATCACAAAACGAGGTGTGAAGTAACCATGCAAATCACTTGGTACACTCAATGTTTATTACTCAATCGATGTGCCGGTTAACCACACGAGCTCCACCGACCTATAATAAACTTTAAGTCACCCTTTACCTACCTTGTTAAGTCCAAGTTAGTGTGCCGGTTAACCACACGAGCTCCACTAACGACTTAAACAAAGTGTAAAGTGTAATTTCATGGATTAGCACCTTATTCACATTTTCCTAAAGTAACTAAGATTGGGAATTTAATAAAAGCATTTAGTTACTTTATAATATTCATCATACTTTTAATGAGAATTTATAAGTCCTTGTCCTACCCGTTCGGCTAACAACCCTCCACCGATCAAGGAAGCGGTGGGTGAGAGTGGACACCCATTAAGTTGCCATTTTATAGACAACAACCTTATACCCCCCTTATAGACCGGCTTCGTGAATGAGGCGTACTAGCGGTAAGACGACTTGACGTTATACATATATATATTAGTAACTTATAATATTATAAAGTATAAGGGTTGAATTTTAACTTTTAAAATTCTAAGGGTTGGAACTAAAGTTTTAATCAAGACTTTACATGTTCCAAAACTTGAGGGCAAGTTTTGTAAACTTCCAACACTTTTCATTTCTTATAACTTATGAATTAATTGAGTAATAAAAATGAAGACTCTTCATTTTTATAACTCTTGTGTTCTTTTAATGGCTTTAATAAAAGTGAGACTTTTGGTTTTCCATAACTTGAGGACAAGTTATGGACTCCATTAAAACACATTATGATCATGAATTAAACTACCATGAAGGTTACAAACAATTCCTATGATCATCTAATCTTCATAAGTTCAAGAACATGAATATGAACACTTTCAAGAATCAAAAATTACACTTAAAAAAAACTTGTAATTTTAATAATTGCCATTGTAAATGGATTATCATAAACATTACACCATCTAAAACAAGCTTTAAAACATCAAAACAGTTTAGGGTAATGTTTCTAGTCCATTTCCAGCAACAAATGTGCAAACTTTCATACGAGCAGAAAACAGAAAAACGATTTTTTTTTCAAGCTGTTTGCACAAAAAAAAAACAACAAACAAACCTAGGCTCTGATACCACTGATGAGTTTTGAGCATTCTAACACTTCCTAAGTGTACATGCAACCCTAATAACCTTGGATCTATGTTTGTCTAATAATCATGCAAAGTTGAATTCCAAGGTTATATTCCTATCTAGCATACATGGGGAACATTTTTAACTTGAATGAAAGATATAATAACTTACCTTGTTGTTGATTATGATCCTTGAAACCTTGTAAGCCTAGCACCCCAAGTGTGATGCCTCAAATGCTTCACACAACACCAAATGCAAAGGAGTAAACTTTGAGAGAATCTTACACTTGCAAAATCGGCTCTAGCCCTCTTGTTTCTTAGTGTAGCCTATTTTGGTGGAGAATGGGTTTCTTATATAGTGTTGACACATCTAGGGTTACACCATGTAAACCCTAATGTGTCATGACTCTTCATTTCCATGACCCATGGGTTTGTAACTCCCATGGAGCATCCTATGGGTGGAACCCAACTTGATAATCCATGGAGCCTCTTAGCCCACTATATAAGATATGGAAGATTTACATAATCTACCCATATATTTAATTAGTTATCTTTTGATCACTTAATTAATTCTAAATTAATTCTTGATCAAACTAATTAAATAATATTATTAATATATTAGAACTTATAATATATTAATAAACCATAAGTGTTATTTCTCTCATTTTAGTTTATCCAATTGCATGGTGCCATGCAACCCAAATAGACCATGCCGGGTCGGATCAAGTACATACCAGAAATAGTTATGGACTTAGACACCTTATCCAACAAATTTCGGGGTTTTGCACCCTATTTAAGCATCTTAATCCCCACCCATTGGCCTGATTTACAGCCTCCTTGTCCTAAACCCTAATCCACAAAACCCTAGAGCTTTTCTTGAGTGTGTGAGCCATTTTGAGTGATCTTTATGCACTTTTGAAGCTTGTGGAAGAAGAAGAAGATAGAGGGCTCAAGAGGGAAGGAGTAGATCCAGAAGCTACGGTCAATTTGCTACATTTTCTGGTAATCAAGTCTCTAACTTGATCATTCTTTTCTTAGATCTAATTACTCCCATTTTATGAGGGTTTTGGTTCAAGAACCTTGGCCTTTGGAATTTGGACGTCCCAAGTGACTTATATTTCAGATCTGGGATCTAGGAGGGGTTCCATAGCATAAAGGTGCAAACTTTATGACCATGGAAGCCCCATGCAAGCTTTTAAGCATTTATATGACATTTTTAGCCCTAAAAGGCCATGCATAGAAGGAAAGCTTGGAACTTTACGTGTCCAAGTAGTGTTAGGGGTTTAGATCTGGAGTTGTAAGCTTTAGTTTGGTGTATGGAAGGGTTAAGGACCAAGTTCTAGGTCCCAAGGAATTAGGGTTTGAGCTAAACCCTTTAAGAAGTAGTGTTAAGGGGTAAAGTCAAAAACTTTACCCTTAAAAGGACATTTTCAAAGTTATTGTGAAGTATGAAGCTTGCATCTGAAGTGTAGGGGCTTAATCCATTAAGATAGCCCAAGCAGACAGGGGAACTCGGCGAGTCCAGTAACGGACTCGACGAGTTGAAGCCGGGTTGTCCCGATTGTATGCCAGGTAGAACTCGACGAGTCTGTGAAGGGACTCGACGAGTTGACTCGGTTGACCAAGAGTCTGAGTAGTACAGGAACTCGCCGAGTTGGGTTGACTGGGAGTTGACCTTGACTTTGACTTTGACCAGGATGTTGACTTTGACCAGGGGTAAAATGGTCATTTTACCATAAGAAGGATTATCAGATTTTGATTAAGTGTTATTGTGAAATTGATAGTCGGGGAGTCGTTGGAGCAGCCGTCAGAGATTCCTCACACGAGATTTCACAACTAGCATTCGAGGTGAGTTTCCTTCAGTAGGAACGGGTCTAAGGCACCAAGGCCGGCCCGGTTAGTTGGTAGTAGTTCCGGACTATGGTCCGATGCCGGGCGGGGCCCGAGGAATGTTTAAGTGTTATTGTTATGTGCTTAGGTTTATGTGTATTGCTGATTATGCTCTTATGTATTTTGAGATTTGCTCGATGCCGGGCGGGGCTCGATGCCGAGCTTGACTCGATGTAGCAGGGGCGGGGCCCAAGATATGTTTATGTGTTATGTGTATGGTATGTGGTAGTTGGGGAGGCTCACTAAGCTTCGTGCTTACAGTTTTCAGTTTTGGTTTCAGGTACTTCCGCTAGTAAGGGGAAGAGCTCGGGATGACTGCATGATAGACACCACCGTTTTTAGTCTGGGAGGATTCACTCTGATTTATGATATATGGTTTTGATACATTGACAGATTGATGTTGTTTTTGAGATACATAACTATGATTTTTATGTGATGGATGATATGGATGGCTTTTATTACTGGTTTAAAATGAAAATTTTTGGTCTATATTTTTGATATGTTTCATCCTCTCTCTCTCTCTCCTATATATATATATATATATATATATATATATATATATATATATATATATATATATATATATATATGAACTCCTAAAGGTTAGAAACTCTAGGAACTTATATTTTATAGTTATTAAAATACAAATAATTATTAAATGTGTTAAAATCTTTTTCTTTTTGTCTTTTTTGGTAAGAAAATGACAAAATCGTCATTTTTATAGTATGATATTTTAATTCATACACTCATTTACAATTCAAACAATCATTCATATTTTAACACAAAATTCATACAAAATTCCAACTTAATACAATATAGTCACTTTTTGATATTAAAATTCATTCACTATTTAATAAACAAAATTCACAACTTAATACAATACATTCACACATTATTACACAATATTCATGAGATCAAATAATCATTCATAAATTATTACATAATATTCATGAGATCAAATAATCATTCATAAATTATTATATAATATTCATGAGGTCAAACAAACCATTCTCAATAATTATAAAAACTTATATAAAATTCACAACTTAATACAAAATTAAATATATACCCTCAAAACTTAATACATAAAAAATACACATGAAGGTAGTTAGAAAATTTATTGAATTAGATTTGCGGTCAAGAATCCGGTTAAACACGTATCAATCAATAACAATTCACATGCATACTTGCCCTTCTCTCTACTCTCCTTAAGGTGGTAGAGACTCCAGCTTAGCGAGCCCCCTAGCGAGCGCTAGGGGGCGGTGTTCCAACTCCTTGGCGAGCCTTGGCGACCTTCCTTGGCGACTCGACTCCATGTACCCTTGATGTATTTGTGTGTTACTTATGATAACCATATGTACTTTCATCTGTTGCATGTTTCAGAAATGTCATCGCTCCCAATACATTTAAAATTTGCATCATTTATATAACGAGTCATGAAACCTCGTTTCCAAAATAATTCCCAGTGTTGCTTAAATTTTCTCTTTAGCTAATCGTACTTTCATAACCAAGTCTTTAAGCGTATAACCTAACAGGCTAACATTCACTCTTAAAAGCTATCCAACATCATTACTAAATACCAAATATCATGTTGGTCCATTCTTTGTTACCTTTTGCATGCTTCCACTTTAGTTGTACTTGGGATACATCCTTCAATGCTAAAGATACAATCCATTAAAGCATGTACTATAGAGGATTGTATACTTATATCTCATTATGCTTCCCGACACTGGATATTCCCACTCATCATATATTTGTGGATGTTAAACAATTCTTCTAATAAGAAAAATACTAATTATGGTTACTAGTTCCACTTATTATGATGTTCTAGATGCTAGAGTGATTAACATTGACTGTTTCATTTTATTTTTTTGTTTTACTAATTCCGACCCGTTTACCTAAAAATGGGTTAAATCTTGGTCATATTTTTTCTCCGAACATGTCAAATGGGCCACATTTAAAAAACTTAATTAAAATTAAACCGAGTCGAAAGTCGTCCAAAGTGTTCAAGTGCTTACAACATTGCAAATGGCCTAACTAAAAAAGCTGGATTATTATTTTTTTCAATAATTCGTATAATCATATAAAATACAGCAATTATTAACCTTGTTGTTTGGATGCAAGTTGTCTCCCTAAAAGAGGTAGAAATAACTTGCAGGCAGAAATTGATGTTCTAAATGTGACTTATGGTTTATGGGCACTTGTACAGGAGATTCCAATTAGGTGAGAAGTGTATCAATAGACTTATGTAAAAGCATATTTGTCACACATATTATATACAATGTGGTATCCTAAAGTTTTGCCCTCTGAGGAAAATATGAACTACTTTTTATACACTTTTCAGGTTCTTTATCACCTCAACCTCTAATTTGCACTTACTGCCTTTGTTGACTATTTATTACCATTACAGAACTCTCCTTAGAGGCATGTTTATGTCGATATCTAACTTTATGATCTTCAAATTTGAATTTTATTACTTGGATTCATGGTCCCAAAAGCTTCCTTTTGACTATTTTTTTATACCTATTTTGACCATAAGCATTCGGAAAAATGGAAGCTTGAGAGGGGGGTGGGGCCTTGGGAGTGAGGTTACAAATATTGGTAGGAAAACCATGTGATTAAATGTATGTTTTCCATAATAATACTAGTCTTCCATCTCATTATATAATATAATGAATCTCAAAATGATCATAAAAGTCTTGTTTAACGAAATTATAAATTAATTTTGCATATTCGTGATCATGCATTGTAGTAATACGAGAATAGATGTTTTATATTGTTATTAGCATCTCATTACAATTACTTGGAGTTTCAAAATGATCACGGAACTTTAAATCAATTTTACATATTCGTGATCATGCATTGTAGTATACAAAATGGATTTTTATATCGTTATTATCCAAGGATATCTTAAATTTTTGATTTTTGACAAGTATTCATAAATTTTTATTTATTTGATAAGTCATTGTCATTTTCTCTTTTTAAAATTTTCAAACCAATATTGGAAAGAAAACCATGTGATTAAATATATGTTTTCCATAATAATAATAGTCTTCCATCTATCTCACTATAATTCAAATAAGTCTCAAAATGTTATAAAATTCTTGTTTAACAAATTTTAAATTAATTTTATATATTTCGTGAGCATGAATTATAGTAATATAATGGAATTTTTATATTGTTATTAGCATAGGGTATCTTAAGTTTTTGAATTTTTGTTTTGCCACGTATCCATAACTTTTTTATTTATTTGATAAGTCATTGTCATTTTCTCTTCAGAATTTTCAGCCCACTATATATAAATCCTCATTTCACGAAGAACTTTTGTCTCTTGACTTATGGTTATTGGTTTAATGATTTGGTCATATCATTTTTGAAAAAAGATATGATTTTAAAGGGTAGGTTCCCAACATGCTTCCTTCGATGCAACCTTAATCACATCACTTCAATGCAAGCAATGATCTCACATTCTCACCTTCTTCTGGATACTTTGTTACTTATTTTACTTTATTTTATTTTATTATTTAACTTTTAAATATAGCATTTGATCTTTGATTTGGGAGATGGTCAATGTGATCGAAGTTTATCAACTATCATTACATATATCTGGATTTAATAAAGTTATTAAGGTAAGTTTTTTTATATGGTGTTTGTTTGACTTAATGAGACAAAAGCTTTATTCAGCAAACCGTATAAAGGTTATTTCATATTTGTTTATGAGTTATTTAGAAGAGACATTTATTTATTGATCGTGTCACTTTCTTTATTTATTTGTAAGGCACTTGCTAGGAAACTCTTTGGACCACAAGTTGGACCCAGTAGATTTTACATCTTGTGGAAAATTCTTTTGTCAACTTTGAAATGATTAGATATAAAGTAATCATATTATAATGATTTATGCGTTTATGTTTCGGGCTTTCAGGCTAAGCGAGTACGTGATATTGTAGCTGTGTATGGGTGAAAAGTGAAATGGCATTAAAATTTTAGTAATAGATATTAAAAAGTTGCATATTAATTTTAGTTGTACGAGTCTTATATATATTTAAAAAGAGTTTTTATGGACATGTCACATATTTCAGGCCCGAAACGAGATAAAAGAAAAATACCCATTAAAGTCATAACTATTAGTTCAAATTATCAATGCTCGTTTGACATATTTTATTAAATCACATTTTCCTCTTTTGGATTCCAAATAATTGTTTTTTTTTATGAAACGTTGCAATATTATATTGTATTAATATTTATGATTATTATAACAATTAACAAAAAAAAAAGTAGTAATAAAACTTTATGGAATAGTATAACCTAGAGCTGGAATGCTGTAATTGTCGATTAGAATCGGCATTTTTTGTGTAATTGCCTCAATGTTATATCTTCAAATATCATGACACTGCTACAAATAAATACCCCAAATAAAATGAATCAAGGAGTCTTGTCGAATTCCATGATCCAGTTATCAAATCTATTCTAATAAATGAATGAATGTTTTTTTTGTCATATGTCATATTTTTATTCAATTTGTCAAATATGTCATTTTGTGGTTATTTTGAATTAGTTTTTTTTTCACATGTCATTTTATGAGTTTTTTCAATTTTATTAAATTTCATATAATATTTTAATATAATAATTAGGGCTGTTCACCATTTGGTTATAACCGAATTGTCCAATTGGACAATTTGAATTGGACTATTTGGTTAAAATACTCAGATTTTTGGATTAATTTTTAGTTAACCGAATTATTATTTTGGATTTCAGATAGGTTTTGGTTTATAAAATAAGAACCGAATAGTCCAAAAAAACCGAATAACAACTTATTATTTATTTATAATATATATCTTTAATCATTTATAAAATTACTAAATTATTTGTTTAAGTATTAGAAACTTTCATCCAATATAATACCTTAATATACACTTCTTATCAAAAGTTTTTTGGCAATGAAATATTAAAATATAATCAGTTTTACTTAATAGTTGTTTATAAATTATAGTTCATAACTAAAAGGTTTTTCTATTTACTTTTATAGAGTTGACTAATATTTTATGTTATATATTTTTAAAATGTCTCGCCTCTTAAAAACCGAATTGAAAAAACCGATCCAACCGAATTGTAATTTGGTTGGATCAGATCGGATTTGAATTTAGTTTCCACTATTCGGATCCATGTTTTGAAAATCGAAATCTAATTGGATTTACTTGAGCGGATCGGATTAAACCGATCAATCAAAACGAACACCCCTAATAATAATTGCAATAAATGTAGTAATAAATTGATATCAATTTCATTAATGAACTTACCTTTTAATTTCAAAATTTTCAAATTAAAGCTTATTAGTTTCTTTTATTTATTTATTTAAATTTAAATTTAAAAGAGAAAAAAACATTTCAATTATAATAATTCATTATTATTTTTATTTTCTTATAAATTCAAAGTTCATAAATATTTTGTCATTTATATTTAATAATTTTTTTTAAAAATTAACTCATCTAATACTTGAGTCTCATAAATAGTTACTAATGAATGAAGAATATTTTGATACTCAATCCATTTTTTTAGAAAGCCCAACATAAATAGAAACAACAAGCTAATATTTTGAATTTCTAAAAATACTAAAACCCAAATAAACCTAAACAAGTCATATATAAACTATAATCAGATATGAATTAATTTTCAAAAAAAAAACCCAGCATAAAAAGAAATAATGAGTCAATATTTTCAATTTCTAAAAACCTAAAACTGAAATAAACCCAAACAAATCACAAATGAACCATAATCTGATAAGCAATCTATTTTGTAGAAAAACCCAAATAAACCTAAACAAGTGAACAATATCCAATTCAGAATCCTAATTTCATTACACAAGTGATATACAATTATCAATAAGAAGAAGGAAACAAAAAAATATATGTTTACTGGTGGGATGTCAAGTCCACCAAGCAAATTACACCCTTTGTTTGCAAATAAAACGTAATATAATGGTAAAAAGGGGTATCGATCATCGGGGAAATAGTTGTATTCAATCACCAATACAATCTAAAAGAACTATTGTAAATAAACTAACTAACTACAATTAAACTAAAAGGGGGGGGGGGTGTTATGATTGCTTGAAAACTAAAAGACTTGAATAACTAAAAACTTGCAATTAAGCAAGATAGTGAGATGCTCACAAAGTGGAGAGAGTTGGTTAACTAAGGCAATTCAACACAATGAACATTTGTGTGCTTATCATTAGGATTCAACATGAAGCTTATCATTCATCCCAAATTGGTTATAGCAATCATGAAGCATGATATGCCAAGATTCCTCTTAGGTAGTATGGAGGTTGGGGAAGCCCACAACACACCCTCTTAATCAAGATCAAAGGTTTAATTGAAGCAATTGAACCCAAAAAGTTAATTAGCCTTAAGAAAAAAGGAATCCCCAATTCCTAGAGGATGTCAATGCTTACACATCCATAAAGGAGCTATGATTCATAAACTAGAGATGATTTTTACCATCATAAAGCCCTTGTTCTAAGTTAATTCAATGATTCAATGCAAAACCAAAGAAATAAACTAACAATAACTCATTCAAGTGCCAAGCTCATGATCAAAGCATTAAACAAGCATAAGAAATATGATCTAGAACCATAAACATAAGATAATTGATAATCTAGCATGAATCCTTCAAAAACCCACAAACATTCAAAGGTTTTAACCAAAGTTAACCAATATAAAGAGTTTAGCCACTCATGGCAATAGAACAACAATAATAAAAGTCTAATTGCATAAAGAAACTACCAAAAATCTTGGAAAGATGAAGAGAAATGAGTCTTGAGCTTCCAAAATCGCCTCCTCCAGGTCTCCAATGGTGTAAAATCGAAGTTATGGCTGCTAGGTCTGATCCCCCAAGGTAATGGCAAGCCAAATGACCAAAATGCCCAAACTGGGCAGTTGCGCGGGTACTCGCGCGACGAAAATTCCACCCACGCAAATGTTGCTGTAATGCTATTGGTCCTTCATTCCACCACTCCACCCTTCCACTACCAAAGATTCCTTTGGTCCCCTCCATATCCATGTGATTCAAATCAACCAATCATCTTTTAGCTTCAAATGTGGATGCTCCAAACCCAAAATTAATTATCCATGATCCATCTTCACAAGCCCACTTCATCCAAGCCTTTATCTTTTTAAGCCCAAATCTTCTTTGGTGGATCCGCCAAGCCCAATAGCGCCTCGAGAGCCCACAAGTCCGTCTTCACTCTAATCCACAATCGCGATAAGCTCCAAAACCCTGCAAAATTCCTCATGCAACATAAAAAACACCCGGTACGATCCATACTAAAGAAAAATAAATAAAATACAATGCAATAATGATAAAAAGATCTAAAAATCTAAAATAAACTAATAAAAATAAGGAAATAAAATAAGCTATCAAATCACCCCAAGCTTAAACCTAACTTGTCCTCAAGTTAGAACAAGACTAAAATGAGCTCAGGATGAGCTAAACTAAAAAGGAAAAAGAAAGGTACCATAGAACTTGGTCAACATCAGTCAACATGGTCAAAATTAGTCCTTCATGGACCCTACGCATCCTCAAAAATGTTCCCTGCTTTAGAGCCATAAACCACATTTTCAACCACTTGATGGGCGAATAGATCACGGCTGGATGTAGTCGCGATGTGCAAGACAAAGGAAACAGAGATGCGCCCAGTGGGGGCACTTTAAATCACCAATGTAGACCATAGTGCACGAAGGAAAGACGCCTCTTCACACACTATGATTCCTACATTTGTCAGGCTAAAGTGTATAGTACGAAATAGGGCTTTGCAGCGCGGCCTCCGGGCAAACATCCGGTTTCAGAAGTTTCTCCCTTGTACTGTCCTTTACAGTTTACCGTCTCATCGTCGGGGCCTTTTCTCACCAAAAATCAAAAATAAAATAAAATAATAAAAATTCTACTTAACCTAAATCTAAACCTAACAACCTAAATCTTCAATCTTGAACTTCTTTTATTTGGTCTTCAGTCTTCTTTGCTGCCTGATATTCAGCTTTCTCGTTTTTTTTTTTTTTTTTTTTTTTTTTTTTTTTTTTTAACTAAAGCCTTGAACTTGGATTTTTTTTTGTTCTTCTTTTTGTGTTGCTCATTTTCTTCATTTTTCTTCATTGTTTCTTTTTGTCTTTTCTTTAATCCTCTTCATTGTTTCTTTTTGTCTTCACTTTTCCAATTTCTTCATTTTTTGTGTTTTCTTCTTGGAAGGTCTAAGGAATTTCACCATGTAACAAAGGATGGAGGCTAACATGAACACCTAAGGATCATTGACAATGTGCCAAGATCAACTAAAAAGGGTGGGATATGACTCAAAAATGGGTGTTACCGAAAAAACTTGGTCCCTAAATATGTGAATTGGGGGACCCACTTCAAAGTTCATCAAGCACCTTAATGCAAAGTGTGATAAACAAAATCTATATAACTATCTACTCTAGACTCCTAAAAAAAATAACCTATCTTAAAAAGGTGGTGAGAATCTAACTAAGTAAGGCTCGGACGAGACTCGGCAGTACTATGGGGTACTTCCCCCAAAACCAAGATGCGAGTCTTCAATATCTTCAATGTACCTTACCGGGCTAATCTTTGCTCGCACACATCGGTTTGACCAACCACATCCCTCCGCACCTAGACCCAATCAAGCTACCTGCATCTGACCCCCACACAAACGGTCTTAAAATGGTATGTGAGGCTCGAAACGTGTCCCACTTATCAAATACAAGGAATTCCATATCAAGACCCGGGACCAATCTATGATTCAATACTTATGACTCGGTGCTCTGGTACCTGTAGGGATGAGAAGACAAGAGAGAACAAAAATGCATGAACTTAAACTAGAATGCATCTAAAAAGTATGAAAATTAGAAAAGAAAGAAACAAAATATGGAATTTTGTTTTGAAATTTTTATGCAATTTTTTTATGAATGACCTAAATGACTTACTCTAAATGCAACAATATACAACCTAAATGCAATAAAAATAAAATAAAATATAAGAATACCTCACCCCAAGCTTAAAATTAAGCATTGTCCTCAATGCTTAGGATGAGAGTAAGGAAGGATCATACCGGGATCAAGGTGGAGGAGACCTGCGAGGACGGTATGGAAGCAACACATAGGTCGCATAATGATGCTTGGATAGAGTTCTTGGCCGCCTAAATACACATGGATGAAAGCTTGGTCGCACAAAGGACACATATGAAATGGCTCGAAATTTTCTTATGAAATGACATATTTGCGCGGGTGGGGGGCAGCCGCGCACACACATCAGAATACATCCCATGTTGGGGTAATTTCGAGCTCGGATTTGCGCGACTAGTGTTGGGTCGCGCAAGGGTTGCGCGGGTGGCAGTCGGTCGCGCAAACATTTGCGCGGGTGAGGAACCGGCCGCGCGCATACATCAGAATGCATCCCATGTGGGGGTAATTTGGAACTCGGAATCTGCAAGGCTGGAGGCCGGTCGCGCAAAGTCTGCGCGGGCACCCGCGCAAATTTCAAATTTTAGCATTTTTCAAACTTCACCAAGATCATTGCAAGACTTCCATATGCTTATTTTTAGACCAACTTCAAGCTTAGAAACACCCAAAACTTCAAGTGGAGATTATTTATTTACAGTGCATTTATTTAACGTCTTTGCCAAGACATAGCTCCGCTTCCGTCAACCTTCGTAATTTGGATTTTCCAATGTTATGTTGTCGATTTCTCCCATGTCAAAGCCTTCATAAAATGGTTTCAAACGGTGCCCATTCACTTTGAATATTTGATTTGTTTCCAAACTCTTAATTTCAACCGCACCGTGATCAAACACTTTTATAACAATGAAAGGTCCATGCCATCGAGATCGCAACTTTCCCGGGAATAACTTTAAGCGTGAATGATAAAGAAGAACTTTTTGACCCGGAATAAAGTGTTTTTGGGTTATGTGCTTGTCATGAAATGCCTTTTTCTTCTCTTTGAACCTTTTGAACCTTTTAATTATCTTCTTCTTGATCACTTCCATCATTGGATGATTCAATATTCTTTGAGCTTCCCTCTTAGGCTTACAATCATCTGCCATGAGTATCTTGTTTGTGCATACATTAGGGCTTATCTCGTTTATTGGCTCAATCACATCAACCCGATACAATGGAGAAATGTTGCTAGGGTACCTCATTGCTTCAAAGATGTTGAAGTGAATGGTTTCTCCATCAAACTCCATAGTTATCTTTCCTTTATGGACATCAATGATTGTGTGAGCGGTATGCATGAAAGGTCTTCCAAGGAGGATCATAGATGATGTGGAAGGAGTCGTCTCTTCAATATCAATGACATAAAAATCCGCGGGAAAAACAAGTTGATTAACTTGTACTAACACATCCTCCAACACTCCTCTTGGAGACACACTTGACTTATCCGCTAATTGAATGATGACTCCGGTTTCTTCCAAAGGACCAACATTGAGAGATTGAAAAACCGAATATGGCATGACATTGATTGAGGCTCCAAGGTCTAACATGGCACTTTCAACATGTAAATCACTAATGGTACAAGGGATAGCAAATATTCCCGGATCCTTGCATTTGGGAGGTAACTTCTTTTGGATAACCGCAGACACGTTTGCATTGACTTGAATCTTTTCATTCGCTTTGAATTTCCTCTTCTTGGTGCATAAATCCTTGAGGAATTTTGCATAACTTGGAATTTGCTTAATAGCATTCAAAAGTGGAATGTTGATTTGGACCTTGCGAAAAGTTTCAAATAATTCATTTTCTTCCTCTATCTTCTTGGAAAAGGCTAACCGAGAAGGGAAAGGTGGTGGTATGACCAATGGCTTGATAGGCTTGTTGGAATATTCGGGTTGCTCAATGTTTGGAACAACCGGTTCCTTTGGAGGAACTACAACCTTTGTAGGCTCAACAACAATAACCTCATCTTCTTCTTTTCTTGAAACTCTTTTAGGGTTGCTTTCTCCAAGTGTTTTCCCACTTCTCAAAGTTATTGCACTCACATTGGGATTTTTCTCGGTTTGAGATGGAAGTTTACCCCTTTGTTCCATCTTGTTGAGAGCGGTGGCCAAGTCTCCAATTTGTGCTTGAATGTTTGAGAAAGTGTTCTTGGTCTCTTGTTGAAATTGGGTTTGGCTTTGAGCAAGAGAAGTGACGAGTTCTTGAAGGCTCATTTAATGGTTACCACTTGATTGGACTTGTTGTGGAGGTTGTTGGTAATTTGGAGGGTTATAAGAAGTTTGTGGATATGGAGATTTTTGGGATGGATATTGCGGATGTTGGGGTCTCATCAAAATGTTTGGTGGATTTTGCTTTGGTGGATATGGGTTGTTTGGGTTATTTCTCCAATTTGGGTTGAAATTGTTTTGAAATCCCGTGGCTCTTGGTTGACCTTGATATCCGCCCATTGCATTCACATCTTCCGGTTCACTTCCAAGTGATGGACACTTATCCGTATAATGCCCCGTCATGGCACAAATACCGCATACCATCAATTATTGACCACTTCCCACCACCATTTGACTTAGCACATTAGTCAAATCCAAGAGCTTTGATTCCAAGTGTTGAGTGTTGCTAACTTCACCAACCACTTGTGGGGAATTTCTCTTCATGTCATTTCTAGTCCCAAAGTTCCTTTGATTTTGAGAAATGGTTCCAAAAAGTGATCTTATCTCTTGAGGGGTTTTGTTGAAGATGTCACCACCACTTGAAGCATCAATCATCCTTCGATCTTTTTCATTCATACCCTCATAAAATTGTTGAAGAAGTAATTGTTCGGGAATATTGTGTTGAGGACAACTTGTACACAAGTTGTTGAATCGCTCCCAAAAATCATGAAAAGTCTCATTCTCCCCTTGACGAATCCCCAAAATGTCACTTCTTTGACATGATATCCGGGAGGTGGGATAGAACTTGCTATTGAAGGCCTTGAGTAACTCTTCCCATGTGTGGATAGATCCCGGTGGTAAGTTGAATAACCACTCTCTAGCTTTATCTTCCAAGGTGAGCGGGAAGGCGGTTAGCTTGAAATCATCCAATGTCACGTTTTCGGGCAACATGCTAACACACATCATATGAAAGGACTTCAAATGCCTTTGAGGATCTTTTCTATCCAAACCATGGAACTTGGTGAGTTGATGTATGAAACTTGACTTCAATTCAATCCCTTGGCGGTTTGCGGGATAAACAATACCAAAAGGTGTGTGAGTAACATCCGTCTCCATCATTTGTCGAAGTGTCAACTCTTGAGGGGGGGTTGGGTGGATTGGGGTTATTGGGATAATGTTGCAAGTAATTGGGTGGTTGTTGGTAAGGTGGGTATGGGTATTGTTGGGGATTGTAGATTGGTGGTGGATAAGGTTGGTAGTTAGGATATTGGTTGTAGGGGGGTTGTTGTTGGGGGTACATTGGGTTTTGATACATTGGAGGGTGTTGGTAATTGGGTTGATTTGGTAATGTACTTGTTGTTGAACTTGAAAAGCATTGTTTTGAGGTTGGTTGTTTTGGTGGAAGTGTTGGTTTTGTAGTTGTGGTGGTTGATAATTGGGTTGGTTTTGAGGAGGGGCTTGATTCCAAGGTGGCATATCAATGAGAGGCTCTTGTTGTTGTTGTCTTGGTTGTTGGGGTGGTGTATTGGCATCTTGATTGTTTGGGTTTGGGTTGGGATTGTGAGGTGGAGTGTGATTCATGGCTATGTAGTTTTCAAACGGAATGTCTTCAAAGGAATGACCAACAATTGGAGAACTTGGCTCGGTGTCGGTATCACTTGAAGTATGAACTTGGTCTTCTATGTTGATTAGTGGAGAAGAGGAAGAAGCTTGAGCTAGTTGTTGTTGCTTTGATTGTTTGTCTAACTTTTTCAACCTTTTTGCTTCTTTTTCAATTTCCGGATTGTAGAGTAGTTCACCGGTTCTTGTAGACCTAGGCATAAACAATCAAATAACAATAACCAATATCCCCGGCAACAGCGCCAAAACTTGGTGGGATGTCAAGTCCACCAAGCAAATTACACCCTTTGTTTGCAAATAAAACGTAATATAATGGTAAAAAGGGGTATCGATCCTCAGGGAAATGGTTGTATTCAATCACCAATGCAATCTAAAAGAACTATTGTAAATAAACTAACTAACTACAATTAAACTAAAAGGGGGGGGGGGGGTGTTATGATTGCTTGAAAACTAAAAGACTTGAATAACTAAAAACTTGCAATTAAGCAAGATAGTGAGATGCTCACAAAGTGGAGAGAGTTGGTTAACTAAGGCAATTCAACACAATGAACATTTGTGTGCTTATCATTAGGATTCAACATGAAGCTTATCATTCATCCCAAATTGGTTATAGCAATCATGAAGCATGATATGCCAAGATTCCTCTTAGGTAGTATGGAGGTTGGGGAAGCCCACAACACACCCTCTTAATCAAGATCAAGGGTTTAATTGAAGCAATTGAACCCAAGAAGTTAATTAGCCTTAAGAAAGAAGGAATCCCCAATTCCTAGAGGATGTCAATGCTTACACATCCATAAAGGAGCTATGATTCATAAACTAGAGATGATTTTTACCATCATAAAGCCCTTGTTCTAAGTTAATTCAATGATTCAATGCAAAACCAAAGAAATAAACTAACAATAGCTCATTCAAGTGCCAAGCTCATGATCAAAGCATTAAACAAGCATAAGAAATATGATCTAGAACCATAAACATAAGATAATTGATAATCTAGCATGAATCCTTCAAAAACCCACAAACATTCAAAGGTTTTAACCAAAGTTAACCAATATAAAGAGTTTAGCCACTCATGGCAATAGAACAACAATCACAAAAGTCTAATTGCATAAAGAAACTACCAAAAATCTTGGAAAGATGAAGAGAAATGAGTCTTGAGCTTCCAAAATCGCCTCCTCCAGGTCTCCAATGGTGTAAAATCGAAGTTATGGCTGCTAGGTCTAATCCACCAAGGTAATGGCAAGCCAAATGACCAAAATGCCCAAACTGGGCAGTTGCGCGGGTACCCGCGCGACGAAAATTCCACCCGCGCAAATGTTGCTGTAATGCTATTGGTCCTTCATTCCACCACTCCACCCTTCCACTACCAAAGATTCCTTTGGTCCCCTCCATATCCATGTGATTCAAATCAACCAATCATCTTTTAGCTTCAAATGTGGATGCTCCAAACCCAAAATTAATTATCCATGATCCATCTTCACAAGCCCACTTCATCCAAGCCTTTATCTTTTTAAGCCCAAATCTTCTTTGGTGGATCCGCCAAGCCCAATAGCGTCTCGAGAGCCCACAAGTCCGTCTTCACTCTAATCCACAATCGCGATAAGCTCCAAAACCCTGCAAAATTCCTCATGCAACATAAAAAACACCCGGTACGATCCATACTAAAGAAAAATAAATAAAATACAATGCAATAATGATAAAAAGATCTAAAAATCTAAAATAAACTAATAAAAATAAGGAAACAAAATAAGCTATCATTTACTACTTGAAACAGAGAATGTAGAAATTGTAAGTCTGATCATTCAACAATTTATAGGAATTTTTATGAACGTTGGCAAATTGCTAAGAAAAAGCTGATGCAGATGAAGTCTTCTGATGACGATTCACGAGGAAGACGGATATGGATTATTGATTCTCGACTAACAAGGAAATTGATTCATTTTTCGCATGTGTGGAATTGTCGATTCCTAAAAGGCGCCCTAATTCATGTTGTTGGTATGTACGTTTTCATTGTTCCCACCTTCCAGACATTTTCAGCTTCTAGTGGTCCCTTATGTCCACTTTCTTGGGTATATGAGGTTGAGATAACTTTGGACCCCTAAGAGACATGTAGATAGATTAACCTTGAAGGCATGTGTAACGCCCGTAGATTCGGGCTAGTCAATTTAGAGACAATAAGCGTCAAAAATGACTTTTCGATGGAAGATTATTTAGAATAAATAATCTTAACTAAGTGATAGTATATGTCACAAGGGTTCCATACATATAAAGAACGTTGAAATTCGAGTTATAACGAAGAAGTTATGACCCGTTGAAGTTTTACGGCAAAACCGGCACGACACCGGGAATCGTAAAAAGAGGGTTTGCGATAAAATAATTTCTAGCCTTAGCAATCTAAATAAAAGTTGTAGTATACGTTAAACTGAGAGCGTGCAGAAAAAACGCCCATATATGACTTCGTATGAGGAAGCTATGATTTTGTAAGATTTAGCAAAACAGTGCACTGACCAGAATTCAAATTTTAGATCGACCAATTTTTAGCCGACACAACCTAAACGAGAATCAAAGATCTCTTTAATAGGAGCTCAAAGATAAACAGACAGATGAAAACGGACGTCGGATGCCAAAGTTACAAATTTTTAACGGACTTCACTTATCCAGGCCTGTTAAAATATAACTTTAAAAATAAAGTCAAAATTAGCCGACGGAGTCTACACAAAAGTTGTAGAGTACGTCTCCACCTACGCGTGGATATAAAGAATATCGAAAAATAAAGATCGTATGTGAAAGTTACGGAATTTAGATGTCGGGATGGACTGTTGCGAGGATGGGCGACGTGGCCAAATCTCGGCCTTAGCTTGCTCCCCACGGCCTCGCTTTGGATCAGTAGCACGTACCCCCTCGTACACGCAGTGTAACTGGTATGCACAACGTACATCCGAGGTACGCCCTGCATAACCGAGGACTTGGTGCCTATATAAAGAATGCGAGGGCTGCCACCAAAACTCAGACCTTAACCATTCTCCCTCTCTCTCTCTCTCTCTAACCTCTCTAAACATCCCCAACCTCTATGTAACGTCTGGTTCCTGGTAAGCATTCAATTATAATTTATTCACTTTTGTAGAGCTACTCGACGAGTTAGGAGCCCCAAACTCGTCGAGTAGAAACCAGAATGGACGCATGATTTTAAGTCACCTACTCGACGAGTTAAGAGCCTCAACTCGACGAGTAGGACTGCCAAAGTGAAATCCTAATTTCAGGGGTTTGCACCTTATTTAAGCATCTTAATCCCCTTATGCCAACCTCAGTTCCAGCCTCCAAGTCCCAAACCCTAGTTTCAGAAACCCTAATGCATTTTTGAGCTTGTGATCCATTTTTGAGTGATCTTTGTGTGTTTTTGAAGCTTGTGGAAGAAGAAGAAGAAGCTAGAGGATTCAATGAGAAGATAGTAGATCCAGAGACTTCCTTCCATCCTCATCATTTCTGGTAATCAAGTCTCTAACTTGCCTAGTAGTTTCTTAGATCTCCTTATTTTCACTTTATTGGGTTTTTGGTCCAAGAAGCTTGATCCATGGGATATGGACGTCCCAAGTGAGGATACCTTCAGATCTGGAATCATTAAGGGCTGTTATGGCATAAAGGTGCAAACTTTATGCCATTGGAGCCCCCAAGCTCTAAGATGTCATCTTGGCCTTTTAAGCCCCAAAAGGCCATGCATGGAGGAAAAGGCAGAAGCTTTACGTGTTCAAACGATGTCTAAGGCCTAGATCTCTTTTTATATGCTTTAGTTTGGAGTATGGATGACTTGTGGACCAAGATCTAAGTTCTAGAGAGTTAGAGTTTGAGCCAAACCCGTTAAATGAGGGTATTAACAGGTAAAGTTGGAAACTTTACCCTTAAAAGGACGTTTTCAATGTGTATGAGAAACAAGAAGCTCATATCTGAAGTGTAGGGGCTTAATCCGTTAAGATGGCCCAAACAGATAGAGGAACTCATCGAGTTCATAGAGAAACTTGACAAGTTGAGGCGAGTTGTCCCGATGCTGAATATGGTAGAACTCAATGAGTCTGAGGATGAATCGACGAGTTGACTCGCTTAATCGCGACTATGAGTAGCCAGGGAACTCGGCGAGTCAGGGGGATGACTCGACGAGTTGGATTGCGATTTCAGGGTTTTGATTTATAGAACTCGGCTAGTTGATGGATCAACTCGGCGAGTTGAGTCAACCAAGAACGTTGACTTTGACCAGAATGTTGACTTTGACCAGGGGTAAAATGGTCATTTTACCCTAAGAAGGATTATCAGTTTTTGACTAAGTGTTATTGTGATAATGATAGCCGGGGAGTCGTTGGAGCAGCCGTCAGAGATTCCTCACACGATATTTCGCAGTTAGCTTACGAGGTGAGTTTCCTTTAGTAGGAAAGGGCCGAAGGCACCAATATCGGCCCGTGTAGTGTATGTATGATGATTAATAGCTAAGTGTGGGCAGGGTCCGTATCTTAGAATTGTTTATAATTAGTAGCTAAGTGTGGGCAGGGCCTGTATCTTAGACTTGTTTATGATTAGTAGTTAAGTGTGGGCAGGGCCCGTATCTTAGCATTATCGGAGTATGATTTTGAATTGGTAGATTATGGTATACTTGTTGTCTGCGTGATACTTGTATGTATGTTTAGATCGCGGGGTGTGGGCAGGGGCCCGTATCCTCCAGATAGAGGAGCATGGGCGAGGCCCGTACCTCCTAGCTAGCTGAGTGTGGGTGAGGCCTGTATCTCATAGGTAGCTGAGTGTGGGCGAGGCCCGTATCTCATAGTCAGCCGAGTGTGGGCGGGGGCCCATATCTCCTTGAGTGTGGGCGATGCCCGTATCTCTTAGATGCATGTCATATGTTATGTGTATGGTAAGTGGTAGTTTGGGGAGACTCACTAAGCTCCGTGCTTACAGTTTTCAGTTTTGGTTTCAGGTACTTCCGGTAGCAAAGGGAAGAGCTCGGGATGACTGCATTGCACACACCACAGTGGTTAGCTTGGGAGGATTTACTCTGATATTTTGATATGTGATTTGGATACAGTGTTTTGACATGATGTTTTGAGATACTATTACTGATATTTTTATGAGATGTTTTTGGGTGACCGTGGTATTATTTTATAAATGAAAAATGGAATTTTTGGACCGTATTTTTGGGATGTTTCAAGTTAGTATTAGAGCCTTGGTTTGAGGGATTCGGGCACACTCTCGGGTGTGTCTGAACTCAAACTAAGGAATTGGTATGAAAATTTTCAAAGAAAATCATTTTAAATAAAATTTTGAAAAGAGAAAAAGAACTTTGAAAAGAGAAAAGGGTGTGGTGCATGCAATCATCCGAGCTCAAGTAAGTGATGGGTTTTATGTACTCTAACATCCCTATGGTGCACATACAACCTAATCCAATAATCTCCCACTTGGATAAGTCTAATAACTATAATTGCAAATGCAACTTCAAAATCCGATTAGCAATTGTAGCTCTCTAAAGCCACTGTCGAATCCTGACGCACCGTTTAGATAAGGGATCATATAATCCTCTGTTCTTCAAGATATCACGCGGAAAAAACATGGAACATAGTCATACTTATTGTCTAGCAGTTTGTTTCCCGATTTCTGATTTGTTTGACATAAAACTTAACTGAACACATCAATTGAGTCTTGACCGGGCCGACACATAAGTCAAAACAAAATCATCAAGGGGCCCAATATATCGCTTTTATTCCTCTTAGGATAAAAGGAACAGATAAACTTCGACTTATATGCTTGTACTAATTACTTGTTAAATCATACACAATAGCACGTTTTATAACCTCAAATTACTGATGTGGTTTCGCATTATTAGTGTACAACCAACTCATAATGAACAACTCATATATCTTGGTTTGAAGATTATACGCTATTATCGTCTCACAATCACTCGTGATAAATTCCATGAAGTGATTCATGTGAGCGTGAGTTTAATCCAATACTCAAATCTTATTTCAGGAGCAGTCATGAATGTTGTAGCAAACTCTTGCTATGTCTAAACACCTTAGACAATCTACAAGCCAATTCATGACAGTCTAATCTCATAGCCTACTTCCAAAGTATGACAGACTGTGGATAGTTTGAATAATTTTATTATTCTGGAAGTCAAAACATGAAAATTGAAACAATAGAAAACAATTGACACAAGATCGTAACTTTACTCATAAATAAAACTCCTTTTATTCAATCATCAAATGTCAATTACATTTTATCTATTACAAGTTTCTAAACAACTATCTAGTCACTAAAACTAATATCGTCCTTCAACCCAATACTCCTTGCATTCTGCAAGTGCTTATCCTTACTCAGTCTCTTTGTAAGGGGATCTGCTGGATTCTCTTCTGACAATATCCTCTTTACTATGAGGAGTCCTTTTTCTACTTGATGTCGTATAAAGTGATATTTTTTGTCGATGTGCCTGGATCTGCCATGATCCCTTGGTTCTTTGGTTAAAGCAACTGCACTCTTGTTGTCACAGAAAATATCCATAGGCCCCTTTACAGTCGGTACAACTCCAAGGTCTCCTATGAAGTTCTTTAGCCATATGGCCTCCTTCGCCGCTTCGCTTGCTGCTATGTACTTTGATTCGCATGTTGAATCAGCTACGGTTTCCTGTTTGGAAGTTGGCGTCACTATACCCTGTCACTCTCAAGTCATCACTCCCACCGAGGGTAAGGACCCAGTCCTTAGTCCTCCGCAGGTACTTAAGAATGTTCTTTACCGCAGTCCAATGAGCTCTATCAGGATTCCCTTGATATCTGCTGACCATGATCAAAGCAAAGGCCACATCAGGGCGAGTACATGTCATAACATACATGATCGACCCAACTGCCGAAGCATATGGTACTTGACTTATATCTGTTATCTTTTCGTCTGTACTTGGAGTCTGAGCGTTTCTCAGTTTGGTGTTGCTCTGGATAGGTAAGTCACCGTTCTTGGAATCCTCCATGTTGAAACATTTTAACACCTTGTCCAAGTATGTGCTTTAACTAAGTCCTATTAGTCTTTTACTCCTGTTTCTCAATATCCTTATCCCTAGAATGTAAGCAGCTTCTCCGAGGTCCTTCATAGCGAAACACTTCCCAAGCCAGGACTTAACCTCCTGAAAGGTTGGAATGTCGTTTCCTATGAGCAGTATGTCATCTACATATAATACGAGAAAGCTAACTATACTCCCACTAGCTTTGACATTCACACAAGACTCATCCTCGCTTTTCGAAAATCCAAACTCTTTGGCTTTCTCATCGAAACAAAGATTCCATCTGCGAGATGCTTGTTTCAATCCATAAATGGATTTCTCAAGCTTACAAACTCTATTAGGGTACTTTGCATTGACAAAACCCTGTGGCTGACTCATATAAACATCTTCAGCCAACTTCCCATTAAGGAAAGCGGTTTTGACATCCATTTGCCATATTTCATAATCATGAAATGCAGCTATGGCCAGCATAACCCGTATAGATTTAATCTTCGCTACTGGTGAGAAGGTCTCGTCATAGTCAACTCCAGGAGTTTGAGTAAAGCCCTTCACAACCAATCGCGCCTTATATGTGTGTACTTTCCCATCCATGTCGGTCTTCTTCTTGAAGATCCATTTGCACCCGACTGTCTTACGACCCGGTACATTGTCAACCAAGTTCCAAACTTGATTGTCATACATGGACTGCATCTCGCTGTCCATAACCTCCTCCCGTTTTGCAGACTCGGGGCCTGCCATGGATTCCTTGTAGTTTTTAGGTTCATCCAACTTTACCAATGAATTATCACTGATAAATGTATCACCTTCAGTAGTAATATGGAAACAATAAAACTCAGGTGCCATTCTAAGTCTACTAGAACGCCTCAAAGGCAAGGACTTGTTAATCGGTTCAACAGGAGTTTCCTCCTCGGGTTGAGCGCTAGTGTTTGAGGTTCCTTCATCACTTAACTCTTGAAGCTCTTCAAGGTCAATTTGCCTCCCACTGTCCTCTTGGCATATGCGTTCTCTTTCACGAAAAACTCCTCTCCTCGCGACGAAGACAACATTGTCACTCGGTCTATAGAAGAGATATCCAAAGGACTTCTATGGATAGCCGATGAAAATACAACGCTCACTACTAGGTTTGAGCTTGTCGTGAGTCTCTCGTCTTACGAAAGCCTCGCAACCCCAAACCTTGATATGTGCTAATGAGGGAAACTTCCCTGTCCACATTTCGTGAGGTGTTTTGGCAATGTTTTTAGTTGGGACTAGATTAAGGATATGGGCGGCAGTCTCTAAGGCATACCCCCAGAATGAGATAGGTAACGAAGCTCAAATCATCATGGAACGAACCATGTCCAACAAGGTTCGATTGCGCCTCTCAGCCACACCATTAAGCTGTGGTGTCCTAGGTGGCGTCAATTGTGAAACAATTCCACATTCCTTAAGATAGTCGTGGAACTCGATACTAAGATACTCTCCTCCTTGATCGGATTGGAGCATCTTTATCTTTCTTCCCAACTGATCCTCCACTTCTTGTTTAAACTCTTTGAACTTTTCAAAGGTTTATGACTTATGTTTGATTAAGTAGATATAGCCATATCTGTTGTAATCATCAGTAAAAGTCATATAGAAGTGGTTAGCATCACTTGTGGCAGATCTGAAGGGTCCACACACTTCTGTGTGTATGAGATCCAACAAACCCTCACCCCTTGCACAAGAACCAGTAAAGGGTGACTTGGTCATATTTCCAAGCAAACAAGATTCACATGTGTCATCCGACTTTAAGTCAAATGACTCCAACACTCCATCCTTTTGGATTTGGGTTATGCGCTTCTTGTTGACATGTCCAAGATGACAATGCCATAAGCATTCTTTAACCAAACCATTGGACGAACTGATATGCAACACATTATTTCCTAAGTTATCTACAACCATCACAGTTTCATATATACCATTACACAACAATGATTCAAAATAAAATTTACCATTATAATAAGCATTAATACTACCAATCTCATTATTAAATGAAAAAGTAAAACCTTTTTCATACAAACCATGAAAAGAAATAATATTTCTCGCCATATCAGACGAGTAGCAACAATTATTCAATTCTAAATTTAACCCACTACTAAGAAATAAAGAATAAACTCCAATCTTGGTGACAGTCGGCTTTTTCCTATTCCCCATGATCAAGTTCATATTCCCGTGCTCCACGTCCCTACTTCCTTTTAGACCCTGCAAATCAGGACAAATGTGAAAACGACATCCTGTATCAAGGACCCAAGAATTAGCATGTGATGAGTTATTATGCAAAATAGTATAAATACCTGCAAAGGTGGGCTTGATCTTCCCATCCTTTATATCCTGCAAGTATTTGGGGCAGCTTCGGTTCCAGTGCCCCTTTTCATGACAATGGAAGCATTCTGATTTCTTTGGATTGGAGGAGGGTTTAGTAGAACCAACTTTGGTCCCACTGGAAGAGGAACCATCATGGGACTTTCCCTTGTGGCTCTTCGAAGGAGCATTCCTCTTCTTTCCCTTCCCATGTCCAATTGCGAAGACAGGGGCAACAGCAGTAGGAGCAGGTACAACAAATTTGCCTTTCAAACTGCTTTCAGCAGTTCTCAAAAGACCTTGAAGCTTGCTTAGAGTGACCTCCTCCTTGTTCATATGGTAAGTCATACGAAATTGATCATAACAAGAAGGCAAAGAGTGTAGAATAATGTCAATTGCCAACTCTTCATCGAAGTTGACATTCAGCTTCAGCAAGCGGTCCACAAACCTTTGCATCTTTTGCAAGTGGGCCATGATGGACTCTCCATCCTTCATTTTGGTTGTGATCATGGAGGCAATGATCTCATACCTTTTCTGCCGAACACTTTGATGGTATCTTTCCATCAAATCTTGGTGCATTTCATAAGGCCAAAAGTCCTCATAGGACTTCTCAAGTTCAGCAGTCATGGTAGCAATCATGATACACGACACTTTTGTCGCGTCCCTTTCATGAGTCTTATACTCAACAATCTGTTCGGGAGTAGCAGTGTTTTCATCAATCTCCTTTAGCTCTTTACCGAGAACATATTCTTTATCCTCATACCAAATGGCCATTCGAATGTTTCGAATACAGTCATTGAAGTTCGATCCATCAAAGATGACCCTCCTACATAGGTTCATGAGGGAGAAAGAGCCGGAAGAGTTTGGGTTTGATGCGGTGTTTGAAGTAGACATCTGAAAAGAAAAACAAAGCTTAGATTAGATGAGGATCCTTAATATAACACCCAAATGAAATATTAAGGCGAGAACCCAACACAATATTTCACAATTCGGAAGAGGGATGCCGTAATCCAATTGTAAAATATTTGAAGGTAGGTAAATGACGATTTACCAAATTCCACCATGAAAAACAAAATGAAGATTTAGGTTTTAAATGAATTCAAATTCCTAGATTCTTTTGAGATTCACTGAACTTTTTAATGGAATGTTTAAATCTCGATTATTCCCTTCAAGTTTGTGACTGGGATACCGAGGATCACAAACAAGGTGTGAATAACCATGTAAATGTGCTTGGTACTCTTGATGTTACATATCACCAAATCAATGTGTCGGTTAACCACACACGCTCCATTGATCTATGATAAGCATCAAGCTACCCTTTGCCACCCTTTTTAGTCCCAAATTAGTGTGCCGGTTAACCACACATGCTCCACTAACGACTTAGCAAGGTGCAAAATGCAATTTCATGGAATAGCACCATTTTCATATTTTTCCTAAAGTAACTAAGATTGGGAATTTATAAAAGTTTAGTTACTTTCTAACATCATTATACTTATTAATGAGGATTAATGTCCTATCCTACCCGTTCGGCTAACGACCCTCCACCAGTCAAGGAAGTGGTGGGTGAGAGTGGACACCCATTCAATCGCCATTTTATAAGCAATTTCCTTATACCCCCTTATAGACCGGCTTCCTGAATGAGGCCTACTAACGGTAAGACTGACTTGAGTTATACATATATATAAGTATTAAACTTTAATATTATAATAGTATAGGGTTAAATTTCAAACTTTTCAAATTCTAGGGTTTGGAGTTAAAGTTTCATAATGAGTCTTTTCAAATCCTAAAACTTGAGGGCAAATTTTGAAACTCTTCAAAACCTCTTGAGTTTTAGAATTTATGTTACATAATAGATACTTTCCAAGTTCCATAACTTGAGGACAAGTTATGAACTCTTCAAGACTTTTGGAATTCTATAACTTAAAGATTTAATGCTTCATGAAAGAGACTTTTCATATTTTATAACTTGAGGACAAGTTATGAAACTCTTCAAGAAACATTTAGATCAAATTTAAACTAATACAATTATCAAATAATATGTCATTTACCAATTTGACCTAATTTAGTTCATGTAGCATGACAATTTCTAATTCTACAAATAATTAGTTTTTCCACAAAATCAAGTAATTATCTTAAAATTGCCAATCATCATGTTATTGGATGGGGATAATCATTACCATATTAGTAAAATCAAATTTTATGAACCAAAACAATTTGTGGTAATGATCCTAATCCAAAACAAGACAAAAACTCAAAAATTCTGCCAACAGATGACCCAACTCGTCGAGCCAGGCAATGGACTCGTCGAGTTCATGGCCAAATTCATCCAACTCGTCGAGTCCCTCTTAGGACTACTCGAGTCCATTACGCAGTGGCCAGAAATTTCATTTTTTCAACTTTGAAAATCCAACAATTGCATCAATATAATAGAAAACACCCATGGATCTGATACAACTGATGGGTTTTATGTATTCTAACATCCCTATGGTGCACATAAAACCCTAATGCTTTGGATCTAAGTTTTCTCTAATTATACTTGCAATATTGTTTTTCCAAAGCATGAAGCCTAAACTAGCATACAACTTGACATATAAATCATAAAAACTAGTTAGAAGATTACCTCTTGTTGTAGCTTGTTTGTATTTAGCCTTTAAGAGCTTAGCACCCCAAGTGTGATGCCTCAAATGTTTCACAACACACCAAGAACAAGAGGAGGCTTGTGAGAGAGAGGCTAGGAAGTACAAATAGGCTAGTATTGTCCTTTAGAATGCATGAACTGATTTTAGGGAGTTGGGGGTTACTTTTATAGCCTAGGGTTTCATCCATGCAAACCCTAATTCTCCATGACCCTTCACATTTCATAGGCCTTTTGGGCTAAACCTTCATGGACTCTCATAAAGGTTTAGTCCAACCCTAATCAACATGGATCATTGGTCCAAACTATAAGTATTACTGATTTACCTAATCAGTCCCCGTAAATTTAATCAGTCTCTTTTGATCACTAAATTAATTCCAAATTAATTCTTGATCAATACTAATTAAATAATGTGATTTCTCAATTAATATATTATACTTATAATATATTAATAAATCACAAATAACCTCTTTCTCAAATATCCATCCTATCAAATTGTTCCAGTGAATTGCAACCTAAATGAACCATGCTACTTTCGGGTCAAGTACATACCAATTATAGTTATGGGCTTAGACACCTAATCCAACAGTAAGTACTCTCAAATTACCCATACAAGTTTATGTTATGATATGTTTATGAGAACTGCATTCTAGATTAGGACTAAGGATCTAGGAAGGATGCCTTATGTTCCTGTTATGTGTGTATCAGCTTTATGAACTGCATGCTAGTACAGATTAGTCAGTGATATGATGGCCTGATCAGGACATGCTTGATTATGTGTACTCAATGCTCGAATGCTGCTTGCTTTGTGCTTTTAGGAGTTCTAGTTATCTTTAACTAACTAGTAAAAGAATATGTTAAGTTACATATTGTGAGGACTAAATAATTTCAGAAGGTTAGGTATAACTCTATTTCGAAGCTCTTGTTTGAGTCCAACCGTTGTAGGGTAGGAATTCTCATTCGGAGAATTATCTAGTCTTAGTGATATGTAATAGTATTCACGAGCTAGTTAGGGGAAGATAGCAGGGACTTCTTATGCAGCTGATAGCGGAGAGTGGGTTGGTGATTACCTTAGGGCACGCCTAGGATGAGATTAGCGTGAAAACAACAGTAGCAGTAGAAGGGACTTGGTGGAGTCAGGGCAGTTCTTGAGGAAAGTACGGATAGATGTGGAAGGTAGTATGGGCCCTTACTACTGAAAGCAGATGATCCGTACTTGAATCAAGGAAGGCTGAGATGAATCCAGGGAACTTGTAGTATGTGAGATCCCTCGAGTTATGATATGTATACTGATGTTTGTTATGGTGTATTTTCAGTATGGTGACGCTACGCACTAGGCCAGTCTACAGTTCAGGTGCTGGTGAGGGATCAGGCTCGGACTCTGGAGCCGAGCAGTTAGCCGAGTAGACGAGAGAGTTCATCTCATCTGAGGTCATGCACAACATTTTAGACCAGAATCCTGTGATCTTCGGTACGATGAAGGAGGGTATCTTCGAACTTTTGGATGAGAGGCTGGGTGCATTCCGCAATGAGGTGGCGGCCATGATGGGGTCGCACACGCTGGCATTCAGGGAGTTCAGAGCTTGTGGAGCTCCCGACTATCATGGGGCTCGAGCCCCCATTACTAGCAGCGGGTGGTTGGCTGATGTCGCCAACGCCTTCCGTATGAGCCGATGTCCTGGGGGGACAAGGTCCGACTTGCCTCCTATCTTCTGAAGGACAGGGCACGTGACTGGTGGGAGGAGGTCGGACATGCCATTGGTGATGATGAATCTCTTGATGCTATGACTTGGAGTGACTTTTCGGTCAGGTTCAGGGCCGAGTTTTCACGTGTGATTGAGGTGCAACAACTTGCCAGGGAGTTCCAGGATCTCTAGCAGACGACTGAGACGGTGACCGAGATCACTACTATGTCCAGGGAGAGGGACCTTCTTGTTCCGCAATATGTGGCAGGCGAGGAGATGAAAAAGGCCCGGTACCACGAGATACTGAGGAGCGACATTCGACAGTTCGTGAACCGATCCAGCTGCAAGATGCTGGAGGATATGATAGCGAGAGCTACAGAGAGGGAGATTACTTAAGAGATGGAGAGGAAGAGGAAACCAGATGCTGCGTCTAGCGTGGAGGGTTCGGTCAAGAAGCCCAAGGTAGATTCCCGAGGGAAGGGAGGGTCGAGGCCACTGTGACAAGTGTGGCAGGACACCTGATGGGGCATACAGGGCAGGTAGTTAGAGCTGCTTTAAGTGCGGCCGAACTGGTCATGTTAGCAGGGATTGTGCTGCTACCACCACCACCACTGCAGTATCTGATCTGATTTGCTTTCAGTGCAATCCGAGGGCCCACACGAAGGCCCAGTGTCCGAGTTTAGCAGCATCAGCAGGACGAGTGGTGGCACCCGCTCCTGCTACATTGAGAATTACTGTAACATCCCAAAAATATGGTCCAAAAATTTCGTTTTGATTATTTATGAAACCATAAATACCATTTGCCATCTCATAAAAAGAACATAAGTAATGAATCTCAAATCATCATAATAAAATACTGTATCAAAATCATGTGCCAAATATCAGAGTCTAAACATCCCAGGCTGAATCAATGGTGTGTGCACTGCAAATCATCTCGAGCTCTTCCCATTGCTACCGGAAGTACCTGAAACCAAAACTGAAAACTGTAAGCACGATGCTTAGTGACTCCCCCCAAACTACCACATGCCATAGACATTATCACATAATAATATACATTAGGCCTTCCCCGCTACATCGAGCCCCGCCCGGCATCGGACCGAAGTCTCGCATCGGCCCCGCCGGCATCGGACCAAAGTCCGGTATACATATAACACATAAACAGGCATCTAACAAATAAACATATAACATAGGCATATAAACATTCCTCGGGCTTGCCCCGACATCGGACCAGAGTCCGGAACACATAACGCCTAACATATAAGCTAAACCTTCCTCGGGCTTGCCCCGACATCGGACCGAAGCCCAGAACACATAAACAAACACATGCAAGAATCGCAAAGACATCAAGTATACTAACATTCCTCAGGCTTTCCCCGGCATCAGACCGAAGTACAAAAACATATAACTACATCGGGCTAACCCCGACATTGCTAACATACATAAACGGGCCGACCGTGGTGCCTTAGACCCATTCCTACTGGAAGAGGACTCACCTTGCAAAGCTAACTGCTGAAATCTCGAGTGAGGAATCTCCGATGGGTGCTCCCACGACTCCCCGACTATTATTATCACAATAACAATTAGTCAATACCTGATAATTCTCCTTAGGGTAAAATGACCATTTTATCCCTGGTCAAAGTCAATGCTTCGGTCAAAGTTAACCTTCTGGATGACCCAATTCGTCGAGTTGCTCCATCAACTCGTTGAGTCCTAGAACCTGAAATCGCGATCTAACTCATCGAGTCACCCCCTGAATAGTCAAGTTCCCAAGCTACTCATAGTCGCGATCTACCAAATCAACTCGTTGAGTCCCTTCACCGACTTGCCGAGTTCTTGCTTAAGCTAAAACAGGACAAACCAACTCAACTCGTTGAGTCCCTCATGGACTCGCCGAGTTCCTCTGTCTGATTGAGCCATCTTAATGGATTAAGCTCTTACCCTTCAGATCCAAACTCCATAGTTCATCTACACACTGGGAATACACTTTTAAGGGTAAAGTTTCCAACTCTACCCGCTTTTAGTCCTTCTTAATGGGTTTAGCTCAAATCCTAACTCTCTAAAACGTAGATCTTGGTCCACAAGCCATAATACTCTAAACCAAAGAACACTATAATAGATCTAGGCCTTGGACATCAGTTGGACACGTAAAGTTCCTAGCTTTCCTTCCATGTATGGCCTTTTAGGGCTAAAAAGGCCATAATAACGTTGTTAAACTTGCATGGGGCTTCCATGGCCATAAATTTTGCACATTTATACCATGGAAGCCCTTCTAGATCCCAGATCTGATATGTAAGTCACTTGGGACTTCCAAATCCCAAAGACCAAGCTTCTTGAACCAAAACCCTCATAAAATGGAAGTAAGTAGATCTAATGAATGAATGATCAAGTTAGAGACTTGATTACCATAAAGTGATAAGGATGGAAGGAAATCCCTGGATCTACAATCTTCTCCTTGAACCTTGTAGATCACTCTTCTTCTTCTAGCTTCTAGAATACACAAAAAGTCACTCAAGAATGGCTCACACATTCACAAAATGCTCTAGGGTTTCGTGTATTAGGGTTTAGGACTTGGAGGCTGGAAATGAGGCCAAAAGGTGGGGATTAAGATGCTTAAATAGGGTGCAAAACCCCAAAATTAGGATTTCACTATGGCAGACCTATTCGCCGAGTCGAGGGCTCTCGACTCGTCGAGTAGATAGCTAAAAACCTGCGTCCAAGACTCGATTCTACTCGACGAGTCTGGTGCTTCCAACTCGTCGAGCAGCTCTATAAAAATGAATAATTTTAAAAACAAATGCGTACCAGAAACCATGCGTTACAATTCTCCCCCACTTGACTTAGACTTCTTCCTCGAAGTCTACTGCGTCTGGACACAACGCTGGGTTGTGCTCCCTTTTCTCCTCCTCAGGCTCCTAAGTCCACTCAGAACCCTTGCGGTGCTGCCACTGCACCTTCACTAGCTAAACAACCTTGTTCCTCAAGGTTTTCATCTTGCGATCCAGAATCGCCACCGATCTCCCAATGTAGTTCAGGCCGTCGTCAACCTGAATATCGTCTAAGGGTACAATTGCTGAATCATCCACTAGGCACTTCCGTAACTGAGAAACATGGAAAGTGTTGTGGATATGGCTGAGCTCTGCTGGAAGATCCAATTGATACGCCACCTTACCCACCCGGGCTATAACTCTGAAAGGACCAATGTATCTGTTACCCAGCTTGCCCCGCTTCCGGAATCGGTTGTCACCTTTCCAAGGTGACACATTCAGAAGGACCATATCGCCCACCTGAAACTCCAAGTCTGAACGCCGCTTTTCGACGTAGCTCTTCTGCCGACTCTGAGCAGTCTGGAGCCTGCTCCGGACCTGTTGGATCCGCTATGTAGTCTTGAGTAGTACCTCAATACTCCCCATGACTCTCTGACCGAACTCGCCCCAACAGATTGGGGTCCTACAGTTCTTTTCGTAGAGCATCTCGAAGGGAGGTCAGTCTATGCTGGCGTGGTAACTGTTGTTATATGAAAATTCCACTAACGAAGATACGTATCCCAACTTCCACTGAAATCCAAAACACATGCGCATATCATGTCCTCGAGAGTCTGTATTATCCTCTCGCTCTGTCCCTCCGTCTGGGGGTGGAAAGCGGTGCTGAAGTGGAGATGAGTACCCATCTCGTCATGAAACCGCTTCCATAATCTAGAAGTGAAACAGACATCTCGATCTGACACCACCGAGACAGGCACTCCATGTCGTGCCACTATCTCCCGCACATAAATCTCGGCCAGCTTCTCGGCCGATATACTCTCCTGGATCGAGATAAAATGACAACTCTTGGTCAACTGATCCACGATGA
Organism: Lactuca virosa; assembly: GCF_052849685.1. Lineage (NCBI taxonomy): Eukaryota > Viridiplantae > Streptophyta > Magnoliopsida > Asterales > Asteraceae > Lactuca > Lactuca virosa. Next base: position 72,675,191 of record NC_136432.1, read on the forward strand.
CCCATATCGAATCAACCCCACGTGCGGTCCTGGGAAGCTTAGTGATGAAATCCATAGTGATATCTTCCCATTTCCACACGTGAATGTCTAACGGCCACATCTTGTCGTGGGGCCTCTGGTGCTCAGCTTTGACCTTCTTGTAGGTCAAGCATCTCTCAACGTACCAGGCTACATTCCGCTTCATGCAGGGCCACCAATAATCAGGGTGAAGATCCCTACACATCTTCGTCGCCCCAGGATGGATGGAGAACCTCGACGTATGGGCCTCATGCATTAGAATCTGTCGTACTCTACACTAGTACGGAACCCAGACCCTCCCATGCAGGGTCAGCTACCCACGACTATCATAATCAAATAAGGCCACTCGGCCTACGATCCGCTCACACTTCCGGTGCTCCTCCTTCAGGACCTCTACTTGCGCCTTTCTGATCTGCTCCATCAATGGAATAATCACTGTCATCCTCAGACATATATCTCGAATCGGGGTTGCTACTGCCGTGCGGCTCAGGGCATCGGCCACCACGTTGGCCTTGACCGGGTGATAAAGGATCTCACAGTCATAATCCTTCACCACATCTAACCATCGACGCTGCCTCATGTTCAGATTCGGCTGATCCATGAGGTAGCTCAAAATCTTGTGGTCCATGTAAATGGTACAACGAAACCCATAGAGGTAATGCCGCCAAATCTTGAGGGAGAAAACCACAACCCCCCAACTCTAAATCATGCGTCAGATAGTTAGCCTCATGAGGCTTCAACTGCCTCGATGCATAACCTATCACATGACCTCGCTGCATCAATACTGCTCCCATGCCTGTGATCGAAGCATCAGAGTAAACTACGAAGTCATCAACTCCCTTTGGCAAAGTCAAAATCGGTGCCTCACATAACCGCTGTCTGAGGGTCTCGAAGGCTGCCTGCTGCTCATGCCCCCAGCAGAATGTCACCGACTTCTTGGTCAGCCGGTTCAGGGGAACGACGATCTTGGAGAAATCCTGGATGAATCTCCGGTAATAACGCCCTAGGACAAGAAAATTCCGAATCTCAGTTGGAGACCTCAGAACCTCCTACTGTATCACGACCTCTATCTTGGCCGGATTGACTTGAATACCCTTCTGGTTGACAAGGTACCCCAGAAACTGCACCTCGCGCAACCAGAAATCACACTTGGAGAACTTTGCGAAAAGTCTCTCCCTCCTCAGTGTCGCCAGCACCTCCCTCAGGTGCTCCTCATGCTGTTCCTGAGTCTTGGAGTAAACTAAGATGTCATCAGTGAAGACTATTATAGACCGATCCAACATCGGTCTGCACACGCGGTTCATGAGGTCCATGAACACGGCTGGAGCATTCGTGAGCCCAAACGGCATCACCACAAACTCATAATGACCATAGCGAGTTCTAAAAGCTGTCTTCTGCAGATCCTCGTCCCTGACTCGCATCTGGTGATAACCCGATCGCAGATCAATCTTGGAGAACCAAGATGCACCTTGTAGCTGGTCAAAAAAATCATCAATCCTCAGGAGTGGGTAACGGTTCTCCACCGTTACCTTATTCAACTCCCGGTAGTCTATATACAGGCGATGTGACCCATCCTTCTTCTTCACAAACTGGATCAGGGCTCCCCATGGCGAACTAGTCGGCCTGGTAAATCCCTTATCTAGCAGCTCTTGTAGCCGCGTAAACAACTCCTGCATCTTGGGAGGAGCCAACTGATATGGTGCCTTGGCTATCGGAGCCGCACCAGGGACTAGGTCAATCCTAAACTCGACCTGTCTCTCCTGAGGTATCCCAGGCAAATCCTCTGGAAATATATCCGGGTACTCTCGCACTACCGGTACAACATCCAATATTGTCTTACCCTTGTCCCGGGTATCCATAACATACGCGATGTATCCCGTGCAACCCTGCTAAAGGTAGCGCCTCGCTCTCGCTGATGGACACAGAGTCGGTCCACCCTGCGGCCTCTCGCCCTGAATAACTAACCCTCCCCCACTAGAAGTCTGAACCCTCACTAGCTTCTGCTCGCAGTCGATTACTGACCCATTGGGGCTCAAACGGTCTATAGCAACTATAACCTTATTCCCTCGCAGGGGAATATGGACTAGACCCACAGAAAATAGCTCATAGAACAACTGCAGTGTACGTCATCGGTGAACCCTCGCTACCCTGACGGTCCTATCGTCTGCTATCTCTACATCAAGTGGGCAATCGAGCTCCCTAGGAGCCCCTGTGAATCGCTTGCTGAGCGCGAGCGACACAAAAGCTCGGGTGGCACCCGAATCAAACAGTACCAAAGCCGATATACCGTTCACTAAGAACGATCCTATAACAAAACACATAAACATAAGTAGTAATCAATATCAGTAACGAGATAAGGGAAAAATACATATCCGTCACCACGTCGGGAGCTGCTCGTGCCTCCTCTGCTGTCAAGTGAAAGGCCCTGCTCTTCTCCACATGCGCCTCACCCCGGCCCTGACGGCCGTCTATAATCCTCAATGTAGCAGGGGCAGGTGCTGCCACCTGCCCTGCTGCTGCTAGACTCGGGCACTGGGACCGCTTGTGTCCCCTCTGATTGCACTGAAAGCAAATCAGATCTGATACTGTTGTGGTGGTGGTAGTAGTTGTACAATCTCTGCTCACATTTCCAGTTCGTCCGCACTTGAAGTAGCCTGAACTCCCTGCCTTGCACGTCCCATCGTGCATCTTGCCACATTTGCCACAATGGCTGCGACCCTGCTGGCTCCTAGGTCTGTGGTCTGATACCTTAGGCTTCTTACCCAAACTTCCTATCTAAACCCCCTCAGATTTCCTCTTCCTCTCCATCTCTAAATCCAACTATCTCTCACTCTCACTCTCACTCTCACTCTCTCTCTCTCTCTCTCTCTCTCTCTCTCTCTCTCGCCCTAGCAATCATGTCCTCCAGCGTCTTGCAGCTGGAGCGGCTCACAAACTGGCAGATATCACTCTGCAACATCTCATGATATCAGACCTTTTTCATCTCCTCGTCCACCAAGTACTGCGGAACAAGAAAGGACCTCTCCCTAAACATCGTAGTGATCTCAGTCACCGTATCAGTCGTCTGCTGGAGATCCTGGAACTCCATGGCAAGCTGTTGTACCTCAATAACTGGTGCAAACTCAGCCCTGAACCTGGCCGGAATATCACCCCAAGTCATCACATCTAGAACTGTATCATCTCCAATGGCTCGTTTGACCTCCTCTCACCAGTCACGTGCCCTGTCCTTCAGAAGACAGGACGCAAGTAGAACCTTGTCCTCCTCGGGACATTTGCTGGTACGGAATGCATTGGCAACGTCCGCCAACCATCTGGTACTCGCAATGGGGTCCCGAGCCCCATGGTAGTCGGGAGCTCCACAAGCTCTAAACTCCCTGAATGTTAGTGTGCGCGACCACATCATGGCCGCCACCCTGATGAAGAAAGCACTCAATCTCTCATCTAGAAGCTCCAAAATACCCTCTTTGATCGTGCCGAAGATTATAGGAGTCCGATCCAGTATACTACACGTGATCTCAGAGGAGATGAACTCCCTAGTCTGGTCGTCTAGCTGCCCGACTCCTAAGCCTGAGCCTGATCCCTCACCGGCGCCTGAACTGCCGACTGATCTAGTGCGTAGTGTCACCATTCTGAAAAACAACATCATAACAACATAAAAATACTAATCATATCTCGAGGATCACATATACTACAAGTTCCTCGGATTCATCTCAGCCTTCCTTGACTGGAGTACATATCCTCTGCTTTTAATAGTACGAGCCCATACTACCTTCCACATCTATCCATACTTTCCTTAAGAACTGCCTTGACTCCACTAAGTCCCTTCTACTACTACTACTACTTCACATGCTAATCTCGTCCTAGGCTTGCCCTAGGGTAATCACCGACCCACTCTCTGACATCAGCTGCATAAGAAGTCCCTGCTATCTCCCCCTAACCAGCTCGCAAATACTATTACATATTACTAAGACTAGATAATTCTTCGAATGAGGGGTCCTACTCTACAACGGTTGGAGTCAAACAAGAGCTGCGCAATAGAGCTAGACCTAACCTTCTGAAATTATTTAGTCCTCGTAATATGTAACTTAACATATTCGTTTACTAGTTAGTAAAAGATAACTAGAACTCCTAAAAGCACAAGGCAAGCAACATTCGAGCATCGAGTAAACATAATCAAACATATCTCATTCAGGCTATCCCTAACTAATCTGTACTAGCATGCAATTCATAAAGCTGAGATACATATAACAGGCATATAAGGCAACATTCCTAGATCCCTAGCCCTAATCTAGCATGCAGTTCTCATAAAGATGATACACATATAACAGGCACATAAGACATCCTTCCTAGATCCTTAGTCCTACTCTACCATGTAGTTCACATATCATAACATAAACTTGTATGGGTAATTTGGGAGTACTTACTTGAGCTTGGTTGATTTCATGCACCACACCCTTTTCTCCCCCCCCCCTCTCTCTCTCTCTCTCTCTCTCTCTCTCTCTCTCTTTTAAAAATTGTTTCCTCATTTCAAAGTTCTTTTTATAAAAGTGATTTTCTTTTGAAACATTTTCATACCAAATCCTCAATTAGAGTCCAGACACACCTGAGAGTGTGCCCAAATCCCTCAAACCAAGGCTCTGATACCAACTTGTAACATCCCAAAAATACGGTCCAAAAATTTCGTTTTGATTATTTATAAAACCATAAATACCATTTGTCATCTAATAAAAAGAACATAAGTAATGTATTTCAAATCATCATAATAAAATACTGTATCAAAATCATGTGCCAAATATCAGAGTCTAAACATCCAAGGCTGAATTAATGGTGTGTGCACTGCAATCATCCCGAGCTCTTCCCCTTGCTATCGGAAGTACCTGAAACCAAAACTGAAAACTGTAAGCACGAAGCTTAGTGAGTCCCCCCAAATTACCACATACCATACACATAATTACATAATAACATACATTGGGCCTTTCCCGCTACATCGGGCCGTGCCTGCCATCGGTCCGAAGTCCGGCATCGGACCGAAGTCCGGTATACATATAACATAGCAACAGGCATATAACACATAAACATATAACATAGACATATAAACATTCCTCGGCCTTGCCCCGATATCGGACCGGAGTCTGGAACACATAACACATAACATATAAGCTAAACCTTCCTTGGGCTTGCCCCGACATCGGACCGAAGCCCGAAACACATCAACAAACACATGCAAGAATCACGAAGACATCAAGCATACAAACATTCCTCAGGCTTGCCCCGTCATCAGATCGAAGTACGAAAACATATAACTACATCGGGCTAAACCCGACATTTCTAACATACATAAACGGGCTGACGGTGGTGCCTTAAACCCGTTCCTACTAGAAGAGGACTCACCTCGCAAAGCTGACTACTGAAATATCGAGTGAGGAATCTCCGACGGTTGCTCCCACGACTCCCCGACTATTATTATCACAATAACACTTAGTGAAGACTTGATAATTCTCCTTAGGGTAAAATGACCATTTTACCCTTGGTCAAAGTCAACCTTCTGGATGACCCAACTCGTCGAGTTGCTCCATCAACTCTTCGAGTATTAGAACCTGAAATCGCGATCTAACTCGTTGATTCACCCCCGACTCGTTGAGTTCCCAACCTACTCATACTCGCGATCTACCGAATCAACTTGTCGAGTCATTTCACCGACTCGTCGAGTTCTAGCTTAAGCTAAAACGAGACAAACCAACTCAACTCATCGAGTCCCTCTATGGACTCGCTGAGTTCTTCTGTCTGATTGAGCCATCTTAATGGATTAAGCTCTTACCCTTCAGATCCAAACTCCATAGTTCATCTACACACTGGGAATACACTTTTAAGGGTAAAGTTTCCAACTCTACCCGCTTTTAGTCCTTCTTAATGGGTTTAGCTCAAACCCTAACTCTCCAAAACGTAGATCTTGGTCCACAAGCCATAATACTCTAAACCAAAGAACACTATAATAAATCTAGGCCTTGGACATCAGTTGGACACGTAAAGTTCCTAGCTTTCCTTCCATGCATGGCCTTTTAGGGCTAAAAAGGCCATAATAACGTTGTTAAACTTGCATGGGGCTTCCATGGCCATAAATTTTGCACATTTATACCATGGAACCCCTTCTAGATCCCAGATCTGATATGTAAGTCACTTGGGACTTCCAAATCCCAAAGACCAAGGTTCTTGAACCAAAACCCTCATAAAATGGAAGTAAGTAGATCTAATGAATGAATGATCAAGTTAGAGACTTGATTACCATAAAGTGATAAGGATGGAAGGAAATCCCTGGATCTACAATCTTCTCCTTGAACCTTCTAGATCACTCTTCTTCTTCTAGCTTCTAGAACACACACAAAATCACTTAAGAATGGCTCACACATTCACAAAATGCTCTAGGGTTTCATGTATTAGGGTTTAGGACTTGGAGGCTGTCTCTCCTGAGGTATCCCAGGCAAATCCTCTGGAAATATATCCGGGTACTCTCGCACTACCGGTACAACATCCAATATTGTCTTACCCTTGTCCCGGGTATCCATAACATACGCGATGTATCCCGTGCAACCCTGCTAAAGGTAGCGCCTCGCTCTCGCTGATGGACACAGAGTCGGTCCACCCTGCGGCCTCTCGCCCTGAATAACTAACCCTCCCCCACTAGAAGTCTGAACCCTCACTAGCTTCTGCTCGCAGTTGATTACTGACCCATTGGGGCTCAAACGGTCTATAGCAACTATAACCTTATTCCCTCGCAGGGGAATATGGACTAGACCCACAGAAAATAGCTCATAGAACAACTGCAGTGTACGTCATCGGTGAACCCTCGCTACCCTGACGGTCCTATCGTCTGCTATCTCTACATCAAGTGGGCAATCGAGCTCCCTAGGAGCCCCTGTGAATCGCTTGCTGAGCGCGAGCGACACAAAAGCTCGGGTGGCACCCGAATCAAACAGTACCAAAGCCGATATACCGTTCACTAAGAACGATCCTATAACAAAACACATAAACATAAGTAGTAATCAATATCAGTAACGAGATAAGGGAAAAATACATATCCGTCACCACGTCGGGAGCTGCTCGTGCCTCCTCTGCTGTCAAGTGAAAGGCCCTGCTCTTCTCCACATGCGCCTCACCCCGGCCCTGACGGCCGTCTATAATCCTCAATGTAGCAGGGGCAGGTGCTGCCACCTGCCCTGCTGCTGCTAGACTCGGGCACTGGGACCGCTTGTGTCCCCTCTGATTGCACTGAAAGCAAATCAGATCTGATACTGTTGTGGTGGTGGTAGTAGTTGTACAATCTCTGCTCACATTTCCAGTTCGGCCGCACTTGAAGTAGCCTGAACTCCCTGCCTTGCACGTCCCATCGTGCATCTTGCCACATTTGCCACAATGGCTGCGACCCTGCTGGCTCCTAGGTCTGTGGTCTGATACCTTAGGCTTCTTACCCAAACTTCCTATCTAAACCCCCTCAGATTTCCTCTTCCTCTCCATCTCTAAATCCAACTATCTCTCACTCTCACTCTCACTCTCACTCTCTCTCTCTCTCTCTCTCTCTCTCTCTCTCTCTCTCTCGCCCTAGCAATCATGTCCTCCAGCGTCTTGCAGCTGGAGCGGCTCACAAACTGGCAGATATCACTCTGCAACATCTCATGATATCAGACCTTTTTCATCTCCTCGTCCACCAAGTACTGCGGAACAAGAAAGGACCTCTCCCTAAACATCGTAGTGATCTCAGTCACCGTATCAGTCGTCTGCTGGAGATCCTGGAACTCCATGGCAAGCTGTTGTACCTCAATAACTGGTGCAAACTCAGCCCTGAACCTGGCCGGAATATCACCCCAAGTCATCACATCTAGAACTGTATCATCTCCAATGGCTCGTTTGACCTCCTCTCACCAGTCACGTGCCCTGTCCTTCAGAAGACAGGACGCAAGTAGAACCTTGTCCTCCTCGGGACATTTGCTGGTACGGAATGCATTGGCAACGTCCGCCAACCATCTGGTACTCGCAATGGGGTCCCGAGCCCCATGGTAGTCGGGAGCTCCACAAGCTCTAAACTCCCTGAATGTTAGTGTGCGCGACCACATCATGGCCGCCACCCTGATGAAGAAAGCACTCAATCTCTCATCTAGAAGCTCCAAAATACCCTCTTTGATCGTGCCGAAGATTATAGGAGTCCGATCCAGTATACTACACGTGATCTCAGAGGAGATGAACTCCCTAGTCTGGTCGTCTAGCTGCCCGACTCCTAAGCCTGAGCCTGATCCCTCACCGGCGCCTGAACTGCCGACTGATCTAGTGCGTAGTGTCACCATTCTGAAAAACAACATCATAACAACATAAAAATACTAATCATATCTCGAGGATCACATATACTACAAGTTCCTCGGATTCATCTCAGCCTTCCTTGACTGGAGTACATATCCTCTGCTTTTAATAGTACGAGCCCATACTACCTTCCACATCTATCCATACTTTCCTTAAGAACTGCCTTGACTCCACTAAGTCCCTTCTACTACTACTACTACTTCACATGCTAATCTCGTCCTAGGCTTGCCCTAGGGTAATCACCGACCCACTCTCTGACATCAGCTGCATAAGAAGTCCCTGCTATCTCCCCCTAACCAGCTCGCAAATACTATTACATATTACTAAGACTAGATAATTCTTCGAATGAGGGGTCCTACTCTACAACGGTTGGAGTCAAACAAGAGCTGCGCAATAGAGCTAGACCTAACCTTCTGAAATTATTTAGTCCTCGTAATATGTAACTTAACATATTCGTTTACTAGTTAGTAAAAGATAACTAGAACTCCTAAAAGCACAAGGCAAGCAACATTCGAGCATCGAGTAAACATAATCAAACATATCTCATTCAGGCTATCCCTAACTAATCTGTACTAGCATGCAATTCATAAAGCTGAGATACATATAACAGGCATATAAGGCAACATTCCTAGATCCCTAGCCCTAATCTAGCATGCAGTTCTCATAAAGATGATACACATATAACAGGCACATAAGACATCCTTCCTAGATCCTTAGTCCTACTCTACCATGTAGTTCACATATCATAACATAAACTTGTATGGGTAATTTGGGAGTACTTACTTGAGCTTGGTTGATTTCATGCACCACACCCTTTTCTCCCCCCCCCCTCTCTCTCTCTCTCTCTCTCTCTCTCTCTCTCTCTTTTAAAAATTGTTTCCTCATTTCAAAGTTCTTTTTATAAAAGTGATTTTCTTTTGAAACATTTTCATACCAAATCCTCAATTAGAGTCCAGACACACCTGAGAGTGTGCCCAAATCCCTCAAACCAAGGCTCTGATACCAACTTGTAACATCCCAAAAATACGGTCCAAAAATTTCGTTTTGATTATTTATAAAACCATAAATACCATTTGTCATCTAATAAAAAGAACATAAGTAATGTATTTCAAATCATCATAATAAAATACTGTATCAAAATCATGTGCCAAATATCAGAGTCTAAACATCCAAGGCTGAATTAATGGTGTGTGCACTGCAATCATCCCGAGCTCTTCCCCTTGCTATCGGAAGTACCTGAAACCAAAACTGAAAACTGTAAGCACGAAGCTTAGTGAGTCCCCCCAAATTACCACATACCATACACATAATTACATAATAACATACATTGGGCCTTTCCCGCTACATCGGGCCGTGCCTGCCATCGGTCCGAAGTCCGGCATCGGACCGAAGTCCGGTATACATATAACATAGCAACAGGCATATAACACATAAACATATAACATAGACATATAAACATTCCTCGGCCTTGCCCCGATATCGGACCGGAGTCTGGAACACATAACACATAACATATAAGCTAAACCTTCCTTGGGCTTGCCCCGACATCGGACCGAAGCCCGAAACACATCAACAAACACATGCAAGAATCACGAAGACATCAAGCATACAAACATTCCTCAGGCTTGCCCCGTCATCAGATCGAAGTACGAAAACATATAACTACATCGGGCTAAACCCGACATTTCTAACATACATAAACGGGCTGACGGTGGTGCCTTAAACCCGTTCCTACTAGAAGAGGACTCACCTCGCAAAGCTGACTACTGAAATATCGAGTGAGGAATCTCCGACGGTTGCTCCCACGACTCCCCGACTATTATTATCACAATAACACTTAGTGAAGACTTGATAATTCTCCTTAGGGTAAAATGACCATTTTACCCTTGGTCAAAGTCAACCTTCTGGATGACCCAACTCGTCGAGTTGCTCCATCAACTCTTCGAGTATTAGAACCTGAAATCGCGATCTAACTCGTTGATTCACCCCCGACTCGTTGAGTTCCCAACCTACTCATACTCGCGATCTACCGAATCAACTTGTCGAGTCATTTCACCGACTCGTCGAGTTCTAGCTTAAGCTAAAACGAGACAAACCAACTCAACTCATCGAGTCCCTCTATGGACTCGCTGAGTTCTTCTGTCTGATTGAGCCATCTTAATGGATTAAGCTCTTACCCTTCAGATCCAAACTCCATAGTTCATCTACACACTGGGAATACACTTTTAAGGGTAAAGTTTCCAACTCTACCCGCTTTTAGTCCTTCTTAATGGGTTTAGCTCAAACCCTAACTCTCCAAAACGTAGATCTTGGTCCACAAGCCATAATACTCTAAACCAAAGAACACTATAATAAATCTAGGCCTTGGACATCAGTTGGACACGTAAAGTTCCTAGCTTTCCTTCCATGCATGGCCTTTTAGGGCTAAAAAGGCCATAATAACGTTGTTAAACTTGCATGGGGCTTCCATGGCCATAAATTTTGCACATTTATACCATGGAACCCCTTCTAGATCCCAGATCTGATATGTAAGTCACTTGGGACTTCCAAATCCCAAAGACCAAGGTTCTTGAACCAAAACCCTCATAAAATGGAAGTAAGTAGATCTAATGAATGAATGATCAAGTTAGAGACTTGATTACCATAAAGTGATAAGGATGGAAGGAAATCCCTGGATCTACAATCTTCTCCTTGAACCTTCTAGATCACTCTTCTTCTTCTAGCTTCTAGAACACACACAAAATCACTTAAGAATGGCTCACACATTCACAAAATGCTCTAGGGTTTCATGTATTAGGGTTTAGGACTTGGAGGCTGGAAATGAGGCCAAAAGGTGGGGATTAAGATGCTTAAATACGGTACAAAACCCCAAAATTAGGATTTCACTATGGCAGACCTACTTGCCGAGTCGAGGGCTCTCGACTTGTCGAGTAGATAGCTGAAAACCTGCGTCCAAGACTCGATTCTACTCGACGATTCTGGGGCTTCCAACTCGTCGAGTAGCTCTATAAAAATGAATAATTTTATAAATAAATGCGTACCAGAAATCAGACGTTACAATTACCGATGGCCGCCAGGGCGGGGCGGATGCGCCAGTGGTGAAGAGCAGAGCCTTCCAGTTGACAGCGGAGGAGGCACGTGCAACCCCCACGTGCTTATGTTTTTGTGTTTCATTATAGGATCGTTCCTTGTGAACGGTATATATGCCCTGGTATTGTTTTATTCGAGGGCTACCCGATCATTTGTGTCGCTCGTGCTTAACAAGCGATTCGTAGGGGCCCCAGGGGAGCTGGATTGCCCACTTGATGTGGAGATAGTAGATGATAGGACCGTCAGGGTTGCAAGGGTTCATCGAGGATGTACACTGCAGTTGTTTGATGAGCAGTTTTCTGTGGATCTAGTCCCTATTCCCCTGCAAGGGAATAAGGTTATAGTCGGTATGGACTCGTTGAGCCCCAATGGGGCAGTGATCGTCTGCGAGAAATAGTTAGTGAGGGTTCGAATTCCTAGTGGGGGAGGGTTAGTGATTTAGGGCGAGAGGCCGTAGGGTGGAACGACTCTATGTTCAGCAGCGAGAGCGAGGCGCTTCCTTCAGCAGGGTTGCGCAGGCTATGTCGCCTATGTCATGGATACCCGGGATAAGGGTAAGCCGACAGTCGATGACGTACCGGTCGTGCGAGAGTACCTGGACGTATTCCCGGAGGATTTGCATGGGATACCTCCAGAGAGACAGGTTGAGTTTAGGATTAACCTAGTACCTGGTGCAGCTCCGATAGCCAAGGCACCATATCGGTTGGCTCCTCCCGAGATGCAGGAGTTGTCTACAAAGTTGCAGGAGCTGTTAGACAAGGGATTTATCAGACCGAGCAGTTCACCATGGGGAGCCCCGATCCTGTTTGTGAAGAAGAAGGACAGGTCACATCGGATGTGCATAGACTACCGAGAGATGAATAAGGTAATGGTGAAGAACCATTATCCCCTCCCAAGGATTGATGATTTGTTTGACCAACTATAGGGTGCATCTTGGTTCTCCAAGATTGAAATGCGATCGGGTTATCACCAGATGCGAGTCAGAGATGAGGATGTGCAGAAGACAACTTTTAGAACCCACTATGGTCACTATAAGTTCGTAGTGATGCCGTTTGAGCTCACCAATGCTCCTGCCACATTCATGGACCTCATGAACTGTGTGTGCAGACCGATTCTGGACCAGTCTGTGATAGTATTTATCGATGACATCTTGGTTTACTCCAAGACTTAGGAACAGCATGAGGAGCACTTGAGGGAGGTGATGGAGACACTGAGGAGGGAGAGACTTTTCGCAAAGTTCTCCAAGTATGAGTTCTGGTTGTGCGAGGTGCAGTTTCTGGGGCACCTTGTCCACTAGAAGGGTATTTTGGTCAATCTAGCCAAGATTGAGGCCGTGATGCCGTGGGAGGTTCCGAGGTCTCCAACTGAGATTCAGATTTTTCTTGGTCTAGCGGGTTACTATCGGAGATTCATACATGATTTCTCCAAGATCGATGTTCCTCTGACCCGACTGACCAAGAAGTCGGTGACATTTCGCTGGGGGCCTGAGCAGCAGGCAGCCTTCGAGACTCTCAGACATCGGTTATGCGAGCCACTGATTCTGACTTTGCCAGAGGGTATCAATGACTTCGTGGTTTACTGTGACGCTTCGATCACGGACGTGGGTGCGATATTGATACAGCGGGGTCACATGATAGCTTGCGCTTCGAGGCAGTTGAAGCCTCATGAGGCCAACTATCTGACGCACGATTTAGAGATGGGGGCTGTGGGTTTCACCCTCAAGATCTGGCGACATTATCTCTATGGGGTCCGTTGTACCATTTACATCGACCACAAGAGTTTAAGGTACCTCATGGATCAGCCAAATCTGAACATGAGGCAACGTCGGTGGCTAGATGTGGTGAAGGATTACGATTGTGAGATCCTTTATTACCCGGGAAAGGCCAATGTAGTGGCCGATGCTCTTAGCTGCAAGGCAGTGGCAGTTCCGATCTGAGACATATGTTTGAGGATGACAGTGATTACTCTGTTGCTGGAGCAGATTCGGGAAGCGCAGGTCGAGGGTATGAATTAGGAGCGCCGGAAGTGTGAGCGGATCATAGGCCATGTGGCCTCATTTGATTATGACAGCTGTGGGTTGTTGACCATGCATGGGAGGGTTTAGGTTCTGTATTGGGGCGGAGTACGACAGATTCTGATGGATGAGGCCCACAAGTCGATGTTGTCCATCCATCCCGGGGCGACGAAGATGTATCGGGATCTTCTCCCTGATTACTGCTGGCCCTGCATGAAGCGGGACGTAGCATAGTATGTGGAGCGGTGCTTGACCTGCAGGAAGGTCAAGGCCGAGCACCAACGACCCCACGAGAAGATGCAACTGTTGGATATTCCCGTTTGGAAATGGGAGGATATCACCACGGATTTCATCACCAAGTTTCCCAGGACCGCACGTGTAGTAGATTCGATATGGGTCATCGTGGATCGGTTGACCAAGAGTGCTCATTTTATCCCAATCCAGGAGAGTATATCGGCTAAGAAGCTAGCCGAGATCTACGTTCGAGAGGTGGTGGCACGTCATGGAGTGCCCATTTCGGTGGTGTCATACCGAGATGTCCGTTTCACTTCCAGATTTTGGAAGCGGTTTCAGGATGAGATGGGTACTCGTATCCACTTCAACACCGCTTTCCACCCTCAGACGGATGGACAGAGCGAGAGGACGATTCAGACTCTCGAGGACATGCTGCGCGCATGTGTTTTGGATTTCAGTGGCAGTTGGGATACGTATCTTCTGTTAGGAGAATTTTTGTATAACAATAGTTACCACACCAGCATAGACCGACCTCCCTTCGAGATGCTCTACGGGAGGAAGTGTAGGACCCCAATCTGTTGGGGCGAGGTCGGTCAGAGGGTCAAGGGGAGTACGGAGGTAGTACTCAAGACCACTGAGAGGATCCAGCAGGTTCGGATCAGGCTCTTGACTGCTCAGAGTCAGCAGAAAAGCTATGCCGAGAAGCGCCATTCAGACTTGGAGTTTCAGGTGGGCGACATGGTTCTCTTGAAGGTGTCAACTTGAAAAGGTGTTATCTGGTTCAGGAAGTGGAGAAAGCTGGGCCCCAGATGCATTGGTCCGTTTTAGGGTGTTGGCTCGGGTAGGGCAAGTTGCTTACCATTTGGATCTTCTAGCAGAGCTCAGCCAGATCCACAACACTTTCCATGTTTCTCAGCTGTGGAATTGCTTGGTGGATGACTCATCGGTTGTTCCTCTAGAGGATATTCAGGTTAATGATAGCCTGAATTACATTGAGAGACCAGTAGCTATTCTCGACAAGAAGACGAAGGAGCTGAGGAACAAGAGGGTTGAGCTGGTGAAGGTGCAGTGGCAGCACTGCAAGGGTTCAGATTGGACATGGAAGCCCGAGGAGGAGATGAGGGAGCATTACCCGGAGTTGTTTCCTGATGCACCAGACTTCGAGGATGAAGTCTAAGACAAGTGGGGGAGAATTTTAACGCCTGGTTCCTTGTACGTATTTAATTATAATTTATTCACTTTTATAGAGCTGCTTGACGAGTTGGGAGCCCCAAACTCGTCGATTAGAAACCAGAATGGATGCGGGATTTTAAGTCACCTACTTGACGAGTAGGACTGCCAGAGTGAAATCCTAATTTCGGGGTTTTGCACCCTATTTAAGCATCTTCATCCCCTTATGCCAGCATCATTTCCAGCCTCCAAGTCCCAAACCCTAGTTTTAGAAACCCTAATGCATTTGTGAGCTTGTGAGCCATTTTGAGTGATCTTTGTGTGTTTTTGAAGCTTGTGGAAGAAGAAGAAGCTAGAGGATTCAAGGAGAAGATAGTAGATCCAGAGACTTCCTTCCATCATCATCATTTTCTGGTAATCAAGTCTCTAACTTGCCTAGTAGTTTCTTAGATCTCCTTATTTTCACTTTATTGGGTTTTTGGTCCAAGAAGCTTGATCCTTGGGATATGGACGCCCCAAGTGAGGATACCTTTAGATATGGAATCATTAAGGGCTGTTATGGCATAAACGTGCAAACTTTATTCCATTGGAGCCCCCATGCAAGCTCTAAGATGTCATCTTGGCCTTTTAAGCCCCAAAAGGCCATGCATGGAGGAAAAGGCAGAAGCTTTACGTGTTCAAACGATGTCTAAGGCCTAGATCTCTTTTTATATGCTTTAGTTTGGAGTATGGATGACTTGTGGACCAAGATCTAAGTTCTAGAGAGTTAGGGTTTGAGCCAAACCCGTTAAATGAGGGTATTAACAGGTAAAGTTGGAAACTTTACCCTTAAAAGGACGTTTTCAATGTGTATGAGAAACAAGAAGCTCATATCTGAAGTGTAGGGGCTTAATCCGTTAAGATGGCCCAAACAGATAGAGGAACTCATCGAGTTCATAGAGAAACTCGACAAGTTGAGGCGAGTTGTCCCGATGCTGAATATGGTAGAACTCAATGAGTCTGAGGATGAATCGACGAGTTGACTCGCTTAATCGCGACTATGAGTAGCCAGGGAACTCGGCGAGTTAGGGGGATGACTCGACGAGTTGGATTGCGATTTCAGGGTTTTGATTTATAGAACTCGGCTAGTTGATGGATCAACTCGGCGAGTTGAGTCAACCAAGAACGTTGACTTTAACCAGAATGTTGACTTTGACCAGGGGTAAAATGGTCATTTTACCCTAAGAAGGATTATCAGTTTTTGACTAAGTGTTATTGTGATAATGATAGCCGGGGAGTCGTTGGAGCAGCCGTCAGAGATTCCTCACACGATATTTCGCAGTTAGCTTACGAGGTGAGTTTCCTTTAGTAGGAAAGGGCCGAAGGCACCAATATCGGCCCGTGTAGTGTATGTATGATGATTAATAGCTAAGTGTGGGCAGGGTCCGTATCTTAGAATTGTTTATAATTAGTAGCTAAGTGTGGGCAGGGCCTGTATCTTAGACTTGTTTATGATTAGTAGCTAAGTGTGGGCAGGGCCCGTATCTTAGCATTATCGGAGTATGATTTTGAATTGGTAGATTATGGTATACTTGTTGTCTGCGTGATACTTGTATGTATGTTTAGATCGCGGGGTGTGGGCAGGGGCCCGTATCCTCCAGATAGAGGAGCATGGGCGAGGCCCGTACCTCCTAGCTAGCTGAGTGTGGGTGAGGCCTGTATCTCATAGGTAGCTGAGTGTGGGCGAGGCCCGTATCTCATAGTCAGCCGAGTGTGGGCGGGGGCCCATATCTCCTTGAGTGTGGGCGAGGCCCGTATCTCTTAGATGCATGTCATATGTTATGTGTATGGTAAGTGGTAGTTTGTGGACCAAGATCTAAGTTCTAGAGAGTTAGGGTTTGAGCCAAACCCAACAAATGAGGGTATTAACAGGTAAAGTTGGAAACTTTACCCTTAAAATGACGTTTTCAGTGTGTATGAGAAACACGAAGCTCAGATATGAAGTGTAGGGGCTTAATCAGTTAAGATGGCCCAAACAGACAGAGGAACTTGTCGAGTTCATAGAGAAACTCAACGAGTTGAGGTGAGTTGTCTCGATGCTGGATATGGTAGAACTCGACGAGTCTGAGGATGACTCGATGAGTTGACTCGCTTAATCGCGACTATAAGTAGCCAGAGAACTCAGCGAGTCAGGGGGATGACTCGACGAGTTGGATCGCGATTTTAGGGTTTTGATTTATAGAACTCGGCGAGTTGAGTTAACCCAGAACGTTGACTTTGACCAGAATGTTGATTTTGACCAGGGGTAAAATGGTCATTTTACCCTAAGAAGGATTATCAGTTTTTGACTAAGTGTTATTGTGATAATGATAGTCGGGGAGTCGTTGGAGCAGCCGTCAGAGATTCCTCACATGAGATTTTACAGTTAGCTTACAAGGTGTGTTTCCTTCAGTAGGAATGGGTCGAAGGCACCAATGTCGGCCCGTGTAGAGTATGTATGATGATTAGTAGCTAAGTGTGGGCAGGGCCCGTATCTTAGAATTGTTTATAATTAGTATCTAAGTGTGGACAGGGCCCGTATCTTAGACTCGCTTATGATTAGTTGCTAAGTGTGGGCAGGGCCCGTATCTTAGCATTATCCGAGTATGATTATGAATTGATAGATTATGGTATAGTTATTTTCTGCGTGATACTTGTATGTATGTTTAGATAGTGGGGTGTGGGCGGTGGCCCGTATCCTCCAGATAGAGGAGCCTGGGCAAGGCCCGTACCTCCTAGCCAACTGAGTGTGGGCGAGGCCCGTATCTTATAGGTAGCTGAGTGTGAGCGAGGCTCGTATCTCATAGTCAACCGAGTGTGGACGGGGGCCCGTATCTCCTTGACTGTGTGTCACACCCCAAAACCGGAACGGCGGAAACGTTCGGGGGTGGAGGACGTCATGTACAGTATCACAACAATGCATAGTAGTAAACAAGCAACAACATCATCCATTGCATTAATAATATAATTTAATACAAGAGTGTTCTGTTAAGTTTAATAGACACCAAAAATATGAAACAAAATAAAAGATGAGTCTTGAACGAGCTCCATCTTCTCAAAACCTGGCACCGGTACCTGTCTACTGGTGACCTGAGAATACAAGTTATTTTGAAAGAGTTTATCAGCTTTAAGCTGGTAAGATCATAAGTATTTTAGTGTCATTGCTTGTATGAAAGTGTTTGTAAGTACTTGATGTATAAGTTTGTAAATATTTGTAAATGTTTGTAAATGTTTGAATCTCCTAGAAAATCCTATATTTTCTACTAAACGTAGCCTTCTACCAAGGCATCAACTGTCCTGTATGTTTGTTTCTTGTAAAAGTGTATATTTTCCCAAGTATGACTATCATTAACCAAAAATATAGTTTTACATTACCGTTCATTGTGTGAAGATCACAAAGTGAATGTAATGGGGAAATAATAAAGTACTGTAGTGTTGTATTAAGTAACTACTGCTGTACTAATTACCTTAAACCAATGTGTTCTTTAAAGTAACATGTGATATGCCTGTACCATACTACCGACTATAAACACGACGATGAAAGACGTCGGAAGAAATGACATTTGGCACCCGTAGACTTGCAAGTCCCACTGTAGCGAGCAGCAAGTTGTATGATAGTCAATCCCGTATAGATCTATACACAAACTCAACGCTCTCCACTTAAGGAGATTCTGGATACAAAACGAGCCATGACAGGTGATGTCATGCCCCGTTACGTGGCTCACATACCTGTTGTAATGTTATTGTATATGTATTGTATGTACTAGCTGTATTGTATGTTCTCTCTCTGTCTAGTATGTATGTATGTTCTCTCTGTTTCTCATAATAGTATGTTCTCTCGGTATGTTATCGTTTGTTTCTCGTTATAGTATTCTCTATCTGTATGTTATGTTTGTTTCTCGTTATAGTATTCTCTATCTGTATGTTATGTTTGTTTCTCGTTATAGTATTCTCTATCTGTATGTATTGACTCATGTATGAACTGACTCATTGTGTGTTTCACTGTTCTAGTAATAGTATTGTAACTTCCTAAACTATACCTATTATAGTTTACTAGTAATGTTGTTTGTATGTATGAACATGTTTGTATACCTTTGCTACCCACAGGTATTGAAATGAAAGAAGTAACTTTTATATCTATATACATATACATAATATATAACTAGGATTCAAACGACCTTCGGACAAATAACCGATACCCTAAGTCCACAACCAAACAAGGAACAGGAAGCAAGGCGAGCTATCAGTCCTAAGTCCTTTCAATCCTACTTATATAACTATATCTATATAGATACACATTTGACAAAGTATAAGTTTAAAAGAGTTTGAATAGAAAGTATTTAACATGTAAAAGAGTTTACAAAACAGTTTGAAGTAGTTTGATTGATAACATAGTTTGAAAAGTAAGAAATCCACTTGTTTGGTAGTTATTAATCACATGTGATTGATATAATAACTATAATAGTTCAACTTGTATACCCCCTATAAAAGCATTTAAAATCATTTAAAAGGTTGATTAAGGGGTATGAACTCACTTGTAGTGAGTGGTTTGGATGAAAGTGCTGGATAGGATGCTAAGTGTCAAGTGAAGACTTGAGCACACACGCGGATCCTATTTAACATATAATGATACATATATGAATACAATTTGTGCTTATAACAAGTAATTATTGAATTGGAACCACCTTAGGGACTAGTAAACACTTATTTTGAAGTGTTACAACCATTTATGATTGTATATAAGGGGTATATGGCTATACAAGGGAGTGTATGGTCAAAATGCACAATATTTGTGTGTGTGCGGCCAGGGTGTGTGTGCGGCCGCACACTCCCTATGAAATGTGCCAAAACGTATTTTAAGGCTTTAGGACTTATCTAGGAAGGTTTCTTACTTCATGCTTTAGCCTTATATGGAGTTCATTGCCATTTTTGGACCTAAAAAGGGTGTGTGCGGCCACCATGATTTGTGCGGCCGCACACCCTTTATGAAGATGATAAAATTGTGTTTTTTTCTAGTATATCATCAAGTGTTCTTAGCATATAACAAGTTATGATAAGTGTATACACGTTATAGAGGCTTGAAAGGGTGATTAAGGTCCAAAACTAGTGTGTGTTCTTGGTGTTCTTGACTAAAGATGGATGTTTTCATGGATCAAAGCAAAGGGTTTTGCTAGTTAGGGTCGTGCATCAATAATTCAAAAGGAAGGATTACTTACTTTTATGAAGATCAAGATGAAGATTTGGATGATACTTGAGAGGATTTCGAGTTCTAGTCTTGAAGAAGTGGAAAAGTGTTCAAAAATGACTAAGTGTTGAATATATAGGGGAGAGTGTGCGGTTGGGATGGGTGTGTGGCCGCACACTCTTGTGTGCGGCCGCACACACCTTGTGTTGGTGTGTTTGGCTCATTTGCAAGGTGTTACACTCACAATACTCATCCCACGACTCATATCCTGATTATACTAGGTTTTAAACACTCTAATTGGCTCCAAACAGTGCTAGAAGATAGCAAAAACGAGTCCGACCTTGATCGATTTGAAAATGTGTACAAGATAAAAATTTCGGATTGTCACATCATCCCCCCGTTAGAGAGAATTTCGTCCCGAAATTAGAGTTTAAGCAATTAAGTAGTTACAAATAACTAAGCGAAGAGGTGAGGATATTTCAGTTTCATTTGATCCTCACTCTCCCAAGTGAATTCAGGTCCTCGCTTGGCGTTCCAGCGAACCTTCACTATCGGGATGCGGCTTTGCTTTGTTTGCTTGACCTCCTAGTCCATGATCTCTACAGGTTCTTCCACGAAGTTGAGGCTCTCGTTGATCGCGATCTCGTCGAGTGGGATTACAAGAGTATCGTTGGACAAACGCTTTTTCAAGTTCGAGACGTGGAAAGTAGAATGTACGTCACTGAGTTCACGAGGTAAGTTAAGTTTGTAAGCTACAGGGCCGATTCTAGCGACAATCTCGAAAGGCCCTATGTATCTTGGATTTAGCTTTCCACGCTTTCCGAAGCGTATCAAGCCTTTCCAGGGTGAGACCTTCAATAGAACACGGTCGCCCACCTGGAATTCCAACGGTTTCCTTCGTTTATCTGCGTAGCTTTTCTGTCGGTCTCTAGAGGCTTTCAATCGTTCACGAATCTGAACGATCTTCTCTGTCGTTTCCCGAATGATCTCCAGACCCGTGAGAGTGCTGTCAGGAACTCGTCCTTTAGCTAACTGGGTGTCACCCACCTCAACCCAACATAGAGGGGATCTGCACTTTCGGCCATAGAGGGCTTCGAATGGAGCAACCTTTATGCTCGTGTGATAACTGTTGTTGTAGGAAAATTCGACAAGGGGTAAATGAGTATCCCATGCTTTCCCAAAGTCGATCACACAGGCTCGCAACATATCTTCCAAAGTTTGGATAGTCCTCTCACTTTGTCCGTCGGTCTGTGGATGATAGGTTGTACTCATGTCCAGCCTAGTTCCTAGAGAACTTTGTAGCGACTGCCAGAACCTCGAAGTGAATCTACTATCTCTGTCAGCGATAATGATTATGGGAACACCGTGCAGTCGTACAATCTCCCGAATGTAGGTTCTTGTAAGCTTCTCCATCTTGTCTGTTTCTTTGATAGGCAGGAAGTGTGCGGACTTGGTCAATCTGTCGACGATGACCCATATGGTATCAAGCCCACCCGTTGTCTTGGGCAACTTGGTTATGAAGTCCATTGTGATCCGCTCCCACTTCCATTCCGGTATCTCCGGTTGTTGTAATAGACCTGAGGGTTTCTGGTATTCGACCTTGACCTTGGCGCAAGTAAGGCATTTACTCACGAAGGTAGCAATCTCTGCTTTCATGTTAGGCCACCAGTATAGCTTTTTAAGATCCAGATACATCTTATCTGAACCTGGGTGGATGGAATAACGAGTGTTATGTGCCTCGGTCATGACCAAGTCTCTGAAACCACCGTGTTTCGGTGTCCAGATCCGATCCATGAGATAATAAGCTCCGCCACCCTTGACTTCCAAGTTCTTATCCATCCCTCTCAGGGATTCACCCGCCACATTTTCAGGTTTCAAAGCGTCGAGCTGAGCCTCCTTAATTTGTGTGGACAAGTGTGAATGGATAGTCATAGTCAAAGATTTGACTCTACGACCAGAGTATTCTTTCCGACTTAGGGTGTCAGCTACTACATTGGCTTTACCCGGGTGATAACGAATTTCGCATTCGTAGTCATTGAGTAGCTCGACCCACCGTCGTTGTCTCATGTTGAGCTCCTTCTGGTCGAATATGTCTTGTAGGCTTTTATGGTCTGTAAAGATTGTGCTTTTTGTACCATACAGGTAGTGTCTCCAGATCTTCAGAGCAAATACAACTGCTCCTAGCTCAAGATCGTGAGTGGTGTAGTTGAAGTCGTGTGTCTTCAGCTGTCTCGAGGCATAGGCGATGACCTTACCTCGTTGCATCAGAACACAGCCGAGCCCTTGATTTGACGCATCGCAATAGACAATGAAGTCTTCTATCCCTTCGGGGAGGGATAGTATTGGTGCGGTGCACAAGGCTCTCTTGAGCGTTTGGAACGCTCTCACCTACTTCTCTTCCCAGTCAAAGGCCACGCCCTTCTGGGTCAGAGTGGTAAGAGGTTTCATAATTCGGGAGAAGTTCTAAATGAACCTGCGATAGTAGCCAGCGAGGCCTAGAAATTGACGAATTTCTGTAGGCGTCTTTGGTGCTGACCAGCTCTCAATGGCCTTAATTTTGGAAGGGTCCACGTGTATTCCCTCTTTGCTAACCACGTGCCCTAAGAATTCGACTCTTCGGATCCAAAATTCGCATTTCGAGAACTTCGCATAAAGCTTCTCCGAACGCAGGGTTTCTAAGACTAGTCGTAGATGTTGACTATGCTCCTCCTTACTACGAGAGTAGATAAGTATGTCATCGATGAAGACGATGACGAACTGATCCAAGTAAGGACGACACACCCTATTCACTAAATCCATGAATACCGCGGGCGCGTTGGTTAATCCGAACGGCATCACTACGAATTCGTAGTGCCCATAACGAGTTCGGAAGGCTGTCTTCGGGACATCCTCCCCTAGCACTCGTAGTTGGTGATACCCGGATCTTAGATCGATTTTTGAAAAGAAGTTCGCCCCTTGAAGTTTATCAAATAAATCGTGTATGCGAAGCAGAGGGTAACGATTTTTGACGGTCAGTTTGTTGAGCTCCCTGTAGTCGATACACATTCGAAACGATCCGTCTTTCTTCTTGACGAACAAGACTGGAGCTCCCCAGGGTGAGAAGCTTGGTCTTATAAATCCCTTGCTGAGTAGTTCGTTAAGTTGACTGGATAATTCTTGCATCTTTGCAGGTGCTAGACGATAGGGCGATTTGGCTACTGGGGTAGCCCCTGGAACTAAGTCGATTTTGAACTCGACTTGACGTTGCAGAGGTAATCCTGGGAGTTCTTCTGGAAATATGTCGGGAAAATCGCGTACTACTGGAATGTTCTTAATGTCTTTCGTGTCTTGGCTCACATCTACAACATGAGCAAGGAATGCGCGACATTCCTTTCGTAAGAATTTCTGGGCTTGAATACTCAAGATGATACGAAGGTTCGTGCCGGGTTTGTCGCCATAAATTACCAGCGTTTCGCCAGACGACAGATTAAGGCGAACAACCTTTTCGTAACACATGATGTCGGCATGATGAAGACTCAACCAATCCATGCCGATAATGACGTCGAAACTTTTAATTGAGACCGGCATGAGGTCGATCGAAAATGAATGACTATCTAGAGTTAGGTTACACCCTATGTATGTACTGCTAGTGCTCTCTGTCTTCCCATTAGCCATTTCTACAGTGAACGGTTCTTTAAGTGCTTGTGATTTTTGCTTAATTAAATGAGCAAATTTTTGGTTCACGAAACTCCTCTCCACTCCACTATCAAATAGTATGCATGCATAAGAGTTATCGAGGAGAAACGTACCAGTGACCACTGTGGGGTCGGCAACCGCTTCCTCGTGGCCTATGGCCAGAACCCTTCCCACTCCACCGACATTCCCTGCCTTAGGGCAGTTCCTCTTGTAGTGGCCCGCCTCGCCACAACCGTAGCAAGCTTGGCCCACACCAGCGCCGGGGACTTGGGTGATTGGCCTCGCCGGTGCTTTGTAGAAACGGGCAGTGTGCCCCTTCCTGTTGCAGTTTGAACACTGCATTTCCCGGCAGGCTCCGTTGTGGTGGAAGTTGCATTTGTTGCACTTAGGAAAACTTCCTGCATACTGCTTTACCGGAGCGGCAGCGGCAGGTGTTATCGCAGCATGAACTGCCACGACCTGCTGCTTTTTGGCAGCTTTCTTCTTCTTCTTGTCATCCGAGAACTTCCGCTTGGAATCAGCGGTTTTGGAGGGTTCCGAGATGGCCAGGGTTGTTGTTGTTGACGACGGGGTAGGGACCCCATGGTCAATAAGCCGCTGTGCCAACCGTTTGGCACTATCGAATGTAGTGGGGTTTGAAGCCAAAACATTCCCTTGAAATGGAGGCACCAGCCCCCATATGTACCTCTCTATCTTCTTTCCCTCTGTGTGAACCATGTTGGGATAGAGGGCCACCAGCTCGCAGAACTTGGATGTGTAGGAGACTATGTCGGAGCCTTTCATGGTTAGGCTCTACAGTTCCTGCTCCAGCTTTTGGATTTCGCCCCTCGGGCAGTATTCTTCGATCATCAGCTCTCTCAGAGCTTCCCAGCCCATAGCATTAGCCACTATGAGAGATTGTGACTTGACATGGCTATTCCACCATGTCAGGGCTTTTGCCTCGAAGGTGCACGCAGCAAATTTGACTTTGCTTCCTTCCGGGCATGAGTAGATCTCGAAGATCGACTCTGTCTTTTCGAACCATTGCGAGAGGGCAATGACTCCGCCAGTCCCTTTAAAGGATAATGGCTTGCAGTTGGTGAAGTCCTTATAGGAGCACTCTCTCAAGCGCACAGGGGCTTCACCATGGGTAGAATGAACAGGTGTACCACCTCCGGTGGCACTCGAAGAATGATATTGAGCCATGGTTGTTGCCACAGCCGCAACTACTGCAGTATTTAGAGCTGCCGTATCGATTTGAGGAGCAGGTGGTGTTGCAGTTATCGGAGGATCGCGCCTCGTTGATCGGCGTGGAGGCATCTTGTAGCTGTAGGTTTACAAAGATGAAGATATTGATAAGAATTTAATGGGGAGAATTTGATGAGAATGACTCATGGACTAACTCTCCATAGCCCAACAACACAATTGAATAGTATGATTGAATGTAGATTTAGTACTAAAAGATGAAAGCATCTGGATATAATTTCCATGAGATTAGATATCTGTCAATAATATTGGAATTACAGATGTAACAAGTTCGGGAAAAATGACCTGGAAGTAGGTCTTACATCAACCAAGATGGGAAAATTTTGACAGAACTACGACCTAATCAAGACTTAACAGGTCCAAGTTTTAACAAAGATAGGAAATTAGACTAGAGTTTTACATAGCTAAGTTATATCCAAAAGAGAAAGTTAAGTAGGCTCTATCCACGACGAGAACCACTAGAATGAGTCCTTGATCCTGACAGACGGCGCTCTATGTCTCTCATGCTCCTTTCAGACATTGACTGTCTAGCCCGAAGTTCCCTAACTTCAGCTTGGGATGCAGCTAGCTGTTGCTGCAGAGTCCCATTGGTTATCCTAGTCCTCTCCATAGCTACCTCGAGTTGGCAAATACGGACCGTGTTAACGCCAGAGTTGGCGTCAATTTCCATGACTCAGTCGATAGATGCCCGACCTTGCTCCACATTCCGAGCTATCCTACAGACCATGATGGGTAGGACTCTATCAGCTGAACCTCCCTCGTTTAGGTTGTAAAAGCTTCTGTCCCCATTGTAGGGAATGGGTTGACCCTGTTCCTGACTCCATCTGTTCAAGTTTGTGGCCCACAGAGGTGTGAGTCCTTGAAATGCTGGACGAGGGTTTGGGTTTGGAGCTACTGGGGGTAGGTTGTTGACTTCTAGCTCTGAGTCAAAACCATCAGAAAAGCCTTCAGCTTGGTGATCATCCAAAGGGATTGGGTGATCCTCTTCTGGCTCTTCTCCCAGCCATCCTGCATTGCCGTTGTTGGGATAGTATGGGTCTCCGGGTATATGGAATCCAACCATGATATCTACGCGAGAAAAGGGGTATAAGAATTAACTTAAATAGACGCACTAATTAGATAATTATAAGATGATCTTTATCAGTTACCTCAACACTTGTTTAGTGCATACCAGTTATATGTACTCAAAATAGGATAGACTTTCGAATAAGTGACCCTAACTCTAAGCCCACAACCAAACAAGGAACAGGAAGTAAAGCAAAGATCACAGATTCTAAGTCTATGACATCCTAGTTACATATAACCTTAGCGTATCCACTCAGCAACTATTGACATACTAATAAAGACCTTTAGTTCAAAGATAAGTAATTATAGTAACACAAAATACTCCTATAGTATTTTAAGTTTATGTTTTGTCCCAATGTTTTCGTTGTAGTATTGTTGGTAAGTTTTTAAACTTCTTGCAACCTCACAACCATTCTTAGGCACATGCTAGTCACTCCTCGGATAATATAGTTGATCAGGCTATATCTTCCCAGATTTGACTATATGTCTCTAAGTCTACTTGTGCTGCCCAACAATCGTAATACTTTTGTTCTGTCCTAGTGACACTGATTTTAGTATGAATGCAGGTAGGTATACTTGGTTAAATATTTTATTATCTAAAAGTATAAACTCTTGGTCAGAGTATTTTAATCCCGTTGTGTTTATAGTTTGTATATATTCTATGGGTTGATATACTCGATTCACTATAAACATAGCTCTAATACCAATCTGTCACACCCCAAAACCGGAACGGCGGAAACGTTCGGGGGTGGAGGACGTCATGTACAGTATCACAACAATGCATAGTAGTAAACAAGCAACAACATCATCCATTGCATTAATAATATAATTTAATACAAGTGTGTTCTGTTAAGTTTAATAGACACCAAAAATATGAAACAAAATAAAAGATGAGTCTTGAACGAGCTCCATCTTCCTAAAACCTGGCACCGGTACCTGTCTACTGGTGACCTGAGAATACAAGTTATTTTGAAAGAGTTTATCAGCTTTAAGCTGGTGAGATCATAAGTATTTTAGTGTCATTGCTTGTATGAAAGTGTTTGTAAGTACTTGATGTATAAGTTTGTAAATATTTGTAAATGTTTGAATCTCCTACAAAATCCTATATTTTCTACTAAACGTAGCCTTCTACCAAGGCATCAACTGTCCTGTATGTTTGTTTCTTGTAAAAGTGTATATTTTCCCAAGTATGACTATCATTAACTAAAAATATAGTTTTACATTACCGTTCATTGTGTGAAGATCACAAAGTGAATGTAATGGGGAAATAATAAAGTACTGTAGTGTTGTATTAAGTAACTACTGTTGTACTAATTACCTTAAACCAATATGTTCTTTAAAGTAACATGTGATATGCCTGTACCATACTACCGACTATAAACACGACGATGAAAGATGTCGGAAGAAATAACATTTGGCACCCGTAGACTTGCAAGTCCCACTGTAGCGAGCAACAAGGTGTAGGATAGTCAATCCAGTATAGATCTATACACAAACACAACGCTCTCCACTTAAGGAGATTCTGGATATAAAACGAGCCATGACAGGTGATGCCATGCCCCGTTACGTGGCGCACATACCTGTTGTAATGTTATTCTATATGTATTGTATGTACTAGCTGTATTGTATGTTCTCTCTCTATCTAGTATGTATGTATGTTCTCTCTGTTTCTCATAATAGTATGTTCTCTCTGTATGTTATCGTTTGTTTCTCGTTATAGTATTCTCTATCTGTATGTTATGTTTGTTTCTCGTTATAGTATTCTCTATCTGTATGTTATGTTTGTTTCTCGTTATAGTATTCTCTATCTGTATGTATTGACTCATGTATGAACTGACTCATTGTGTGTTTCACTGTTCTAGTAATAGTATTGTAACTTCCTAAACTATACCTATTATAGTTTACTAGTAATGTTGTTTGTATGTATGAACATGTTTGTATACCTTTGCTACCCACAGGTATTGAAATGAAAGAAGTAACTTTTATATCTATATACATATACATAATATATAACTAGGATTCAAACGACCTTCAGACAAATAACCGATACCCTAAGTCCACAACCAAACAAGGAACAGGAAGCAAGGCGAGCTATCAGTCCTAAGTCCTTTCAATCCTACTTATATAACTATATCTATATAGATACACATTTTACAAAGTATAAGTTTAAAAGAGTTTGAATAGAAAGTATTTAACATGCAAAAGAGTTTACAAAACAGTTTGAAGTAGTTTGATTGATAACATAGTTTGAAAAGTAAGAAATCCACTTGTTTGGTAGTTATTAATCACATGTGATTGATATAATAACTATAATAGTTCAACTTGTATCCCCCCTATAAAAGCATTTAAAACCATTTAAAAGGTTGATTAAGGGGTATGAACTCACTTGTAGTGAGTGGTTTGGATGAAAGTGCTGGATAGGATGCTAAGTGTCAAGTGAAGACTTGAGCACACACGCGGATCCTATTTAACATATAATGATACATATATGAATACAATTAGTGCTTATAACAACTAATTATTGAATTGGAACCACCTTAGGGACTAGTAAACACTTATTTTGAAGTGTTACAGCCATTTATGATTGTATATAAGGGGTATATGGCTATACACGGGAGTGTATGGTCAAAATGCACAATATTTATGTGTGTGCGGCCAGGGTGTGTGTGCGGCCGCACACTCCCTATGAAATGTGCCAAAACGTATTTTAAGGCTTTAGGACTCATCTAGGAAGGTTTCTTACTTCATGCTTTAGCCTTATATGGAGTTCATTGCCATTTTTGGACCTAAAAAGGGTGTGTGCGGCCACCATGATGTGTGCGGCCGCACACCCTTTATGAAGATGATAAAATCGTGTTTTTTTCTAGTATATCATCAAGTGTTCTTAGCATATAACAAGTTATGATAAGTGTATACACGTTATAGAGGCTTGAAAGGGTGATTAAGGTCCAAAACTAGTGTGTGTTCTTGGTGTTCTTGACTAAAGATGGATGTTTTCATGGATCAAAGCAAAGGGTTTTGCTAGTTAGGGTCGTGCATCAATAATTCAAAAGGAAGGATTACTTACTTTTATGAAGATCAAGATGAAGATTTGGATGATACTTGAGAGGATTTCGAGTTCTAGTCTTGAAGAAGTGGAAAAGTGTTCAAAAATGACTAAGTGTTGAATATATAGGGGAGAGTGTGCGGTTGGGATGGGTGTGTGGCCGCACACTCTTGTGTGCGGCCGCACACACCTTGTGTTGGTGTGTTTGGCTCATTTGCAAGGTGTTACACTCACAATACTCATCCCACGACTCATACCCTGATTATACTAGGTTTTAAACACTCTAGTTGACTCCAAAAGAGTGCTAGAAGATAGCAAAAACGAGTCCGACCTTGATTGATTTGAAAAAGTGTACAAGATAAAAATTTCGGATTGTCACACTGTGGGCGAGGACCGTATCTCTTAGCTGCATGTTATAAGTTATGTGTATGGTAAGTGGTAGTTTGGGGAGACTCACTAAGCTTCGTGCTTACAATTTTCAGTTTTGGTTTCAGGTACTTCCGGTAGCAAAGGGAAGAGCTCGGGATGACTGCATTGCACACACCACAATGTTTATCCTAGGAGGATTTACTCTAATATTTTGATATGTGATTTGGATACAGTGTTTTTACATGATGGTTTGAGATACTATTATTGATATTTTTATGAGATGTTTTTGGGTGACCGTGGTATTATTTTATAAATGAAAAATGAAATTTTTGGACTGTATTTTTGGGTTGTTTCACTCTACTAATTCCCAAGTGCTAAGAGGGAAGTCCCGGTGCGCCAAAAGGCTCCGAAAAAAAGTGCTTTTCAGCTCGGAAGTTCTGCCCCCCAAAGCCCGGTTCCTAGCCAAACCCCCGGTAAGTGAGATATGCTTACCCTACTCTAAGTATAACTTATGTTTAAGTTTATTATTGTTATTATAAACTTATAATATATATATATATATATATATATATATATATATATATATATATTATATAAAATATAATATAACAAGTGTTATTATAATATCTTTTAACTACTCGCGGTACGGGGAATCTGGTTTGAAGGGCCGCATAGGGTTGTTGGATTTCAGAAGTGTTATAATGCCAAACGGTCCTGCTGTCCGGTGTTTCATGTTTTGACCCTGTCTATACATAGTGGTTGAAAAGTATTGCTTAACACCTATAAAAAAATGTCACTCGTAAATAGTCACTATAAATTTTAGACTAAAATCTAGTGGTAATGATACTAGCTTTCGTCGAAAGAAATAATATCGTTAGAAGCGAAGTGCTGTCCGAGTTTGGAACCATCACTTTAACAAGTGAGTGTATAGTCCCTTTCATGAACATGAATTTAATACAAGTATTAAATATATGTTTGTGTGTGAAATATTTGATATTGCCTGAAATACGTGTTAAGAGCATATCTGATAATATATGATGATTTAGGATACAGAGTAAACCTAAATTAATTAAGAGGAATATTGGGTAGTATCTCCTTATGAGTAAGAGTGAGATATACACGGAGGGTAGAACTTTAAAACTTGTCATTGATCCGAGAGCATGACTTAGTCATTCGTCCTTAGTCCGAGAGTATGGAGAGGACATAGTTATTTGTCATTAATCTGGGAGCATTGATTGTGACATAGTCATTTTTCCCTAGTACGAGAGTATGGAATGGGCACAGTTATCAATCTGAGAGTATGGATTAGACATACTTGATCCGAGAGTATGTATTAAGTAATGAGGTTAATTTTAGATCTGAGAGTATGGATCGTGTCGTTGTAAAGATCGACGGGGTGGGATAAGAATTGCTTATAAGATGAAATTGTATATTTTGTGAGTTATAAAAAATATATATGATATAACATTGTGGGATTGAAATGCCTATGTACTCATCGGGTTTTCCAACCTAACCCACTCTGTTTATTTGTATCACAGGTGTCGATACGAAGCTACATTACATTGAGAAATTAAAGGAGATGTAAATCACTAGTGTAAATGAATGTTAGGACCGTTTATGCATATGTTTCTGTATTGACGATGACATCCTAAAGTTTTAATATAAACAAAAATACATTTCTTTGGGAGTGCTTTGATAATATACTTATCATGTTTTCTGGGAACAAATCCGCAATATTATTCTTTAAAATGAATACTCTAATTTTCAAATAAGCATAAATGAAAATTTTAAAATGACCGTGAATTTGGGGATGTCACGGTTGGTATCAGAGCATTAGTTTAAGAGAACTAGGAATAAGGATTTATTTCTAGACTTAAACTTAGAATGCTGATCGATGACCGTGAGGAGCGTGTCGAATATATTTTAGGTAGTACACCTGAATAGACACAAGCACTAGCTTATCTAGGGAAAATACCTAAAATGGTTTTATGTGCTAAATGATTTGTGATGCTTTATGATGCCATTATTTGATCGGATATATGGTCTGTTGCCAATCGGATCTGGAAACTTTATGTGTTCAGATTTTTAAACGTTTAATTACGGTATTAGAATTGGCATGTAGTTTTTCGAAATGATAAAGAGACTTATACGATTATCGTAGATAAAAGCTTTCCCTATCTTAATTCTCTTCACTGTACACCACACGTCTGATTTGATATGTAGATCAAGATGGTGAGAACTCGAAGCGGATTAGGAAATGCTAATGGAAACCATCGGCCTGAGTCACAAGTGACTGAGCCTGCACCAGAGGTACCAGCTGCACCCGAGCCAACCATAATGGTAGGAGTCCAAGCGATGATTCAGGTCATGATGGCCGAACAAATGGAGGAGATGAGGCAAATGTTGCTTAATATGGATGAACCTACTATACCCATTGTGTAACCTGAGCTGAATAAAGGATAGTTAGAAGAAGGAAACTACAGTAGAATCGTTAGTCAAGCTGAACCATCAATGATTAGAAGAAATGACCAAAACAAAGGAATTGAAAGGAATGGATGCAAGTATAAAGACTTGACAACTTGCAAACCATCAACTTTTACTGGGAAAGAAGATCCAATTGGAGTTATGGACTGGATCTCTGAGATGGAGCTAGCATTTATAACATGTGGTTACAAGGGCAAGTTACAAACCACTTATGCAGTGCGTTAGTTTAGAGGTGGTGATGTTCGCTGGTGGAACACCTTGGGGAAGACCATAAGCCCTAATGAGCCACTACAATTGACATGGGCAGAAACATAAGTTCTACTTATCCCAAAACATGCTGGAACTAGAGAATCAGTTTCTAACACTGAAGAAGGGCAACATGTCTATTGACGAGTATACCGATTCCTTCACAGACAAATTGGAGTTTTCTTTACGTATTGTCCCTAACGTGCTAACAAAGATCGATAAGTATACGAAGGGACTACCATGGGAGTATGTTGTGCCAGTATGCCAAACACCTACTTTTGAGGCAGCCATCTGGGCTGCTAAGTCTGTTGAAGAGATGATCAAGAGTAGAGTCGCCCACAAGCTCGAAGTTGGCGAGAAGAGAAAACTTGAGGGGTCTTCAAGATTCGACAAGAAAAATATGTTCTCAAGATCTGACCCCAACAATTAGAGGTATGGGGATAGAAATGAAGAAAGGTGGTGTGACAAGTGCAGAAGGAAGCACATTGGGAGATGCTCTAAAGAAATGACCTGCTTCAAATGCGGGAAGACTGGTCACTATGCCAGCGAATGCACAACAAAAAGAGAAGTATGCTTTAAGTGTGGTGAATAAGGACACTACAAGCAAGACTGCCCAAATAGAGAAGGAACTACAAGGCCAAACGTACCACCGAAGCCAAAGGCAAGAGCATTCCAGATGATCCTTAATGAAGGAGGCGGGGATGCAAGGGATCAGGAGTGAAGATCTATATATCCAAAGATCGGGATATGAAGCATCCATATAAATAGTATCATGTGGTGTAGCCTAATATAAGAGGCATAGTGTAGGGTGAACCTAAATATCTATGTAATCGTTTCAAGAGTTAATATAAAACTTTGTTATGTTATTCGATGTGCTAAATGATTATGTGAAATTCTTGTATGGTGAATTGGAAAACTGCGAGACAACTTGGGACGAGTATGTGTAGGTGTGAATAGTAGTAGAGGCCTATACTACCGGAAGCACAGGACTCACACTTGGATCAGGGAAAGTCAAAAGGATTACCAAGGCCCTAGTAATTGATTATGTTTTCTTCATGTCCGTCGTTACCATCGTTTCGGTAATGACTAAGAAGATGATTGTTATTCCGACCCTAGTGGTCATATCAAATCGAGAATGACTAAGACGAGTATGTTACGTGGTTCAAAGAATCAAGATGGATGTTGTTGGATTAGATGTCTAAGCCCATAACTATTATTGGTATGTACTCGGCCCGAGAGTAGCATGTTCCATTTGGGTTGCATATCATCAGGACAATTTGTTAGGATAGACTCTTGAGAGAAGGTTATATATGATTTATTAATATATTATAAGTTCTAATAAATTAATATGAAATCATATGTTTTAATTAGTATTGATCAAGAATTAATTTGAAATTAATTTAGTGATCAAAAGAGAATAATTAAATCAATGGGATTAATTATGGTAATTAGTTATATTTATATATGTTGGGCTTATGATCCATGTTGGACCAAGCTTATGTATGGATATATAAAGAGTTGGGCCACATGAACCATGGATCATAGAACCCATGGGTATGGATTTTGTGTTATACCCATGACCCTTGGAATCCTACATATAAATATGTGAGTACATAGCCAAAAACGTGACTGATGTTCTTGGAGTTCATATGGATGGTTTTTGGTGTATGAAGATTCTCTCTCAAATGTCTACCTTTGTCCATGATGTGTTGTGACTTCATTTGAGGCTTCCACACTATTGGGGCTAAGTTCTTAAGGCCAAATACATGAAGACTTGAAGCTACATAAAAGGTATGTTACCCTAACTAGTATGTTGTATGGTTTATATCAAATGCATGCTAGTTATAAGTTTAATGCCTTGGAAACCATTTGCTTGTATAATTAGTGAAAACATAGATCCAAGGTATTTAGGGTTGTATGTGCACCATAGGATGTTGTAGTATAAAAAACCCATCAGTGGCACACTAATATGGGACTGACAATGTGTGGCAAAGGGTAGCTTGATGTTAATCATAGATCACTGGAGCGTGTGTGGTTAACCAGTACATTGATTAGGTGGTTGTAACATTAAGTGTACCAAGTTAATTTGCATGGTTATTCACTCCTTGTTTGTGATCCTCGGCATCCCAGTCACAAACTTGAAGGGCACAATCGAGATTTAAACATGCAATTGAATAGTTCAATGAATCTCAAAAGATCTAGGAGTTTCAATTCACTTAAAACCTAAAACTCTTTTTCGTTTTTCGTGGTGGAAATTGGTAAATCGTCATTTACCTACCTTCAAATATTTTGTAGCTTGGATTATGGCATCCCTCTTCCAAGTTATAAAATATTGTGTTGGGTCCTAATCTTAATATTTCATATTGGGTGTTATATTAAGGACTTAAATCAACTAAACTTGAATTTCTCCCTCATAGATGTCTAGTTATGACAAATATGGTCTTCCTTATCCTTTTGGATAAAGCTTTCTAATGAAGATGATATCCCAAATGGAAATCAAGGTGAAAGATTAATCCCTTTGTTGTGCATTAATGGCCAATAGGACTGGAAATCATACTTCACTTCCTCCACCTCCTCAAATTATTCTCCCTAACTCACAAGTTCTTGAAAAGTTCAAGGTCACTCAATATCTATTGGCAAGCAGTGTCTATATGTACTCACATCTTGTAGATGAAGTCACATATTGACAAGCTAGGAGAGTTGGGTGTCGAAGTCTCAAGGAAGTTGACTGTTCTTCAATCGCTTTTCGAGTCATATAGTGAGTTCATTAAGGACTACTATGTGACAGACCATGACATGACCCTTAATGATCTTACCTATTTGCTTGTTGATGCTGAATCAACAATGATTTGGGGAACTGGTAAAGGAAATTGATTGGAATATCTACTTCCTAAACTTCCATGGACATTGACGATGGTAACATTAGAAGTCCAGAAAAGCTTTCTCTTCCCAATGGAAAGGGATCAACCATGGTCAAGTCATTTGACCTAATGGTAAAGAGAAAGGCTAAGTCTGAGATAGTCCCATGTACCATTACCAAAGAGTCCATATGTTTCTTTTGCCAAGAGAAGGGGCATTGGTTGCGAAGCTGCCTTATTTACCTGAAAGTTCACTAGGATGGTAAAAGTCAAAATTTTGACTATGCTTCAGGTAAAGTCCATTATCTAACTCTATTAAGTTCCTATTTGGAGATTCTTATTACATGATGTGACTAGGTCACATTTTGATGTGTTGTAGAATCGAAAAAGGAGAGGAAGCATATAAGAAGAGTATGCTGAATCTGATCGCGAAGATGGATTTCGATCGCATGATTCGAAGATCAGAATTTTGAGCTGCTGCTTAAGAGTTATGATAGATTGCTTAGGAATAGATAACAACATTGTTTTCATATGTGTTTGCATTGTAAGGAAAAGTTTTCCCGCAATTTTTTAAATAAAAGAAATTTTTTTGATTTTATTTATTTTAAGTATCATTACAATGGAACTTGTGAAAATTGTTGTTTACATGTTTCCATTGATAGTATTATTGGAAAATAGATTTGATTCTTTCGTTTGTGGTAGTGTCATAATTTACCAAATAAGGAAAGATTCTCATCACCCAAGTTTCTGTTGGACCGAAACTTGGAATCATGCAACTTGTATTGTATGATGAATGAGAATTTTCATCTTTGTGAAATTAAGACTAATTCCTTGTTCACATGTATATGTGAGTCAAGTGAAGGACTAGGAGATCGGGTACACTTGGTTGTGCGCTTATCAGGTCCACCACAAAGAACGATAAGGCTATTCGTCATGATTTACTAAAATTTAGTGAATATGGTTATGCTTACAAGTTTAAGTATAATTCTGAAACATTGGAAAAGTTTCAATGTATGGCAGGACGAATGAGAAGAATCAAATTAGGTAGAAAGATAAAAGTTTCTCCAATCTGAAAAGATGGGAGAGTACTTCAGTATCATGTTTTATGATCATCTTAAAGATTATAGAAAACCATATCACAATTGATCCTCTAAGGATATCTTAGTGCATTTGTTTGGCTAAGAAGAGGAATCGTGAATTGTTGAAATGGTTAAATCAAGAAGATGAGTCATACTTCATTCCAGAACAAGTCTTAGAGTCATACTCCAAGATTGTAACTTGGGTGACATAATGTTAAGAAGGTTTAAAACACTTATCAAATGTAGAGTAAAATATTTTCTACTCTTATACATTTGAAATTGGTGAGTTGTGATGTTTTGGATAAAACAAAGACCAACTAAGGCCAATTGTGTGAAGTGTTTGTCTTGATAAGAATCCACACTAACTCTTGAACATTTGCTTTGTCAAGGAATGGTTCTTGAAAAGAGAATCTTATATGTCAAGAGGCCAGTCGGAGTCTTAAAGATCTTGAAAAGTTTCAAGAACTAATCAAGGGTATTGTTTATCACTGCTACACGACTTGAGGTTTTTAACCTATCGTGTTGACATATTCTTATTTCTATGCCTATTCCAGTTAAAGTTGACTATGCATCTGAGTTCTACGAGTTCTCAATTGTTTGCATAAAAACTTGGAAGCAATGGTAGGCCCTTGTGCTGCCAAGTGGCAAGAAGTTAAGATTGGACAAGTTCAATCCATATGGATAGGAACACATACACCATAAAATGTAAGTGTCATAAGGTTTCTCTCCGATTCATGAAAATGATTGTGAGGAAACGCTTTCACCAAGTAGATTTTAAAAAGTTAGCAATTGTGATATCTGCATTCTCAAAGTCGTTAGTGGAGCGTGTGTGGTTAACCAACACACTAACATGGACTAGTGAGAATGGCAAAAGGTCTAAACATTATTAGTACAAAATCCCTCTTCATAATTGTTTAGACACACATGTGAGCTATCTAAGGAAAGGTGTATGAAATCTGGAAGATTAGATAAAGCATCTCGTATCAGAAATCTGAACTTTGGTAAGAAAGTCAATAAGTATTGATTTCTAGAAGTCTAGCTGATTTCTGGATACATGTCAAAGCTAGTGGGAGCATAAGTGTTATGCTAATAATTATCATGTTAGTGGGAGCATGATTATTATGTTAGGTGTTGCAAGTTAGCAATGTTCATTATTGAAAACAAAAGTGCCAATTTGCAAAGTTGCAGGGTTTGGAAAGTTGTTTTGCTATAATTAAGGGAGAGGAAATTATACTTCATTCCAATTCTAAAAGCTTAGATTGTGAGTCTTTAATTAAATTTAGTCATGATTACATCATTTACGTTCTAAAATTCGATTATGATTACAACATCCCTTTTCATAATTCGAATTATGAGAACATGGCAAATAGAAATAGAAATATTATAGCACAAGACTGGTCTAGTATCATGTCTTTATGTGAGACATCATGAATCGTGTCCCATATGCTTTGGATATAGGATCGATTACATGTGCTATAATATTCTGTTGGATAAGGTGTCTAAGTCCATAACTTTATTTGGTATATACTTGACCCGACCCGACATGGTCCATATAGGTTGCACTTCACCCGAACTATTTGTGTGGTTAAACCTTTGAGAATTGTATGTTTATGATTTGTTAATATATTATAAGTTATAATATATTAATATGAAATCATATTATTTAATTAGTATTTGATCATGAATTAATTTAGAATTAATTTGGTGATCAAAAAGGTGACTAATTAAATATGGGCTCTTGTATTTATATAAGTGTGGGCTAATACTCATTTGGAATGGGCTTGGCATGCATGGGAGTCCATGGATAGTCCATGAAGCTTTTAACCCATGGATCCTTGGAAAGGAAGAGTCATGGGTATTAGGGTTTACATGGATGTAACCCTAATCCTCCACACTATATAAAGGAGCTTATGATGCTTGAAATGGCACTAGTTGTGTGTGTGCAAGAAGGTGGCCGATTTCTATAAGCTACATACACTCTCATTGGTTTTTCCAAGTTTGTGGTGATTTGTGATTTCCATTTGAGGCATCCACATTATTGGTGCTTGGCTCTCAAACTCCAAGAAATAAAGTCACTATTGAAAGGTATGTGATTCTTCTAGCATTTATGTTTAAAGTTCCCCATGCCATGCTAGATAGGTTATGAACCTTGGAAAAACTGTTGGATTAGGTGTCTAAGCCCATAACTATAATTGGTATGTACTTGAATTGATAGCAGCACAATCCTTTTGGGTTGCCCTCAACTTAGCAATTAGACAAGGAAATTATGAAAGGAGAGATATTAATTTATAAGATTAATAAATTAATATATATATATATATATATAAATGATTTATTAATATGTTAATGGATTAATATATTAATTAGAAATCATTATGTTTAATTAATTGTTAGCCAGAAATTAATCAGAATTGATTTTGGGGTTAAAAGAATTAATTATAAGGTGCAGGGACTAGTTTGCAATTATCTAATAGTTGAGTGGAAGGCTCTAGAACCCCCTTGGAAGAGGGTGGACGAAATCTTTAGGGGAAACCCTAATAATTTCGTCCATAGGGGCTTGGATAAGGCCCTTGGGTTTGCTTAGGCCCTAAGCAAAGGATAACTAGGGTTTCCCTTAAACCCTAGATCCCTCAGCTATATAAGGAGCCTCCTGGTTCACATTTTGGTCACTCTTTCTTTTGAAGAAACCCTAAGGCCGAGATTTTGCATACTCCCTCTCCCCTCTCTCTTCTACTTTCCTTCTTGCTAGTTTGGGTGTGATTCCATTAGAGGCATTACACTTGTGGTGCTAAAGCTTCCAAGAAGATCAAGATCAAGATCAAGGGAATATCAATTGTTTGCTATAACAATTGAAAGGTATGTAAACCCTAAACCCTAGTTTGTTAATTTTGAAATTAGCCTCTCTCCTCTAGGGTTCTTGTTTTGCAATTCAAAGTTGTATGTTCAATAGTTAAAACATAGATCCAAAGTAGGTTGCATGTGAACTTAGGAATTGTTTCTAGTTTATTTGTTTTACCTAAAACCTATCAGTGGTATCAGAGCCATTGTTGTTTTAAATTGAATTGCTACAATTGTTGAATTGCAAATTAGGGTTTATAGCTATTAAACCCTAAAGGCCAAAATTTTCGATTTCTAGGGTTTTGGATCAAAGAGTTTTTTTTGAAAACCCTAGCCTCCAAAGAACCCTAGTCGAAATTAGGGTTAGGGTTTTGAAAACCCTAGCCTCCTCCCTTGTAAATTTCGAAATATGCTAGAGGATAACTAGGGTTTCTTGTTTTGGATAATTGTTACTTAATTAGATTAATTGGATAATTATCCTTACCCTATTTTTCGAAATTTAGAGGGATAAGGATTAGGATTAAATTAATGGATTAATTTAATTAGATAATCCTTACAAGATTTAATAATTTGATTAATTGTTAATTAAAAGATAAATATTAAATCTAGTTAATTGGTTTATTTAAATTTAAATTTAATAGCTTAAATTTCGAAATTTATAAACCCTTGAAGTTTTAAAATGTTTTAAAACACACCTTATATATATATTATAATTAAAAGTTTAATATTATATATGTATAAGAACATGGTCAGTCAAATCGCTAGTATGCCTCATTCACGAAGCTAATCTATAAGGGGGGTATAAGGAAACTGCCTATAAAATGGTAGTTGAATGGGTGTCCACTCTCACCCACCGCTTCCTTGATTAGTGGAGGGTCGTTAGCAGAACGGATTTGATAGGACAACTACTTCTCATTAAAAGTATAATGATATTAAAGAAAGTACTAGAACATTATTTTCAAAATCCCAACTCTAGTTACTTTAGGAAAAATGTGAAAAGTATGCTAATCCATGAAATTGCACATTATGCTTTATTGGTCGTTAGTGGAGCGTGTGTGGTTAACCAGCACACTAAAAGGCACTAATAAAGAGTAGTAATGGGTATCTCATAATTGTCATTTTGATGGAGCGTGTGTGGTTTACCAGCACATCAATAGTTAATGATAAAGACAATGAGGTTACCAAGCACATTTGCATGGTTATTCACATCTTGTTTGTGATCCTCGGCATCCCAGTCACAAATAGAAGAGCACAATCTGAGATTAAAACATGCCATTGAATAGTTTCAATGTATCTCAAAAGAATTAGGAATTTCACTTCGTTTGTTTCGTCTAATGGTGGAATTGGTGAATCGTCATTCACCTACCTTTATGAAATTTGCACTTGGATCTCGGCATCCCATTTCTAAGTTGTGAATCTTCATAGTTGGATCCTAACCTTGATATTATATCTTTGGGTTATTCTATTAAGGTATCTTGAAATCTAACTAAAACTTTCTTTCTTTTCAGATGTCTACTCCTGGAAACACTTCTGCTTCATCCTCCTCCAACCAGAACTTCTCCTTGCTCAATATATGCTCCAAAGTCGTTATGGATGGCTGAAACTATAACGATTGGATGCGCAACATCAAGATGGCTCTTCGTTTCGAGAACAAAGAATATGTTCTTGAAAAGGAGCTCAAAGAGCTTGATGAGAATGAAGCTATTCCTGAAGATCTTGCTGCCTACAAGAAACATTACGATGATGCTACCAAAGTGGCATGCATCATGGTGGCAACTATGTCCCCAGAACTGCAGAGGTACTATGAGGACTACTGGCCTTTCGAGATGAACAAGGACCTTATGGAAAAGTACCATAAGCGAGCTCGTCAAGAAAAGTTCAAAGTAGTCAAGTCACTCATGGCTTGCAAAATGAAAGATGGGGAGTCGGTTGTGTCACATGTGCAAAGAATGCAACGCTACATAGAGCGTTTGGTCAAGCTCAATATTCACTTTGATGAGGAATTGGCCATTGACATGGTCTTGAACTCACTTCCTGAATGTTATGGTCAGTTTATTCTAACTTACCATTTGAACAATACTGAGCAGACCTTGGCCCAATTGCACAACTTGTTGCAGACAGCTGAGGCAGGGATGAAGGGTAAAAGTATACCTTCCACACCTACGAGTGCCCCTGTTTTGGCTATTGGACAGGGAAAGGGGAAAAAGAGGAAAGGTCCTCCCAAACAAAACTGGAAGAGCAAGGCTCAGGCTGGGTCATCTAATAATGGCCCAAAGGCTAAGCCCAATGGTTCCACTCCCCATGTTTCTGATCCAAAAGAGGCAGTTTGCTTTTACTGCAACCAAAAAGGGCATTGGAAGAGATCTTGCCCACAATATCTGCAAGATATCAAGGATGGCAAAGTGAAGCCATCTTCGGCAGGTATTTACACTATTTCTGCTAATAACTCATTATCTTCTCGTTCATGGGTCCTTGACACAGGATGTGGTTTTCATATCTGTTCTGAT
The DNA here is from genome assembly GCF_052849685.1 of Lactuca virosa. Taxonomy (NCBI): domain Eukaryota; kingdom Viridiplantae; phylum Streptophyta; class Magnoliopsida; order Asterales; family Asteraceae; genus Lactuca; species Lactuca virosa. Next base: position 72,716,681 of record NC_136432.1, read on the forward strand.
TTGCAGGGTCTAAAGGAAAGTGAGGAGATAGAGCGAGGAAGGATAAACCTGATCATGGGAAACAGAAAGTCTTCACCAGTAACCAAGATCAGAGTTTATCAGCTTCTGCTTAGTAATGATGTTAGATTAGATTTAATAAATTGTTGCTATTCGTCTGAGATGACGAGAAACATTATTTCATTTCATGCATTGTTCAGACAAGGTTTTACATATTCTTTTAATGATTTGAATGGTTCAATTTCTGTTTATAAGAATGGTGTTTTTATGTTTGAAGCTTTACCTTGTAATGGTGTGTATGAAACAGTGACTTGTGTTGATAGCCTAGGAAATAGTGTACTTAATATTGACTTGTCTAATAGTGTAGACAAGGCATGCTTGTGGCATTGTCGTCTTGGACACATCAACAAGAAACGCATAGCCCAACTCCAAAAGGATGGAGTGTTGGAATCATTTGACCTAAAGTCAGATGACATGTGTGAATCTTGTCTTTTGGGAAAGATGACAAAATCACCATTCACAGGGTCTTGTGAAAGAGGTGAAGGTCTGTTGGATCTCATACACACAGATGTGTGTGGGCCCTTCAGATCAACTACAAGAGATGCTAATCGATTCTATGTGACTTTCACTGACGATTATAGCAGATATGGATATATCTACTTGATCAAGCATAAGTCAGAAACTTTTGAAAAGTTCAAAGAGTTTAAACATGAAGTCGAAAATCAATTGGGCAGAAAGATAAAGATACTTAGATCCGATAGAGGCGGGGAGTATCTTAGTATCGAGTTTAACGACTATCTGAAAGAATGTGGGATAGTCTCACAATTGACTCCTCCTAGGACACCACAGTTAAATGGTGTAGCTGAGAGGCGTAATCGAACCTTGTTAGACATGGTTCGTTCTATGATGAGTCGAGCTTCGCTTCCTATTCACTTCTGGGGGTATGCCTTAGAGACAGCCGCCCACATCCTCAATCTTGTCCCTACAAAGAAGGTTGCCAAAACACCTCACGAAATGTGGACAGGGAAAGTTCCCTCGTTAGCACATATTAAAGTCTGGGGTTGTGAAGCTTTCGTAAGACGAGAGACTCACGACAAGCTAGCAGCTAGAAGTGAGAAATGTGTTTTCATTGGTTACCCAAAGCAGTCTTTTGGATATTTGTTCTACAGGCCTAGTGAGAACGTGGTCTTTGTAGCACGAAGAGGAGTCTTTCTTGAAAGAGAGCTCATATTCAAAGAGGACAGTGGGAGCACTATTGACCTTGAAGAAATTCAAGAGTCAGCCAATGAAGGAACCTTAGATGACACTAGCACTCAACCAGAGGAAACAGTTCCTGTTGAACCAATTGATAACTCATTACCTCTTAGAAGATCCACTAGGGTGAGTGTGCCACCTGAGTTGTATGGTTTTCATATTACTTCAGATGGTGACACATTCATAAGTGACAGAACACTGGTAAACTTAGATGAACCAGTCACTTATAAGGAAGCAATGGCAGGCCCAGAGGCTTCCAAGTGGAAAGAGGCAATGGACAGCGAGATTAAGTCCATGTATGACAACCAAGTTTGGAATTTGGTTGATAGTGCACCAGGTCGTAAGACAGTTGGGTGCAAATGGATCTTCAAGAAGAAGACAGACATGGATGGAAATGTGCACACATTCAAGGCTCGACTGGTTGCAAAAGGTTTCACTCAAACCCCAGGGGTTGACTATGATGAAACCTTCTCGCCAGTGGCTAAGATTAAATCTATTAGGATATTGCTCGCCATAGCTGCCTTTCATGATTATGAAATCTGGCAGATGGATGTCAAAACTGCTTTCCTTAATGGGAAGTTGGCTGAAGATGTTTACATGAGTCAGCCAGAGGGTTTTGTTGATGCAAAGTTCCCTAATAGAGTGTGCAAGCTTGAGAAATCCATTTATGGATTGAAACAAGCATCTCGCAGTTGGAATCTTTGCTTCCATGAGAAAGTCAAAGAATTTGGTTTCTCTAGAAGTGAAGATGAGTTCTGTGTGTATATCAAAGCTAGTGGGAGTATAGTAACTTTTCTGGTGTTGTATGTCGATGACATATTACTCATTGGTAACGACGTTCCAACCTTGAAAGAAGTTAAGTCTTGGCTTGGAAAGTGTTTTGCCATGAAAGACCTTGGAGAAGCTGCCTATATTCTTGGGATTAGAATATTGAGAGATAGAAAGAAGTGACTAATTGGACTTAGTCAGAGCACATACTTGGATAAGGTACTAAAGAGGTTTAGTATGGAAAACTCCAAGAAGGGAGAGCTACCTATCCAGAGCAATACCAAATTGAGTAAGACTCAATGCCCGAGTACAGATGTTGAAATAGATGACATGAGTCGTGTACCTTATGCTTCCGCTGTCGGATCGATCATGTACGCTATGACATGTACTCGCCCTGATGTGGCATTTGCTTTGAGCATGGTCAGTCGCTATCAGGGAAACCCAGGTAGAGCTCATTGGATAGCAGTTAAGAATATACTCAAGTATTTGCGAAGGACAAAGGACTGGGTCCTTGTGCTTGGTGGCAGTGATACTTTGAGAGTAGATGGTTACAGTGATGCCAGCTTTCAGACGGATAGAGATAACTTCCGTTCTCAGTCAGGCTGGGTGTTTTTACTGAATGGAGGAGCAGTTACTTGGAAGAGTTCCAAGCAAAATACGGTGGCTGATTCTACTTGTGAATCAGAGTACATAGCAGCAAGTGAAGCGTCGAAAGAAGCAGCTTGGTTGAGGAAATTCATCGGGGATCTCGGAGTTGTTCCAACCATCCAGGAGCCTATGGAACTGTTCTGCGATAATGAAGGAGCGGTTGCCTTGACAAAGGAACCAAGAGATCATGGTAAGACCAGCCATATCGACAGAAAGTACCATTTCATCAGACATAGAGTAGAAGAAGGCCATCTTATAGTAAAGAGGGTGTCATCTGAAGATAACCCAGCAGATCCTCTCACAAAGGGTCTGAGTAGGGCTAAGCATATTCAGCATGCTCGGAGCATAGGACTGAAAGATGATATTAGTTTTAGTAGTTAGATTAGTTTTTGAAACTTGTAACAAAGTAAATGTAATTGACTTTTGGTGATTAAATAATAAAGTATTATTTATAAGTTTGGCTACTACCTTTTGTCAATTGTTTATTATTGCGTTTCATTTTTTGCATGTTTTACTTCCTGAATAATGAGATTATTCAAACTCCACAGTCGCTCGTACTCTTGGAAGTAAGTAGTGAATTAAGACTGTCATGAATTGGATTGCAGATTGTCTAAGGATAGACATGGCAATAGAATTGCTGCAATGTTCATGAGTACTCAGAAATTGAGATTTGAGTATTGGATAAACCCACGCTCAGAGTATTACTTCATGGAATTCATCACGAGTAATACTGAGACGATAATATCTTATAATCTTGAAACGAAGATATATGAGTTGTAATTTACAAGTCGGTTGTGCATTGGTGATACGAAAACGCATCAGTAACTTGGTGTTATAAAACGTATTGTCATGCATAATTTGATGAGTAAAAGATACAAGCATATGAGTCAACGTTTATTCGTTCCTTTTGCCCTAACAGGAAAAGCGATATCTGTGGGCCCCTCGATGATTTGGTGTTGACTTATGTGTTGGGCCCAGCCAGGACTAAATTGATGTGTTCGATTAGAAGTCCTACATCATCACAAATCAGGAATCGGGAAACATAGATTCTGGACAAACAGATTGATTACATTCCATGTCTTTTGTCTGGGGATATCAAGCTGAACGAAGGGTTATATGATCACTTATCTTAGGACACGTAACTGACTGGGTCAGAGTTCGGCAGCAGCTTTTGGAAGCTACACTTTGCTGGTCAAATTTAGAAGGCATACTAGCAATTATAGTTACAGACTTATCCAAGTGGGAGACTGTTGGATTAGGTGTCTAAGCCCATAACTATAATTGGTATGTACTTGAATTGATAGCAGCACAATCCTTTTGGGTTGCCCTCAACTTAGCAACTGGACAAGGAAATTATGAAAGGAGAGATATTAATTTATAAGATTAATAAATTAATATATATATATAAATGATTTATTAATATGTTAATGGATTAATATATTAATTAGAAATCATTATGTTTAATTAATTGTTAGCCAGAAATTAATCAGAATTGATTTTGGGGTTAAAAGAATTAATTATAAGGTGCAGGGACTAGTTTGCAATTATCTAATAGTTGAGTGGAAGGCTCTAGAACCCCCTTGGAAGAGGGTGGACGAAATCTTTAGGGGAAACCCTAATAATTTCGTCCATAGGGGCTTGGATAAGGCCCTTGGGTTTGCTTAGGCCCTAAGCAAAGGATAACTAGGGTTTCCCTTAAACCCTAGATCCCTCAGCTATATAAGGAGCCTCCTGGTTCACATTTTGGTCACTCTTTCTTTTGAAGAAACCCTAAGGCCGAGATTTTGCATACTCCCTGTCCCCTCTCTCTTCTACTTTCCTTCTTGCTAGTTTGGGTGTGATTCCATTAGAGGCATTACACTTGTGGTGCTAAAGCTTCCAAGAAGATCAAGATCAAGATCAAGGGAATATCAATTGTTTGCTATAACAATTGAAAGGTATGTAAACCCTAAACCCTAGTTTGTTAATTTTGAAATTAGCCTCTCTCCTCTAGGGTTCTTGTTTTGCAATTCAAAGTTGTATGTTCAATAGTTAAAACATAGATCCAAAGTAGGTTGCATGTGAACTTAGGAATTGTTTCTAGTTTATTTGTTTTACCTAAAACCCATCAAAAACAAATTCACATGTATTCATAGTAAAACATAGATCTAAGGTTTTAGGATTGCATGTACACCTTAGGAGTGTTAGGATGCTCAAAACCCTACAGTGGTATCAGAGCCAGGTTTGTTTTCTTGAATACGTGATGCAAACTGTGAAAAAATCGAAAAATTGAGTTGTCTGGACAGTGGAATCGCCGAGTCCATGGGGGGACTCGACGAGTCCAAGCACAAATTCATCCTACTCGTTGAGTAGGTTCCTACACTCGACGAGTAGGAGGCTCTGACTGCAGTTTTTCGACTTTTGCTGCTGGAAATGGACTAGAAACATTACCCTAATATGTTTTGATGTTTTAAAACCTGTTTTAGATGGTGTAATGGTTATGCTAATCCATTTACAATGGCCAATATCAAAATTCCATGTTTTATATGTGTTCATATGATTCTTGAAATTTTGATATGATATTCATGTTCTTATGAGTTATTGTTAGATCATAGGAATTACTTGCTAAATTATTTAATGATTAATTCTTGATCAATTATGTGTTTTAATGGAGTCCATAATTTGTCCTCAAGTTATGGATTTCCAAAGGTCGCTTTCTTTAATGTACATTTAAAACACATATGTTACATAAAAATGAAGAGTCTTCACTTTTATGAACCATTAACTCATAAGTTATGAAATGAAAAGTTTTGAATAGTTTCAAATCTTGCCCTCAAGTTTTGGAATTTGTGAAGTCACACACACTTTAATTCCAACCCTTAGGATTTTAAAAGTTAAAATTAAACCCTTATACTATTATAAGATTAATGGTTAATAATTATATATATGTATAAGATCAAGTCGTTTTACTTTTAGTAGGCCTCATTCACGAAGCCGGTCTATAAGGGGGGTATAAGGTTGTTGCCTATAAAATGGCAGATTAATGGGTGTCCACTCTCACCCACCGCTTCCTTGATCGGTGGAGGGTCGTTAGCCGAACGGGTGTGACAATGAATTTAATTCTCATTAAAAGTATAATGATTATTATAAAGTAACTAAATGTTTTTTTATAAATTCCCAATCTTAGTTACTTTAGGAAAATGTGAATATGGTGCTAGCCCATGAAATTCACACTTTGTACCTTACCAAGTCGTTGGTGGAGCATGTGTGGTTAACCGACACACTAACTTGGACTAGTAAGGATACCAAAGGATGACTTAATGTTTATCATAGATCGGTGGAGTGCGTGTGGTTAACCGGCACATTGATTAGGTGATAATATTAAGGGTACCAAGTGAATTTGCATGGTTATTCACACCTTGTTTTGTGATCCTTGGCATCGCAGTCACAAAACTTGAAGGGCACAATCGAGATTGAAACATGCCATTGAAAAGTTCAATGAATCTCAAAAGAATCTAGGAATTTCAAAAACCAATTAAATCTAATAATTCATTTCATTTTCATGGTGGAAATTGGTGAATCGTCATTCACCTACCTTCAAATATGTTATAGCATAGATTACGCCATCCCTCTTCTAAGTTATAACATATTGTGTTGGGTCCTAGCATTAATATTACATTTGGGTGTCTTATTAAGGACTCTATGTATCTAATCTAAACTTGTCTTTCTTCTTTTCAGATGTCTTCCAACAATGCTTCGGGTTCTAACCCTACCGACTCCTTCTCTCTCATGAACCTTTGTGGGAGAGTCATCTTCGATGGTTCCAACTTTATGGATTGGACTCGGAACATCAGGATGGTCACTCGTTACGAGGACAAGGAATATGTCCTCTACAAGGAGCTTAAGGACCTCGATGAGACTACTGCTACTCCTGAGGAGATCGCTGAATACAGGACACATGAAAGAGATGCCACCAATGTGGCATGCATCATGATGGCCACAATGACAGCCGAGCTCCAAAAGTCCTATGAGGACTATTACCCTTTTGAGATGCACCAGGACTTGATGGAAAGGTACTATCAGAGTGCTCGTCAAGAGTGATATGAAATAATCTCCACCATGATAACAACCCGAATGAAGGATGGTGAACCCATCACGGGCCACGTGTAGAAAATGAAAAGGTATGTGGACCGTTTGCAGAAACGGAATGTGAACTTCCCTGAGGAGTTGGCAATTGACATCATTTTGCACTCCTTACCCTTGTGTTATGATCAATTCCGCATGACATACCACATGAACAAGGAGGAAGTTACACTCAGAAAGCTTCAAGGACTTCTGAAGACCGCTGAAAGTGGTCTTAAAGGTAAGTCGGTTGTTACTACTCATACTCTTACAACTACCCCTGTTTTGGCTATCGAGCAAGGCAAAGGGAAGAAGAGGAAGACCCGTTCGAAGGGTACCAAGGGAAAGTCTCTTGATGGCTCCTCATCAGGTGGAACCAAAGGTGGTTCTGCTACTCCTTCTGCCATCCCTAAGGATCCTGATTGCTTCTACTGCCAGAATAAGGGGCACTGGAAGCGAAACTGCCCAAAGTACTTGCAGGATGCCAAGGATGGGAAAGCGAAACCGTCCCATGCAGGTATTTACACTATATTGTCTAATAACTCACCATATTCGAACACTTGGATCCTTGATACAGGTTGTGGTATTCATATATGTTGTGATTTGCAGGGCCTAAGAAGAAGTGAGGATGTGGAGCACGAGAAGATAAACTTAATCATGGGGAATAGGAAGGCTTCACCTGTTACCAAGATTGGAGTTTATACTTCGTTGCTAAGTAGTGGGTTAAAGTTAGATTTGAATAAATGTGTTTACTCGTCTGAAATGGCGAGGAATATTATTTATTTTCATGGTTTGTACAAACAAGGGTTTACCTTTTGTTTTGATAATGAAGTTGGTGGTATTAATGCTTTCTTTAATAATGTTCTTTATTTTAAAGCATTACCTTGTGATGGTGTGTATGAAACTGTGTCGGTTGTAGATAACCTAGGAAATAATGTGTTGTGTATTGATTCCTCTACTAGCTTGGATAAAGCATCATTGTGGCATTGTCTTCTTGGACATGTAAGCAAGAAATGCATAGGCCAGCTCTAAAAGGATGGAGTCTTGGAGTCATTTGACCTAATGTCAGATGATATTTGTGAATCTTGTTTGCTTGGGAAAATAAAAAAATCACCCTTCACTGGTACTTGTGAAAGGGGTGAGGGTTTGTTGGACCTTATACATACTGATGTATGTGGACCCTTCAAAACCGCCACAAGGGATGCTAATCGCTATTATCTGACTTTTACTGATGATTATAGTAGATATGGTTATGTCTACTTAATCAAGCATAAGTCATAGACTTTTGAAAGGTTTAAAGAGTCTAAACAAGAAGTATAAAATCAATTGGGCAGAAACATTAAGATGCTTCGATCCGATCGAGGTGGTGAGTATCTTAGTACAGAGTTCCTCGACTATCTTAAGGAGTGTGGGATTGTCTCACAATTGACACCTCCCAGGACACCATAGTTGAATGGTGTGGCTGAGAGGCGTAATCGGACCTTGTTGGACATGGTTCGCTCCATGATGAGTCGAGCTTTGCTACCAATCTCTTTTTGGGGGTATGCCTTAGAGATTGCCGCCCATATCCTTAATATATTCCGTACAAAGAAGGTTGCCAAAACACCTCATGAGATGTGGACTGGGAAAGTTCCCAACTTGGACCACAACAAGATTTGGGGTTGCGAGGCATTTTTGAGGCGCGAGACTCACGATAAGCTCGAACCTCGAAGTGAGAGGTGTATTTTTATCAGCTACCCACAGAAATCCTTTGGTTACCTCTTCTACAGACCCAGTGAGAATGTGGTCTTTATGGCAAGGAGATGGGTCTTACGTGAAAGAGAGTTCATGAGCCAAGGAAACAGTGGGAGGCAAATTGACCTTGAAGAAATTCAAGAGTCAAGTGGTGACGGAACCTCAAATCCTAGCAATCAACCTGAGGAGGAAACTCCTGTTGGTCCGACTGACGAGTCTGTACCTCTGAGGCGTTCCACGAGAGTTAGGAATGCACCTGAGCATTACTATGGTTTCCATATTACTGTGGAAGGTGATACACTTATCAGTGATAGTACACTGGTAAATCTGGATGAACCTAACAGCTACACGGAAGCCATGGCAGGCCCTGAGGCTGCTAAATGGAAAGAGGCTATGGACAGCAAGATACAGTCCATGTATGACAATCAAGTTTGGAACTTGGTTGACAATGTACCAGGTCGTAAGACAGTTGGGCGCAAATGGATCTTTAAGAAGAAGACCGACATGGATGGTAATGTACACACTTATAAGGCGCGACTGGTTGCAAAGGGCTTTTCTCAAACTCCAGGAGTTGATTATGATGAGACCTTTTCACCAGTAGCGAAGATTAATTCTATTAGGGTTATGTTAGCCATTGCTGCATTTCATGACTATGAAATATGGCAAATGGATGTCAAAACCGCTTTCCTTAATGGGAAGCTGGGTGAGGATGTTTACATGAATCAGCCAGAGGTTTTGTCAGTACTGAGTACCCGAATAGAGTGTGTAAGCTTGAGAAATCCATCTATGGATTGAAACAAGCACCTCGCAGATGGAATCTTTGTTTCGATGAGAAAGTCAAAGAGTTTGGCGTTTCGAGAAGTGAAGATGAGTCATGTGTATATGTCAGAGCTAGTGGGAGTATAGTTAGCTTCTTGGTGCTGTATGTCGATGACATACTGCTCATAGGAAATGACATCCCAACTTTGCAGGAGGTGAAGTCCTGGCTTGGGAAGTATTTCGCTATGAAGGACCTTGGAGAGGCTGCCTATATCCTAGGGATAAGGATATTAAGAGACAAGAGTAAAAGACTAATTGGACTTAGTCAGAGTACCTACTTGGATAAGGTGTTGAAAAGGTTCAACATGCATAATTCCAAGAAAGGAGAATTACCGATCCAAAGCAATGCCAAACTGAGCAAGGCTCAAAGTCCGAGTATAGAGGCTGAGATAGCTGAGATGAGTCGATTACCATATGCTTCCGCTGTTGGCTCGGTCATGTATGCTATGAATTGTACCCGCCCTGATGTGGCCTTCGCTTTGAGCGTGGTCAGCAGATATCAGGGGAACCTTGGCAAGGCTCACTGGACTGCGGTAAAGAATACTCTCAAGTACCTGCGGAGGACTAAGGATTGGATCCTTACCCTTGGTGGGAGTGATGGCTTTAGAGTAGTAGGGTATAGTGATGCTAGCTTTCAGACTGATAGGGATAACTTTCGCTCTCAGTCGGGTTGGGTCTTTACCCTAAATGGAGGGGCAATAACTTGGAAGAGTTCCAAGCAGGAGACGGTAGCTGATTTGACTTGTGAATCAGAGTACATAGCAACGAGTGAAGCGGCAAAGGAGACGATATGGTTGAAGAACTTCATCGGAGACCTTGGAGTTGTTCCAGCTATTAAGGAGCCTATGGAGATTTTCTGTGACAGCAATAGTGCGGTTGCCTTAGCCAAGGAACCGAGAGATCATGGCAGATCCATACATATTGACAGAAAATGTCACGTCATATGACATAAGATAGAAGAAGGACTCCTCGTGGCAAAGAGGGTGTCATCAGAAGAGAATCCTGCAGATCCCCTCACGAAGGGACTGACGAGGGTTAGGCATTTACAGCATGCGAGACGCATCAGGCTGAAGGATGTTATTAGTTTTACAGATTAGATAGCTATTTCTGAAACTTGTAAAATGTAATCGACATTTGATGATGAATAAAAGGTGTGTTTATTTATGAGTAAGGTGTTACTGTCTTTTGTCAATTATTTACTATTGTTTCAGCTTTGCATGTTTTAACTTCCAAAATAATTTACTTTATTCAAACTTCCATAGTCGGTCATACGTCAGAAGTAGGTATGAATTAAGACTGTCATGAATTGGGCTTGTAGATGACTAAAGGTGTTTAGCCATAGCAATGGTTGCTACAACATTTATGAGTGCTCATAAGTTTTGAGTATTGGAATAAACCCACGCTCACTTGCATCACTTCATGGAATTTATCTCGAGTGATCGTGAGCCGGTAATATCATATAACTCTTCAAACCTAGACATATGAGTTGTTGCCTATGAGTTGGTTATGCATTGATTGCACGAAAATGCATTAGTAACTTGATGTTATAAAATGTGCCTTAGTGTATAATTCAACAAGTAGTAGAAACAAGTATATAAGTCGAAGTTTATCTGTTCCTTCTAGTCCTTGGAGGATTAGAAGCGATATCTAGGCCCGTCGATGATTTTGTTTTGACCTATGTACCGGGCCCGGTCAGAACCGAATTGATGTGTTCAATTTAGTTCTATGTCAAACAAATCGGAAATCGGGAAACAAACTGCAGGACAATAAGTACGACGTTGTTCCATGTATTTGTCCGTCTGATATCTTGAGAACAGAGGATTATATAATCACTTATCTAAAATGGCGCTTCATAGTTCAACAGAGTTTTAAGAGCTACGATTGCCAGTTGGTTCCTGAAGTAATATAGGCAAATATAGTTATTAGACTTATCCAAGTGGGAGACTGTTGGATAAGGTGTCTAAGTCCATAACTTTGGTATACACTTGACCCGACCCGACATGGTCCATTTGGGTTGCACTTCACCCGAACTATTTGTGTTGTTAAACCTTTGAGAATTGTATGTTTATGATTTGTTAATATATTATAAGTTATAATATACTAATATGAAATCATATTATTTAATTAGTATTTGATCATGAATTAATTTAGAATTAATTTTGGTGATAAAAAAGGTGACTAATTAAATATGGGCTCTTGTATTTATATAAGTGTGGGCTAATACTCATATGGAATGGGCTTGGCATGCATGGGAGTCCATGGAGCTTTTAACCCATGGATCCTTGGAAAGGAAGAGTCATGGGTATTAGGGTTTACATTGATGTAACCCTAATCCTCCACACTATATAAAGGAGCTTATGATGCTTGAAATGGCACTAGTTGTGTGTGTGCAAGAAGGTGGCCGATTTCTATAAGCTACATACACTCTCATTGGGTTTTCCAAGTTTTTGGTGATTTGTGATTTCCATTTGAGGCATCCACATTATTGGTGCTTGGCTCTCAAACTCCAAGAAATCAACTCACTATTGAAAGGTATGTAATTCTTCTAGCATTTATGTTTAATGTTCCCCATGCCATGCTAGATAGGTTATGAACCTTGGAAAAACAAATTTGCATGTATTCATAGTAAAACATAGATCCAAGGTTTTAGGGTTGCATGTACACCTTAGGAGTGTTAGGATGCTCAAAACCCTACATATTCATCCGTTCTAAATTTTGCAAATGCCTAGGGCATTAAGAGGGAAAAGGACTAGAACTGGATATGACTAAAATGATTAAGCAATTGTCGAGGACAATATGAGGTTTACCAAAGATTGGTTGCTCATGGCCGGTTGGAAGTATAGTGTTGATTTTTGGAAAGACCATATTGACATATTCTGAAAAGAGGCAAATCTTGTTCAGAAGTGATAGTAAAAAATAGGAATATGGAAATATTTCCATAGGTGGAAGTTCTTGATATCTGTATAAGATTAGAAAACTTAATGCAAGAAGGATATTCAAAGGAATGTACTTTGAATGTGAGACTTCGTTTCCATGGAATTGCTCTCCATTGGAATACTTTGTAATGTCTGTTGCCGAGTCTTTGTGGCTTTTGTGCATAGTCATTACAAAATGATCAATGCATATAAGTTTAGAATCTAACGGATTTAAGTAAATGGCAAAGAATATTGTATTCTTACATTTGCGACAAGGATTTGGAATTTTGAAATGAGTATGATTTGAAATGTTATCAATTGATCTATTCCACAAACAAAGGACCATAGGTAAACATAGTGTGCATGCTTGGAGCATGGGACAATTATTGTTTTGATTCAAGTATAAAGTTGATTAGTCGAAACATTATACAATGAATAATGAGTAATCAATATGGTGATTAAATAAAAGGTGTTTGATTTACTCTCAAAAGTTTTGGGGCCATATAGGATTAGTATTATTCTTGTGTTTCACTTTGAACGTTTTGACTTCCTGAATAACTAGGTTATTCAAGCCGTCCACAGTCGATCATACTTTGGAAGTAGGTATTGAGGCAAGACTGTCATGAATGGGTCTGTAGTTTGTCTAGGTGGCCTTGACATAGCTGCAGTGTTCATGAGTGCTCCTGGAATAAGATTCGAGTATTGGATTAAACCTATGCTCATTTGAATCACTTCATGGATTTTATCACGAGTGATCATGAGACGATACTATCTTATATTCTTCAAACCTAGAGATATGAGTTGTTGACTATGAGTTGGTTGTACATTAATTGTACGAAAACGTATCAGTAACTTGATGTTATAAAACATGCCTTTGTGTATGATTCAACAAGTAGTTAGTACAAGCATATGAGTCGTAGTTTATCCGTTCCTTTTACCCTATGTGGTTAAAAGCGATATCTGTGGGCCCCTCGATGATTTAGTGATGACAAACGTAAGTGCTCGACCGGGCCTGGACTGATTTGATTTGTTCAATTAGTCGGTCGTCATAAATCGGAAATCGGGAAACAACAGATGGAAAGAGAGAATGATTATAATCCATGTCTCAGTCCATATGATATCTAGAATGGAGGAATATATGATCCCTTATCTAATGGACGTGTCATTGACTAGGTCAGAGTTCGACAGCGGCTTTTAAGAGCTACGATTGCTAGTCGGGTTTTGGAGTCGTACTTGCAATAATAGTTTTAGACTTATCCAAGTGGGAGACTATTCGATTTGATGTCTAAGCCCATAACTATTATTGGTATGTACTCGACCCGAGAGTAGCATGGTCCATTTGGGTTGCATATCATCCGGACAATTTGTTAGGATAGACTCTTGAGAGAAGGTTATATATGATTTATTAATATATTATAAGTTCTAATATATTAATATGAAATCATATGTTTTAATTAGTATTGATCTAGAGTTAATTGGAATTAATTTAGTGATCAAAAGAGACTAATTAAATCTATGGGACTAATTATGGTAATTAGTTATATTTATATGTGTTGGGCTTATGATCCATGTTGGACCAAGCTTATGTATGGATATATAAAGAGTTGGGCCACATGAACCATGGATCATAAAACCCATGGGTATGGATTTGGGTTACACCCATGACCCTTGGAATGCTACATATAAATAGGTGAGTACATAGAAAAAAACGTGACTGATGTTCTTGGAGTTCATATGGATTGTTTTTGGTGTATGAAGATTCTCTCTCAAATGTCTACCTTTGTCCATGATGTATTGTGACTTCATTTGAGGCTTCCACACTATTGGGGCTAAGCTCTTAAGGCCAAATACATGAATACTTCAAGCTACATAAAAGGTATGTTACCCTAACTAGTATCTTGTATGGTTTATGTCAAATGCATGCTAATTATAGGTTTAATGCCTTGGAAACCATTTGCATGTATAATTAGTGAAAACATAGATCAAATGTATTTAGGGTTATATGTTAACCATAGGATGTTGTAGTATACAAAACCCATCAGATGTAGCATCTGACTTAAGCCAGAATATCGAAATGAAAGATAATCGAACCGATCAGTAGAAGTGTCATGATCGTTGTTACAATAAGAACTTGTAGCTAGAAGTTCTACATGCTATAGTGTGATTATATCACATTAGAACATGAAGGAAGGTATATTCCATTCTGGAATTCAACTCCAAAAGACCTGAGTCTAAGCATTGCACCATACAATAAGAGATCATTAGAACATGACCCATCGGTCTATTACAATAATCAAAGTAAAGTCTATTTAAGGAGCAGGAGTCTCCAATAAGGATCGATATTATAACTCAAAGGTTACAATTGAAAGTCTAACATAATATGAAGAGCGGGTACAAGATTGAGCAACGCATGCAGTCAAGAAGTCCAAGAGTTATATACTCATTCAAAGGAACATAGAAGTTATGGTTATTACCTAGGACGAATAGATAACTTATGGAGTCATTATACAAGCCCTGTTTCGTTGATGATTCCGGGACATAATTATCAAAAGGGGGAGATAACTATAACGCCCGTATATTCGGGCTAGTTAATTTAGAGACATCAACAATCAAAAATGACTTTTCGATGGAAGATTATTTAGAATAAACAATCTAAACTAAGTGATAGTATATGTCACAAGGGTTCCGTACATATAAAGAACGTTGAAATCCGAGTTATAACGAAGAAGTTATGACCCGTCGAAGTTTTACGGCAAAACCGACATGACATTGAGAATTGTAAAAAGAGTATACGTTAAACCGAGAGTGTTCATAAAAAGAACGCCCAAATCTGACTTCGTATGAGGAAGTTATGATTTTTCTAAGATTTAGCATCGCAGTGCACCACCCGAAATTCGAATTTTAGATCGACCAATTTTAGCCGACATCACCTAAACGAGAATCAAATATCTCATTAATAGGAGCTCAACGATAAAAAAGACAGATGAAAACGGACGTCGGATGACATAATTATGAATTTTTAACGGACTTTACCTGTCTAGACCTGTTAAAATATAACTTTAAAAATAAAGTCAAAATTAGCCGATGGAGTCTAAATGAAAGTTATAGAGTACGTCTCCACCTACGTTTGGATATAAAGAACGTCGAAAACGGAGCTGGTATGCGAAAGTTATGGATTTTAGAAGTCGGGATGGACTTTTACGAGGATGGGTGACATGGCCAAATCTCGACCTTAGCTTGCTGCCCATGGCCTCGCTTCGGATCAGTGACACGTACCCCCTCGTATGCGCATCATACCCTCGTACGTGCAACCTACATCCGACGTACGCCCTGCGTAATCGAGGAGTTCGTGCCTATGTAAAGGATGCAAGGCCCGCCACCAAAACTCACACGTAACCCTTTTCTCTGTGACAACTCGAAATTTCTATCTTGTACAACCATTCACTTCAATCTAAGTCAGACTTCTTGCTGCTAACTTTTAGCACTGTTTAGAGCCTGTTTGAGTGTTCTAAAGCCTAGTACCTTCAAGAGGAAATTATAGGATGTATACTCTAGAGTTTATTGTGCAACATTTAAGTCTCAAAACTCCAAGAGTTTGGAGTTTACGGCCATAAAATGGAGTTTACGACCGTAAACTCTAAGGTATAAATATGACATTTAGTCATTTTTAGTCATTTTTACCATTTTCAAGCCTAGAAGTCATTCTCTCTCAAGTATCATCCGATGTTTCACTAAGATCTTCAACCTTGTAAGTGTTTCTTTCATTGTTTAGTTGATATACTACAACATCTAGTGATTGTACATGATTTCATCCATGAAATCTCTTCATTTTGATAGATCTTCAAGTGTTCTTCATTTCACCAAGAACACCAAGAACACACACTAGTGTTCTTGGACCTTAAACACCCTTACAAGCTTCTATATTGTAAGTACTCTTGCCTTAGCTTGTTATATGCTTGAATCACTTAGTTTACACCTAGAAAACATCAAGAAAACAAAATCAAAAGGTGTTTACGGCCAAGGCAATCTCCTTGGGCCGTAAACCCTAATTAAGGGGGCAATATGAGCCCTAATCCCTTCCAAAGCCTTGGAACCAAGTCTAGAATACTTCCAAGAAAAGTATAGGACCTTAAACATTAAAAGAACCAAGAACAAATGGTGTTTACGGCCAAGGGAATCACCTTGGGCCGTAAACACTAGTTAGTGGTGCATATGAGCCACCATTCCTTCCTAAGGCTTAGACTTGAACATAGAACACTTCATTGTGACTTGTAAGACCTTATATCACAACTTGGTACAAAATACCATGAGTTTACGGCCGTAAACTCATGGGGATTTACCCCTGGGCCGTAAACTCATGTGATGCCTCCATGTTGGCCATAAACTCTAATGAGAGGCCATACTCCCCTTAGACGCAACCCTTTGGTACTTCTAGCACTTGAATTAAAGTGTTTTCCATGTCCTAGGGTGTCTTCACTTTCTTAATTAGTTGTTAATTGACTAACTAGATACATATATGTGTCATTATATGTTAAATAGGATCCGTGTGTGTGCTCAAGTCTTCACTTGACACTTAGCATCCTATACCATCCGTTCATCCAAACCACTCACTACAGGTGAGTTCATACCCCTTAATCAACCTTTTAAATGATTTTAAATGCTTTTATGGGGGGGGGGGTGGGAGAATACAAGTTGAACTATTATAGTTATTATATCAATCACATGTGATTAATAACTACCAAACAAGTGGATTTCTTACTTTTCAAACTGTGTTATCAAACAAACTACTTTAAATCGTTTTACAAACTCTTTTGCATGTTAAATACTTTTATTAAACTCTGTTAAACTTATATTTTGTCAAATGTGTATCTATATAGATATAGTTATATAAGTGGGATTGAAAGGACTTAGGACTGATAGCTCACCTTACTTCGTGTTCCTTGTTTGGTTGTGGACTTAGGGTATTGGTTGTTTGTCCGAAGGTCGTTTGAATCTTAGTTATATATTATGTATATGTATATAGATATAAAAGTTCCTTCATTCAGTTCAATACCTTTGGGTAGCAAAGGGATACAATCATGATCATTCATACAAACAACATTACTAGTAAACTATAATAGGTATAGTTTAGGAAGTTGCAAATACTATTACTAGAACAATGAAACATACAAAGAGTCAGTTCATACATGAGTCAATACATACTATTATGAGAAACTAAGAGAACATACATACATACTAGACAGAGAGAACATACAATACAACTAGTACATACTATACATTACACAATAGAACATACTATTATGAGAAACAGAGACAACATACATACATACTAGACAGAGAGAACATACAATACAGCTAGTACATACTATACATTATACAAGAGAACATACTATTATGAGAAACAGAGAGAACATACATACATACTAGACAGAGAGAACATACAATACAGCTAGTACATACATTACATATACAAGTATACAATAACATAAATGTGAACCATCGTTCGGGGCATGGTATCACCTGTCATGGCTCGATTTGTAGCCATAATCTCCTGGAGGGAGAGCGTGAATTTGTGTATAGATATATACTTGATTGACTATCCTACACCTTGCTGTTAGCTACAGTGGGACTTGCAAGTCTACGGGTGCCAAATGTCATTTCTTTCGACGTCTTTCATCGTCGTGTTATTAGTCGATAGTATGGTGCAAACATTTCACATTTAACCTTAATTAACGGCCGGATTAAGGTAGAAAGTATAGAAGTAGTTACTATAATACAACACTACAGTAATTTATTATTTCCCCATTGCATTCACATTGTGATCTTTTCACATAAAAAGTAATGTAAAACTATATTTTTGGTTAATGATAGTCACACTTGGGAAAATATACACTATTACAAGAAACAAACATACATTTCATTTGATGCCTTGGTAGAAGGCTACGTTTAGTAGAAAATATAGGATTTTCTAGGAGATACAAACATTTACAAACATTTACAAACATTTACAAACGTATACATCAAGTACTTACAAACACTTTCATACAAACAATGACACTAAAATGCTTATCAACTCACCATCTTTAAAGCTGATAAACTATTTCAAAATAACTTGTATTCTCAGGTCATCAGTAGAGAGGTACCGATGCCAGGTTTTGAGAATATGGAGCTCGTTCAAGACTCATCCCTTATTTTTGATTTACATTTTTGGTGTCTTATAAACTTCACAGAACACACTTGTATGAAATTATATTATTAATGCAATGGATGATGTTGTTGCTTGTTTACTACTATACTTTGTTGTGATACTGTACATTACGTCCTCCACCCTCGAACGTTTCCGCCGTTCCGGTTTTGGGGTGTGACAGATTGGTATCAGAGCATAGTTTATAGTGAATCGAGTATATCAACCCATAAAAGATATACAAACTATAAACACAGCGGGATTAAAATACTCTGATCAAGAGTTTATACTTTTAAATAATAAAATATTTAACTAAGTATACATACCTGCATTCATACTAAAATCAGTGTCACTAGGACAGAACAAAAGTATTACGATTGTTGAACATCACAAGTAGACTTGGGGATGTATGATCAGTTCTGGGAGTGACATAGCCTGATCAACTATGTTGGTCCGAGAAGTGATTAGCATATGCCCGAGAATGGTTGTGAGGTGGCAACAAGTCTAAAAACTTACCAATACTACTACAATGAAAACATTAGAACAGAACATAAACTTAAAATACTATAGGAATATTTTGTGTTACTATAAATTACTTATGTGCGAACTAAAAAGGTCTTTATCAGTAGGTCAATAGTTGCTAAGTGGATACACAAAGGTTATATGTAACTAGGATGTCATAGACTTAGAATCTGTAATCTTTGCTTTACTCCCTGTTCTACGTGTGGTTGTGGGTTTCGAGTTAGGGTCACTTATTCGAAGGCCTATCCTGTTTTGAGTACATATAACTGGTATGCACTAAACAAGTATTGAAGTAACTGATAAAGATCACCTTATAATTATCTAATTAGTACGTCTATTTAGTTATTTCTTATACCTCTTTTCTCGCGTAGATAACATGGCTGGACTCCATCCCCACGGCGACCCGTACTTCCCTAACCAAGGTAATGGAGGAGGGTTTGAAGCCGAGCCAGAAGATGATCACCCAATCCCTTTGGATTACCACCAGGCTGAAGGCTTTTCTGATGGTTCGGACTCCGGGTCTGAGGTCAATAACCTACCCCTGGTGGCTCCTGTCCCAAATCCTAACCCTCGTCCGACTTTTCAAGGCCCGACGCCTCCTTGGGTGGAAAGCTTGGAAACATGGAGCCAAGAGCAGGATCAACCCATGCCATCAATGGAAACCGAAGATTTTATGACCTGAGCGAAGGAGGCTCAGCAGAAAGAGTCTTGCCAATCCCGATCCGCAAAGCTGCTCGAAACGAAATTCAGGGCAGGACAACTCTCCATCGAATCACGGAAGTTGATGCCAATGCGAGTGTTGAATCATAAAAGTGACCCTCTTGAACTCAGCTACCGCAACCAT
Organism: Lactuca virosa; assembly: GCF_052849685.1. NCBI lineage: Eukaryota > Viridiplantae > Streptophyta > Magnoliopsida > Asterales > Asteraceae > Lactuca > Lactuca virosa. Next base: position 72,736,467 of record NC_136432.1, read on the forward strand.
CTCAGCTACCGGAACCATCTCAGCTACCGCAACCATCTTTCTACCGCAACCGCTTCAGCACCCGGAGTCAATCTTGTTCATCAGCAACCGCTTCAGCAACCTGAGTCAGCTACCGCAGTCAACTTAGCTAGATTACGTTATTTGTCTTTTATGTAATACACTCTATTATCCAGTATTCCTTGAACAACTGCTTATAGAGTTGTAATCTAGTGTAGTTTCTAAGTCTCTATGAATAGAGACTTACTCTCTTTGTATTCAGATAGATAAGAAAAGGAACCGATAACTTTTGAATTCTATCTGAATACACATTCTGAAGTTATCTCTCTTATCTTTCTTCACTCATATCTTCTTACTTAAATCTTATCATAATCCTGCTGATCATAATCCCTTTTTGGAGCAAGTCTTTAAGACTTAATCACTAAGCTTGATCTTCCTTATTAACTTGGAGTGATTGCATTCCTTGTTATGAATCAGCTTAAGTGTCTTCTTGATATAACAATTGCTGTCATTTCCATTCCTTTACATTTCCGCAACTAACTTTCTAACTATCTAACTATATTATTGTTGAGCTTTTAGATCCTTTGAGATTAACTATTCCGCATTATACTTGTTCTAACTTTTGTTCAAGTGTGTCTCCAAGTTTTTCTCTCAACAATTGGTATCAGAGCCAAAGTGGTTGCTTTTTGAAAACGGAACTCTGATTTTTCAAAGAGCCTTCTATACCACTAAAGCTCATTTCTTAAAAAAAAAACAATTTCAAATGGCACAATCATTATCTCTAAATGTTTCCAATAGTGTTGTTGGTTCTAACCGAGCCCCAATACTAGTCGCAAATGAATATCATCACTGGTCACAAAGAATGGAAAGGTACTTGAGAAGACAGGGTAGAGATGTATGGCGATCCGTAGAAGAAGGTCCACATGTTCCAGTCCTTACACCAGTCCAAACTGACGGCGCTGCAACCAGGCTAGGAGGAGGTCAACCAGCCATGAGCCGTCCCACCAAGGATGATCTCGATAAAATGGAAAATGATGCTGTTGATTTTTATGAAATCTCTTGCGGAGTTGCTCCTGACAACTTCGATATTATCATAAATTGCAAATCAGCGAAAGAGATCTGGGATGTTCTCAAAAACCTGTACGAAGGCTCGAAACAAGCACAAGATAAGAAGCTTACTACCGCACTCAACGAGTTCAACAACTTCAAAGCTCATACTGGAGAAAGTTTGGAAGACTCCTTCAAAAGGTTCAACCTGATAGTCACCAAGTTATCCAATGCGGGCACCATCCGCAGTAACCGTGAAATCAATCTTCAGTTTCTTAATGGTTTGGGCAGACATTGGACTACGGCCAAGATGATAGTCCAAGGCGATAGAAAGATTCACTCCCTGTCACTTTACAAGCTCTATGGAGAGTTGCAAGCTCAAGAATCCACCGTACTCAAAGACTGTGCTGACTTCGGAGGACCACTTGCTCTCATAGCACAAGCTCCACCGCAGTCACCTTACCCTTCCTCGTATGACACTCTACCGCAGTCATACGAAGCGGATTCTGAATATGATGATGAAGAAGATTTTCAGAAGGCTATTGCTCTGGTTAGCCAACAGTTCAACCGTCTACCACCTCCTTCCTTCAGTAAGAATCAACAGTTCAACAAACCTCCATTCAACCGTAACTTCGGCTCTCAGAATAACTACTCTCGATTTCCCAAAAGTTCTCATCCACCACCGCAATCTCATAATATTCAACCAAAGGAGGTACCGCAGTCTCCTCAAATCATTGACTCTGGTACTCCTTCAGAAGACAAGACTGATGTTGTAATTTATCACAAATGCAACAAAGAGAATCACTTTGCACGAGATTGTAAGGCCAATGTAGTAAAAGACAGAGCATTCTACCTTAGAATGGCTCAAGAGTTGGAAGACAAAGTAAAAGCCGAAAAGGCAAGGGCATACGTGGCCCATGTGAAAAGGGACCATCAAGTCTGGTCATCCGGAGACGAAGATGAGGCCATCAGCAGTGTCAAAGGAAAAGGGAAAATCTGCATGCTGGCCACTGCGGATGATGATGGGTCTACAATGTTGAACAAGAACTACTGCTACATGGCAAAGGATGGAACACTAAGCATCGTCGAACAGGTAAAACTCATGATCCAAACTCTAACTATAGCATGCATGACTGTCAGCCTTACATAGATGATCTTAATGACACTTGTGCTGCCGTCCTTACAGACTATAATAAAGCCTTAGATGAGAAGAACATTGCGTCCCAAGAGATGTTCCACGTGAGAGGATGACTGGATAACAAAAGACTTAAGATGGCTATGTTAGAGAAGGACCTAGAGTTAGAAAAGGATGCAAGAATGTTAAGTGAAACCCAATTAGAGATAGCTTTGAACCAGAGAGATTTAGCTCAGAGAGAAATTGTACGCTTAAATCTCTTAAATGAAAAATTGTTTAATGAAAGTGAAGCTATTGAAAATTTGGTAAACAATGGAACCGTGGACAATACATACAATTGGGGTTGGTCAAATGGATATCCTACCTCAATGGATTCCTCACCCCGGTTCAACAAAGACAGACTGTATGTCCCTCCAGACCGAGAATTTCATTTCCCTGTCAATGACAAGACTTTTCCCGAAGATATTAAAACTCACTTCGGTACACTGCACTACTTGAGCAATAATTGTGTCATTGAGGAAATTGTGCCGGAGGTTTCGGGTCACACATGTGATCAAATTCCTATCTGTGGCACCATCTATCCAAATTCTCAAACTTCATCTGTAGTTGACGAAGAGATTGTTGTTGAGGGCCCTGAAGTCTCAAAAGACTTTCCATCTCTGTCCTCAGACCGCAGTGTCTCTCACTGTAGTCAAATGTCCCACAAATGTCCCACCGAAGTCCCATCTAAGACTTACTCAGCGATAGTCATGTTATCCCTACCGCAGTCATCAGTTCAAGGAACTGTAACTCTTCTGCCAATATTTCATGAACTACCTATAGAAAATTTTGAAGTAGGTCAATGTTCCCAAATTCCTGAATCCTCAAGCTCTGATGACTCAACTCCGCGTTTTCAAAATCATTCCAAGAATTCCAGGAAGCCGCAGTTGAACAACAATGACCGCGGTTCACCAAAATCTTTGGCAAAAAAGGCTTTTAAAGAAGAAATCAGATCTCGCAGTACTAATAGACAATTTTTTTCAAAAAACAAGAAGCAAGTCAGATTTCCTAAATCCAAAAGTCCTAAATTTTTTTTTCTCTCACTACTCTTCTTTCAAGAAAACAAACAAAAAGGAAAGTTCAGTTTCAAAAGTCATTCCTACTCCTTCTGACACAACCCAAAAGGGTGTTCAATCTTTTCGAAACTATGTTTTTCAGGTCTATTCTTCAAATGATCCTAAATGGAAAGGTATTTTACCTACTCCAACACTTTTAAAGTCACGTCAAAATTTCAAATGGAAGGGTATCTTACCAAATCCATCAAAAAGAATTCAGAAATCTACACGTGCTAAAACCTTTCATAAGCAGACTTTTTCAAAACCCAAAAACACTCGTGTCAGGAATAACCCATCTTGGACCGGTAACAGATCCAAAAACATCCTTAAAACCGCTGACCAATCACAGTGTTAGATCAAAAGACAAAATCTCCTTTTGTAAATGTCAGTGTAGTTGTCAAAAGGTTTTATCTCATGTCAAATCGAGTCAGAGTCAGAAACCTCGTATTTTTTCAAAAAATCACAACACTCCAAATCTACTCAAACACCCATGACTAGGCTCAAAAGTTGACAAGAGACCTGTCCCTGCAACCTCGGACCATGCCTCACTCAGAAACACATCAATTGTCCCAGGCTCCAAACTTGTTTGGATGCCTAAACTAACCGTGTAATTCTCAGGCTTTGTGCAAGGAGGAACAACAAGAAGAATGGTTAATTGACAGTGCCTGCTCCTTGCACATGACCGGAAGGTTAGAGTACCTTCGGGATTTCAGGCCTATATGCAATGGTGGAAATGTCACGTTTGGTAACAATGCAAACGGTGTCATCCGAGGTTACGATGTTCTCACTACGGGGAACTTTTCCATTCAGAAGGTTGCTTATGTAGAAAGCCTTAAACGCAATCTCATAAGTGTTGGCCAACTATGTAAAGCAGGACATCGTGTTGAATTTGATGATCAGTTTTGCTACGTAATGACGAGTGATAGAAACACTTGCCTGATCAAATCTCGATCCGAAGGTACCATGTACCCTTTGGATGTTTCTCTAATCATTGGTAAACCGCAATTGTGTTTCTTGACCAAAGCTGTATCCGAAGTCAGCTGGCTATGGCACCGTAAGGTAGCTCATCTCAACTTCCGGTACATCAACAACTTAGTCACTGGAGAACTAGTCCGCGGTCTCCCTATTCTCAAATTTAGCAACGATACTCTCTGTCCGGCTTGTGAATGTGGGAAGCAGTCTAAAGCAAGTCACCCTCTGATAATGGACTCTTCTATTTCTGAACCACTGGAGCTATTGCACATTAATCTCTGTGGTCCATCAACCGTAGCCAGCCTCCACCACAAGAAGTATATACTGGTTATTGTTGATGACTATACACGCTTCACATGGGTCTTCTTCCTGAGACTCAAATCAGAGACACCGCAGATCTTCATCAACTTCATCAAAGAAATCGAACTTCAGATCAAGCTTCCAGTTAGACGCATCCGCAGTGATAATGGAACCGAGTTCACTAATCATCTTCTTAACAGTTTCTTGGTGTCCAAAGGCATTTCTCACAACTTCTCAGCACCCTACACACCGCAACAAAATGGTGTAGTAGAAAGAAGGAACTGCACACTAGTAGAAGCAGCGAGATCCATGCTTAACTTCGCCCAACTTCCTCTCTACTTCTGGGCTGAAGCAGTAGCAACCGCATGCTTTGTCCAAAACCGAAGTATCGTGTGCAAACGCCTCAATAAAACACCATATGAGGGCCTTAACAACCGCAAGCCCAACGTTCGCTTCTTTCATATTTTTGGGTGTAGATGCTTCGTGATCAACAACAGAGATCAGTTGAACAAGTTTGCACAGAAGTCCGACGAAGGCATATTCCTTAGTTACTCCACTAACAAGTTTGCTTATCGAGTGCTCATCAGGCGTACAAGGCTGATCATTGAAAGCTTCGATGTGAAATTTGATGATTCTCACATCCGCGACGCCCCTCCATCTACTGAAACCACCGCAATCATGGAAAGTGACATTCCTGCCTCTTCAGGTCCCTTGAATCTAGTTAAAGTCAACTATGAGGATCTTTTTGATCCTATTGAAATGGCGAAACTATCCGAAGTTCTTGTGTCACCCGCAGCTCAACAACAACATGCTGATGTTTCTGGACCATCTCTATCTGAAGTAGCCTCTCTCAATACTTCCACCTCTCCGGTTGAGGGGGAAAGATCTACTCCGAATCTAGCCACAACCGTCGAGGTTCCAGTACTTGATGTTGTTCAAATTCCTGTCCGTAGAGAAGCATTACCATCAAACGTATCTTCGGATTCGGATGATGAACTCATAGAAAATATCGACACTAGAACTGATCCAAAGATTGTCACTCTCCCATCTGCAGTCCAGGGGGAACCTTCTCAGGTTCCAGAGGAACTCCTATCTGCAACCCAGGGGGAACCTCTCCCAACTGCTCAAGAGAATTCCATTCCAATAGATCAGGATGACTCAGCAGGATGTTCTCAAGTCTAGGGGGAACTGTCATCTCCAACCGTAGATTCCTCTGACATTCAAGATATTCCCTCTACCGCAGCTGCTGATCATCTGCTGCCACGTCTTCATGTATGGATGAAAGACCACCCACCAGGTCAAATCATTGGGAACCCATCCGCAGGCATCCAGACTAGATCTTCCAAGGACCTATCTGATCACTGCCACTATGCAGCATTTATGTCCTCGGTAGAACCCAGAACGATCAAAGAAGCATTGCTTGAACCTGACTGGATAGCTACAATGCAAGAAGAGCTTGAAGAATTTCAAAGAAATAAAGTTTGGCAGCTCGTTCCGAAGCCACGTGGTCACTCCATTATTGGCACTAGATGGGTGTTCAAAAATAAGTTGGATGAATCTGGTGCGGTAGTCAGAAATAAGGCAAGGCTAGTTGCAAAGGGGTATAGTCAACTTGAAGGCATTGACTACGATGAAACGTATGCTCCGGTAGCACGCATGGAAGCTATCCGGATCTTTCTAGCATACGCAGCCCACAAAAACGTCAAGGTACACCAAATGGACGTTAAGAGTGCCTTTCTCAATGGGGAACTAAAAGAAGAGGTTTATCTTCAGCAACCTCCAGGCTTTGAAAATGTTAAATTCCCAGACCACTGCTACAAGCTTGAAAAGGCAGTCTACGGTCTGAAGCAAGCCCCAAGAGCATGGTATGAGACTCTTTCTGACTTCCTTGTCTCATCCGGGTACAAGAGAGGAGTGATTGATCCCACACTATTCAGAAAAGCAAATGGCGACCACCTCATGATGGTACAGATATATGTGGATGATATCATCTTCGGATCGACTGATCAAAGCATGGTGGATGAATTTGCTAAGCTCATGACCAACAAGTTCAAAATGAGCATGAATAGAGAGATTAATTTCTTTCTAGGTCTTCAAGTGAAACAAGTACCGCAAGGCATATTCATTCATCAAGAAAAATACACCACTGAACTATTGAAGAAATATTCTATGGACAACTGTTCATCTGCTAAGGTCCCCATGGCCTTCGGTTATAAGATCTCTGCTGATCCCTCTGGCGAATCTGTGGATCACAAGACTTATAGAGGCATCATTGGCTCTTTGATGTACCTCACTGCAAGCAGGCCAGCCATTGTCTTTGCAACTGGTGTATGTGCAAGGTATCAGGCTGACCCAAAAGTCTCACATATGACCGCAGCCAAACAGATACTACGGTACCTGAAAGGAAGCAAATCTCTTGGTCTATGGTACCCCGCAGGCAATGAATACAGCCTGCAAGCTTTCACAGATGCGGATCATGCCGGATGCAAGCTCGATCGAAAAAGCACTTCAGGAGGATGTCAATTCTTGGGTGAAAGACTAGTCAGCTGGTCCTCAAGAAAACAAAGCTGTGTCTCTCTATCAACTGCAGAAGCTGAGTATGTGGCCGCAGCCAGCTGTTGCTCTCAAGTCCTTTGGATGAAAACTCAACTAATGGACTACGGGTATAGAATGTTGCGGATACCGATCTATTGTGACTTTGAAAGTGCTATTGCTATTTCTCACAATCCAATTCAGCACTCCAAAACTAAGCACATTGAACTACGGTATCATTTCATCAAAGACCACATCTTAAAAGGTAATATTGAACTCATCTTTGTCCCTTCTCATGAAGAGATTGCTGATGTGTTCACAAAAGCGTTCGATTCAACAAAGCTTAACATCTTCCTGCAAATGTTAGGAATGATGAATCCAGACCCACAATTCTTTTTGAATTGTTAGCTACCGCAGACCATCCTTGGTCTCCGTTGCGGTTCTAACTGAGAATTACATGTGATAGATGGTTTTGGTACCGCTGTCTAGATACGTATCTCTCATGGGTCTTTATGGTATGTTATTACTAATCTTTGTACAAGTGTTTTCCTCAGTTTCTCACTAGTCTTTCCGTGTTCATCCGCAATGACGCTTCTCAACCGCAATGAAAGTTCCATCCGCGATGACGTTTCCAACTGAAATGAATTTTCCATCCGCGATCATCATGATAATTTCTCAACTGTTTTATCAACTCTTGAATCTTTGTGTGCTATTTAATGATCCTTCAATAAATTAAACATTAAAGACAAAAAAAACATTCTCTTTAGAAACTGTCACATTCTCTTTCTGAATAATCCTTGTATCAGACCTATTTTAGGGATGATGACAAAAAGAACGTTTTTCAATAAACTCATCCTTAATTTGTCCTTTCCTCTCCCCAATACGTCCCATCCGTTACAACTTCCTCTCCCATCACCCCCTCGATCACCTGACGTATTGACATGCGTCTGACTTTACATTAAATGCAAAACCCCTTTTGGAAATCTCCCAAAATCTCTTCAAACCCGTTTTAATTATGTGTGGCTGAGATTTAATCCAAAATTCATAGATTCCCCCCAAAACCCCAATCGACATTTTACCCTATCCTTACCATTTACCTAGGGTTAAACACTTTTTTTACCCCCCTTTATAAACCCATCTTCTTCCCCAACAATACTTTACGTTTTCTGAATATCGATTCTTTCTCCCAAATTCCTCAAAACCTTCAAAACTTTCAAGAACTCTGTTTTCTTCTCTCAAATATTCAACAATGGTGAAATCAGGTGCATCAAAGAAGCAATCCAAGGCTTCAAGTTCTGTAAATCCAACAGGTTCCGACTCTCCAACAATCGCTTCAAGTAATTTCAGAGCAATATTTGAAGATCATCCTTCATATAATGCTCCCATCAAGCTTATGATCAAGTTTCTCAGGAACCACCCTCTGTTCGGTCCATTTTATGCATTTACAGACGTTGTTCCAGTTTCTACTCTATTCAAATGTGCATTCTCTGCATATCGCCCAATGGAAAACCCCCAAGAAGTTCACCTCAATCTCATGAACGATTCTTTGGTCATCTTGTCCAAAGAAAAGTTCTTAAATGCCATTAATCTTCTGGTTCACCCCTCCATCAAGATTTTCTCACCTTCAATGGCAGATGTTACATCCGCACTCTACCAGATGGGGTATCAGAAACCAATTCGAGGGAGTGGTGAGTTCAAAAAGAATCAGCTGCCTACGGTATGGCAGTTTGTGTGTCATTTTGTCATCCGCTGCCTATCCGGCAGAACCGGAGGCATCGACAACATGGGACTGAAGCTACTGGAATTGGTATGGAGCATCTACACAGGCCACGACGTAAACTATGGACAAATCCTTTGGGACGACTTCCTCCAATACATTCCCAAAGAGCACCCAAGGGAGAACCCAACCGAGCTCACATTTGCACGGTTTTGGTCACTTTGCATCTCAGACTTACATGCGGATGCTGGAATAGACATGGGTAGTGACATCAACCTTTTCGTCACTAAGGATCTTAAAAGGTACAACCCTTCTTCTGATCAAACGATATTTGGACCGATCCGCAGACTCCCTACTCATATCCTTTTTTCTCTTGGTCTTGAGACTGCTGATGTCTCAGACCACATTGAGGCTACGGAAGGTATTGCCCCATACCCTCCTACCCCGCCTCTTCCATCCGCAACCATTATCCCTGAGGGTACCGCAGTCCCCTCTTCCACTACACTATCCAATCTTTCTCAAAGAAGAAAGCAGTTGGCAACCAAGAAACAAAGAACACCCAAGAAGGATGCTCCTAAACGAACCGCACCCACCAAGAAACGCAAAACAAAACCTGCCCCAATCATATCTAGCAGTGATTCAGATGAGGATAGGCATCCAATCTCTATCTTCAAGAAAAGGAAAACAACCAATACCACTATCCATATGCGTGACCGGACCGATGCTGAAGCCTCTCAACAGGCTCCAGTAGTCCTTGGGGTGCCCGCACACCCATTCGACACCACCATCATTTTCCAGTCAGACTCAGTAAGTGAGTCTGATTCTCAACTACGCGGAGACGCCCCCCAGTGCACTCCCAAGAGGACGACACTGGTTCACGCCCTAAGGTCTCCAGGGCTTCCCGACTGCATTTCTTTTCACCAGAGGAGTTGCGCTCCATCCTTCTTTTTGTCACCCAAACACTACAAACACCTTCCCACCCACAGGGCACTTCTTTCGCCCATGCCAGAACTGAGCAGAGGCCACACTTGACCACGGGTCAAGGAGACCGAGGAAGCTCAGGAAATCCTACTCTGCTTTCATCTTTTAGAGGTGGTTTAGGCACGGTAAGCACAAATGTGCAAGGATCCGTGGACCCGAAGGACACCTCGGTGCGCTTTGAAGGATTTGACCATGATGCATCCAATGACTCTTGGTTACAGTACAATCCGGTAACTGAGTCAGACAAGAAGAAGTATGCTGCGTTCCAAAGGGCTTTCCAAGCCCGCAAGGAACAACAAATCAAGTAGCAACAACAGAAAGAACAGGAGATCCAGTCCGTGGCTAGATATTGGGCAAATGTCATCAGCAATGCCTGTACCGTAGCCACCATTCAAAAAATTCAGAACCGGATGGATCAGATGGCTGAAACAAGTTCCAAAGCTCAAGCTTCAGGTGCAGCCGCAGGTACCTCCAAAGTTCCTCCTACTCCAACTCCCATTCCATCTCCCACTCCTACAGTCAATCCATCACAAGACGAAGAACCTGCAATCGAACTCAGTTCAGCTCCCACCTTCGGTCTTGATGATGAAGACATCCAAGAAGTAAACAAGCCAAGCCCTTCTGATGATGACCTCATGATGTTTGAAGAAGAGGAGTCCAGCGGTTCTCAACATTCGACTTCCAAGCCTAAAGAGAAGAAGAAAAAGAAGAAGAATGTTGTCACCCGGAAGGAATTCATGAGCCTTCAAGCCAAAATCGATCAAATCCTGGCTGCGGTCCAGCCTACTCAACCGCAACCTGAAGAAACTCCGGGACCGCAGTCACTAATTGAAAGAATAGAGCGTCTGGAAACAAGGGAACACATGGCTGCTGAACGAATCTCTCTCAAAGTAGAGATGGGAATCCGGTCCCTTGACAATAACCGCAAGGCGACTTCATGGCTGCAGCGGAAACGCCTCATTACTGAGGTGACCGCAATCAAAACGGATCTTCAAGCGGCCATCGCGGATCAAGCTTCTCAGTCTCAGAAATTGATAGATGAGACTCATACTGCTTATGAGTCCACTATCTCTGTTCTTCAAGCAACCATCAACAGATTGCAGAAATCCCTTTCCTCCAACTTCCATGGCCCTGAGATCCTCCAGCTCACCAAAGAAATCCACAAGTTGCTCTTCAGCTCCTCCACTCCAAACAACCAACATTTGGCAGAAGCTCTCAAAGCTCAGTTCCAAGAAGTCTTCAACAAGGTGGATGGACTTAAGCAATGGCTTGAGGACGCACCGGAGTTGCATCCCTCAAGAGGGGGAAGTGATGAAGAACAAGAAGTCCATCACTCTGATACTTCTATTCATCAGAGCCCCCCCATCATCACTGAAAAAATTCCCACACCACCGCAACCATCTCAACATACTCCATCTCCTCACACTTCACCTCCAAAAGATACTCCCAAAAAGCCAGAGACTCCTCCGCACTTCAAGAACTTGGCTGAAAACATGTCTTCTCCAAGCACCACAGACTCCCCTGCCACCGCTCAAAGGAAGCACGATTGGAAAGCAGCCAAGCTGGCAGAGTTAATTTGGAGAGAATGCGGGTTTGACACCATGATGGATGAGTCCTTGATCAATTATTGGATCAATCCGCACCGCAGGCTCCTAGACGAAGATTACAAACCGCACCTCACTTATGCTGAACCCCCTGCTGATGGATACTGGGATATACCAATTTCTCCAAATGCCACGTACTTCACTGTATTTGAGCAGTTTGACCAAAGCCTTCCAGATCACAAGAGACTGCCAATGGAGTTTGAGAGACTTAGTCTGTTTCATGCTAAACATGCCTCCTCCATTGAAAACATATGGTCTAACGACAGACCATCCGCAGTCAAGAACTACAAAGTCAGGAAATTTATGAAGGCTGACTACATCCAGTATACCCTCACCAGAAGGGAGCATGACTACATCCGCACCCAGGCAGACTTTCCTTGTATGAATCCGGAAGAAATCTTCCTTATTGCCAGGGTGTTCCAAAACAAGTCAGAAAAGCACCCTAAAATGCAGATAGCGCTTGAAAAAGCTAACTCTTTTCTCAGGGATACGGTCTGTGACTTTGCCAAGATAGATGCGGATATCTACCCCACTTCCAAGAAAGATCTCTAGGCGCAACAAACTACCCTGAACTTGGAGTCATATTCAAAAGGAAGACTGACAACGTCAAATATTTCATTCCTATGACTGCCATGCACCGCCTGACCAAGAAACAACTTGACATCTGTCGGACTGCAATTGAAAGATCTAAGCATACTACCGCAGAAGTTAAGTTCGAGATCACAAGAAGAATCACATGGTTGGAAAACGTCAGGAAGTTCTGGTGAATTTTGATCAAGTTCCTCAAACTTGATAGCTGAACCGGAGTTAAAGAGGTCACTTAGGGGGAAATTGTTGAATCATAAAAGTGACCCTCTTGAACTCAGCTACCGCAACCATCTCAGCTACCGCAACCATCTTTCTACCGCAACCGCTTCAGCACCCGGAGTCAATCTTGTTCATCAGTAACCGCTTCAGCAACCTGAGTCAGCTACCGCAGTCAACTTAGCTAGATTACGTTATTTGTCTTTTATGTAATACACTCTATTATCCAGTATGCCTTGAACAGCTGCTTATAGAGTTGTAATCTAGTGTAGTTTCTAAGTCTCTATAAATAGAGACTTACTCTCTTTGTATTCAGATAGATAAGAAAAGGAACGGATAACTTATGAATTCTATCTGAATACACATTCTGAAGTTATCTCTCTTATCTTTCTTCACTCATATCTTCTTACTTAAATCTTATCATAATCCTGCTGATCATAATCCCTCTTCGGAGCAAGTCTTTAAGACTTAATCACTAAGCTTGATCTTCCTTATTAACTTGGAGTGAATGCATTCCTTGTTATGAATCAGCTTAAGTGTCTTCTTGATATAACAATTGCTGTCATTTCCATTCCTTTACATTTCCGCAACTAACTTTCTAACTATCTAACTATATTATTGTTGAGCTTTTAGATCCTTTGAGATTAACTATTCCGCATTATACTTGTTCTAACTTTTGTTCAAGTGTGTCTCCAAGTTTTTCTCTCAACAGCGAGAATGCATACCATCCGCACCATTCATCTGGAAGATGCTCGTGAGAGATCTAGGGGAGACTACGAGGCCCTGCAGCAAGAGCTAGCTGAAACTCGGGCTGAAGTCATAGAGCTCCGAGTACGCCAAAGGGTGTACGAAAGGCACCTACTCGATGTGGAGCGTCATCTGGCTGAACTAAGGGCTCACCCGAGGGATAACCGTCACCAGTAGGAGATATTCTACCTTTCTTTCCTTGGTTTAAAGAATAGTCTTCCTATCTATGCTCCAAGTAGCACTTTTCTATGTAACCATCCCTATACTGTAAGCACTTTCTAGTTAGTCCTTTATACTGTTAAAACTTTTCTACTTCGGATATGATGTAAGACCTACTCCAAGGTCATTTTTGTCCAAACTTATTACATCTAAAATATCAAGGATATTGACAGTCGGCTAATTTCTGTGCCAATCCTTGTACAAATACTTTCATTCTACTATCGTTAGAATTCTATCTAAACCTCACTTTCGTCAAATTATTGAGCTGTGGTAAATTAGCTCAAGGATCACTTCTAATTCTTGTCGAAGGTTGGATCATGTTATCCACCAACCAATGATAGCCTAGTTCAAAATAGCAATCGTCTAGTGACCATTCTATGAACTTACTTCAACTCTTTACCAGTACTACATCATAGGGATGTAGGTCAAACCATCGAGAACAGTCTAACAAAACGAAAACTTTATCTTTACATGAATGAGTAGAATACATCTAGGACCGACAATAATCACTCACAAACTCCTTTTATTGTCATATAACAGAATCATGTCGTCATCTAGAAATAGTCAGCCGAACAACAAAACCCCGATCCTTCGTATAGATGCTGCCACCTTCCAAGCAGCGGTAACAGCTGCCGTGGCAGTTGTCCTTGCACACTTCAACGCTGGTAACGCAATCAAGGCTGTAAAAGGTGTTGGCAGTTCAAATTGTTGTAACCATCCGGGAAATCAACAAAGGATAACTGTTACAAACACCCAAAGCCATAAATATGAGGGTAAGAAACGAAGGCGTCAAGCCCAAAAGGAGCGCAAGCGATCTCAAAAATTTGCCACGCAACAGCAACAAGTGGCGACCCCTGCCACTTCAACACCGTTCAGACAGTATGAGGGAACACTCCCGAAGTGTAAAAAGTGTACCTTTCATCATAACGGAGTTTTCCGTGATTCACAATACATGAATTGCAATCGAATGGGGCAAACTACTCGTGTCGGTAGGGCGCCGACACGAATCGTCTTTCAAGCCACTAGCATCGGGGTCAGCCCGACTTGCTATGGTTGTGGTGAAACCGGACACTATAAAAGGAATTGTCCAAAGGAGAGGAACAACGAAAGCGCTAGCGTCCACATAACTCTGACCCGACACTTCACTTCCACCACCGATGCTGGTGCAAGCCAGATTTGTCATTTATGCGGTGAGATAGGACAACTCAAGAAGGATTGTCCAATAACAAAGAACTCTGGCGCAGACGGGAAGATACTAAGGATCACTGCTGAAGGAGAGACTACTCCGGACCCACGTTGAAATTCTAGGGCGTTTCGTTATAATAGACTTATAAACTGTTAAAAACTAGTGCAACTCGAGTCATATCTTTTGCGAGATCCCGTCAGTCAAGGGACTCTCGTGCTGCGTGTACTTGCTTTTGTAGTATACTTTGTTCGCAGCAGCAGTCTTGTAAGATAAAACTAAAGTACTGAAAATCTGTCAAGTTGCACCATTATGTTTTGTAACACCTTTATGATCTACTCTAACGCCTTTTAATCCGAGTAGTCCGACATTATCATGTAACATGAGTCAATTCGATCCTCACAATGCCAGTCTCATGCGAGAATCCTTTTCCCCGTAGTCGCCTTTCTAGCGAAGCCGTCATTCCAGAACTCCGAGATACTCATGCGAAGAGTATCTTATGTTTCGTATCCTTCCCGAAGAAACCTCCCTGGAATACCACTCGTACAGTACGTCAAGTTCCATCCGAAGACCCATACGGTTAATCTATCGCTGAGGAATGTATACGCAAGGGTGGTATATAATCAAGGTTCTACAGGTTTAGAATTGATGGTTCCGCTTTAACTTCTTTTCCTTGTTTGGATGTGAGCTAGAGAAGAATCATTTATTCGACGGCCTTTTCAATCTTAATTATATACGACTCGTATACGCGAAGCTGTGATTGATGAACCAAATATGACTTCTAAAATGAACTTCAGGACGAAGACTGCTCAAGAATATGAGTGATCGCACTGCTATGCGAATAAACTTAGGAGCCAATCAAATGCCTTTCCCGCCGATCGAGACAAGAGATTCAGATAGAACAGAAGTACCTATCCTTTTTCCTTACTTTATGAGTAATCATAATTTCTTTGGGATCTTTCCAACATCTTTCCACAAGAACTCCCAGGATTACCTCTACAACGTCAAGTTGAGTTCAAAATCGACTTAGTTCCAGGGGCTACCCCAGTAGCCAAATCTCCCTATCGTCTAGCACCTCCAGAGATGTAAGAACTGTCCGGTCAACTTAATGAAACGCTCAGCAAGGGCTTTATAAGACCAATCTTCTCACCATGGATAGCACCGGTCTTGTTCGTCAAGGAGAAAGATGGATCGTTTGGTATGTGCATCGACTACGGGGAGCTCAACAAGCTTACTGTTAAGAATTGTTATCCACTGCCTCGCATAGACGATTTGTTCGACCAACTGCAAGGGTCGAATTACTTTTCAAAGATAGACCTAAGGTCCGAGTATCACCAGTTACGAGTGTTAGGGGAGGATGTTCCGAAGACTGCCTTCCGAACTCGTTATGGACACTACGGATTCGTAGCGATGCCATTCGGATTAACCAATGCGCCTGCAGCATTCATGGACTTAATGAATAGGGTATGCCGTCCTTACTTGGGTCAGTTCGTCATTGTCTTCATAGATGACATACTTATCTACTCTCATAGTAATGAAGAGCATAGTAAGCATCTACGTCAGGTCTAGGAAACATTACGATCAGAGAAGCTCTACACGAAGTTCTCTTAATGGGAGCTTTGGATTCGAAGAGTCAAATTCCTGGGTCACGTTGTTAGTGAAGAGGGAATTCATGTAGACACTTCCAAAATCCAGGCCATTGGGAACTGGTCAGCTCCAAAGACACCTAAAGAAATTCATAAATTTCTAGGTCTCGCAGGCTACTATCGTAGGTTCTTTCAGAACTTCTCTCGATTCGTGAAGCCTAATATGACTTCGACCCAGAAGGACGTGGCTCTTGACTGGGAAGGGGAGCAAGAGAAAGCATTCCAAACACGGAAGCAAGCCTTATGCACCGCACCGATACTATCCCTCCCAGAAGGAATAGAAGACTTTGTGGTCTATTGCGATGCATCCAAATCCAGGGCTCGGTTGTATTTTGATGCAACGAGGTAAGGTCATTGCCTATGCCTTCCGTCAACTTAATACACTCGAACCCAACTATACAACACACGATCTGGAGTTAGATACAGTGGAAATTGCTCCAAAGGTCCGGAGATCATTCGGGAAACGACAGAGAACATCGTTCAGATTCGTGAACGATTGAAAGCCTCTAGAAACCGACAGAAAAGCTACACAGACAAAAGAAGGAAACCTTTGGAATTCCAGGTAGGAGACCAAGTTCTTTTGAAAGTCTCACCCTGGAAAGGCTTGATACGCTTCAGAAAGCATGGAAAGCTAAATCCAAGATATATAGGGCCTTTCGAGATTCTCGCTAGAATCGGCCCTATAGCTTACAAACTCAACTTACCTCGCGAACTCAATAACGTACATTCTACTTTCCACGTCTCGAACTTGAAAAAGTGTCTGACCGACGAGACTCTTGTAATCCCACTCGACGAGATCGAGATCAACGAGAGTCTCAACTTCGTGGAAGAACCTGTAGAGATCATGGACCGAGAGGTCAAGCAAACGAAGCAAAGTCGTATCCCGATAGTGAAGGTTCGCTGGAACGCCAAGCGAGGACCTGAATTTACTTGGGAGCGATAGGATCAAATGAAACTAAAATATCCTCATCTTTTTACTTAGTTATTTGTAACTACTTATTTGCTTAAACTCTAATTTCGGGACGAAATTCCCTCTAACGGGGGATGATGTGACAACTCGGAATTTCTATCTTGTACAACCATTCACTTCAATCTAAGTCAGACTTATTGCTGCTAACTTTTAGCACTGTTTAGAGCCTGTTTGAGTGTTCTAAAGCCTAGTACCTTCAAGAGGAAATTATAGGAGGTATACTCTAGAGTTTATTGTGCAACATTTAAGTCTCAAAACTCCAAGAGTTTGGAGTTTACGGCCATAAAATGGAGTTTACGACCGTAAACTCTAAGGTATAAATATGACACTTAGTCATTTTTAGTCATTTTTACCATTTTAAAGCCTAGAAGTCATTCTCTCTCAAGTATCATCCGATTTTTCACTAAGATCTTCAACCTTGTAAGTGTTTCTTTCCTTGTTTAGTTGATATACTAAAACATCTAGTGATTGTACATGATTTCATCCATGAAATCTCTTCATTTTGATAGATCTTCAAGTGTTCTTCATTTCACCAAGAACACCAAGAACACACACTAGTGTTCTTGGACCTTAAACACCCTTACAAGCTTCTATATTGTAAGTACTCTTGCCTTAGCTTGTTATATGCTTGAATCACTTAGTTTACACCTAGAAAACATCAAGAAAACAAAATCAAAAGGTGTTTACGGCCAAGGCAATCTCCTTGGGCCGTAAACCCTAATTAAGGGGGCAATATGAGCCCTAATCCCTTCCAAAGCCTTGGAACCAAGTCTAGAATACTTCCAAGAAAAGTATAGGACCTTAAACATCAAAAGAACCAAGAACAAATGGTGTTTACGGCCAAGGCAATCACCTTGGGCCGTAAACACTAGTTAGTGGTGCATATGTGCCACAATTCCTTCCTAAGGCTTAGACTTGAACATAGAACACTTCATTGTGACTTATAAGACCTTATATCACAACTTGGTACAAAATACCATGAGTTTACGGCCGTAAACTCATGGGGATTTACCCCTGGGCCGTAAACTCATGTGATGCCTCCATGTTGGCCATAAACTCTAATGAGAGGCCATACTCCCCTTAGACGCAACCCTTTGGTACTTCTAGCACTTGAATTAAAGTGTTTTCCATGTCCTAGGGTGTCTTCACTTGCTTAATGAGTTGTTAATTGACTAATTAGATACATATATGTGTCATTATATGTTAAATAGGATCTGTGTGTGTGCTCAAGTCTTCACTTGACACTTAGCATCATCTACCATCCGTTCATCCAAACCACTCACTACAGGTGAGTTCATACCCCTTAATAAACCTTTTAAATGATTTTAAATGCTTTTACGGGGGGGGGGGGGGGAATACAAGTTGAACTATTATAGTTATTATATCAATCACATGTGATTAATAACTACCAAACAAGTGGATTTCTTACTTTTCAAACCGTGTTATCAAACAAACTACTTCAAATCGTTTTACAAACTCTTTTGCATGTTAAATACTTTTATTAAACTCTGTTAAACTTATATTTTGTCAAATGTGTATATATATAGATATAGTTATATAAGTAGGATTGAAAGGACTTAGGACTGATAGCTCACCTTACTTCCTGTTCCGTGTTTGGTTGTGGACTTAGGTATCGGTTGTTTGTTCGAAGGTCGTTGGAATCTTAGTTATATATTATGTATATGTATATAGATATAAAATTTCCTTCATTCAGTTCAATACCTTTGGGTAGCAAAGGGATACAATCATGATCATTCATACAAACAACATTACTAGTAAACTATAATAGGTATAGTTTAGGAAGTTGCAAATACTATTACTAGAACAATGAAACATACAAAGAGTCAGTTCATACATGAGTCAATACATACTATTATGAGAAACTAAGAGAACATACATACATACTAGACAGAGAGAACATACAATACAGCTAGTACATACTATACATTATACAATAGAACATACTATTATGAGAAACAGAGAGAACATACATACATACTAGACAGAAAGAACATACAATACATCTAGTACATACTATACATTATACAAGAGAACATACTATTATCAGAAACAGAGAGAACATACATACATACTAGATAGAGAGAACATACAATACAGCTAGTACATACATTACATATACAAGTATACAATAACATAAATGTGAACCATCGTTCGGGGCATGGCATCACCTGTCATGGCTCGATTTGTAGCCAGAATCTCCTGGAGGGAGAGCGTGAATTTGTGTATAGATCTATACTGGATTGACTATCCTACACCTTACTGTTAGCTACAGTGGGACTTGCAAGTCTACGGGTGCCAAATGTCATTTCTTCCGACGTCTTTCATCGTCGTGTTATTAGTCGATAGTATGGTGCAACCATTTCACATTTAACCTTAATTAACGGCCGGATTAAGGTAGAAAGTACAGAAGTAGTTACTATAATACAACACTACAGTACTTTATTATTTCCCCATTGCATTCACATTGTGATCTTTTCACATAAAAAGTAATGTAAAACTATATTTTTGGTTAATGATAGTCACACTTGGGAAAATATACACTCTTACAAGAAACAAACATACATTTCATTTGATACCTTGGTAGAAGGCTACGTTTAGTAGAAAATATAGGATTTTCTAGGAGATAAAAACATTTACAAACGTATACATCAAGTACTTACAAACACTTTCATACAAACAATGACACTAAAATGCTTATGAACTCACCAGCTTTAAAGCTGATAAACTCTTTCAAAATAAATTGTATTCTCAGGACATCAGTAAACAAGTACCGATGCTAGGTTTTGAGAAGATGGAGCTCGTTCAAGACTCATCTCTTATTTTTGATTTACATTTTTGGTGTCATATAAACTTCACAGAACACACTTGTATGAAATTATATTATTAATACAATGGATGATATTGTTGGTTGTTTACTACTATACTTTGTTGTGATATTGTACATGACCTCCTCCACCCCCGAACATTTCCGCCGTTCCGGTTTGGGGTGTGACATTCTCTCTCTAACCTCTCTCTAAACCTCCCCCAACCTCTAGTACTTCACAAGTGCTAAGAGGTGAGTCCTGGAGCTCCAGAAGGCTCCGAGAAAAAAGTGCTTTTCGGCTCGGAAGTTCTGCCCCCGCAGAACCTAGTTCCTAGACAAACCCCCAGTAAGTGAGATATGCTTGACCTACTCTAAGTATAGCTTATGTTTAAGTTTACTATTATTATTATGAACTTATAAACAATATATATTATAAAATATAATATAAAAAGTGTTATTACAATATCTTTTAACTACTCACAGTACGGGGAATCTGGTTTGAAGGGCCCTATGGGGTTGTTGGATTTTAGAAGTGCTATAATGCCAAAATGGTCCTGCCCTCCGGTGTTTCATGTCTGGCCCTGTCTGCATATTGTTGGGTATTTTATGTTGCGTTATGGGCTTAGTTTTGTATATCCGGACTGGGCCTGTCCATCCGTGATTATTAATTAGGGTTAAGTTATAAATAGTGCATGCATGTACGCCTTAGATACGGTCGTGATTATTTATCATTATTGCTTTTGTAACCCTAAACACCTCTACAGTCGAAGTTCTTAATCGAGCTCTTCTGAGGTGTTAAAGCTTAATCATTCGACATCAGTTAAACCTTTCCTGTGTTCTTCATTACGTCATTTATTGTTTTTCTGCTTAGAATCTATCGATCCTACTAGAACTTTGTTCTAACAATTGGTATCAGAGCAGGAGACTGTGTGATCAATACACATTCCTTCCGTTTGAAGAATTCTTTAGGGTTTTCGCTTTTATCTAATATAAAGAAGTCGTCTTCTTCTTGTTGACTGTAACTCTTGTGTTTGATAAAACCCTAATCTCAGGTTTACAGGTCTGATTCTAGCAGTTCTAAGGAAAGGCTCACCATATCTCACGACGATTCTCAAACTAATCCCATCAACATCTCCAACAACATTGGATCCACTACAAGGGTTCCCATTCTTTACACTCAAGACTATGAAGTGTGGGCGCATCACTTTGAAGATTACGTAGTTGGATCTGAAGATAATGCTTATCTCATCTGGGAAGCTATCACACTTGGGCCGTTTGTTCACTCTGGAACGAACAGGACAGTGAAAACTCAAAAAGAATATAATCAGCTTGTGGCGGACGTAGATAAGATGCCACAGGATGAAAAGGACAAGGTGCTATGTAATGTGAAAGCCATGAGAATGATCAGATTCGCGTTGCAATCTGACACTTTTCGGTTAGTTGGTTCATGCATGACGGCTAAAGAAATCTGGGATAGGTTAAAAGAACTCTACTCAACCGATGAGGATCTAGAACACTCAATCCAAACCTTGTTGCTCTTAGAATTTGGAGTTTTCGAACAGAAACCTGAAGAGAAACTGATACAAACCTTCGATCGCTTCAATCATATCCTTAGCAAGATGATCAAGCATGGTATTGAAAGAAAATTGATCGAGCAAAAGGTAACCTTCATGAATGGTTTAAGACCAGAATGGATGGCAGTGGTTTCAACAGTGAAAGCTCACGAACAATTTAAATCGTACTCGCTAGCGAAACTGGTGGGTATACTTAAATCCCATGAGAGTGTAGTAACCAAGGAGGCGAAGATAGTTTCAGGTGTGGGATCGCTGGAAAATGTTTGATGGTTACAGCTGGAAGACCAACCGAAGGTGAGCTTAAGGAGCCGAACCTGACTGAGGACAAGTGCTTTACAGCCAAGCTCGTGAGTGAGAAGATCAACGACTATGATCGAATGATCAAAAAGGTACAATCCATCCTTGAATCACTTAAAGTTCCAGTAACAAATTATGAAGAAGAATTAAATGAATTAAAATTTAAATTTTCTAACTTAAGTGGTAGTCTCATGCAAACTCGCTTAGCGAACTCTAACCTAACTGACCAACTCAGCAGGGTGTCTTCGAAGAGTGAGGAGAGAAGGATGTGGATTGAGCTGAAGGAGACGGAGTTAAATAGGGCTAGGGATGAGATTATTTATTTGCAACGAGACAATTTAAAGTTTTTAAAACAACGAAATGTTTTTTGCTTGATTGCTAAACGCTTATATACGAATATTGCTCAGTTGCATTTAAATTGTGAAATAGGGAAAAATATTCATAAGATGATCTTACCCTTCCTTGAATTTAAGGAGGATGAGGTCATCGCTGAATGTGAATCAATAATGTCCTCAGAAGAGACATCCATCACTTATAAAATCGGACTAGACAAGATTGAGACCTTTATTGACTCTAAGGAACATAAGTGTATGCTCAAAAATCTTTTAGATGAAAATGATAGGTTGAAAGTTAAGTTCGAGACCATTCAAACTTTTGACTCGTCTAACGCCAAATTAATTTCAGAACATAAAATGAATATAGAAAACACATCTGAATTTGATGAGGAAAGTGAGATGAGCGAAATCTCGGTAGAAGATGTGGTTGATTACTCTGAATTTATGAAGAGCGAAACCGAGAATGAAAAACCCCTCATATCTGAGAACTCGGTTGAATACGCTCGCATGTCAAAGGAAAAGCCGCAGAAACTCCAAGAGAAAGCAATGGTCTATCAGAAAGCTCAAACAGTGCCAAATCAAGTATATGCTGTTACAGGGGTCACTGAAAAACAAACAGCAGAATTGAAAACTTGGTAGACAAAGACAATGCTGAAGGGTGCGACGATTATTTATGGTCCGCTCCTATCGATAATGCAGACGAAACCGTCGGCTTATCTGAGCAAACCTCGTGGAGGGTAAGAGGTAGATATGTTGCAGAACCCATCAACAAACCCTCAAGTTTTGACAAACCAAGCACGAGTGGAACAAAAGAGATACCAGAAGAACCAAAGAAGGCATCTATTGTACCTTCCAAGACATCTGAAGCTCAAAAGGAGAAGCCAAAATCAAGCTTCAATATTCATAAATCTCAAAAGCAGCTGGCGGAACAGAAACGCCAAAGAAATCAGAGGTATATGAAGAATCTGAATGAGCGAAAACGGTATTGGAAATCACAAAACCCTAACTACGTTCCTTCAAAGAAAGAGACAAACGTCAAGAAAAATGACAAGCCAAACCGAAAGGAAAGTTTTAGTCCAAGCTCCTTTTATTCCAATGCTAAGATCCGAACATCCAGTTTCGGTTCCAACACCAGAGCCGTGAACCGAACATCCAGTTTCGGTCACACCGTCGAGGCTAACAGACGAAAGTCAAGCTTAGGTCCTTCCTACTACCAAAGAAAACCGAATTCAGTGAAGGACATCAAAGGAAAGGGAAAGCTTGATTCAGGTTCTGATATCAATAATAAGAAAAAGTCAGCTAACCCTTGGATTCAAAAATATATTCCAAAACCATCTAACAACAAACCATCAGAAACACCACAATTTAAACAAGATAAAAACAAAATCAAGGTGTATACAATCAAAAGAAAGAACGAAACCACTCTAATAAAAAGAACTTATATGGTTGATCTTTCTGTTGCTATTCCTTTTTCTATAAAAGACTCACCTGGGCCCAAGAAACTTTGGGTTCCTAAATCTGCTTGAATTTGCAGGTTATAAGTGACGAGCAGTTCAATGACGAATGGTATATAGACAGTGGATGCTCGCATCACATTACAGGAAGGAGGGAAGAGCTGAGGGAGTTTCGGTCCCTTAAGGATGGTGGATGTGTGAAGTATGGAAATAACTCTTTTGGCACAATCAAAGGATATGGAATGATAACCAACGGAGACTTCACGATTCGAAAAGTGGCTTATGTGGAAGGGTTGCAGCACAACCTCATCAGTGTATCTCAATTGGTTGTGGGAACTGGTTTGAAGGTTTCATTCGATGATGAGGGATCAGAAATAATTGAGAAGCAATCCAAAAGAGTTCTGTTGAAGTCTGAACGTAAGGGAGAGATGTATCCTTTAAATCTCAACCCAATTCGAGGAAAACCAACAATATGCCTGCTGTCAAAGGCGAACTCTGATGAAAGCTGGTTATGGCATCGAAGCCTATCACACCTGAACTTCAAAGACATTAATAAGTTGGTGCTTGGTGATCATGTTCGAGGCCTTCCACTTCTCAAGTTTGATAAGGAACACCTATGTGCAGTGTGCGAGATGGGCAAACAAAGCAGAAAGAGCCATCCTACACGTATCAATACAAAGATTGTTGAAGCTCTTGAACTTCTGCATATTGACTTATGTGGACCTTCGGCTATCGAAAGCTTCGATGGTAGTAAGTTCATTCTTGTCATAGTAGATGATTTTTCACGCTTCACCTGGGTTTTCTTTCTTAAACAGAAATCAGACGTGACTCCCAAGTTGAAGACATTTATCAAGCAAGTGGAACTGCAGCTGCGAAAGCTGGTCAGGAATATTAGAAGCGACAATGGGCTTGACTTTAAGAATAAAGATTTTAAGGATTTTCTGGCTGAAAAAGGGATATCTCACAACTTCTCGGCCCCCTATACACCACAACAGAACGGAATTGTTGAAGGGCGAAACCGTTCTTTATGTGAGGCAGCCCGAACCATGCTAAGTTTCGCTTCTCTTCCGTTATACTTCTGGGCTGATGCAGTTGCAACTGCGTGCTATACTCAGAACCGATCCTTACTTAACAAACGATTCTCCATCACTCCGTATGAGATTCTGAACAATCGAAAGCCCAACGTTAAGTTTTTCCACGTGTTCGATTCAAGGTGCTTCATTTTCAACTCCAAAGAGAACCGAAACAAGTTTGACGTCAAAACCGATGAGGGAATATTTCTTGGTTATTCACTCACTTCAAAGGCATACAGAGTTTTGAACAAACGCTCCAAACGTATTGAAGAAACATACTATGTAACCTCTGATGAAAACTACATGAAGAAAGTTCAAAGAAGCAAAAGTGCCTTGGGGGAAATATTTCCTGAATCAGGACAAGTCTCGGTTCCCATTTCCAACTTGTTTGAAGAGTACATAAGACTATTTGATGAACCAGAGAAGGCTGTACACTCAGAGGTGAAAGCAGCAGACAACAAAATCGACAATCTGAAGAAGATTATTGATGAAGCCGCAAAAGAAATGGAAAATGAACCTCCTAAACCGACTGGTGGTCAACCCTCAACTGACCCTCCAAACAACGGCTCAACGTTCAAGGGGGAGGGTTCATCTGCACCAAAAACAAACGATCTGTCTTTCGAAGGGGAGAATCCAACTCCAGCCCCAAGCCATAAAAGTCCAGTCGAGGGGGAGAATCCAACCTCATCCCCAACCAATGATAGTCCAATCGAGGGGGAGAATCCAACTCCAACAGAGGAGGAGAATTTTGAACCTGACAAGGGATACGCTTCGCCATTTGAGGGGGAGAATGTGAATACAAATGACGAAGGTGATCAATCAGAACTTGAAGAAGAGGTAAATGCAGAGTTGGATCCAATCTATGACCCTAATTACCCTCCTCTAACGAAATGGACTAGGATCATCCCAAAGCACAAATTATTGGTGAATCATCTGAGCGAGTTCTCACACGTTCTCAATTGAAAGCGAAACAAACTGCATTATTCTCTAATGTTGAATTCTGTATGTTTAATTTGTTTGTCTCCAAAGTCGAACCGAAGACGGTTAATGCTGCACTTGATCACGCTGATTGGGTACAAGCTATGCAAGATGAACTCCATGAGTTTGAACGTAATCGAGTTTAGAGGCTGATTCCCACTCCAAAGGATTCTTCAGTGGTCGGCTTAAAATGGGTCTTCAGGAATAAGTTGGATAAAGAGGGCAACGTCATACTCAATAAGGCTCGGTTGGTGGTGAAGGGATATTGCCAAGAAGAAGGGATAGACTATGAGGAGACCTTCGCTCCTGTAGCAAGGTTGGAATCAGTTAGAATCTTTCTGGCATATGCTGCTCATAAAAACTTCGAAGTTTTCCAAATGGATGTGAAATGTGCTTTCTTAAATGGAGAACTAGAAGAAACGGTGTATGTTGAGCAACCACCTGGGTTCGTAAACGAGAAATACCCTGATCACTGCTATGTGTTGGACAAAGCTGTATATGGTCTGAAGCAAGCACCGAGGGCCTGGTATGAAACATTAACTCGCTTTCTTAAAATGTTGAAATTTAAGCAAGGTTCGGTTGACCCAACCTTCTTCCAAAAGAAAGAAGGCGAACATCTAATGATAGTTCAGATTTATGTCGATGACATCATCTTCGGCTCTACGAATCCTAGCTTAACAGCTGAATTCAGGAAGTTGATGGAGACTAAATTTGAAATGAGCGCAATGGGTCCAATTAACTTTTTCCTTGGATTGAATATAAGACAGGGACCAGAAGGCATTTTTATCAACCAGGAGGCCTACACAAAGAACTTGCTGAAGAAGTTCGGTATGACGGGAGATTCGAAGGTGAAGGTTCCCATGTCGTTTGGCACAAAGTTAACACCATCTCTGGAAAAACATGCTGTTGACGTAACACTCTATCGTCAAATGATAGGGTCTCTTATGTATCTAACAGCTAGTAGACCGGACATTATGTTTTCTGTTTGTTATTGTGCCAGGTTTCAAGCAAATCCAAGAGAACCTCACATGGTGGCAGTGAAAAACATTTTTCGTTATCTGAAGCGAACCTCTTCTCTCGGTCTTTGGTACCCTGTTAGATCCATATTCTTTTTTCAAGCCTTTTCTGACGCTGATCTTGGAGGATATGGTCTGGACCGAAAGAGAACGACTGGAGGATGCCAATTCCTTGATGGTAAACTATTTAGCTGGTAGTCCAAGAAACAAACCTGTGTGTCTCTTTCAACAGCCGAAGCTGAGTATATAGCTGCAACATCCTGTACCTCACAAGTGATATGGATACAAAGACAACTAAGAGACTACGGACTGAGTATGAAGAAAATACCCCTCTATTGTGACTCTGAAAGCGTGATCAGAATATGTTACAATCCTGTGCAACACTCAAAGACAAAGCATATTGCACTGAGATACCATTTCATCAAGGACCATGTTGAAGATGGAAACGTGGAAGTACATTTCGTTCGGTCCTCTGATCAACTTGCTGACATCTTCACTAAAGCCTTACCAGAAGCAAGCTTTAATAAAATTCTACAAGGTTTGGGAATGATGGAAGCAGAGTCGGTACCGAACCCTCAAACCTCTCTCTAAAAATTAGACAAGCGAAATAGAGCGAACGCTCGGTCTATTTTGGTTCCGGCTTTATCGGGAACCGAAATGAACCGAACGCTCGGTCTATTTCAGCTCCATAATTTTCGGGAACCGAAATGAACCGAACGCTCGGTCTATTTCGGCTCCGGAATTTTATGGAACCGAAATGAACCGAACGCTCGACTTATTTCGCTTCATTACTTTATGGTTTGATTTCGGCTATATACTTTGTAAACTTTCTTTAAACTCTTTTTCTTGCTATGTTTTATTCTTATTCCTAAAGTTTTTAACATTAATTTTGTTTTGTTTCTTTTTCTGTTTTTATTATTTTTCAGACACTTCAAAAATCCAAAAATATTTTCTGTTTTTATTATTTTTCAGAAACTTCAAAAAACCAAAAATATTTTGTTTTTATTCTTTTTCAGAAAATTCAAAACTCCAAAAGGTTTTATTTTTTTTAATCTCCTAATTGTTTTCTGTTTTTTTTTTGTTTTGTTTGTTTTGTTTGTGTGGTTTGTCTTTGTTTATTCTCTTTACTAGGTACCAAGTACATTGTTGATACATACGGTTGGAGATAGGGCAGGTATCACCATTTTACGTTGAACTAGTTAAGTGTCCCTAGAAGCATGCTGCTGCATGTAGGCCAAATCCTCTACGACTATGAGTAAGGCCTTAATGATTCGATCGATACCTATCGTTTCTTCCCAATTAGGCTGCTAATTTAACTCAAGTCATGAGCTACCTTACTCTTCTCAAATGAGTTGAGAGTTTTCTGCTTTGTCACTTTTATATAGCAGGGGTACTTTTGGTTCCTTTACCACCTACTCTACATTCTCCATCAACTTTCGTTTCACTAAGGTAACCCTTGAGACTCTTAGATATTACCATTGAGGTTTATGGTTACACACAATCTGTGTTTATGATCTTAGATGCGTACACCACGTGCTAAGTGAGACCCAAAATCCAACACCAATAATGAATTGACAGTGAATATTTCTATAAAAATCTCATTTTATTTTTGAGTGGTCTTTATAAAATTGTCTAACACCAATGCATTTCTACCGAAAAAGATCCAGTTTTTTTTTGTTTTTGAGATTTTTATAACTTCTTTAGTCACAACAAATATTATCCAACCTACTTGTTCAACAGACCACATTGGTCTCACAAGTACTTCATCCAACGTTCGGTCTTATGTTAAGAATCGATGTTCGGTTGAAGATAAGTCACCCTTTAGACTATTATTTAAAAGAAGCCTTTCGGTGTTTCTTTACAAACACTTGATCGTATTTTCTCGGGGAACCACGCAAGCACTTCAAGTCTCTCTTGACTTTGAAGGAAGAGATTCTTGCCCGGAATCATCTGCTTTATAACTTCTTCAAGACATCACTCACATCCTATACACATTTTGCTTTATTTCTTTATTTTTCGCACACTCTTACACGAAAATACTTTGTGATTTTCCAAAATTCTGGTTGATGTTCCTTATGGCTCGTTTAAAGATTCTTTTAGGTGCGAAAATGGTTATTTTAACATCTGCAGCGAAGATGAATTTGAAACGACGATATATGGATAAGATTTTAGGCGCGTGAATTTGAACGGTTCCTAAACCCACGCTTGATGACCTCTCTCTGGAGCAACCAACCTGTCACATCGTGCTTTTTCAGGCGACGTTTCAGTGATCGTATCATCATCACGGAGATTCTTTCTCTCTCCTGGCAACGGTATATAAAGGGTTTCTCGCACAAATTGTACCTTCTTACATTCTGCAAACTCTCACAAATACACAAGGCGATCTGCAACTGTTTATCTTCTTCTTTACATCAACAATGGCGGAATCATCATCTGTTCAAGATCAAAGAGCTTCATCGTCTTTCTTTGTGATCAAACCTAATCAGAATATGATCATTCAACTAAACCCCTTTCTGTATGATTCATACATGCTCCAAGTTGTCGAATGTCTCAAGTACTCTCGTCTGGTTGTCGCACTCATGTAGATGGAATCTGTTCCAATGTCTCTACTATCCCAAGTCTATTATACTGCATCCTATGACAAGAATAAGGAGAGGATCTATTTTTAAATCTTCTCTCACAAGGCATCAATTTCGAAAGGGCGATTCTGTTCCCTATTACAGCTTGCCGTCGATGCTTCTGTTATCTTTCCTGATTTCATAACCACAACCCAACTGTTTACGATGCTTTATGAGATGGGGTACACTGATGTTCGTACCACCGTGACGAAGTTTATGAAATCTTGTTTGCCGCCGCAATGGAATGGGTTGCTAACACTTATCAACAAGGGTTTGGCGGAAAGGGTTGCTGGGTCAGATGGTAAAAGTAAAGGTTTTCTGACCATTCTCTATGATCTCTACAATGGCATTAACCTCGATTATGGATCGATTATTTGGTCGCAACTGGTGCAAAGTCTCAACACATCAACGAGACATTCAGAGATTTCTTGTGGTCGTTTCTGGACCATCGTCACCAGGCATGAAAGATGCATTGGTCTCTTCTGTGGCTACTTTTCATACGAAGAAGATCATCTTCTCAGATGCCACCAAGTTCTCTCACAATGGTTCAATACATGAAACGATGTACAGATGTGTGAGGAACGAAAGTAAAGTGATCGCTGACTACCGAAAGCTTACTCCCAAAGGACCAAGAGAATTGACTCCTGAACAGCAAGCTGCTTTAGATGCTGTGGAGAAGCCAGCCAAGCGAGGGAAAAGGGAAAATACCAAGAAGGTGGCAACCAAAGTTCCTTCGTCTAAGCCTGTCAAGTCTAAAAAGCGAAAGGCTGATTCTTCAGCTCCGAAGAAAGTTAAGAAGATGGCAAGGAAATCCAAAAGTCCTTCTCCTTCAAGCTCAGAACATGATGAGGAGCGATCGGCAGATGAGGAAGAAGAAGTTCAACATCATGGTTCACCAAGAGGTAATACATCTCCTCGTTCTCCAACTCCTACTGAACAACTTCATGACAAGATTCCAACACCTCCTCCATCTCCACCGAAATCTACTGTTCCAGTTTCGGTTGCTCCAATTCCGACACCTCTTACATCTCAAACCACCACTTCTGTACCACCACCACCACCAGTTAGTACCGTACCAATCTTTACAACTTCTTTACCACCTCCCATATTTTTACAAGCAACTTCCACAACTACTCCTTCCACCACAACAACCGAACCTCCAGTAAACGTCAACGTATCTGATATGGGGGCCAATACTGAAACCGAACCTCCTTTTACATCCAAACCTCTTTCACCCTCACCTTCCACTGATTCTGGTGATACTCTCGGTGGTGACAATGTTGAGTTTGACTTGACTTATTACAATCCTTATCGACTTCCCACTGATGAAGATGACGAGGCTCTTGTCACCAGACAACAAGTGCAGAGTCTAGATGACAAGCTTGATCAATTGCTCGCCTCTACTAAGACATACAACGATGTTGTGCTCAAGGCTTTTCTGGACACCGCTTTTGAGTAGTATACAGGAGCTATTGACAAATCAATACAGGCGGTTGAAGCATCAACATCTTCTTGCCAGAAGGCTACAACTGAAGTTGCAGAACTTATTCACAGTTCCAAGATTTTTCTTGAATCCTTTAAGGGTCATGCTGATTCAAATGCCGCTAAAGTGAATGCTTCAGTTGACTCTTTATCCAAATCACTTCAAGAGGAGCAAGCCAAATTCGAGAATGTTCGTTCTTCAATTCAAGCTGAGAACACTTCTCTTCTTAGCTCAGTGAATTCTCGCCTTGAAACACTCCATGCTGATTTAGCAAAGGAGAGTGCATTAAGGGAGGATCTTGCACGCCAAACCTCTACCATTGAATTCCAGAAGGTTCAATTGGCTCAAGCTGAAAGGGAGATTTCATTGTTGAAGACTGAGCGTGATGTTTTCCGGAGTTGTGCTGGGATGTTCAAAATATGCTATACAATGTTCTTAGTGCTCATGATCCGATTCTTACACTGACCATCCGGAATCATCTGACTCCCAAGCTTCTTACTTCCCTTGCACTTTTACATGAAATGAAGGGTGTTTCGGAGCGGTTCGTACCTCCAAAACAAGGGGGAGAAGGTGCTCAGACAACTCAACCGAAGGTCACTGTCAAAACAGAACCGAAGGGTAATGAAGCTTCGGGTTTTGGTAAGCAAGATAAGAAGAAGGGACTTGCTGATGATAGTGATGAAGAAGAAACAATTGCTGAGGCCCTGAAACGAAAGAAAAGGGATAAGGAGTTAGATGAAACTCTTCGTGTTGCAAAGGAAGCTGAAGAGAGGGAGCGAAAGAACAAGGAAAGGCAAGATGCCTTAATTTGCAAAAAGGCCGTGTTTCCTCCTTGGACCAGGGAGACGCTCATCAAAGAAGCGATAGAGTTTCCAAGCATGTACTGGCTGGAACCTGTAGCTTCATTTGATTGTGAGAATACGAGGGACTCACAGTTCGATATGCCTATAACGCGAAAGGCATTTACTTTTCACTTCTTTGATTCAACTGTTCAAGTTCCCTCACCTCACCCTCAAGTTGATCGTGAACTTATCGATTTTTATCTCAATTTCGGTCAGCCTCAATACCTAACTTGGAGTGCACAGAAGATTATAACTGTCAAGGTGCTGAAACCTTCGCCTGCAGGGAAGTTTGTCAATGTTAATTTCAAGATAACTCGAGGTTCAGACAACTCGGTTTCTGTGATATCCCTGGCAGATCTTCCTAACTTGAATCCTCATGATTGGATCTTGTTGTTCAACATATTGCTCACTAATGCGAAGGACTATGAGCCGATCCTAGATCATTTGAAGAGGATGTTGGCTTCTTATGTCCATGAAGTTGCTGCAATGGATCAAGAGATTGCTAAAGTTTTGAAGAAGAAACCAACTGTAAAGCCAATTGCAAAACCTGGAGATGTGAACAAGATGAATATGGGTCAAATTGATTCTACACATCTCACAGTGATGTTCACAAGAGGCGAAGCTAACAGATTTCTTTTCGCTCTTGTTGATAAGCATCTGTTCTCAACGGACTGCTTGGAGCATATAATTAATATCATCCATCGATGCAATCAGAACACTGAGGCAGACAAGAAGAACTTCACGGACATGCTTCGGTGGTATATCACTTTTCGTCATACTCTACTGGCCATTATACCGAAGGTGTTCATGACTGTCAAGAAGTCTCCTATAGCTCAACCGAACTGAGCTTTCGGCTCCATTGATGCAAAGGGGGAGATTGTTGGGTATTTTATGTTGCGTCATGGGCTTAGTTTTGTATATCCGGACTGGGCCTGTCCATCCGTGATTATTAATTAGGGTTAAGTTATAAACAGTGCACGCATGTATGCCTTAGATACGGTCGTGATTACTTATCATTATTGCTTTTGTAACCCTAAACACCTCTACAGTCGAAGTTCTTAATCGAGCTCTTCTGAGGTGTTAAAGCTTAATCATTCAGCATCAGTTAAACCTTTCATGTGTTCTTCATTACGTCATTTATTGTTTTTCTGCTTAGAATCTATCGATCCTACTAGAACTTTGTTCTAACACATATAGTGGTTGAAAAGTATTGTTTAACACTTATAAAACAATGTCGCTCGTAAATATTCGCTATAAATATTAGACTAAACTCTAGTGGTAATGATACTAGGTTTCGTCGAAGGAAATAATATTGTTAGAAGCGAAGCGCTGTCCGAGTTTAGAGCCATCACTTTAACAAGTGAGTCCATAGTCCCTTTCATGAACATGATTTTAATACAAGTATTAAATATATGTTTGTGTGTGAAATATTTGATATTGCTTGAAATACGTGTTAAGAGCATATATGATAATATATGATGATTTAGGATACAGAGTAAACCAAATTAATTAATAGGAATATTGGGTAGTATCTGCTTATGAGAATTGCTTATAAGATCGACGTGGTGGGATAAGAATTGCTTATAAGATGAAAGTGTATATTTTGTGAGTTCTAATATCTATATATATATATATATATATATATATATATATATATATATATATATATATATATATATATATATATATATATATGATATAACATTGTGGGATTGAAATGCCTATGTACTCACCAGGTTTCCCAACCTGACCCACTCTGTTTATTTGTATGACAGGTGTCGATACGAAGCTACATTACATTGAGAAATTAAAGGAGATGTAAATCACTAGTGTAAATGAATGTTAGGACTGTTTATGCTTATGTTTCTGTATTGACGATGACATCCCAATGTTTTAATATAAACAAAAATAAATTTCTTCGGGAATGCTTTGATAATATACTTATCATGTTTTCTGGGAACAAATTCCGCAATATTATTCTTTAAAATGAATACTCTGATTTTCAAATAAATATAAATAAAAATTTTAAAATGACCGTGAATTTGGGGATGTCACAACATGGGCCTTGGGCCTTGGGTGGTCGCCCGGGTTTCCCACCGTCTAAACCATACCTGCTTATGGAAAAAGGATGAACGAGGATGTGTCAAACCTCAAAGCAGATGCTGATACCATGTAAGATATTTGTGATGTATCAAATTGAATATTCAAAAGATCCCTTATAGAGAGAAGAGAGACTCCAAAATATATACACATTTATAAGATAGTGTCACACCAATGCGAGATACACTAACACTCTGTAATGCCCGCAGATTCAGGCTAGTCAATTTAGAGATAATAAGCGTTAAAAATGACTTTTTGATAGGAGATTATAATCTTAACCAAAGTTATAGTATATGTCACAAGAATTCCGTACATATAAAGAACGCTGAAATCCGACTTATAACGAAGAAGTTATGACCCGTCGAAGTTTTTGCAATTAAACTGGCATGGCTCCGCATATCGTAAAAAGTAAATTTTTGACAAAATACGTTTTTTGCTTAGAAATCTAAATGAAAGTCGTAGTAGACGTTAAAACAAGAGTGTGCATATAGAGAACGTCCAAATCTGACTTCATTTGAGGAAGTTATGAATTTTATAAGATTTAGCGTAGTAGTATACAGCCCGGAAATCGAATTTTAGATCGATCAATTTTTAGTCAACACAACCTAAAAGATAATTAAAGATCTCGTTAATAAGAACGCAATGATATAAAGACAGTGGAAAACGGACGCCGAATGACAAAGTTATGAATTTTTAACGGACTTTAACTATCTAAGTCTGTTATAATATAAGTTTAAAAATAAGTTAAAAATTAGCCAATGAAGTCTAAACGAAAGTTGTAGATCACATCTCTACCTACGCGTGGATATAAATTACGTTAAAAACAGAGCTCGTATGCGAAAGTTACGGATTTTAGATGATAATTAATTTTCTTATTAAACTCCGAAGTGACACGTGGCACACTCTCAACCACTACTTCTTCCCTACGGTTTCGAACAAGATTGCGACACGTGGCATGCGTACGCCCTGCGTAGCATGCGTACGCCTAGCATACAACAGTACGTCCCGCGTACATCTAAGTTAGGCCCAACGTAACTCGAAATCTCAGCCTATAAAAAGAGCTCATTTTCACTCATTTTTCTCACACCTTTCTCAACCCTTCTCTCCCAAACACCCCAAACCCTCTAAGCCTTTCCCGAGCACCTCCTAGGTGTTAGTAGAGAGTCTCGGAGTGCCAGAAGGCCCCAAGAAGAAGAGCTTTTGGCTCAGAAGTTCTGCCCGCATAGAGCCCGGTTTCTCGCTAAACCCCCTTGTAAGTGAGTTATGCTTACCCTAGTTTAAGTATAACTTATGTTTAAGTTCATTATCGTTATTATGAACCTATAAAATTTTTTTTTGATTGATTCAAATTTCTTATACTTATTGATCTACTTATAGGGATGATGTCTAGGCTATGATTTAGTGAGGTGTTTAAAGTGGGATTTTCAAACAGCATACTTCGTATACCAACGGACCCTACCTCCGATATGATCCTACCTGGTTGTTCCTTACTTGATAGATCATGAAAGTAGAATTTGAGTTAATGATGAATCCAGACTAATAGTTAGTCACAACAAATAATAGACTAAAACTTAGTGATAATAATGCTAGGTTATGTCAAAGAAAAAGACAGTTGCTAGATGCGAAGCGCTACCCAAATTTCAAGTCGTCACTTTAACAAGTGAGTGCATAGTCCCTTTCATGAACATGATTTTAATACAAGTATTAATAAAGGTATTAAAAATATGTTGAAAGTTTATATGTGAGTCATATGCTTATTATCTGGAAATATGTTCCATACATATATTTGATGATATACGCTATGTGAACCAGACATGATTCTATATGTGTTAAGATGTATTTACATGATAATAATAATAAAAGTATTATAAATGAGAAGATAAATGTATGTTAATACTTAATACTCTGTGTAAAATATTACACTAAATTAGGATAGTGTTGCCGAAACAGAGTTAGTATTGAAAGTTGATTATAAGCATTGTAGGCATGCTTAGTGATTAAATAAGACTTAAAAGAGACACTTAGTTCAGTTAAGTTTGGATATTGGGTAGTATCTTATTGAGGGTACGTTTGTGATCAGAATAGAGAGTAGAAAATCTTTTCGAGGAGATTGATGATGGATGGAGTATGTCCTACGTGCAAAAGTACTTTCTATGTACCTAGTCTTTTTCAAAGTTATGTGTCGAAGGTGCTGCTTGTGACGGGGTATTATTATATTCTAGGGTATGAGTCCTACTCATACCAGGGTACTGTAATGTGGTAGAAGTACTATCATATAGAAAGTCCTTTTTTTACACTATTGTGTGTCGGGGTACGGGAGCGTACAAGAGTACTTTATTAGTATTTCCCCATACTTTTTCTTTTGATGAGATTTGTGTGTCAGTGTTTCCTTTCACAAAGTAATTGAGGGAACTTCGTAGACTGCCTAATAGAGTGTGTCAGTAATAGACCACTACTAGATATATCTGATGATGTATTGACAAATAGGGTGAGTCTAAGGGTAAAATACCTCACGGTGTTAGACCACTGGTAGGCACAGTTATCTAGATAACCACCCTAACTTAATTGTCTTGTTGTTTTTATGAATGGAGGTTCGTGGTGAAACTTGTTCCATTCCCCTCATTTGATGTCTTAATTAATCCTCGTTTGCTGCGAGGGAATTTCCAAACCAACGTTGTTAGTTTGTTGTTCATATTGATCCTTTAAGCTATATCTTGTAAGATCGTTGTATAGGATCTATACGTGGGAATCGACGTGATGGGATAAATTGTTATAGAGATATGATATATATGCGTTAATGATAATAGTTGGATTTGCAGGTTTGAGATATACATTATTATCACATTGTGAGATTGAATTCCCTATGTACTCACCAGGATTCCCAACCTGACTCACTCAATTTATTGTATCACAGGTGGCTATATGAAAGATACATTGTGTTGAGAGAATCAATGAGTATTAGGCCACTACTTTAATTACTGTAAGACATGTTATATTTTGTTATGCTTATGTTTCTGTATTGACGATGACATCCCAATGTTTTAATAAAAATAAAATAAATTTCTTCGCAAATGCTTTGATAATATCATTATCGTGTTTTATGGGAACAAATTCCGTAATATTATTCTTCAAAAAGGATACTCTGATTTTTAAATAAGTATAAACAAATCGGTCTTTTCTGGCCGTGAAAATGGGGATGTCACACTCCCCTTTAGAGACAGTGACTCTATGAGGATACATAAGGAATGCTTCAAACCATGGGGGAAAATTCCAAATATGATACCATGTAAGATAGATGTAGAGTCCCCATTTAACACTCCAAAAGAGCCCTTATAGAAAAATGTTAGATTCTCAAATATATAATCACTTATAAGAGCGTGGTATACCGATGTGAGATAAACCAATACATACACCCTCATAGAAAAAGGCTCGATGGGTGAAAACATAGACTTGTCAAGCCAAACTAATGACTCCAAACATATATCTTAAATGGTATCTGAGCCAGCATCAACAACATTGTGGCTTAACTCATCCTTATCTAACCTCATCGAGCCTCCTTCTCGCGAGGGGAATGTTAGTGTATCTCATATCGATTCGATACGGTCTAATAAGTTTATATATGTTGGAGTATCCCCTCTCTTCATTAGGGATCTTTTAGAGAGTTCATATGAGATTCTCTATTTCTCTCTCTCTCTCTCTCTCTCTATATATATATATATATATATATATATATATATATATATATATATATATATATATATATATATATATATATATATAGAGAGAGAGAGAGAGAGAGAAAGAAAGAGACAGACAGAGAGACAAAATTGCAAAAATGGTCCCCGTGGTATGTATTTTTCCAAGGTTTAGTTCAAATCTTGACTTTTTTTGGGTTGGTGGTCCTTTTGAGTTAGTTTACTTGCAGTTTTGGTCTTTGTCCAAACTAAAAAAACTATTATACCCTTAATGAATTTAGTTTTCATTTTTCTTTCACTTTTTAAAATTATTATTATTAAATATAAAAGTGGGACTACATATCCACCCCACCTACCATCGTCTCCTCTCTCTCTCTCTCTCTCTCTCTCTCTCTCTTAGGAAACCCAACCCCGTGAAAAACCACTTCCATAGTTGAGCATTAATACACAACATAGCTCAAAACTGGCAGCGATGGTGGATTTTGTTGTAGTAGACGATGAAGACATGGAACTTTCCTTGAGGTGAGATGGAACTCGTCTTGAAATTAGGACAGTGGTTAAGTAGGAAAGATGAAATTAGGACACAAGCTTTCCATATCTTGGAGCTCCATCAATTATCACTATGACTAGAAATCATCATATCTATCTGTTATTCTACAAGGGTGAGGTTCATCAATTTCAGGAGGTATCGATTGATATTGACGACCCCCTTCTGATTTCACCTGGGTTTTCATTGATTTCAATGTATAAATGTGTGTGTTTTTTCATTTCAGGAAATCGATTTGTGTATGGTTGTTCATCCCAGGATCGATCTGCATTTGCAATGGCGACCTCAACTTGATCTCCCCCCTGAGAAGTGGTTTGAACCGTGTTAGGACATGATTTGTGGTTTATACTTTACTTTTGGTAGCTTTTAGAGTTCTCGATCTAGGACCGAAAACACATGATTTCGGTGGGCTTAATGATGCTTTCGGTTGGGTTTTGGGTTGGGCCTGTGTAAATAGGTCTAGGTGTATATAGTATTATTTCAGCCATGTAAAAGGGTTGCTCATTCTAATTAGCTGATTTTCGATTTAGAGAGATAGAGAGAACCGAGAAACATAGAGATCTTATGTACTAGACTATTGATCAACATAGTGTGCATTCAAAATTCGATATTGTGTTCTTAATTCATTATAACTGTTTTACGTTAATCATTAGTTTGGGATTCCGCACCAATTCTAGTGATTTTGATTGATACATTAGATCGGGTTTTACAATTGGTATCAGAGCGAGGATTGGTATCAATCAAATTGGCAATATATTAATCGTTTCTTGGAATTTTTCTTGGTGTTTTTGAGTTCTTTTAACGAAAAATTCTTTTTGTTGCTCTTTGTTTTCTTCACAATATTGGAAACTTTGATCGAAATTGGTTTGATAAATTACCAATTTCGTGTTTCTGGTATTTTTGGGAGTTTTTCAGTCAGGTCTAGGCGTTTTCGGTTGTAGACTTCAAGCTCTCGGCTAGGTCAAGTGTTTTTGGAGGCTACTGGTGTTCTTCGTCAGCAACTAGGTCAAACATCTAGTTTTCGGTCGGACAGGATTGTAGGTCGAGTTTTCGGTCAACGTTTTCGGTCAACGGGTTTTCGGTCAACAATCTTGATTTTTTTGACTTTTCGGTCAAACCTAGTATTTTTCGGTTAAATCATATACTTTTTGGTTTTCAATGGACTCATACAACACCTCTCTTTCAACAATGCAACGTGATCTTGATTCAGTTATGGGGACAATAACTCGAATTCCCCGGCTGCTGACTACTGATGGATTTCCTGAATGGAAATTCAAATTTGAGAAGTATGTTAAGATGAAGGATAGCAAAGTGTGGAGAAGCTTCCTGAGAGGTCCAGTCAAAATCACAACCACCCTAGATGATGAAGCTAAGACTATGGTTGACAAGCCAATCGAAGATTACACTAATGAGGATTTCGACAAGATTGAAGATGATGAGAAAGCACTGGCTATTCTTACCATAGCTTTGTCCCCTGACATTGCTCAAGGTTTTCAAGAGTGTAAATCTGCTAAGGCTTTGTGGGAACCCTTAATTGAGGTGTATGAAGGGAATGAGGATATGAAGCAAAGCAGACATGATTTGCTTCGTCAAAGATTCAACATGTTCAATCATGTTCTTGGGGAGACTCTAGAAGTTCAGCTGCAACGTTTTATTACTCTCAACACAGAAATGAGCACTGCTAGAATTGTGTTGTCTCGCTCTGAGATAAATAAGAAGCTGCTCAATTCACTTCCCAGAAATTGGGATATGAATGTGTATGTGATTAAAAAGACAAATGACCTGAGCCAACTCTCTCTTGCTGAAGTGATGGCTATAATCATGGCATGTGACATGGATGACAAGTAGAGAGAAATTAATCATGTCAATTCCTACTCAAGTGCAAGTTTAGGAGCATCCACTAACAATGCATTTTCAACTGTACCATCGCATCATGTTCCTCCATCTTTTGGTTTACCAATGGCATCTCCCAACTCTTATGCGTCCAGTTCCACCACCAAATCCGCCTCGCAGACTCCAGGCGCTGCCAAAGGAGTTGAAGAAAACATGGCTATGATGGCTGAATTCATGAACTGATACTATGCTTTTGTTGCTGGTGAATTAGTTCCTCTAGTTATGATTGGAGAACTCGATCAAATTCACCCTGAGGATGTTGAAGAGATGGACATATCATGGAAAATTGCTATGGCGGTGTTCAGGGCGAAGAAGTTCACTCAGTGAACTGGAAAAAATAACTGGAGAGTGAATGTGGA
The DNA here is from genome assembly GCF_052849685.1 of Lactuca virosa. Classification (NCBI taxonomy): domain Eukaryota; kingdom Viridiplantae; phylum Streptophyta; class Magnoliopsida; order Asterales; family Asteraceae; genus Lactuca; species Lactuca virosa. The sequence continues at coordinate 72,776,503 of NC_136432.1, forward strand.
TAAGAAAGTGGGTTTCAACAAGAGTAGGCTGAGGTGTTACAACTGTCACGAGGCAGGTCATTTTGTTCGTGAGTAAACCAAGCCAAGAGTGGACAATAATGCTGAGAGGGCTTTGGTTCCAATTGGAAACAACAGAGAAGCGCCTCTGAATAAAGAGAATGCTATGGTGGCACATCAGTTTTCGTGGGAAGATTAGATGCAGGCTCTCAATATTACTGAGGAGAAGATGATGGAGTTGCATTTTGCTTTCATGATCTCTACCACTCCTACCACCAAAGAGGTTAGTGAAGTTTCATGTTGTAAATCTTGCGTAGATAAAGTTAATAAATATTGTGAGCATAATGAGTTATTAGTTATAGAAGTTTTCGATCTGAAAAATAAAATATATGAAATTAAGAAAGTAAACAAGCCTCTTAAAGAAAAACTAGATGCTCAAAATAAAGATTTAATTAGAATTAGAGAGGAATATAGAACCAAATGTGTTCACCATCGTTATGCCAAAGAGAAAATTGTCAAATTAACTGCCGAACTTGATGCGTTAAAAGCTAAATTTAAGGATGCTGAATTTAACTTTAAGAAGTTTGGCGTGTCAAGTGAGATAGTTGAATCTCTGATAGAAAAACAACTGAAATAGAAAGATAACTAGAAAAACGACTTAGGGTATCATAGTTTTCCATCTCCTTTTAATGAGAATTTTGTTTCTGCCTCTGAGACTATAGAAATAGAAAAACCTGCCCAATATGGCCAACCCCCTGCATCAACTTCAGCTAATACCGAATAATCTGGCCCCACTAAAAGTGTTGAGGTGAACGATACTGACGTTTCTACCTCATGTAAAGATCAAGTATTAGTGGAAGATGAGGACAATGAGGACTTTAATAATGCCAACTCTATTGAAAACCTTTCAAAGACTAACGTTTCTTTTTCTTCTGTTTCAAATAATTGTGTGAACAAAGATATTAAAACTGCTGTTTTGGATTCTTTTAAAAATTATGGTGATGTTCCTTTTGATTCAAATTCAAACAGTCATGTTTTTGAATGATGACATATATATATATATATATATATATATATATATATATATATATATATATATATATATATATATATATATATATATATATATTTATTGTTATATTTATACTAAAATTATGAGATTTTAAATTTATAAAGCGTAATGTACCAAAACCGAACCAACACACACATGGAGTGTACCCGATAATGTATAATATAGTTGTGATAAATAAGGGTGTCAACATCTTGGGGAATGGGTATCACTAGAAATATATTAAATTAACTAATATGAAAAAAAAAATTATGGGGAGAGGGGTGTATTTAAATTTAATCTTGATGTTTAAACAATCAAACAGAGTAAAGAACTTGAATAAGAACAATAATATTGAAGCACTTCCACTTAGATTTCAAACCTGTTTTTCTATGGTGATTTGTTGATAGTTAAATGAATTGTATAAATATATTATCGATTAATTTAGACGATTAGCAATTATGGTCCAATTAGATTGACAAGCAACTAATTCACTGTTCATATAACTAGCAACCTAATAACAAGTGTTGCAGAAATCGGCATCGGCGGCCGATTAATCGGCGATTAATCGTTTGGCGGCCTCGAACCGATTACGATTAGGGTGCTTGGCGGAAATTGGTCAAAATCGGTCTTGGCGGTCCTCGGCGGTCTTAGGCGGGAAATATTTAAAAATTTTAAAAAAAAATAATTTTCAAATATTACATCAAAATTTTAAAAATTTAAATTTTTAAGCTTTCAAAATTTAAAATATTATACTAAAATTTATAAAATTTCAAAATTTTAAAATTTAAAATTTCCAAATACTTAATTTTTTATGAAATATTAATTTTTTAAATAATTTTATTAATAATTTAGGGTCCCCGATTAATCCCCGCCGAGTCTGATTAATCGTTTATCGTCAGTCGACCGCCGAGCTACCGCCAAACGATTTTTACAACCTTGCTAATAACCAATTGATTAATCAAATTACTAATGAATTAATCTAATGTTTAATCTTAATGATTATAAAATTGAACCTAGCATAGTTTGTTAAACTAATGCTCTTTTAGATGCTAAAATTACCAATTAATATTGTTTAAACCTAAGATTTGTTTAATAACTAGTCCTAATAGTTTATGGTAAAAAACTATTAAGATTCATGTTACTATAATTTGATTGATAGTCTAAATTGCATGCAACTTAGTTATAAACAATAAAAATCTAAACATAAATGATTAAGGATGAATGATTAATCCAAAAAGTAATAAATATTCAAGTTTATAAACTCAAATAAACAAATTACACCATAATACTTTAGTTCATCTACATTTAAGTAGAAGAGAATGTTTTTAGCTTCTCATGTTTACATGAAAACAAGAAAAACACATATAAATAATGCTAGACATTGGAAACCTAATGATTTCTACAAGTTTTCTTCCCCAAATCTTCAATAATACACCTTCTTCGAATTCCTATGCTTTTAGATCGATAAAAGAGTTATTTTTCATAGTAATTGAGGTTTATTTTATGCACATCGATTTATGATGTGAAAATCTCATATTTATAGATTTTTAAACTTAGTGGCACTAAGCCTTCGTCTTCGCATCGCTAAACGTAATCTGATAGATTGTTCTCGAATTCTCATAGCTCTTCGTGACACAATCCCTTATCTCTCTCAACGCTAACCCAATTTTTAATGTAACTTTGATTTTCTTCTTTGTCAGCTCTATTCTTTGTCCCAATCATTTCCTTTTATCTTCAACTCCGAATTTATTCTATAATAATCAAATTTTAAACTTTATTGAACATATTTATCCTTAAAATACAATATTCTAGAACAAATATTAAAATAAATTCCCACATAATATGATCAATTTAAGATATATATATATATATATATATATATATATATATATATATATATATATATATATATATATATATATATATTGAAATAAGAAGCGGATTTATTGTGAGAACAGTGATAATAAATTATAGCCTATCATTTGTATTTTCTAGGTGTTCTAAGAGAATATTTTTGTTTGAGAAGAAGAACAAGACATGTTTTGGTACAAAATAGTTATCACAAACACACACAAACACATCTATATATATATATATATATATATATATATATATATATATATATATATATATATATATATATATATATGTATGTATATAGTGGTACACAGAATAATTTACATAGTAAAACATATCATTAGTGAATAATAGTACGAATAAAACATAGAGTAACAGTAGAAGAAAACATTATATTCTAATACATTATATCTATTAATGATCTCTCTTATCTAAATTTTGAGGCAATCCAATGAGAATTTCTTTTTCTCTATGTTAACGAATGATTATTTCTTAATTTTCTCCTACACATCAAGCTTCAATTCTTCTTCTCCCAATATAAGAGATTTTTTTAAATCATTTATAATTTATTTTTTGCTTTTATTTCTTATTTTTGTTTGTTTTATCCATTTAATTATTTTTATCGATTTCTTCTTCTTTTATGTTCATCACATCCCTTTGTGTGCGAATGTTGCAGGCGTGTTTCTCTAGTTCTTCTTCTTTGGCCTGTAATTCCTTATTTATTTCCTTAGACATCTTCCATGGTTTGAAAGTATTATAAGATCCGGAAGGGTTTTTGATGCGATAAGCAATTTTAGATCAATCTTTTGAGGGAGAAGAGGAAGAAATTTTTCCAAGAAAAAACCCAATTATATGAATGCTAAGTTGTAAGAAACTTTGGTATGGAAGTATTATAATTTGTCCCGTTTATATAAAATTATATGCATGTGTAAGTGGTGTACCACCCCCAAACCAGACGGCGGAAACATCTGGGGGTGGAGGACTTCAATTGTAGTATCACGACACATGAATCATAGTAATCAAAGTACAAACAACCATTGTATTTAGAAAGTATAAGTATTTACATGTGTTCAATCATTGTATATTGAACCAAAATAGTTATACAAAAGAAGATATGACTCATCGTAGCTCCATCTTCTCAAAAAGCTCGGGGAGTACCTGTGTATTATTTCCCTGAGAATACAAGTAATTTGAAAAGAGAGTATCAACATAAAGTTGAGTGAGTGCATAAGTGTTTATGTTTGAAAGAGTATCTCTGTATCTTGTATATGTAAACTGTCCCAGAAAATCCTATATTTTCTGTTGTATATGAAAAATAGTTTTATTCCCATAAAACCGTTCTCTTTGTATCAATGTTTTGTATTTGTATTCCTTTACGAAAACTTGTAACTGAGAGTGTGCCTGGCTCCGCCAGATATTATTGAAAACTGTATTGAACCAATGTACTTTATACTCTGTAAGCTGGTACTTTGAAGGTGTACTTTCGTTTACTTGTTTATACACTAACTTATTGTTAATATCTTTTTAATGAGTTATTATAACCATACTATGACGGATGGCCTGAAACAAACGCTTTGTGGGCGTTTAAACTGTTGACAACAATTGCCACTCATTGGCGTGTATGCCGGACTGTAGCTAGCAGCCTGAGTGCGGGGTTGTCAATCCCGATATAGATCTACACACAACTTGTTTCGATCCCCGAGGCTGGAGATTCTGGTTATAATGTCAGGACTTTACCTTGGTTGTCTAAAATGAATTAAACAACCTGAATTGAATGTCTCATAAAAAGCATATAAACGTTACATGTATATTAGTTATGAAAACCCAATCATTCTGAAATAAATGATTGATAGTACGTTCTTGAATTAGTATTCCGAACATGTATTTGACAAGTGTAAACCCTTGATTTGTTCTGAATCAAAACCCTTGTTTCTTGTAAAACAGTGTATTCTAGCATGCGTGTATCATGTATTATTGTTCTATGTATCATAAGTTATACCTATTATAATTTATATGTACTTTCTGAATCTGTATTTAACTGTATTTAGCATGTAACCCCTTGCTCAACGTGTTACAAAGGTATTTGAACTGATGCAATAACTTTTATATTCATATACATACACAATTGGATATACAAGTAAAATTTAAACGACACTCGGACAAATAACCGGAACTATAAGCCCACATCCAAACAAGGAAAATGACCCAGAATGAGTTATCCGTCCTAAGCCTTTTAAATCTTATTTATATATATATATATATATATATATATATATATATATATATATATATATATATATATATATATATATATATATATATATATATATGAATTGTGGGGAAAATATAACATTATAAAAGAGTTTGATGTTTTGAGTATTTTTGGATAATTTAATGTTGTTTTATCATGATTTGAATCATGATTTTATAACACAAAGTTCTTGTGTTATGCTTGTATCCCCCCCCCCCCCTTAAAACAGTTGAAATTATGAAAATACGGGGGTATGAACTCACTTGATAGATGGTGAATCGGACAGAGTTTCGTTTCACAAAAGGAGTTTATTTGTCGAGAAACCGACTCAAATCGGGCAGAGTTTCGACAGGAATGAGGTTACTTCTCGGGAATCTCAGGGCTTCGACGCTTGCTTAGGGTTCGAGACTTGATACCGGGGCTTTAGGGGTTGTGTATAAGTTTATGGAAGTGGAAAATGTGAAAAAGTGTGAATTTTAGGGTAAAAAGTGTAGATAAATCGGAAGCCCTCGCATGCCTTATATAGGTCGAAGCCTCGGATCCGAGGCTATGCGAGGCTGACACGCATCAGACAGGTGGCGAAGGAATGGCTTACTTCGGACAGCAGGCTCGCAAGGTGGGAGGCTCGGATTGGACCAGACTTCGGTCCAGTAGGAAGGAGGCACGTGCGAAGGGGGGTGTCCGAGGGGCATCTTCGGGGTGTCTCCGGGGTGTCTCCTGCGAAGGTGTCCGAGGATGACTGGACCGCGGAGTTGGTCGAATCAGAAGGTGCCACGCAAGGCTTCGGTCCAATCAGCAGCCGACACGTGCGAGGGTGACGTGTCATGCGAAATTGTCCGGTTTTTCTATTTTTCTTTATTTTTGTGCCAAAAACTTGCGAAAATCATAACTTTCGCATACGAGCTCCGGTTTTGGCGTTCTTTTTATGTACGCGTAGGTAAAATTATGCTCTACGACTTTCATTTAGACTTCGTCGGCTAATTTTGACTTTATTTTTAATATTATTATTTTAAACAGACCGGGATGGGAATCCGTTAAAAATTCATAACTTCTTCATCCGATGTCCGTTTTTGTCTGTCTTTTTACCGTTGTACTACTACCGACGAGACCTTCAATTATCGTTTAGGTTGTGTCGGCTAAAAATCGCTCAATCTTTATTTCGAGTTTTTAGCTGTACACTGATATACTGAAACTTAGAAAAATCATAACTTCCTCATACGAAGTCAGATTTTTCCGTTCTTTTTATGAAAGTTATCGGTTTAACATAAACTACAACTTTCATTTAGATTGTTAAGGCTAAAAAGCCTTTTATTGAAAATTCAGTTTTTACACTGAACAGTGTTTTGCCGGTTTTGTCGCGGATTTTCGATTGGTCATAACTTCTTCGTTATAACTCGGATTTTAGTGTTCTTTTTGTTTTTGGAAACCTTGTTACAATCTCTATCACTTGGTTCATCACAATCGAGATTGTTAAATAATTTATTTTTGAGGGTCAATTATGTAAATATGCACATTATGCTAAAATTTCTCTTTATTATTATAAAAAGAAATACACATTGACCTATACTATTACATAGGTTTGAAATAACGATTTGTTACATTATCCCCCCGTTAGAGATAATTTCGTCCCGAAATTAGTATTTCAGATAGACTAGGGAAAAAGATGTGGATATTTTTGTTTCATTTGATCCTCTCGTTCCCAAGTGAATTCAGGTCCCTGTTTTGCATTCCAGCGAACCTTCACTATCGGGATACGGCTTTATTTGGTTTTCTTAACTTCCCTGTCTAGAATCTCTACGGGTTCTTCCACAGAGTTGAGACTCTCGTTTAAATCGATTTCCTCGAGTGGGATCACAAGAGTCTCGTCAAATAGACACTTTTTCAAGTTCGAAACGTGGAAGGTAGGATGAATGTTATTTAGTTCTTGGGGTAGTCGAAGTTTGTAAGCTACAGGACCAATTCTAGCAAGAATTTCGAAGGGTCCTATGTACCTTGGACTCAATTTGTCACGCTTTCCAAAGCGTATCATGCCCTTCCAGGGTGAGACCTTTAACAAGACGCGGTCAGCAACCTAGAATTCCAAGGGTTTTCTCCGTTTGTCAGCGTAGCTTTTCTGTCTATCTTTGGAAGCTTTAAGTCGCTCCCGAATTTTTACGATTTTCTCGGTGGTTTCTCGAATGATTTCCGGACCAGTGAGAGCACTGTCAGGAGTTTGACTTCTTGCTTGATGCGTGTCACCCACTTCAGCCCAACATAGAGGGGATCTGCACTTGCGGCCATAGAGGGCTTCGAATGGAGCAGCCTTTATGCTAGTGTGATAACTATTGATATAAGAGAATTCAACAAGGGGTAAGTGAATATCACAAGCTTTTCCAAAGTCTATCACGCAAGCTCGTAACATGTCTTCGAATGTTTGAATCGTCCTCTCACTTTGTCCGTCGGTTTGTGGATGGTAGGCAGTACTCATGTCCAGCCTAGTTCCCAAAGAGTTTTGTAAAGACTGCCAGAAACGAGAGGTGAATCTACTATCTCGGTCCGAAATAATAGATATTGGTACACAATGCAGTCTAACAATATCCCTGAGGTAAGTTCTGGTTAGTTTCTCATTGTCGGATTCTTTTATTGGCAAAAAGTGTGCGGATTTTGGTTAATCTGTCGACGATTACCCAAATAGTATCATAACCACCCGAAGTCTTGGGCAATTTGGTTATGAAATCCATTCTAATCCGCTCCCACTTCCATTCATGGATTTCAGGTTGTTGTAATAAACCTGAAGGTTTTTGGTACTCTACCTTGACTTTGGCACAAGTAAGGCACTTGGCCACAAAGGTAGCGATTTCGGCCTTCATGTTGGCCACCAATATAGTTTCTTAAGGTCCAGATACATCTTGTCTGAACCTGGATGAATGGAGTATCGGGTTTTGTGTGCTTCATTCATAACCACGTCTCTGTAACCACCGAACTTTGGTGTCCAGATCCGGTTCATGAAATAATAAACTCCATTATCCCTAACTTCAAAGTTTTTATCCATTCCTCTCAGGGTTTCACCTGCCACGTTTTCGGGTTTCAAGGCTTCAAGTTGAGCTTCTTTGATTTGTGTGGACAAATGTGAATGGATTGTCATAGTCAACGACTTTACTCGGCGTCCCGAGTATTCTTTTCTGCTAAGGGCATCAGCTACTACGTTTGCTTTACCAGGGTGATAAAGAATTTCACATTCGTAGTCGTTCAGTAGCTCCATCCATCGTCGTTGTCTCATGTTCAGCTCTTTCTGATTGAAGATATGTTGGAGACTTTTATGGTCCGTGAATATTGTGCATTTCGTGCCATATAGGTAATGTCTCCAGATCTTCAGAGCAAACACCACCGCTCCTAGCTCAAGGTCTTGTGTTGTGTAGTTGACTTCATGCGTCTTAAGTTGTCTGGAGGCATAGGAGATAACCTTTCCTCTTTGCATAAGTACACACCCAAGCCCTTGATTTGAAGCATCATAGTACACTACAAAGTCTTCTGCCCTTCGGGTAGTGACAAGATCGGTGCACTACACAAGGCTTGTTTGAGCGTTTGGAATGCGGTTTCTTGCTTCTCTCCCCAACTAAAAGTTACACCCTTTTGCGTTAGGGTGGTAAGAGGCTTAGCTATTCGGGAGAAATTTTAGATGAATCTGCGATAGTAGCCAGCAAGACCTAAGAATTGTCGGATTTCTGTAGGTGTTGTGGGTGCTGGCCAGTTTTCAATTGCTTTGATTTTGGAAGGGTCCACGTGTATTCCTTCTGAACTAACCACGTAGCCTAGGAATTCAACCTTCCTAATCCAAAACTCGCACTTCGAAAACTTCGCATAAAGTTTTTCTGTCCTAAGGGTTTGTAATATTTGTCGAAGATGTTGGCCATGATCCTCTTTGCTTCTTGAATAGATAAGGATGTCGTCAATGAAGACTATGACGAATTTGCCCAGGAATGGACGACACACTCTGTTCATTAGGTCCATGAATACAGCAGGTGTATTCGTCAATCCGAATGTCATCACTATAAACTCGTAATGACCATAACGAGTTCTAAACGCGGTCTTGGGAACGTCTTCCTCCAAAATCCGTAACTGGTGATACCCGGATCTTAAGTCTATTTTTGAGAAGTAGTTCGCACCTTGAAGTTGGTCGAACAGATCGTCAATGCGAGGCAGAGGGTATCGATTCTTGATGGTAAGTTTATTCAGCTCGCGGTATTCTATGCACATGCTGAATGATCCATCCTTCTTCTTTACGAACAAAACCGGTGCTCCCCAAGGTGAGAAGCTTGGTCTTATGAAATCTTTGTTAAGGAGTTCGTTAAGCTGGCTGGACAATTCTTGCATTTCAGAAGGTGCAAGACGATAGGGGGATTTGGCTACAGGGGTAGCTCCAGGGATTAAGTCGATTCGGAATTCGACTTGTCGTTCGGGAGGTACTCCTGGAAGATCATCGGGAAAAATATCGGGAAAGTTGCAGACCTCCGGAATGCTCGCGATATCTTTCACTTCTTGCTTCTTGTCTACTACGTGAGCTAAGAAAGCACAGTACTCCTTGTGAAGATATTTATGTGCTTTGATGCAAGAAATGATCTGAAGGTTCGTTCCGGGTTTGTCGCCATAGATAATAAGAGTTTCATTAGTTGGCAAGTTCAAACGAATAAATCTTTCATAACATAGGATGTCGGCATGGTTGGGGCACAACCAATCCATACCTATTATGATGTCAAAACTTTTGATAGAGACCGGCATAAGGTCTATTGGGAAAGACAAGTCATTCAAGGTAAGGATACATCCTATGTATATATCGTTGGTGGATTCGGATTTCCCGTTAGCCATTTCTACTGTGAAAGTTTCGTTCAATGGTTGGGAGTTTTGATTTAGTAGATGTTTAAAATTATGGCTCACGAAGCTCCTCTCAGCACCACAATCAAATAGAATGCATGCATAAGTATTGTTGAGAAGGAACGTACCCGTGACCACTACAGGTTCTGCCACTGCTTCTTCATGTCCCAGGGCTAGAATCCTCCCAACTCCACCGGCATTTCCAGCTTTTGGACAATCTTTCTTGAAATGCCCCATATCACCGCATTGGTAGCATGCTCGGCCTACTCCAGCGGCAGGTACTTGGTTAAGTGGTTGGGATGGTAATCTACAGAATCAGGCAGTATGCCCTTTCCTGTTGCAGTTTCGACACTGCATTTCTTGGCAATTTCCGTTGTGGTGAAAATTGCACTTGTTGCATTTAGGGAGGGTACTAGCATAGGGCTTAGCTGGTGCAAGGTTATTAGGGACAGTAGCAAGTATAGTGGCGGGTATGGTAGCAGGTATAGTAGTAGCATGGACTGCCACTACTTGTTGCTTCTTTGCAGGTACCAGAGGATATTTGCCCTTCCTCTTGTTCCAACCCTTCTTCTTGCTGTTGTTGTTCTCCTTGGGTTGTTCTGGAGCAGAAACCACAGAGTTTTGACGGGCTCCGTGGTCGATAAGAGATTGTGCCAGTTCTTTGGCACTATCAAAAGTAATAGGCTTTGAAGCTAAAACACTTGTTTGAATTTGGGGCGACATACCCCAAATATATCTCTCAATCTTTTTGCTCTCTATAGGAACCATATCCGGACAAAGAATTGCCAGATCACAGAACCTACTTGTATAGGTTGATATGTCAGAACCAACCATTGTAAGAGCCCATAGTTCTTGCTCCAGTTTCTGTATCTCTGCTCGCGGACAATATTCCCACATTAACATGGCTTTTAGGCTCTCCCAGCTGATGGAGTTGGCCACTACTAAAGTAGGGGACTTAATGTGGCCATTCCACCACGTTAGAGCCCTATCAGAAAAACTACAGACAACAAATTTAACTTTGCTACCCTCAGGACAGGAGCAAATTTCAAAGATTGCTTCCGTCTTCTCAATCCATTGTCTTAGTGCCATAACTCCCCCAGTCCCGTTAAAGGTCCTGGGTTTGGCATTAGAAAAATCTGTATAAGTGCATTCTCGTGAATGCCCATGACTTTCGCCATGGTTGGAAGGATGTGCACCGACTCCCGACCCACTAACACCAGGAGTATGGATATGAGACATGGCAGCCGCTACAGCCGCCGTGACCGCCGCTTGAAACATAGCGGGGTCGAATTGAGGAGGTGGTGGTGGGGGTGGCGTCGGTGCTTCATTGATGTTGATACGTCTTGGATTTCTACGAGGAGACATCTCTTGCTATAAAAGTCAATAGATAAAAAGATAGTGAGATATCAAGAATGAATATGAATTTGATATCTCTGAACTAAATACTTAATTCAACATGAATCTCACAAAGAATTGGAAATAGAAATCCACTGCAAGTACAACTTGCAACAGGATAATATGAAATTGAATGGTTATTTTTCAAAGGGTAAGAATGTATATGTCGACTGTATTGGTATATAAAGTACATAAGGTCTGGAAAACTTGACATTAAATCAGAATTATAATATACCCCAATACTGAGAAAGCGTCGACATCAAACCGACCTACCGAAAAATAAAATTTCCACGGTCGTATTGAAAGCATGAAAAATAACACTGGAACATTTATGTGATCCAAAACTTTGGAATAAGATGATTATGAGAACTATAATAATTCTTGTTGAAGTAAAGTGCTTATTGTTTTATTGATACTTGATTTGTACATAACGTAGAAAGTAGTATACACATTCGATATAGAAAGTAGAAAGTAGAAGTAGTGCGAACACTACTTGCGACGGTTGCTACGACGGTTGCTGGGTTCCGCTTCGTCTTGTGCTTTCCAGCGCCTTTCTTGGGCAGCTTGATGCTCCCTCAGTTCCCTTATCTCTGACTCAGCAGCATTAAGTTGCATTTGAAGGGCTTCAGTATGGTGCTGGGTGTCATCCTGCATCTCATCAAGACGACGAATATCAGCAGTGTTAGCCTGCGCAACCGTATTCACATGGAGGATTCGATTGATCGAAATCCTGGATTGGTTAGCTTGTCGAGCTATTCGGTTTACTATAACTGGAAGAGCCCTATCGACTGTTCCTCCTCTCGAGACGTTATAGAAACCTCGTGCCATTCCATAAGGAGGGCGTTGGCCGTTTTGTCGACTCCAATGGTTGATGTATTGGCCCACTCGGGTATGGGTTCTGCCTCATCTTGTCTTAGGGGACGATCCCCAGGGTTGCAAACTTGTGGCTCTGTATCTGTACCACTTGATTCGATGTCCACAAAGGATTCCTCATCTGAGTCTGAGATCCAACCTGCATTATGTGGATTGTAGGGGTCTCCTAGTTGTTCAGCCATAGGTTCTGTATTAGAAGTAAGGTTAGTAAAATACTCTCCATAGTATTTTAATATTTGTATTATGTTCTATAGTTCTTCTGAATATGTATGGTAAGTTTTAGACCTGTCGCAACACCACTATCACTCCCAAACACATGTTGGTCATATCTCAAATCAATATAGTTGATCAGGCTATATTAATTCCAGATATGATTACATAACTGCCCAGGTTTGACTATAGTGTTCAACATCCAAATACTTTTAAGTTCTCATGATTGTGATATTGTACTTGTAAGTATGAGTGTGTTCTTATGACTGTGATACTGTACTTGTAGGTATGAGTGTTAGTATACTTCTTATAAACATACTTAAATCTTTAAAAAGTATACTTGTAGTCAGAGCTCCTTGCCCCGATGTATTTATAGTTTGTATATCTTTTATGGATTGATATACTGAGTTCACTATAAACAATGCTCTGATACCAATCTGTCACACCCCCAAACCAGACGACGGAAACATCTGGGGGTGGAGGACTTCAATTGTAGTATCACAACACATGCATCATAGTAATCAAAGTACAAATAACCATTGTATTTAGAAAGTATAAGTATTTACATGTGCTCAATCATTGTATATTGAACCAAAATAGTTATACAAAAGAAGATATGACTCATCATAGCTCCATCTTCTCAAAAAGCTCGGGGAGTACCTGTGTATTATTTCCCTGAGAATACAAGTAATTTGAAAAGAGAGTATCAAAATAAAGTTTAGTGAGTGCATAAGTGTTTATTTTTGAAAGAGTATCTCTGTATCTTGTATATGTAAACTGTCCCAGAAAATCCTATATTTTCTGTTGTATATGAAAAATAGTTTTATTCCCATAAAACCGTTCTCTTTGTATCAATGTTTTGTATTTGTATTCCTTTATGAAAACTTGTAACTGAGAGTGTGCCTGGCTCCGCCAGCTATTATTGAAAACTGTATTGAACCATTGTAGTTTGTACTCTGTAAGCTGGTACTTTGAAGGTGTACTTTCGTTTACTTGTTTATACACTAACTTATTGTTAATATCTTTATAATGAGTTATTATAACGATACTATGAAGGATGGCCTGAAACAAACACTTTGTGGGCGTTTAAACTGTTGATAACAATTGCCACTCATTGGCGTGTATGCCGGACTGTAGCTAGCAGCCTGAGTGCGGGGTTGTCAATCCCGATATAGATCTGCACACAACTTGTTTCGATCCTCGAGGCTGGAGATTCTGCTTATAATGTCAGGACTTTACCTTCGTTGTCTAAAATGAATTAAACAACATGAATTGAATGTCTCATAAAAAGCATATAAACGTTACATGTATATTAGTTATGAAAACCCAATCATTCTGAAATAAATGATTGATAGTATGTTCTTGAATTAGTATTCCGAACATGTATTTGACAAGTGTAAACCCTTGATTTGTTCTGAATCAAAACCCTTGTTTCTTGTAAAACAGTGTATTCTAGCATGCTTGTATCATGAATTATTGTTCTATGTATCATAAATTATACCTATTATAATTTATATGTACTTTCTGAATCTGTATTTAACTGTATTTAGCATGTAACCCCTTGCTCAACGTGTTACAAAGGTATTTGAACTGATGCAATAACTTTTATATTCATATACATACACAATTGGATATACAAGTAAAATTTAAACGACACTCGGACAAATAACCGGAACTATAAGCCCACATCCAAACAAGGAAAAGGACCCAGAATGAGTTATCCGTCCTAAGCCTTTTAAATCTTATATATATATATATATATATATATATATATATATATATATATATATATATATATATATATATATATATATATATATATATATATATATATACAAATATGAATTTTGGGGAAAAATATAAGATTATAAAAGAGTTTGATGTTTTGAGTATTTTTGGATAATTTAATGTTGTTTTATCATGATTTGAATCATGATTTTATAACACAAAGTTCTTGTGTTATGCTTGTATTCCCCCCCCCCCCCCTTAAAACAGTAGAAATTATGAAAATACGGGGGTATGAACTCACTTGATAGATGGTGAATCGGTAGAGTTTCGTTTTACGAAAAGGAGTTATTTGTCGAGAAACCGGCTCAAATCGGGCAGAGTTTCGACAGGAGAGAGGTTACTTGTCGGGAATCTCAGGGCTTCGAGTCTTGATTAGGGTTTGAGACTTGATACCGGGGCTTTAGGGGTTGTGTATAAGTTTATGGAAGTGGAAAATGTGAAAAAGTGTGAATTGTAGGGTAAAAAGTGTAAATAAATCGGAAGCCCTCGCATGCCTTATATAGGTCGAAGCCTCGGATCTGAGGCTATGCGAGGCTGACACGCGTCGGACAGGTGGCGAAGGAATGGCTTACTTCGGACAGCAGGCTCGCAAGGTGGGAGGCTCGGATTGGACCAGACTTCGGTCCGGTAGGAAGGAGGCACGTGCGAAGGGGGGTATCCGAGGGGCATCTCCGGGGTGTCTCCTGCGAAGGTGTCCGAGGATGACTGGACCGCGGAGTTGGTCGAATCAGAAGGTGCCACGAAAGGCTTCGGTCCAATCAGCAGCCGACACGTGCGAGGGTGACGTGTCATGCGAAATTGCCCGGTTTTTCTATTTTTCTTTATTTTTGTGCCAAAAACTTGCGAAAATCATAACTTTCGCATACGAGCTCCGTTTTTGGCGTTCTTTATATGTACGCGTAGGTAAATCATGCTCTACGACTTTCGTTTAGACTTCGTCGGCTAATTTTGATTTTAATTTTAATATTATTATTTTAAACAGACCGGGATGGGAATCCGTTAAAAATTCATAACTTCTTCATCCGACGTCCGTTTTTGTCTATCTTTTTACCGTTGTACTACTACCGACGAGACCTTCATATCTCGTTTAGGTTGTGTCGGCTAAAAATCGCTCGATCTTTATTTCGAGTTTTTAGCTGTACACTGCTATACTGAAACTTAGAAAAATCAAAACTTCCTCATACGAAGTCAGATTTTTCCGTTCTTTTTATGAAAGTTCTCGGTTTAAAATAAACTACAACTTTTATTTAGATTGTTAAGGCTAAAAAGCCTTTTATTGAAAATTCAGTTTTTACACGGAACAATGTTTTACCGGTTTTGTTGCGGATTTTCGATTGATCATAACTTCTTCGTTATAACTCGGATTTTAGTGTTCTTTATGTTTTTGGAAACCTTGTTACAATATCTATCACTTGGTTCATCCCAATCGAGATTGTTAAATAATTTATTTTTGAGGGTCAATTATGTAAATATGCACATTATGCTAAAATTTCTCTTTATTATTATAAAAAGAAATACACATTGACCTATACTATTACATAGGTTTGAAATAAGGATTTGTTACAGGTGGCAAGTCAAATTGACTACAAAAGTGTACGTTTTAACTACACAGTTTAGACATTTAATGAGAATTGTCATTTCACTAGGGAATTGTCAAGTCAATTTTACTACAAAAATATATAGCTTGACTATGAAATTCATACATTTAAGGCTAAACGGTGTGGACACCTTTTCACCGGCGGTAGTCCGACGTGGACACCTTTACCGCCGGTGAACATGGCGCCTTACCCCCCCCCCCCCTCGTTTTACCACCAGTGAGATACCGACGGTGTAAACTCACAGATGGTGAAAAATGATTTGTGTATTTCTCTCTCTACTCTCTCTCTCTCTCTCTCTCTCTACCTAATTCTTGCCAAGAACACCACTTCTTACCTTCTTTTAAAAATGGTAAAAAAAATGCAAATATGTCACTACCAGTCTAGGTGGCAAATATTACGACCGGTAGGACACCCTTTAGTCTAATAAGAATTACCATTCATTAGTAACTTGTCATTTCATAAGAGAGTGGTCATGTCAAATCGACTACAAAAATGTACATTTTGACTATGAAATTAGATATTTAATAAGAATTGTAACTTCACCATTGACTTGTCATTTCAACGGGGAGTTTTCATGTCAATTTGACTACGAAATTAATAGATTTAATAAGAATTGTCATTCCACTACATATAGTGTGTATTCCATATTCTTATATTTCATCCATAGCCAAGTATTCATATTTATGTTTTAGTATTGGTTCAAAATGAGTTTCTCAGATAGTGATCACGAAGAAAGCTTTGCCAACTTGTTTACTTATTTGCATAATCTTGGAAGAACCACACCCAATGATGGGCAGTTTCACCCTTTTAACCTAATTATTCATGTTTGATGGATATTAGTTATGTTTGGATTTGAAAATAATAACGACAATTATTATCATTACTTCTTATTACATACCACAATTAAAAAAAACATAAATTCAAAATACTGAGCATCCTTTAAAATATTTCAAGTGTTTTAGTGTGCAAAGTCATCCCCGTCACTTTGGATTATGTATTTCTCCCTAGTTGCCTCCAAAATTACATCTGAATCTTCATATGACAAGTCATTGTCAATATTATGACAAATTTTGTTGAAGATCTTCACCTCCTTTGTTAAATCCTTAAACTTATTCTTCACTTCTTCTTTTTTCGATATGCTCTATAAATTTATTTGTAGTGAAATATATTTGTCAAACAGACCGAAAGTGATCCATACATCAATATGGGAGACCGATGACAATAATATCAACCTTAATGATAATATAAGGCTGAACGAGTCTTAAATCCTCTTCTGAAGTCTATGGGAGGGGTTCATTTGTTGCCATTTTCAAGTTGTATAATTTAAGAACTCTTGATTTTTATTTATAGCTGATAAAAATAATTATTATCAATTTGTTATTTCACCAGTGAGTTTTCATTTCACAAGGGAATTGTCATGTCAATTTCATTATGAAAATATACATTTTGACTACGAATTTTGGACATTTAATAAGAATTGTCGTTTCACCAGTAACTTTGTCATTTCACCAAAAAGTTGTCATCTCAATTTGACTATGATATATGTACTTTGACTATAAAAATATATACTTTGATCACACAATTCATTCATTTAATAAGAATTGTCATTTCACCGGTGACTTGTCATTTCAATAGGCAGTGGCAGACGCAAAACGTTTTAGTTGGGGTGACACTAAAAAAAATTTCCGAATAAATCTAAATTAGTAGTGACACTTGTATTTTAAGCCGGTGCACCTAATAGAAAAAACATAAAAAAAAATAATTTTTTTTGACAAAATTGCAAAAATGGTCCCTGTGGTTGGCAAATTTATGTACTTTTGGTCCAAAACGAAATGTTGGTGCACCACTGGTCCAATTTTGAATACCTTATGTGATTTTGGTCCCTATGATTGACATTTTTGTGTAGTTTTGGTCCACACCCAACTTAAAAAGACGGATATGCCCTTATATTTCTTTTATTAATTTCTTTATTAATTTCTTTATTAATTTCTTATTATTAAAAGAAAAAAAATAACACCTACCCCACCCCTCCTACTCACCTTTACCCCCACTCTCTCTCTCTCTCTGTCTCTCTCTCTCTCTCTCTCTCTCTCTCTCTCTCTCTCCAAAGAGTGTGGCTGTTGGGTACTTCCCTTTCAATTGTTTCCCTTAAAAACCCAAATCACCATACGCCCCTCCCATTTGCTTCCTTTTGGCATTCAATCGATCACCGACACAGAGAACCCTTCCTTTGTTCTTCTTTATCTTCATCAATTGTATAGCTCCACCATCGATTTCCTGAGAAAAAAATAGATGCTGGTTCAACCCTAATCACATTCCAAGATTCGTAGTTATCCAAATTGGTGGCACCTTGATACAACCAGCGATCGGGGAGTTTGTCTCCAACGAAGATGGTGGCGGTGATTTTGGGGGTGGTGGAGTATCTTATGATGTGATGTGATGTAACAGGTAGGCGAGGCAGAGGTTTTGTCTTTTGATGCAGAGGGGAGAGATGGAGGAAGAACAGGGGAGAGAACGAGGTTTTAGATGAGAAATACGCTGAAGAATTCAGTCTACAAAACCCCTTTCGTTTTCTTCCAATGGGTTCATTGCCTACTATGCCCTCAATTTGTTGGGTTTCTGTGACAACCATCAATTTCTGGTCAAGTTAAAGTCAAATAAAGTCAACAAGTCAAACCGGTCAACTCAACTAACCCTTGTATATTAGGGTTTACATTATGTTTACTATTGTACAACTCACAATCTTAATGAAAAGTATCACTTAGGGTCTCCACGTGTTTGGAAAAAAATCTAAACCCTAATTGGGGTAAAATGATGTAACTACTCACTAAAATACTATTACATACCCTGCGGGGGCGTATAACACTCATAACAAGGTTTAACGGGGCTTACGAACCTTGCATTTCGAGGCTAAACACTCACAAAGGTCACAAACAAAGTCTCCCTAAATCTCTCTCACTCTCCCAAATCTCTCTCAAAATCTCTTTCAACTTTTTATAATCATTCGGGGCATCCCGACCCATAACTTAGTAAAAAACCACTCGAAATGGGAAGATTTCTCGAAAAACAGCCATATAGGGTCGAAACCACTATATGAACTGAAGCCTCCCTATAAGAATCGAAACTAGCTATAAGAATCGAAACTAGCTATAAGAACTGAAGTTAGCTATAAGAACCGAAACTAGCTATAAGAACCGAACCCTAAGGACCGAACCTGCCAAGACCGAAACCTACTTAAGGACCGAACTCACCCTTCGGACCGAAGCTTCATCTGCTCTCGGTTCATTTCTCCTTCGTCTCCCATGTGACACTTTCACCTGTGAGCTTCTCGGACCAAGCCTCCTCTCGCTTCTCAGGGACCAAACTTCGCAGATTCGCCTCCTTTTCCCGGTTTTCGACCCTTTTCGCGTTTTAAGCCCGTTTTCGATGATTTTCGCGTGGGATTTTCACCCAAACTTATATTTTGACATATAAGACCCTATATATTCATATTTTAATCACATTTTGGGGGAAACCCTTATCTAAGAATAATATCTTTTGTGCAAGATATTGGTTTTGAGTGTTGACTTTCCAATAAAGTAATGACACAAGCTATCTCCCATACCCACCCTATGACAACCTCCAGTCACTATTCATCTCTATCTAGTCAACTATTTGTCCTCTCACACTCTTCTCCAGCAAGTCACCTTAATCAAAGGCTGGAAAAATCCTTACCTCTCCTCCCAAAATATTCATTCTTCTCACCAAAAATCAAACCCATTTCTCTCTCATTTTCTCTCTCTAAAATGGAGATTTCAAGGCTGTTCTTGAGCATTCTCCTCCACTATTGGTAAGTATCTTCATCCTACACTTGAATACTCTACACTCCTTCACTCAAATCATGGATCTCTTATACAAATATCGTCATATTTGTGCCTAGGATCTTCAAATCTTCAAGCACCTCCCAAGTGTTCTTGACTTGGAAACCTCTTTTCTTCCACATCCATCCCAGACAATCACTCAATGTGAGTTCATACCCATACATTTTCATGTTTTCTTCAAGTTTTAGGGGGGAATACAAGTTAAATCACCAAATACTTAATTAAACTCAAACATCAGCTTTCATCAGGAAAGTTTAGTTCCATTCACGGACTGTTTTGAACATCTTAAACTTTTTAGTTTTAAAAAATGTACAAGGTGAAAATAGTTCAGGTTTATACCTTTCTAATGACTACTTGCACATGTTCATATGATTTTTCTACAAGTTTTGGCGATTTTTACAAAACTGCCTAACATTTCAAAAACAACTTCGGACCAGTCTGTGATGTTGAACATTTTCACACAAGTTAGAGACTTCTAAAAATTATAATAAAAATTATGAACAAACTAGACACATTTTCTAAACCCTCAGAGTTTACGGATTCAGTTTTAGTCTTTGTATGATTTTTCTGTGATTTTTATAAAACAGTGCAGAAAAGTTAAAAACTAGCTAAACAGCTTATAATATTAACAACACTTTGTAACATGTTGAGCAAAGTGTATAACAATAAGTTTCTAAATGTTGGATGCATTTCTTGTGAGGTTATCATCATAAACATAAATTAGTCATTCATGATAAGGGTTTTCATTCACTTCAAACACATACAATAAACTATAATAGGTATAGTTTATGGATTTTACATTTCAAACATACTACATAAAAAAAAGGGGATTTACTTCCACCACAGAAAATGTTTTACATTCAAACCACACGTAAACTCGTTAACGTAAGTTGTGAGACAATTCTTCAATTGTACTCTTAGAGTACGGGTTAAAATTCTTGTAAGTTATAACCAGTCTCTTGTAGGGAGAGCGTGATAATTGTATATAGATCTATATTGGGATTGACACCCCACACCTTGCTGCTAGCTACAGCGGGACCTGCAGGTCTACGGGTGAAAAATGTCATAACATGTTTAGCGTCTGAAAAACGTTGTAGCAGGTCATCCAGTTGCAGTATGGTTATAGCGACTCACATAAGGAGTTAACAACACTTAAAGTTTACGGGAAATTTTACTTTAAAAAGGGGTTTTATCAATTTAAAACTGCATACTTCGTTACAATTACGAAACACACTCATACATTTGGTCTTGGGATTTAAGACTACATAACATTTTATAAGAAAAATATTGGATTTTTCTTGTGTATACATTACATTTGTAAACAAAGGTTTTCCAACACTACACCCAAAAGCTTATGAACTCACCGACTTAATTGTTGACACTCTTTCAAAACTACTTGTATTCTTAAGAAACCAGTGAAACAGGTAACCAACTGTTTTTGAGGATGGGACACAAGACGTCAATTAATACATTTTTGTCATCATAATGTAATTGATTTTGAAACATGCAATTCATACTATGGTGTAAATTTTTCAATTATATTTATGATGAATGTGTTTGCTTTGGTCACTATTATACTCGTTGTTATGATACTGTACATGAAGTCATTCCCACCCCTCGACGTTTCCGCGATCCTTGGTTTGGGGGTGTGACGGTTTCAAAATGAAAAATATGTTATGCTGGTTATAAAATCAAAATCCCAGGAATGCAATTTTTGTATTTTTCTATATTTCAAAATCAATTTTGATTTCTTCCATAAATATGTGTTTTGTTGGTTTTAAAATTGAAATCCCAGCAACTCAACATTCAGTTTAAGTGACTATGGTTTGCTTTTTTGTTCTCACTGATTGAATTAGGGACGACTTCAACATCCAATTTCTTTTGTTTCACATAAATGCCGACAGAAGAGGATAAAAGATTATCGGTTAGTTCTTGCCGGAGTTGCAACTTCTCGAAAAACAAGACTTGCCTCCTTCATCTATAGCCTTCTGTATAGAGATGGGGAAGGAGAGATGGATCCACCACCAGCGGAGTTTAGTTAATCACCGTCTGTCAAATTCCGAAGAAGTCTTTCAACACCGGTGGTGGTGGTGTTGATTGGTTTTTGTGGGTGTTGTGTTGGGGGAGAAGAAGAAAATGAATTAAATGATAAAGGGGTTGACTTGTTATCAACTTTGACCAGTTTAAGCTTGAGAAAAATGGGTTTTCTGGTGATTTACCAGATCTACAAGATTTGCCAAACAGTTCGATCATTTTGTATCTGAATAAGAACTCGTTTTCTGGTCGAATCCCAGTCAAATACAGTCAACTCAATCACCTTCAAGAACTCGATCTTTTTATTGTGTGTGTGTTTCTTTTGTTAAGAGTGAAATGTCAAATGAAATATAAATGCAAAATATAAATTAAATTAATTTATGTATTTCTGGAATTAAAGAAAATGAAAAATATAAATTGTAAGGGCATAATTGTCTTTTTAAGTGTGTAGGGACCAAAAACAATAAAAAGATCCAAAATTGGACCAGTGGTCCACCAAGGTATCGTTTTGGACCAAAACTACAGAAATTTGCCAACCACAGGGACCATTTTTGCAATTTTGTCTTTTTTTACTCTATGTGCCGGAATCGGAGTAGTGGCCCAACCCCCCGGGTCCACTAAGGTCCATCACTGTCAATAGGAGATGTCATGTCTTATACCTAAAACAATATGCCTTCTAGACATCCAAGTTTAGAGTGTGATATGTCTATGGATAAGCTTTGTTACATAGACGACAATGAAAAAAATTCACCTGAAATGGATTTCGAATGAAACAGTTATGAATGTTCATAGTTCGGTATTATTTCATAATTTTCACCGATGAACTTACTTTGGACCTAAAATAGTATGTATTTCTGACGTCCATAATTGGAGTGTGATATGTTTATGAATATACCTTGCTAAATAGAACACAATGAAAAAAAATCACCCCAAACAAGTTTGATATGAAAGAATTATGAAGATTCAAAGCCGAGTCATTTGTCATATTTTTCACTGAGAAGTCAACTTTGGACCTAAAAAAATATGTATCCTCATTATACAAATTTTAAGTGTGGTATGTCTATGGATAACTCTTACTAAATAGAACATAATGGAAAAAAAGTCACCCCAAACAGATATCGTATGAAAAAATTATAAATATTCAAAGTTAGAAAAAAACTAGATTTTCATAAGTATAATTTGCGAAAAATCTACATAGATTTTTACATTCAACTGCCCAATATGACATCGTTTTGGCAAAAAAAAAAATCGCAAGTGACTAAGATTTTCGCAAACGGTCATCTACGAAAATTATGTTATTTGGGTCATTTTTCATTTTGATGGTAAATTATTTTAAAAATGACTATTATAGTCATTTTCTCATACCATTATATATTTCAAGTTTACTCGGCATAAAAATCATTTTTATTTTTATATAGTTTGTTTATTGGTTAATAAAAAAACTAAAATCATTATTATATAGTTTGGTTGTTGGTTAATAAAAAAAACTAAAATGTGTCAAAATCTTGAAAATCCATTTAGAAATATTTTACATATTATTATTTTTATTATAAAAAATAAAATATTTATATAATTTATTTAAATTAATTTATTATATTTATGTTTTATTACTTTTATTTTATATAAAGTATTTTTTATTATATTATTTATTTTCTAAAAATATACTGTTATATATTTATTTTTTAGTTTGTATAGATGGTGAAAAACATCCATTCTATTTTTATTAACTTTTTATAAACTTATATTATATATAAAAGTGACTTTATAAAATATATTATCCCAAACTTCTAACACAATAAATTATTTGTATTTTTGAGTAATTTGTATCAATTTGATATATAACATAATACTAAAAAAACATTTGTTACATTTAATACAGGGAAATTGAGTAATATAACTATTATTTTGTATTTTTTTAAAACTACCTGTTTATAATTTTTTTTAAATGACCATTTGGTTCGGAATGTCTATTTGGGACCCAAATATCGAAATGGATAAATTCGAAAAATGGTCTTACCCATATATATATATATATATATATATATATATATATATATATATATATATATATATATATATATAATGTCGGACCCCTTCTTCCGAACTCACTGTTTTAGACCTCATTTCTTTTTAAAGAATGTTTTCTTTTACCGGTAAAGAGATTCAGTTTTTGGGGGTATGTGTCGATTCTTTTTATCATTGTATGTTATTATTTGTGAATATATGTTAAATATACGAAAATTTTGTTTTTTTGTATGAATTGATGCGATTAATTAACTATAAGTCGTTTTCCTTTGAATTTTAGTTTTTTTAGGCTTTTGTATGATTATATGTGGGTATATGTGTGTACTAAGACAACTAAAATAAAAAATTACTTTTGAATCTGTACCGAAAATGTCCGAAATACGTTGCACTAATCTAGAACGCATAAAACATCTCAAGAATACGTAAAGAATCTCTGGAATGTCTAGAACTGTTCCATAATATAGTCCGGAATGGTGTCCGAAACACAACCATTAGAGTCTGGAACGGTGTCCGGAACACTGTCCTTTCATTCCGGAACATGCAACACTGGCCTAATTTAATTTCCTTTTACTATAGCACGACAAAATATATGAAGCACTTATCACTACAACCTATAAAACACAACTCGACAGGGAAAATATGGCCCGTTTACACACTCCCGAACATGCGTCCATGTTTAGTGCTTCCTCTTTTGGTTCATATGTTAACATGTTGATGGATGTAGAAGATCACCCGTTGCTATGGCATTACCTTATATGCAAGGAGGTTTCTAATTATCCTTGGTCTGACGTGTATGAGATTCTATTTTCGATAGCGACTACCAAATGTTGTTTGGTAGGAGAGCATTCTTCCTTGTTATCAGGTTGCGGTTCAGGGAGTATTTTCGGGATACTTCATCTTCGACACAGTTCATAGAACGTATCTTTCTATTTTTCTTGGGTTAAGAGTCAGTGAAATTTATTGACGTTATTCAAGTGTTCGATACTTCACTTCACCAATTATCAGATGCATATGTTGTGCGAGTCTCCTTGTTGTATATGTTACACCATGGATTTTATCGTAGATACCATCGACAATCAGTTCAGGATGAATACCTTGCACTAGTCTCTGATTTGGACGAGGTTAACAAGTATAAAGTTATTTAGATTATATTTATTATATTATATCAAATGATTCTTTTAATTTATAGTTATTAAATGCAGATATTGACACAAGTACCCATGGGGAAGAGCAATATGGGATTGTAGTTAAAGATAATTTTCTACTGTCTTTAATAAGATTGAGGAGAATCTGAACCCCATCCACCCAAGACTTAATAATATCCTCTCCTGCTTGGAAGCTCTCTTTTAGTCGGAGAAGTGCTACCTGTCGACCGTTAGGGAGACTACCGTCGACCGACCTAAGGAAGGAGACTACCACCCCTGAGGAGCTTGTTGCTAGAGGCATCCCCTCAAATGATATTTCTAAACTCTACAACCGCTCCGGTTTGAGCAATAAGAGCCCGCCTTCTGGGTCCTATATTCTAGTTGCTAGCTTGAAAAGAACTACTAAAAGAAGGAGTCAAAGGATCAGAGAGTGCTATCTACGAGTGAGTCACCCCCATTCCTATCAGCGTGAAATGACATTCATTCAATCATTCCTCTCCTCCGCTCTCTTTGTCCCTGGCTTCTACTTTCACATACCTTCTGGCCTCAGTCGTTGACTTTGCCCCTTCCGCTCCTCCATTTAACAAGCAATTTAGTGGTTGTTCGCTCCTGAACGAAGCTATTGGGACAACCACTTTGATAGCGCTTTCTCAATGAGAGAGATCATATCGTGGTAGAGCTCTTATCCGTGCTTTGACAAATCCCTCTCTAGCGTCATCTAGACCTTCTATACTGTGCATGGATTTGTATATGCATTTAAGGTATGTCTACTATCTTTCATAAGACTTTTGTGCAAAAAGTATTGTAACATTATCATGCCTGTTAGTTGTTTGGCATCTTAATTTTGTAGATTTGTATCATAAATACATTTCCCAAAAGTAGGATGGTTGGTACCCCTAGATCGGGTGTGATCCCTCGTGCAGTTGCATGCCCTCGGCCAAGGCGTTTACTGGCTAATGATTGTGAACATGTGGTTGATGTTACTAACGTACGAATCTTAGCTACTCTTAATCTATACCTTATAATGGGAGAATATTATATCGTCAATCTTTATTTATTGTTTTCTGTAGCTTACCCCCAACGAGATGTTGCATCCTATTCTGTAGGAGTGTGCTGCTTTGTGGTGGGCTGAGAGTTGGTCATGGATAGAAGCTGTATATTTAGTTGACTTTTGTGTTGTGGTGTTTGTGTATGTTTGAGACAATTTCCTAATGATATAGTAAAAACAAGATTGTTTGAATCTGTTGGAAACTAAGCATCACAAGTTCGGCTTGTGTGACCGATCCTTAGGCAATGACTGTATTTTTTTTAATCAGACCTTCACCTTGGGATGGGATACGGTTATGGATTCATGGACGTCCGCATTGTCTTTTGTCCATAAACGGTGGTAATACAACCATGAATTCATCCTATTGTTCTATTCAGCTGGAACTGGTACATGAAACACAACATCTCTATATGTTGCTCGATATGTTTCCATTGTGAAGTACGATGAGACCTATTTATTGCAGCGTCGATATCTTAGTTTCTTGAATACCGCCGTAACATGAGAATATGGTATACCAGAAAATTTCCATTTTCGATATGTATAGGAATGGTATTCGAAGTTGACTATACCATTTTTCATTTGGTTAGTCACTTCATATCTACTATGATTAATCTGGTATACCCGAAAACCATAGGATTTGTTGATATTCATTTTGATAACCTTCTCATCATATTCAGTAACATGTTTTCACTTTGAGTTATAAAAAAAAAGAAATATATTGTTTTAAGGTCAAACCTTAAAATCTAATGAGTCAATATATCTTCAAGTTGATCGTTAGACAATGCCTCATGTAACCACCAAGATTTTCTACTCATACATATAAGGGATTTATTAGAGTTATTTCTAAAATTTTCAGAATTCTGTTAACTACCACACCCCGTTAAAGCGGAAACACGAGGTGCAATAGTATAAAGGGTTTTGATAGCAAAAGATAAAGACAACACCAACCATAGTATTAAAAAACATTACAATTCACAATAACTTTTGAAATTTTTTTAAAAGAAATTACAATGTATTTGAAAAAAAAACAACACATGCGAATGCTCCTACAAGTGATGTGTCTCTACGTGCAACTTACTCGATGATTCCTGAAAAAAGCATGTAAAATGAGTGGTCAATTACCGAAATAGTTGGTGAGTTCACAGGTTTATAATATAACATCATTTTAAAATCATGCAAGTTCAAAATATTGATAAAGATTTCCATAACAAAAGTACTTTGCTAACATGAGAAATAAAGTTTGTTGCTAAAATAATGTAATAAAGTTGGTTGCTAACATGAGAACTGAAGTCCATTACCATAATGAGAAACAAAATTTGATGCTAACATGCGAAACAAAGTCCGTATGTGTAAATTGATCAAACCATGAGTTCACAACTCAAGCCTAATGACGGCGGGGTGCCCTATAGAGATCTACATGTATCGCTCACATACATAGAAATGGTAAAATGCACTTCGCGAACTGTGCGAGTGAGGGGTTGTCTACCTCCTAATAACGCTATCCATAATGAGTAACGACTCAACGAGTTAATGAGTTGTGTAAGTTCTAGGGACTTAGTGCGACAAGGCCTCATGTTCCCAATTGCATGCACATACATGACAAATGTAACAATCAATTTGTTTCAAGATAATTGAAATACAACAAACTTAGTAAAACATGGACATGCTTACAAAAATAGTTGTTATATGAGTTATAATTAGAGTTTTGATAAAAATTTCAAAAGATGGAAATTTGTTGCTGTAATGAGTAATAAGTTTGTATGTGCAATATAATTCAACCATGAGTTCACAACCCAAGCCTAATAACTAAGGGTTCCGTATAGAGATCTACATGTATCGCTCACATAGATAGAAATGGTAAAATGTACTCTGCGAACCGTGCAAGTGAGGAGTTTTCTACCTCCTAATAGCATTATCCTTAATGACCGTCGGCTCAAAAGAGTTAATAAGTTGTATAAAATGTTCCACGAACTTAACCACGATAAGGCATGTAAACACGCTGTCACGGACATATTAAGCAAATAAAATTTTCACTGCTGGTTGCACTAATAATATAGCACATTGAAACAGGGTCGAATCCTCAGGGACACAGCCTAATGGCCAATGCCTTTTTGCATCAGGCACAATCTAGTCAAGAAAACATAAATTATAAAAGGAGGTTTTTTAATTAAGCTAAAACTGAAAATTACAGTCAAAATAAACTAAACGAAAATCTATAACAAAAACGATTTTAGTTCTGCTGCGACTTTCCTCATCATGCAATTAATTCAGATCTGTTTATTCAGAATGCATTCTATCTAAGCTAGTACTTAGAAAAACTAACAAGATCTAGTATAATCTCTTTTACCTAAATTAGTTAACAAAAACAAGCACTTAGAATTAACCCAAATTTTTTTACTGTTCAATTAAACAAGCCGGAAAGACTGACAATGTCAATTTTTAAAATATACGAGGACGCATATTGTAATTCTCTTATACATACAATAGATATGGATCTTATATATAAGGGGTAAATTTAATACTCTTAAAATATAATTGTCAATTATTAATTCCAATTAATTGCAAGGATGCAATACAACAATTAATAAAACATGAGGGGTTAATATTCAAATTTATAAATCTCTATTATAAGTAATATAAAATATTTAAATTCAATATTTAAATAAATATTCAAATTCAAATAATCATATTTAAATAATATTTATCAATTTTACAGATTTAAAACATTTTAAATTTGGTATTTATCCAGATTTGATAAAACTTCAAATTTGAAAAATGAATAATTATGGAAACCCTAATCGGCCAAGCTCATGTCGTGAGTAACAAGCTCTCATGTCATGAGCAGCGATTGAAGGTTTTATCAATTACGAATTTTACAATATTTCTTCTTTCATTCAATTTCAAACAAATATTATCAGAGAATATGGATCTAGGGTGAATGTACTCATAAACCAATGGCTCTTATACCACTACTAGGTTTTGTACGCATCAAATACACTCTAAACTAGGTAGCGGAAAAATCGAAACAAAAATATACCTAAGTGTACATGAAACCTATGGATCTATGGTTTCATACTATTACATCTACCCTAAAAAACGAAAACACAAAGGAAGAACACATACCTCTTTTGCAGCCAAAGATCGTCGTGCTTGACTCCTCGTAAGTGCCACCATGTTTGGATGATGAGGACCCAAACTAGAATCCCTATCTTGGTTCACACCCAAAGAACTCAAAAGAGTAGAATAAAAAATAACTAGGAGGGGATGAACTATAAGGAGAGTTCTTCCACAAAGAGGGAGAAAAAAGTTAAGAAAAATCAAGCCAAGAATGAGCAAGGAGGAATGAATTCCTAAGGCGCTATTTATAGCCTTGTATATCTCCTAGGGTTTTATCCTCAATACCATGTTGGATAGGATAGCCCTGTGAATGAAATTTCC
Organism: Lactuca virosa; assembly: GCF_052849685.1. NCBI lineage: Eukaryota > Viridiplantae > Streptophyta > Magnoliopsida > Asterales > Asteraceae > Lactuca > Lactuca virosa. The sequence goes on from NC_136432.1 coordinate 72,805,924, forward strand.
CTTATCCAAAGGGAATTTTCGTCCATCACCCTTCTTCCTAGGGTTCTGGAATATTCCTGGTTAACCAACTATTGAATAATTGATATTCAACCCTTCTATTAATTAAACCGTTATTGAAATCCCAAATTGTTTTCCAATTAGTTTCTAATTAATTATTAAACCATAATAATTAATAAACTAATTCCTCCTTTGTTTATTCTATTTAATTTGAGTCTTGAGGGAAACCGAAGAGGGCCCTGTTATTATTAAAAATATCATCAATAATTATTGACCTTGGACACACATTCCAACACACTCATGAACTATTACTTATTTATTTTATAACTAGACTCAAAGTGCGGAAATTAAACAGATAAACTTGAAACTTGACTTGCTTTGTTTTAACATAAAGGACACATGAGATAAATCTTTCACTGATAGGCTTTTTATTGGGTCTAGATATTCCCAATGCAAAACATATTATGCCCCTCAAACTATGCAAGTTCGCGTTTTTGTCTCATGGTTTCACTAGGACTGGGAAGCCACAAATATACTATAACATATTGGTTTTACTAAATCTTAGAGTTCTCATCAAATCATCTCATACAACATAAGCAAACTAGTCCTGACGTAATAATATAAAAAATTTAAATTTACTAGATTGTTAACTTAGACCATTTTTCAAGTCTATATATATATATATATATATATATATATATATATATATATATATATATAGATCGTGACTATTATCGTTTATTCTCCTAACGTTTATGCCAGTAATATGCTTTGTTTTTTTTCTCACATGTGCAGAAATAATCAGCCAAAGACTTATTCTCAACGAATAATCATTTTGACCATGCAAAAGACCCAGAAGACCCAATCAGGTAATGTCTATAAGTTGATCTCGGAGGATCCCATAATTGTCGGTGTTCTAGTCACTACAAGAAAAACGTGATTTTGCTATGGAAGGAATCCGTTGCGAAAAGCTGAAATTCTGTTGCAAAAGACGAATAGCGACAGAATTTGCAACGACCTAACCCTAAAATGTCGTAGCGAGGGGTTTGCAACGGAAACGATAATTCCGTCGTAATTGTGATAACAGAATGAAATCCGTGGTAGATGGTATTCTGTCGTGTATTCCGTAGTAGGTTTCCATCACAAATTCCGTGGTAGTTCTTCCGTCAAAAATTTCGTTGTATTTAATCCCTAGCAAAATCCGTGGTGATGAATCCCTAGCTAAATCCATTGTGATGAATCCCTAGCTAAATCTGTGGTGATGAATCCCTAGCAAAATCCGTTGTGATGAATCCCTTGCTAAATGCGTTGTGATGAATCCCTAGCAAAATCCATAGTGATAAATCTCTAGCTAAACCCGTTGTAATGAATCCCTAACAAAATCCATGGTTTATATTCCATAGCAGATTCCATAGAAAATAACGTAGAAATATTTTCGTTGCAAAGCTGGATAGCTACGAATGGATAATTAATTTAGAAATTAAATCCAAATTATTTTGTAGTAATATATATAAACAAAAATAAAAAAATCAAATAACATTTATATCATAAAATAAAACAATAAATATGTATTACATTGGAAAATGAAAAGCGGTTAATCTAAAATTAATACTTTGCGATAAACAAATCAACACTCTATTATCTACTATTTTTGCAGTTCTTTAAAAGCCTTAACAATTTTCTTTGCTGATTGTAGTTGTCATTCAAGTTGTTTGCGTTTTGTGTTGTGTTGTTGATCATTGGCTTTCATTATTTCCATAAGTTCTTCGTTTTCCTCATTTTGTTTACTTGGAAACACTCTCAATTCTTCTAATTCATCATTTTTTTCCGAAATATAACATAGTTCCATTGTACCGTTAATCATCAGAATCACCTTTACAAATGAGCCAAATACAAGTAAAATACAATTAGCATATAGCAGGAATGTTAACGGAATCAAACTAATAGCAACCACCTAAAAATCAATTGGCACTTCTAAATTTAAGAGCAATCAAACCTACTCCATTGTGGGGACAAATAGCAAAACGACATTAACTTTTGGGGCTTCACCAAAAAAGCATCAAACCAATAAAGCAATGACCTACATAGAACAACAAACAAATTTAATATACGATCCAATCAAGACCCACAAATTTTGATGAAAACACCTGAGCAAAAACATATCCAACCATCTCCAATGAAACCGTTTAAGAATGATATCACTACATGCTAATTTACAATACCATTGACCCTTTCATTGGTATTGTAAATTGTTGACTCCACCAACATTTGAAACTAAAAAAAGCAGCAAGCACCTGCATTAAGAAAAATAAATATATAAACTCCATAATTATCTCATTAACAATCATGTCTAAAGAAAGTTAAATAATTGACTCATTCCATCACTCCCCTTCTCTACACACACTAACACAAACATGACATGAAAGATGTAATACATTAATACAGAGTCGTTGTGAAACGAGTCGTTGTGAAGGTACCTTTGTGATGTTTGTATGATAAATATATATTTAATTCAAATGTCATATATGAATTCAAATCAACATTAATGAACATATAATTAATATTGTGTTATTTACATTTATACTTTACAGATTTAAGACATGAACAATCCAAGTAGAAAGTGGATGTATAAAAGAAAAGATAGTAGTAGTTGTATATCGCATGTTTTCGTACAAGGAGTGAAAAAATTTATAGATTTTGCTACCAGTAAACATAGGTTCATGGACGAAGATAAAATCAAATGCCCATGCATAAAATGTCGTAACATACCATATAGAGAAGTTGATACTGTTAAGACTCATTTGTACAAGGTTGGTTTTGTTGAGGAATATTGGTGTTGGGATAAACATGGGGAAAAATCAATTGATGATGACAATACGTTTTTAGGGGTGGATGATTCAAACACAAATTTTAGTGAAGGTGCATGTTCTTATAGAGATATGCTCATAGATGCAATGGCTCCTGATTTAAATAATAGTGATCCTAAAGAGGAGCCAAATGCACTAGATAAAAAATTCTTTGATATGCTAGATGCAACCGATAAAGAATTGTGGCCTGGATGTAAAAAAGTGACACAACTATCTGCTGTAGCTAGACTATTGAATATAAAATCAAAGTATCGCATACCTGAGCAAAGTTATGATGCTATCTTCCAGTTGATAAATGATGTGTTACCGGAGGAGAATAATATGGTAGGTAGTTTATACGAGAGAAAAAAGTTAATACAAGAACTAGGTTTGCCTGTGGAGATTATTGACTGCTGCAGATCTGGATGTATGATATATTGGAGGCAAGACAAAGATCTTTATCGGTGCAAATTCTGCAATGCAGATAGGTACAAACGGTCAAAAAATTTGGCCAGATGTTCTCACGTATCCTTCAAGAAAATGCATTACTTTCCTTTGACTCCAAGGTTGAAGAGACTGTATGCTTCACAAGTCACATCCGCTTCCATGCGATGGCACTCCGAGAATCATGGACATGATTCTGGAGTAATGTGTCATCCATCCGATTCAGAAGCTTGGAATCACTTTGACAAAAGTCATCCTTCATTTGCAGCAGAAGTACGTAACGTAAGATTAGGCCTAGGTACAGATGGGTTTGCACCACATGGAGCATTTGGAAAACAATATTCATCTTGGCCTATTATTTTAACACCTTATAATTTGCCACCTTCTATGTGCATGAAAGAGCCTTACATGTTTTTGACCGCACTTGTGCCAGGATCGTCAAACCCTAAACATAAAATAGATGTATTTTTGTAACCAGTTGTTGCAGAGTTGGAGGAATTATGGGAAGAAGGCGTAGTATCATATGATATATCTTTAAAACAAAATTTCCATCTAAGAGAAGCTTTGATGTGGACAATAAGCGATTTTCCAGCATATGCAATGTTGTCCGGATGGTCTACAACAGGTAAGCTAGCATGTCCACACTGTGGGAAACATACACAAGCATTCAGACTAGAGAATGGTAATAAGATGTCATGGTTTGACTGCCCTAGAAGATTTCTACAGCTAAATCACCCATATAGAAAGGATAAAAATAAGTTCAGGAAGAATCATCAAGTGATAGAAGGTCCTCCTCCAAGTAAGAATGGTGAACAAACTTTAAGGGAGATTGAACAATTAGGTTTGGTAAAAGTGATTGAACTAAATGCTGATGATGTAAATAAAAGATGTGGCGATCATGGTTGGAAAAAGAAAAGCATATTTTGGGATTTACCATATTGGAAAACAAACCTCATTAGACATAAATTTGATGTTATGCATATTGTTAAAAATGTATTTGAAATTTTTTTTTACAATGTAATGGATGTCAAGGGGAAGACGAAAGACAATGTAGCAGCCAGAAGAGATCTGAAGCTCTATTGTAGGAAGAGAAAAGGAGTCGAAGATAATGAAAGAGTATACTACACTCTGGACAAGAATCAAAAGAAAGCCATATGCCAATGGGTGGAGAAATTTCATTTCCCCGATGGTTATGTTTCTAATTTGGGGAGGTGTGTTGATTTAACAGGATGTAGACTGTTCGGAATGAAAAGCCACGATTGTCATGTTTTTATGAAAAGATTGATGCCAATTGCATTTCGTGAGATGTTGCTACAACAAGTGTAGGAAGCATTAACAGAGTTGAGCATTTTCTTCAAAACATTAACAACAACATCAATCACAACAAAAGACATGGAAAGGATTGAAACTGAGATCCCAATAATATTATGTAAATTAGAGACCATCTTTGTCCCTGGTATTTTTAACTCCATGGAACATTTACCAGTACATTTGCCATACGAAGCGAAGATAGTCGGTCATGTCCAATATCGGTGGATGTATCCATTTGAAAGGTTTGTATGGTACATCGTAATGTCTGTTGCTATTTTTGTAAGCTAATTTAAATAATCTTCACTATAGGTATCTAAATCAGTTGAAAAAAGATGTGAAAAATAAAGCTCAAGTGGAAGGGTCCGTTGTTAACGCGTACTTGCTACGTGAAGCATCAATATTTTGCTCTCATTATTTCGAGACTGGTGTCCCCACACACAATAGAAAGTTGCCTCGAAATGATGATGGAGGAGGAGATGAGCAAGCGGATGCTAACAACGACATGTTAGATATATTTTCATATCCTGGGCGTCATTATGGAAGATTCACGATTAGAATGATGTCTAATGAGGAAGTGCATGCTGCTCAAACTTACATACTCCTTAACAAAGATAAGATCAAGCATTACATCAAGTTCGTACATCACTTTTAATTATAATAATCATTTGGTGTGTAATTGCTATGATCGAATAACATTTACATGCATGATTTTGTTTATTACATTCATAGTTACTTTAAAATGTTATTGAAATGTTGATATACAGAATATGTGAAGAATATTTGAATGAACTTATGGGGGATATGGATGAACAGGTCCTTGCAGCCGAAGTTGAGAAGAACTTTGCATTATGGTTTCAAAACTATGTGGGTGTTATTTTTGTATTTTTAAAAATTTATTATTTTTTGTTATGGTTATAATTAACTCTAATTAAGTGTTTTACCATTTTTCATATAGGCACGTAAGATCCCGATAAACAACAAGTATATATATGACCTTTCCAAAATGCCATTCAAAAAAGTGAAATTATATAGTGTATACTTTGTCAATGGTTACAAGTTTCACACAGAAGCTTGTAGTCTGAACAGATCAACAACCAATAGCGGATTGTGTGTTAGTAGCCAAGGAGGTGATTATTATGGTAAAGTAGAGGAAATTTTAGAAGTCGAGTACCATGGTTACCCAATTAAAACCATGGTTTTGTTTAAATGTCATTGGTACGATCCAACACCTAACATAGGAGTTAAGGTTCACAAACAATATAACTTGGTCGAGATAAACGTCAAAAGAAAATACAACAAGTTCGAGCCATTTGTTTTAGCCATGCAAGCCACTCAAGTGTGTTACATTCTCTACCCAAGTTCGAAAACAAACAACTCGGACTGGTGGGCTGTATTTAAAGTTAAACCTCGTGGTTGGACCGATGAAAATCATCCTCAGAAAGACGTTGCTTTCCAAGAAGATGAAGTTGAATCAAATGAAATCATTATACTAAGTCTAGCCGATGCAGACAATCATGATGATGATCTCGAAATGTCAAGCAACGGTTCAGATAATGAAAATAATATTGATGAAGAAGGTGAAATTCATGAGCACGACAATGATGGTATTCCTAACAGCGAGGGTAGTTATGAGTATAGTACATCGAGCAATGAAGAAGAAGAGGAGGAAGAAGATAATGACTAGATGTTTTTGTGTGTTTAATGTTTTTTGCGATGAAGTTAATTTGTAATTTGGTTTAATATCAATACATAAATGTAGACTAGGAAGAAAGCCCAGGCTTCGCCCCGGGATGTTTTTTTGTGTTTACATCATTCCGTTAAAAGGACATTTTAGTCATTTTTTCTTGCTATGTTGTTTGAGTAGGATGAAGTATTTGTAAAACCCATGTTATTTTTGTGATGAAGTATACTTAATGTAATTAAAAATAAGTTTGTAATGAATTCGTTGTTAAGGAAAATAATCTACATAGATTATATATACTTTAACATGCCCAGTTAATGTAATTAAAAATAAAGTTGTAATGAATTCGTTGTTAATTATTCATTACAATACTATGTTTTCAATAAATTATACACAACTTGATTAGCACAACTGGCTTAACCGTGGCGTTTTCTAGCATAAGCTTAAGTTCGAGTCTACTTGCCACCAATATCTATTCATTTTTACATTTTTAGCCATTAGTTTATGCCACATATTACCAATTCAAAAACATTTCATTCAAACCATATCTTACAAACTCCAATGATCATAATAATAACAATTCATCCATAGTATAACAAAATTAATTAAGCATACAACATCCCAATAAATGCCGTCACAAATTTGCTACGCGTTTTGTTCCATAGCAAAACAAGCAAACGAAATCATATTCCATAGCAGAATTTCCTAGCAAATACCTACGAATGGTACTTCCATAGCAATTCAACTATGGAATTGGTTTCCATCACAAACTCTGTTGCATATTAACCACGATGATGAATTCCATAGCAACAGTACAACGGAAAGTGATTTTGGTAACAAATGTCGTTGGAAAATGGCTACGAATTTTTGTTCCATAGAACTATCCATAGCATAATACCAACGGATATGGAGTCGGTAGAACTTTCCCTAGAAACTCCCACTCTCGCTACCAGAAATAAAATCCGTAGACAATGTGGTAGCAACATTGCTATGGAACGACATTCCATAGCACGATCCATTGCAGATTAACAACGAAAATACGTTCCATAGCAACCTTCCCTAGAAAAATTGCGTTTTTCTTGTAGTGAGTTATTAGTTTTGGACTATAAAAAACACCTGTATTCATCACACTACACACGACACGTAGCAGAACAACAAACTTGTACTCATATTCCTTACATTTTCTCTGTTATCGACATTTTCATTTAATAAAATTATCGAGGCAGGTGATCATTATCACCTCCCAAGGTTTTATGTCGGAGATCATAGAAAGGATCAATGGCTTTCCTTGTAAACAACATGTGTCACTTTGCTCAACGGTTTATACTTGCATTATTCTGAACATTACAACCTCTCATACACTTTGGTCGATTCTTGCTTGTTCATTTTTTGACCAAAACAATTTGGTGCCCACTGTGGGGCCGTGGTGTTCAAAATCCTTCGAAAAATCATGTCTACTCAATCAACCCGGTCCTCTTACTCAATTCCTCCCATTTCTTCCAAAAACCTTCCACCTCCTTCTTCCGGAACTCCCAAGAAAGCCTCGGAAGCACTGAAGAAAAACACTTCTCCGGTCGTTACCCCAGGAGTCCAAGATACTCCTGTGCTGATTTCCAATAGTGAAATCTTTGCTATGATGAAGAGAATGGAACGACAGGTCACCCAGCAGCAGGAAGATAACAGGACAATTCTCAAGGAAGTGGAGAGAATGAGGACAGAAATCCACAAACCTCAGGAAGCAGCACCCTCGATCTTGCAGCCCAAGATCCTGAACTTCGACAACACGGGATCATTAACGATTCACCACAAGATAGGATCCTTAACACCGGCCTCTGTTCCCGCTTGGGGTGCAACTTCGAGAGAAAAATCCCATACGACCCAAGATCCCACTGAAACATTTGTTACTCCCAATAACAAGGATCCTAGTAACCCTGTCAATAATAATATCTTTACTACTAACTCAATGGATCTTGATACAGGTTTAAGCCCGATCATGGCTAAGGAGCTTCAACAACTAAGACAAATGATCTCAAGCGTACCTGGAGTAGTTTAGCCTATACTAGAAGTATCTCCCACAAGCCACATGATCTCCAGATTCATTTCGATGATAGTTGATACCGAAGTCCCAAAGCGCTTTCAGATCCCCTACATGAAGACTTACGACGGGACTACGGATCGTGAGGAGCACATGTCAGAATACATGGAAAGGATAGAGATCATTCCCATCCCCACTCACTTGAAAGAAGCTTGCATGTGCAAGGGTTTTGGTTCAACCCTCACAGGATCAGCTTTAAAATGGCTTCTTAATGTTCCTCCCTATTCTATTACATCATTTGTTCATTTAATTAATTTATTTAACAACCAATTTTATTATAGCGGAACATTCTAAAAGATCACTAGTGATCTATATCGGGTGGTCCAAGATCTTAAAAAATCCCTAAGGACTTTTGTGAACAGGTTTGGCAGGGAAGCCCTAAGTATCCCCAACATCGGCATAATAACTGCAATCGAAGCCTTTAAGATAGGCTTAAAGAAAGATTCACCTTTCTATGAAGACCTTGTAATGACTCCATGCAGAAGGATGGATGAATTCAGAAGCAGAGCACTAAGATTCATTAGGCTTGAAGAAGACAAGGAGATCCAAAAAAAGGAGCAACCCACCAAGCTCTTATGATCATCCCAATAGAAAGGCCGATTCCTCAGCCCAAAGATCCTATAAATTAAAACAATATTCCAAACCTAACCATCATAGGTTTAATGCCCTTGAAGATGAGGGAGAGGAAGAAGATTTTCCTAAGTTTACTGAATATTTGCTATGCATGATCTTGGAGACAAAGGAACATGGCCAAGAAAAGGAGAAAAATCTACCGCTTGAAATGACAAGTCCAAATGGTGTGCGTACCATGAAGACTTCGGTCACATCACAGAGGATTGCATAGCTCTCAGGAAGGAGTTCAACTACCTCCTAGGAAAAGGATACCTCAAAGAAATCCTTGGAAGAAGAAATGAGAGATCCAAAGAAAAACATTAGGATCCTCAGAAGATCCTCGACATACCAGGATCCCCCCTGCCGACGCCAAGGTAACCAATGTTATCTCTGAAGGATCTGACCTTTATGGTACCTCTTATTCTACAACGAAGAGTCATGCCAAGGTATCCAAAATAGAGAAGGAAAAAGGACCACGGAAGAACACATTGATCACAAACGAAAAAGAGATCACCTTCGAAGAAGCAGTTCGACAAGACGTCCAAGATCCTCACCATGACAGATTTGTGATTAATCTCTACTTCGCCAACCATTTCGTTAGAAAGATCGTCGTTGATGGAGGATCCTTAATCAACATCATACTCCTGGACGCGTTGTGTCACAACCCGAAATATTCTATCTTGTGAGGTCAAACACAGCAACCAAAGGTCAAATTTATAGGCTTCTAAGCCTAGTATAAGTCAGGGATGTATGTTAGGAAGTGAACCACTAGGGAAACGAGTTCGGAGTATACCATTCGGGCCTTAAAACCTCATCAAGTGAGGTTCACGGCCGCAAACCATGTTCACGGCCGTGAACCCTTCTTAAGCCGTGAACTATACCCCATATATATGAGTTTACTTCATTTTTCTTTCATTCTTCTTCTTCTAGCCGTGATCTCTTCCATTCTCTCTCAAGTATCATCCTCAAGAACACTCTTTTCTTCCCTTAAACCTGCTTTTTCGTTTGTATCTTCTTGGAATACAACAAAGGGTCTTCAAACTCTTTCCAAATAACAAGATCTTCAAGTGTTCTTCACACCTTTGGGCCGCGAACCCTTCATATGGTCGTGAACCTTCATCATGGCCGTGAACCCTTCATGTTTGGGCCGTGAACACTCAACTGTTCTTGGGCCGTGATCACTCCATAGGGCCGTGAACTCCATTTAAGCCTCCTATCTTGCTTCTAAAACTCCTTTGGTGAGTTATTCTTGCATCCTAGGTTGTTTCCTAGTCGCCTTTGTGGTTAGATTCACTAATATCATGCCTATATGTATCATTACATGCTATTTAGGACTCATTTGTGCTACAGGACTTCGTTCGTGAGTATAACATCCTTATTCCAGTCTTCAATCGAATCACTCACATAAGGTGATTTCATACCACCCATATCTTTCTCAACTTTTTAATGTTTTTAGGGGGGTGGGGGGATATAAGTATAACACAAGAATCTTGTGTTTTAAAATATAAATTGCTTATTATGACTTTCTTACTTTTACAAATGTGTTTAAAACATGAAACTTGTTAAAACATGGAAAATGAGCGTATCACCTATAAGTTAGTTTATGAAACAAAGGAAATCTTTTTGCAAACTTATTTTTTATTTATCAAAAAGGATTTTCACATTATTACTTGTAAATTCGTTAATCTAGCTTGTTAGTTTATGAAACAAAGGAAATCTTTTTGCAAACTTATTTTTTATTTATCAAAAAGGATTTTCACATTATTACTTGTAAATTCGTTAATCTAGCTTGTGAGACACGTCTTCGAGTACTCACATAAGTACCAGTGGAAGTCTACCCTTATGAACCAGAGTCACCTGGAGGGAGAGCGTGAGTTTGTGTATAGATCTATATGGGACCAAAACTCCCACACCCTTACTGTTAGCTACAGTTGGAACGACAGGTCTGCGGGTGACAATGTCATAAACGATACAGGCGTCCGTTTCACGTCGTATAAATTAGTATGGTCATAACACTCACAATTAGATACTAACGATATGTTTACGTAGTAATATACTTTTCTTGAACAATCTCAAAGGATATTAACTATGAGATTACTCAGTATATACAATAGGGTTAGATAAAACTGAAGTCCAGTAGACAGTGGAATGTGTGATATCCGCCTTACTTCCTGTTCCTTGTTTGATTATGGGCTTAGGGCAGATTCACTAATTCCACTGTCTGTTCGATCTCGGTTATATACAACTCGTATGTATTAAGTGATCATAGGAGGGTAGTATCGCCATATCAGGCATTCAGGGTAGACAATCTTTATTCAGTTTAACTTATCAACAAAACTAGATATCATTGAAGTAAGTATATTGATTATACTTGTGCTTTTCGATCTTGGAACAACATAGACAACCAGTCGGTTTTTATAGAAAATTTAGCATTTTCTATGGTAAACATCATTCTTTTAAGGTAAACAGTTTTCGATAGAACTTTCTGAAAACAATAACATTTATTACCTAAAACAATGTTTCACAATAGAGTTAGTGAAACTTGAAACTTATTTGTAAAAGGTTTAATACTTCTTATTAAGCTAGTATCACATAAAGGACCTTAAATGGTTAATTCTATAATCCTTAGTTTATACATCAGAGTTATATATAATTAATATCCGATAGGCAGTGGAATGTGTGACTTCCGCCTTACTTCTTGTTCCTTGTTTGGTTGTGGGCTTAGGGCAAATTCACACATTTAACTGTCTGTTCGATATTAGATTATATATAGCTAGTATAAACTAAGTGATTATAGAAGGAACTATTGTGGTTACGAATTTACTAAAGATAATATATGATTTTCTTAAAGAATATTTTCATCAAATTTCAAAGAACTATTACAGTTAACTCCGTAAGCACCTGGTGAATACATCAGGGTTATATACAATGAGGATCTAACAAACAATGGAATGTGTGACTTTCGCCTCATATCCTGTTCCTTGTTTGGTTGTGGGCTTAGGCAGATCCACACAATTCATTGTCTGTTTGATCTGAAATTGTATATAACTAGTATTCGTTAAGTACTCGTAGAAGGAATTGTAAGAGTCATTTTTACTTATCATTCATCACATCAAAAAATATAGGATTTTCGGGAGGAACATGCGAACTTTTCTAAAGAACTCAGACTATACTTTTTATAACGAAAATACTTATGAACTCACCAGCTTAAATGCTGATCTACTCTTTCAAAATAACTTGTATTCTCAGGAAACTAGTAGACAAGTACACGCACCGGGATTCAGAAGATGGAGCATAGTAGCTTCATGTTCCTGTTTTGTTATTTACTTTTGTAGTCAATCTTTTTTGAATTGAATACAATGTAAACACTTTAATATTAATGCAATGGTTGTTGTTACTTGATTACTATGATACATGTGTTGTGATACTGAGCATGACGTCCTCCGCCCCCAAATGTTTCAGCCGTTCCGTTTTGGGGGTGTGACACGTTGAAAAGAATGAACATCCCAGAGTCAGAGATAGTTGCAAGATCCTCAGTGCTAATTAGATTCAGCGGTGAAAGTTCTCATAGGATCCTCAATGTCTGAACAAGTCGAACATGATCTTATAAAGTTCCACAAAGCTAGAAGCAAGACGTTTGCATGGAAGCATGAGGACATGACAGGTATTGATAAAAGGATAATAACCCATAAATTTAACATTGATCCATCTTTTAGACCGGTAGACCAAAACAAAAGGAAATTTGCACCGGAAAGAAACCAATTTATACAAGAAGAAGTAGAAAAACTTCTCAAAACTGGGATGATCAAGGAGGTAAAATTCCCAAGGATCCTTTCCCTCAACAACACATAGACTCCATGATAGATGCAACAGCGGGTCATGAATTACTAACATTCATGGATACATCCGCAGGATTCCAACAGATCCAGATGGAACCCTCTGACCAAGAGGGCATGGCGTTTATAACTCCAGTAGGTATCTATTGTTATACTGCTATGCCATTTGGTCTTAAAAATACAGGTGCAACATACCGAAGAGTGGTTAACAAGATGTTTAAAGAGAAACCGGGGGACACCATGGAAGTCTACATCGATGATATGGTGGTCAAGTCCAAAAAAGTCGAGGATCACCTCAAGGATCTCGAAGAAGCGTTCGACATCCTGGATCAATATAACATGAAGCTGAATCCCTCCAAATGCCACTTTGGGATGAGATTAGATAAGTTACTAGGATACATGGTTACCAAAAGAGGAATCGAAGCAATCCCAGAACAAATCAAGGCCATCCTTGATCTAAGATCACTATCCTCGCCAAAAGATATTCAGAGACTAACAGGAAGATTGGCAGCCCTAAATAGGTTCATCTCAAGATCCTCAGAAAGATGCAAGCCTTTCTACGACATTTTGAAGAAGAACAAAAGATTTGAATAGATCCAGGAACATGAAGATGCTTTTTAGGAAGTTCAAAGACATTTAAGTTCACCACCCGTATTGGTAAAACCATTAGACGGGGAACCACTCCTTCTCTACCTCTCAGTATCCTCAAACATGGTGAGTGCGGTATTAGCTAAGGATCTTAATGGGGACCAACATCCCATCTACTATATAAGTAAAAGCTTCATGGATCCGAAGACCAGGTACTCCCACCTAGAAAAACTTATACTTGCATTACTAACTGCTTCTACTAAATGAAGACATTATTTTGAAATACACCCTATAATTGTAAGAACTAACTATCCCATTAAGAATGTCATGAGAAAACCAGAAATGTCAGGAAGGATGGAAAAATGGTATGTGAAGCTGTAACATCCCGAAATTCAGGTACAACTATTTAACCCTCCTCTTTTGTCAAGTTGTCAAGATTAGTCCCTGAGTGGGAAAAGTTGCAAATGAGTACGCCAGGTGTACTGGAGAGTACGCTGCGCGTACTCATGCGCTTGAAATGGACGCGGATCCTTTAAGGTACGCTGGGCGTACCAAAGTTAAGGAATGATATGGCCAGATGCAAACCCTAAATGAGACTTGTGCAGATGCAAACCCTAAATGAGACTTGTGCACTATATAAGGAATGATATGGCCTTATCCCCAGCCACCATAAGAGAGAAACCCTAAGAGAGAATTTCCTTCGTCCTAAAGCTTGTGTGTGAGGGTTTTGAGCTAAAAGTGCCTTTATGTGTTAGTGAAGAAGAAGAGGAGGTTCTTGTGAAGGCTAGAAGTTGGAGTACAAGCTTGGATCTGAGTTCTTCAGAGGAAGGAGCTTCACTTAGAGGTAAAAAGCTCAGAACTTTCCACTTTATTTTGGTTTGGTGATTCATGGTCCATTTCTAGGGTTAAAGTCCCAAAGGTGGAGACTTTATGAGCACAAGGGACTCCATGGACCTAGATCTGTCCCGTTTCAGTGATATATGTGTTGTAGATCCATAAAAATCCCAACTTGGTCGTCATTAGGGAGTCATGTTTGAGTTATGGGCTTTAAAGTGTTGGAAGTGGAATGATTTGGGTGTTGGTGACTCTTACAGCCATGCAAAGGCTTAAAGTCACCAACTTTATGGATTAAGAGGCTAAGGGGTAGTCAGATCTGAAAGTTGGACGTGTGTCTTAACTGTTTAAGACCCGAAAAGCTAAGGAGTCTGAAACTGGGAGTTACGCTGGGCGTAATCCCAGTACGCGCGGCGTAGGGGGTCGCGTTCCCCGTTTCTGTGAGGTCGCCGGGTACGCCCAACGTACAGGTTCTGTATGCGCAGCGTAACCTGGAGAGTTGACTTTTGTTGACTTTTAGGGTTTGGTCAAACAATTGGACTTTTGGGACCGTTGAGGGGTAAAATGGTCTTTTAGCCTTCTGAGAGTGCTAAGAGAGGGAACAGTCTAGCCTTGAGAGTTGTATTGATTAGAGTGCTTATTCCATGTGATTAGGCAGAGGCTAGAGCAAATTTTACCGAGTTCGAGATTACCGAGTTACCCGAGGTGAGTCTTCTCACTATACTGTAACCCGGAAGGGTACCTATGTGTGACCGGAAGGTCTTGTATGCTATGATGTATATGCTATACGCGGTTATGTGATATGGGTGACCGGAAGGTCTTGTATGCTATGATGTATGTGCTATACGCGGTTATGTGATATGGGTGACCGGAAGGTCTTGTATGCTATGAGATGTATGTGCTATATGCGGTTATGTGATATGTATGTGCTATGTATGTTATGTATGGTATGGACCGGAAGGTCAAGATGACATGGACCGGAAGGTCAAGATGATATGGACCGGAAGGTCAAGAAGATATGGACCGGAGGTCAAGAGGTTACGGACCGGAAGGTCGATACGGGTAGGACCGGAAGGTCTATCGGGATTTGGGACGGAAGTCCCTGAGACACATGGATCGGAAGATCCTATAGACTTATGGCCTGGAAAGGCGTATGTGTGGTATGTGGTATTTTGGGGAACTCACTAAGCATTTATGCTTACAGTTGTTATGATATGTGTTTCAGGTACTAGCGAGGATCACGGGAAGGCGCCGGCATGATTCGTACACACTTACGAAGTTTATGTTATTGAGATTCTGGGACATGTTTTGTTATGACACAGTGAATACATTATGTTTTATGATTATCGTGTGATTGAAAGTATGATTAAAAAATGAAAAATTGTTTTGAAAAATTACGTCGTTACAAGTTGGTATCAGAGCCTTGGTTTGAGGGATTCGGGTGCATGTTCGGATGAATCTGAACTCAAACTGAGGAATTGAGAAAGTTTTTCATAAAATAAACAATTTTTCTAAAAGAGTAAAAGATTTTGAGAAAGGCAGAAGGAAGCAGTGTGTACGATCACCCAGCGCCTGAACGGTGATTTCCCAAAATACCCCTACATTATGTGTTATGAGATATGTTATGATATGATATGCATGGTAGAGTAGGCTAGGTATTCATATTAGGACTAGAGTGGCCTGGTTTGTGATGCCTTATCCTAGGAAGGATTTTGCTGCTATGTCATGCTTGAGAGCGAGTAGGTAACAGTGAGGAGATGAAGAGAGGTCTACCGAAGGGTAGCCTATGCCAGTAAGATATAGAGTACTTGTGATCTAGGATCCAAGGAGGAGGACTTAGGGTGAATACTGATGCGGTGTGGACGGTAGTATAGGGCCCGTACTACTGAAGACACCGGAGCAGTGCGCACTCTAAGTAAGAATCCTTTGGGTATTAGA
Source organism: Lactuca virosa (assembly GCF_052849685.1). Classification (NCBI taxonomy): domain Eukaryota; kingdom Viridiplantae; phylum Streptophyta; class Magnoliopsida; order Asterales; family Asteraceae; genus Lactuca; species Lactuca virosa. Next base: position 72,822,106 of record NC_136432.1, read on the forward strand.
GAACAAGTAGGGTTGAGTGATCGAGTACAAGTATGCTCGAGCGAGTCTCTGATATTATTATGTTGTATTTGAGAGACATCATGGTTGGGACACGTCACAGACCTGAGCCAAGTGGCGTGAGTGACGAGGAGCTTCGTCAGATGATCCACGATGAGGTGGCAGCGGCGATTTGAGCCGAGATTCCGGAGATGTTGGGTCTATCAAGACCACATTGATTGAGACTTTTGATGAGCGGTATGCAGCGGTGACTGAGGCTGCAGCTGCTGAAGCTACTGCAGCAGTGGCTGCTGCCAGACCTCGGGGAGGTGATTCGTTGTTGCTTCGAGAGTCAGCAACACGGAGCCACCAGAGTTTGATGGGACGCAGGATCCGATTGTTGTGATGAGATGGATTGCTGATATCGAGGGATGCTTCTACACATGTTCATGTCCGGAGCATCTGAGGGTACGGTTCGCGTTGAACCAGCTTCGCTTGGGAGCGAAGGATTAGTGGAAGTACGTGACGGCAAGCTTCACTCTTGCAGAGATTTCAGTGGTGACCTGGGAGAGGTTCACCATCATGTTTAGAGATGAGTATGTTCCCCCTGTGGAGAGGGAACGGTTGGTTCAGGAGTTCTTGACCCTCAAGCAGGGTACTGATTCGGTTACTGTGGTTACCAGGAAGTTTCATGAGAGGGCGATGTTCTGCCCTGAGCAAGTGTCTACTGAGCAGGCACGCATGAGCCGGTATTTGGGAGATTTGAGGAGGGATATACGGGAGTTCGTGTCGAACTCGACTTACCGGACATTTGCTGAGCTTCAGGAAAATGCCCGGAAGAGGGAGATTGATTTGGAGACTCAGGCCAGGGAGGAGGCCGAGTCTCAGAGGATGGATCGGCGGCCGACACAGTCTCAGCCGGCAGCCAAGCGGGCAAAGTCCGCGGATACGAGATTTGGAGGCCAGAAGGGCCGCACTTGTGTAAAGTGCGGCAAGGGACATGATGGGGTCTGTCGATCGAGTGCTTGCTACAAGTGTGGCAAGGAAGGGCATATCGCCAAGGATTGCCCCAAGGGATTTATGATTTGCTTTCATTGCAACCAGACTGGCCATCGAAAGGCCGAGTGCCCGCAGCTACATCAGGAATCAGCACAGGGATCTGCACCTGCTGCTAGGGTTACCGAGGTTCGGCCTGCGAAGGCCGAGGCACCGAAGGCTCGTGGGAGAGCTTTCCAGTTGACAGCGGAGGAGGTCCGTGCAGCGGCCGATGTTGTGGCTGGTATGTATTCTTTATTGATTTATGATGGGATGAGATATTATGCTATGCATAGGTACTTTTCTTGTGAGTTATGTACCTACCTTAGTGTTATTTGACTCGGGTACGAGTCGATCATTTGTATCGATAGCGTTTAGTCGACACATCAGTAGCCGACGAGAGGTGTTGAGACGACCTTTGCGAGTTTCCTTAGCTGAGGAGCGAGTGGTGTATGCTACGAATGTGATTCGAGGATATGTACTCGAGATCTTCGGCGTTGAGTTCCCGATAGATCTGGTCCCGATAGCGATGGGGGGCGTATGTGTCATAGTGGGCATGGATTGGTTGATCCGATTTGGGGCTGTCATAGACTGCGAGCGACAGTTGATGACGATACGAGACCCCAGTGGGGGAGTACTTACGGTGTACGGCGAGGGTACCCGATGTGGGTCGGCGTTTTGTTCTGCCGCCAGAGCGAGACAGAGTTTGCAGCAGGGCTGCAGCGGGTTTGTAGCCTATGTGATGGACACACGAGAGGCCGCTGGGAGGCCAAGTTCGATGGATGACGTTCCGATAGTGTGTGACTTCCCGGATGTTTTTCCCTAGGGGTTGCCGGGTCTGCCTCCCGAGAGGCAGGTAGAGTTCTGCATTGTTTTGGTTCTGGGGGCAGCGCCTATCGCCAAGGCGCCTTATCGCCTTGCGCCGGCAGAGACGCAGGAGTTATCCTCGCAACTTCAGGAGCTGCTGGGGAAGGGTGTTTTGTAATGGCGATTGCAGTCAGAGGTTGTTGTGATGCAACGGGAAGCCGTAGTACTCACTAGTCAGAGGTTGTTGTGATGCTACGGGAAGCCGTAGTACTCACTAGTCAGAGGTTGTTGTGATGCTACGGGAAGCCGTAGTACTCACTAGTCAGAGGTTGTTTTGATGCTACGGGAAGCCGTACTACTCACTAGTCAGAGGTTGTTGTGATGCTACGGGAAGCCGTAGTACTCACTAGTCAGAGGTTGTTGTGATGCTACGGGAAGCCGTAGTACTCACTAGTCAGAGGTTGTTGTGATGCTACGGGAAGCCGTAGTACTCACTAGTCAGAGGTTGTTGTGATGCTACGGGAAGCCATAGTACTCACTAGTCAGAGGTTGTTGTGATGCTACGGGAAGCCGTGGTACTCACTAGTTAGAGGTTGTTGTGATGCTACGGGAAGCCGTAGTACTCACTAGTCATAGGTTGTTGTGATGCTACGGGAAGCCGTAGTACTCACTAGTCAGAGGTTGTTGTGATGCTACGGGAAGCCGTAGTCCTCACTAGTCAGAGGTTGTTGTGATGCTACGGGAAGCCGTAGTACTCACTAGTCAGAGGTTGTTGTGATGCTACGGGAAACCGTAGTACTCACTAGTTAGAGGTTGTTGTGATACTATGGGAAGCCGTAGTACTCACTAGTCAGAGGTTGTTGTGATGCTACGGGAAGCTGTAGTACTCACTGGTCAGAGGTTGTTGTGATGCTAGAGGTTGTTATGATGCTACGGGAAGCCGTAGTACCCACTAGTCAGAGGTTGTTATGATGCTATGGGAAGCCGTAGTACTAGCTAGTCAGAGGTTGTGGTGATACCACGTGAAGCCGTAGTACTCACCAGTCAATGAGAAGTTGATGTGATGCTACGGGGGAAACGTAGTTCATGCTAGTCAGCGAGAAGTTGTCATTATAAAGTACTCTTTGATCAGAGCATGGTGCAGAACAGTTTTAGGCATGGGATGGCCCTAATTTACGAGTTTTTGGGCACCTGGTGGTTGGACCAGGGGCGAGACCGGGGTCTCCTCAATGATAGGGAGTCATTATAGTCGAAGTGAGGTGTGGTCATCACAATCCGAAAGAATGGGATACGTGAGGTACACATGGGTTACGAGAAATGAGTTCTGAGTTGAGTGCTTCGTTGGGACGAGTGGTTCCAACTCTTGGACGGACCAAACTCTCGAGTTGAGTTTGGCTCTGGTGGTGCGTTGGATAGGCGAGATGAGATTCTGGATTCTGAGGTGGGTTCCATGTTGAGGAATATTGTTGTCATATGATGTCTTAGACCTGTATCGGTCAGTACTCAGGTACGGGTGGTACCGCAAGTTGCATGGAACGATGGGTATCAGATGATAGAGGTCGGGGTTGAGTCGATCTCCGGTTGGGAAGGTAGCATTCGCTTAGGGTTAAGCGAACTTCGTGACTTGAGTGTCACTGGGCCGAGGTAGTTGTTGTATGGGAGGAGGTGTCGGACTCCCGTTTGTTTGGGAGAGGTAGGGCAGAGCGTGACGGGTAGCACTGAGATAGTGCTTCAGAAGACAGAGCAGATACAGCAAGTTAGACAGAGGTTACTGACGGCTCAGAGTCGTCAAAAGAGTTATGCGGATCGGCGACGATCCGAGCTGAAGTTCCAGGTGGGGGACTTCGTACTCCTGAAAGTGTCCCCTTGGAAAGGAGTGATTCGATTCAGGAAGAGGGGCAAGCTGGGGCCCCGGTACATCGGTCCGTTCAGGGTGACCGCGAGGGTGGGCAAGGTAGCATATCGGTTGGAGCTACCTGCGGAGTTGAGCCAGATTCACGATACCTTCCACGTGTCTCAGTTGAGGAAGTGTATAGCCGAGGAGTCGGCGGTGGTACCACTGGAGGATATTCAGGTGGATGCGAGCCTGGATTATACTGAGAGGACAATCGCGATTGTGGATCGAAAGATCAAGGTTCTGAGGAACAAGGAGGTGCCGCTGGTTCAGGTTCAGTGGCAACATCGGAGGGGGTCTGAGCTGACTTGGGAGACAGAGTCAGAGATACGGGAGCAGCATCCGGAGTTGTTTACAACATGAGACTTCGAGGGCGAAGTCTAGTTCCAGTGGGGGAGATTTGTAACATCCCGAAATTCAGGTACAACTATTTAACCCTCCTCTTTTGTCAAGTTGTCAAGATTAGTCCCTGAGTGGGAAAAGTTGCAAATGAGTACGCCGGCCGTACTGGAGAGTACGCTGTGCGTACTCATGCGCTTGAAATGGACGCGGACCCTTTAAGGTACGCTGGGCGTACCAAAGTTACGCTAGGCGTAACTGGTCCAGATGCAAACCCTAAATGAGACTTGTGCACTATATAAGGAATGATATGGCCTTATCCTCAGCCACCATTTCGAAGAGAGAAACCCTAAGAGAGCATTTCCTTCGTCCTAAAGCTTGTGTGTGAGGGTTTTGAGCTAAAAGTGCCTTTATGTGTTAGTGAAGAAGAAGAGGAGGTTCTTGTGAAGGCTAGAAGTTGGAGTACAAGCTTGGATCTGAGTTCTTCAGAGGAAGGAGTTTCACTTAGAGGTAAAAAGCTCAGAACTTTCCTCTTTATTTTGGTTTGGTGATTCATGGTCCATTTCTAGGGTTAAAGTCCCAAAGGTGGAGACTTTATGAGCACAAGGGACTCCATGGACCTAGATATGTCCCGTTTCAGTGATATATGTGTTGTAGATCCATAAAAATCCCAACTTGGTCGTCATTAGGGAGTCATGTTTGAGTTATGGGCTTTAAAGTGTTGGAAGTGGAATGATTTGGGTGTTGGTGACTCTTACAGCCATGCAAAGGCTTAAAGTCACCAACTTTATGGATTAAGAGGCTAAGGGGTAGTCAGATCTGAGAGTTGGACGTGTGTCTTAATTGTTTAAGACCCCAAAAGCTAAGGAGTCTGAAACTGGGAGTTACGATGGGCGTAATCCCAGTACGCGCGGCGTAGGGGGTCGCGTTCCCCGTTTTTGTGAGGTCGCCGGGTACGCCCAGCGTATAGGTTCGGTACGCGCAGCGTAACCCGGAGAGTTGACTTTTAGGGTTTGGTCAAACAATTGGACTTTTGGGACCGTTGAGGGGTAAAATGGTCTTTTAGCCTTCTGAGAGTGCTAAGAGAGGGAACAGTCTAGCCTTGAGAGTTGTATTGATTAGAGTGCTTATTCCATGTGATTAGGCGGAGGCTAGAGCAGATTTTACCGAGTTTGAGATTACCGAGTTACCCGAGGTGAGTCTTCTCACTATACTGTACCTGGAAGGGTACCTATGTGTGACCGGAAGGTCTTGTATGCTATGATGTATGTGCTATATTCGGTTATGTGATATGGGTGACCGGAAGGTCTTGTATGCTATGATGTATGTGCTATACGCGGTTATGTGATATGGGTGACCGGAAGGTCTTGTATGCTATGAGATGTATGTGCTATATGCGGTTATGTGATATGTATGTGCTATGTATGTTATGTATGGTATGGACCATAAGGTCAAGATGACATGGACAGGAAGGTCAAGATGATATGGACCGAAAGGTCAAGATGATATGGACCGGAATGTCAAGAAGTTACGGACCGGAAGATCGATACGGGTAGGACCGGAAGGTCTACCGGGATTTGGGACGGAAGTCCCTGAGACACATGGATCGGAAGATCCTACAGAGTTATGGCCTGGAAAGGCGTATGTATGGTATGTGGTATTTTGGGGAACTCACTAAGCATTTATGCTTACAGTTGTTATGATATGTGTTTCAGGTACTAGCGAGGATCGCGGGAAGGCGCCGGCATGATTCGTACACACTTACGGAGTTTATGTTATTGAGATTCTGGGACATGTTTTGTTATGACACAGTGAATACATTATGTTTTATGATTATCGTGTGATTGAAAGTATGATTAAAAAATGAAAAATTATTTTGAAAAATTACGTCATTACAGAAGCTAGGCACATACAACATAAAGTATGAACCAAGATCCACAATAAAGTCTCAACCTTTGGCAGACTTTGTGGCCGACTTTAGTGATGATGTAAGAGCCAAAGTTGAAATAGAATCCAAACAATTTCTAGAAGAAGAGAACATGGAAAGATGAACGCTATTCACGGATGGAGCATCAAACCATAGAGGAAGTGACTTGGCAATCATACTAAAATTGCCACAAGGGACTACCTACCCCAAGCAATCAGCTATGAATTCAATGCAAACAACAACGAAGCAGAATATGAGGCACTAATCATGGGATTACAGCTGGCCAAATATATTTAAATCAAGGATCTTCAAGTATTCATCGATTCTTTATTATTAACTAACAATTTTAATAGATCCTATGCAGTAAAAGAAGAGAAGTTAGCACCATATCTCCAGATCCTCAAAAACCTGGCCTCAGAATTCGAAACATTTAGCCTAAACCATGTTCCTAGAGAAGACAATGTTGAAGTAGATGCTTTAGCCAATCTAGGATCCTCTCTAAGGATCCCACCAGAAACCAGGATCCCGATCACCCACCTGCTGATCCCAGAGATCTAGGAACCTGCCAAGAGACTGAAGGATCCCGATGATCATGTGGGAACTACTAACATCGCTACAATAGAAGATCCTGTTTCAACACTTCCATATCAGGATCCTAACATCAAGGATCCCTCTCCAACCTCAGGATCGTGGATCAAACCCATTATGGAATACCTTCATAATGGCACGATCCCTTAAGAAGAAAAAAGTGAAAGGGAATTCAGAACAAGGATCTCAAGGTTTGTTATAATCCAAGGTAAGTTATACATAAAATCTATGGCAGGTCCATACCTCAGATGCTTAGAAGATCATGAAGCTGCAGAAGTCCTAAGAGATATACATGAACGAGACTGCGACAACCGCACTAGGGGCAGATCTTTATGCTCCAAAGTGTTGAGGATAGGATACTACTGGCCTACTATGATGAAAGATTCCTTCCTTCATGCTCAGAAATGTGATGCCTGTCAAAAATAGAGCAGCATCCTGCATTACCCAGCATAACCTCTACATCCCATCATTTCCCCTTGGCCATTCATGAAATAGGGTTGTATATAGTGGGTAAATTACCAGTAGCTCCTGGAGGAAAGGTCTACATACTAGTGATGACTGACTACTTCTCAAAATGGATAGAAGCCAAAGATTTCGTCCAGGTAAGAGATAAAGAGGTAGTTTCCTTCATCAAACATAATATTTTAACCAGGTTCGGGATCCCTGCCAAACTTATATGCGACAATGGATCCCAGTTCATAAGCAAAAGGACAGGAGACTTTTGCACAAGTTAAGGAATCAAGATGGTAATGTCCACTCCTGTCCACCCTCAAGCCAATGATCAATTAAAGTCCAACAACAAAATCATAGTCAACAACTTGAAGAAAAGGCTGGATGTGAAGAAAAGAATATGGGCATAAGAACTCCTTTTCGCATTGTGGGAAAATAGGACCACTTCCAAGGTAGGTACGAGTCAAACCCCATATTCTTTGGTATTTGGAACGGAAGTAATGATTACCAATGAAGTGGTGATCCCAACAGCAAGATACCTACTTCAAACCCAAGAGAACAACGATAGGATCCTGGCCCAGGATCTCGATACTATAGACGAACTCAGGGATCTTGCCAAGATCCACATCGCTGCTCATTAACAGAGGATCACCAAGGTATACAACAAAAATATAAGGGTTAGAAGCTTCCAAACAGGAGACTTGGTACCAAGGAAAACTTTCCAAAATACCAAGGATCCTAATGTAGGTAAACTGTCACATAAATAGGAAAGACCATATCTCATAGATGCTGAAGTAGGAAAGGGGGATCTTCCCTAGAAAATAAATAAAATTTATAACATTTTTATGTTATCATATGATTTGGGATCCTCCCCATAAATTTACTAAGTTTGGAATTTTCCCAAGGTATCTCAAGAGTTACGATACCAACGTATTGCTTGTAGATAGGATACTCCCAGAAATATGTAAATTTGTAGCATTATAATGTTGCAAAAGTCCTTTTAGTCATTTTCCAAGTTAGAATCATTACCAGTCGACTCCTTAAAGTTCACTAAATTAAATCAAGGATCCTCCTTGACGGCTAAGGATCCTTCCATGAACGAACCCTAGGATCTCGTGGAGCGAAAAGAGTTGTAACATTATGCTTCTCTTGAAAGTAGTTCCCAAAGGTTACAAAATCCTAAGATAATCAAGTTCTATCTATCCTTATTCTTATTAGTATTTCTTATCTAAGATTTATCCTAAGTATATCTCAATATTTTGGATTCCTAAATGGACTACTAGTTGTTTTCAGGTTGTTAGGATCCTGAGAGTTCTTGTAAACCCTGGACTACTAAGGATCCTAACTGTAAAAATCCTTGAAGATCCTACTACTACAACCATACAATCAAGCATGCAAAGAAATATTAAAATAGTCATAGCATTAAAAGGGTTATCTATCAATCCCATAAAAGAACAAAATGTTAAATTCTCTTACATCCTTTGAAATCAAAAACTACTTAATCTACTCCTTTGCAGGCCTAGACCTTAGACTGGTCATCATCTTCTAGCATTTCCTCCTCGCCCACCTTTGGCCGCTGCCTTTCGGGATCCCGACCAGTCTTAGTAGATTCACCAGCCAATTGGGCAAGAGCGGTATGCCACCCTGTTAGGTCCCAGGATCCTGAGTTAGCCGCATGATCGGCCAATTTGATCTTGGCTTCCCAGACGGTTACACCGGAACTGGTCTTTGCTTCGGCTATCACTTCCTCCATCTCCACAATATGCTCCTCTTCCTTTTCGGCCTTCTCGTTACTCAAGAGCTCCACCCTTTTCAGGAGGACCTCGTTGATTGCTCTCCATATTTTCTCTTTGTCTTTGAGGACTTGCTTAGCTCTTTCAGCACAAACCCTCAAGTCAGTAGAGACACAGTCGGAAACGTGAAGCAATAAAGATGTACGAGGTAGAAAAGAATAAAAATATAAGTGGAAGGAGGATATTTACTCTTACAGCCTGAGAAAAGGAAGCCAGTTTCTGGAGCGCATCTTCCGCCCCAAGATTCTCCAAGCTTAATTCAATGGAACTTGTATTCTTTCTTTTCTTAGATACCGGAGTTTTCACGGCCAGATCTGTAGGGGCTCTCATGATAGGGGCAAAGTCTTCTCTTTCTCGATCGTCAACTGACCACTGGACATCGTTGAATCCAAGTCAACAAGGGTAAAATGAGCGTCGGAACGGGTACTTTTGGATCCTAGACAAAACAATAAGAAGTTAGGACCCTTCATGCGATATAGAATAAGAATTTAGGATCCTTACCATTCGACATGGAGGTAGTGGTAAATGAGATCTCTTGAAGATTGGATTGGATAAGGTTGAATGACCTCTCTGATTCAGAGAGAGTGGAAAAAAGTTGGATCTTGTTCTCTGTGTATTGAGCAGGAGGAACCAAGATGTCGAACTTGAAAGCTACAAAACATCGGAAAAGATTAGAAAAGTGAATATCGAGATCCTCAATATAGAAACATGAAGTCCTACCCTTTCTAACCTAAGATTGAGGTAAGAGATTCCCATCGGGAATGGAGTCATGTCTTACGAAGAAATACTTCCCTTTCCAAACACCATCATTGTGCTTGGATTTCAACACAAGGGGAAACCTATCTGCTTTGACCTTCAATAGAAAGCGGCAATTCCCGAAAATTGTAAGATCGTAAACATAGGATAGCTCATTTAGACCGACGGAAAGATCCTTGGAACGATTCAAGTGATCAATCCAATAGAGGATTCTCCAGATAGTTGGCATAGCTTGGATGTACGAGATATTTGGGATCTCAAAAAAATCTGTAACAATTCCAGAGAAAGGATAAGAAAGCCCTAGGGTGAAAGGATACTCGGGGAGACAAACCCAAGTAGAAGAAACGAAATCAGGTGGAATAAGCCCTAAAGACCGGGCCAATAGGGAAGGTTCCGGAAGACTTCAACATCTGAATATCATCATCAGTGAAGGTGTAGGTTTCCTCGTAAGATAAAATCCTTTGATCCGTGAAATCATCATCGGGTATGGAAATCATGTTTCCACGAGATCGAATTGTTCTTCTGCCCATGATTGAAACCAAATAGGAACAAAAAGAAAAAGAAACGAAGAAAGTACCTTTGAACGATATTCGATAGACGTCAAGAAGTGGGTGGTAAAAAAGTAAGGAAAAATTGAATTGCTAGATGTTATATTTATACAGGAATCACGGAGAGATAAAAGGATGATGTGACCTACTCCAACGGCTAGAATTATAATCGTCAGGATTTAAAAAAATTATCCTATCCGATTAACATTTCACAATCTTATCTCTTTTTACTAAATTATACCTTTAAAATTTGATAGACTAACCTCAAATATGTTGTAGGTATAATTTAGAGGCAATTGTTAGGTTTAGGATCCAAAAATTACATTCAGGATCCTCAAGAATACTCCAGGATTCTGACTATTATCGTATATTCTCCTAAAGTTTATGCTAGTAATATGATTTGTTATTTTTCTCACATATGCAGAAATAATCAGCCAAAGACTTATTCTCAACGAATAATTATTGTGACCATGCAAAAGACCCCGAAAACCAAGTCAAGTAACATCTATACGTTGATCTCGGAGGATCCCAGATTTTTCGGAGTACTTGTTATTAGCTTTTGACTATAAAAACACATGTATTCATCACACTACACATGACACATAGCAGAGCAACAACACTAGTACTCATATTCCTTACATATTCTCTGTAATCGACATTTTCAATCCATAAAATTATCGAGGTATGTGATCATTATCATCTCCCAAGGTTTTATGCTAGAGATCCTATCAAGGATCAAGGGCTTTCCTTGTAAACAACTTGTGTCACTTTAATCAACAATTTATACTTGCATTATTCTGAACATCACAGCCTCTCATACACTTCAGTCGATTTTTGCTTGTTCATTTTTTGACCAAAACAGACACACACACACACACACACACACACACACACACATACACACACACACACACACACACACACACATATATATATATATATATATATATATATATATATATATATATATATATATATATATGGAAGGGTTATATGGAAAACAAAAAAACCTTAAAAATCCCTAAAAATCATAAAAATGCATAAAAAAATACTTAAAGATCACAAATTGTTTTTTGACTTTATATTCTTAAAAATTGCAGCTTTTTTTTTATCAATTCACTGAACAAAAATAAAAAAATCGATTTTTTTTTATTTTTTATATTTTATATTTTTATTTTATTTTATTAATTTTCTTTTTTTTTTCAAAGTTTTTTTCAGTGAAATTATATAAAGAGTTGTGATTTTTAAGAATATAAAGTAAAAAAAAAAAGATTTGTGATTTCTAAATATATATATATATATATATATATATATATATATATATATATATATATATTTTTGCATTTTTATGATTTTTTGGATTTTTTATTTCCATAGAACCTAAACCTATATATATATATATATATATATATATATATATATATATATATATATATATATATATATTCAAAATATAGCATTTTTATTTTTGTATGCTTGCTATTCTTATTTTGATCCCCTACCCCCACACTTAAATTAAACAATATCCTCAATGTATATGAAAACAATTAAAGCACATAAAATAAAAGAAAGAGAAAAGGAACAAACAACCTGCATAATCTGAGTGAATATAACCAAGTAAATTATACTCAAAGTCTTAAGGATACCAAAGCCCAAGATTGAGTGTGTGCTTAAGATAACAAAAAAATCATTTCACAGCAAGAAGATGTGATTCTTTGGGATTTTCTTGAAAATGAGAACACATGATGGTTGCAAACACGATATCAGGGCGACTTGCAGTAAGGTACAAGTAGGACCCAAGCATTCCTTTATACATTGTAGGATTAACATCAGTCCCTGATAAGTCAGCAAATATCTTTAGTGAAGGAAAGATTAGAGTCTTGGTTAGCTTTCAATTAGCGTATGAAAACTTCTTTAGCATATCGACAATGTACTTGCTTTACCTAATTAAAATTCCCTTGATAGTTGCTTAACTTGAAGACCCGAAAAGAATGACAATTAACCCATCATGCTCATTTCGAATTTCTTAGACATGATTTCAGCAAATTCCATGATCAGTGCTTCATTTGTTGACCCAATGATTATATCATCGACATACACTTGAGCCTAGATAATATTAGACCCAGATTTCTTGATGAACAAATTGTTTTCTATTGCTCCATGCCTATAACCATTCTGAAAAAGATATGAAGTGAGTGTATCTACCATGCTCTGGGAGCTTTCTTTAGTCTATATACAGTCTCGTCTAGTTTGTAAACATGATCAGTGAATTCATTGCTTTAGAAATTAAGGGTCTTCTTGAGAAAAACTTCTTTCTCTAGATCCAAATGAAAAAAGTAGTCTTCACATCCATTTGAAACACTTTAAAGTTCATGAAAGAGGTGTAAGCTAAAAAGAGTTTGATTACTTCCAATCGAGCTACAGGGGTAAAAGTTTCATCGTAATCGAAACCCTCAAGTAGAGTAAACCCCTGAGCCATAAGTATTGTCTTATTTCTAATCACAATTCCATCTTCATCCATTTTGTTTCAAAACACCCAACGTGTGCCAAATGTTCATCTTGCATTGCTTTAATCCAGTCAACATCTTTCAGTGCATCACTAACTTTCTTAGGTTCAATTAGTGAAACAAAGTTGACAATCATGTAGAAGTTACTAGTTGCTTGTTAATAAGTACGAACTTCATCATTGATGTCTCCAATAATTTGGGGTGTAGGATGATATTTCACACTGTGGAAGCTTGATGATTAGTCTATTGTGGAACTTTCTGCAATGAAAGAGTTGATTGGATCAGGAGACATTTCAGGGATAAAGATGTTTTTAGGGTCATGAACATATTCTACTAATGAGTTTGAAAAAGGGATAAAGGGAACACATGGTGTGACTTCATCATCATGTTTAGAAGATCTGAAAGAAATTAGTTCATTAAGAAACAATGAAGAATGAACAATGGGGTGTTTTGAATAAAAATTTTCGTTGAATTTCACATGAATTGATTCTTCAACCACTTATCTTCTTAGATTGAACACCCTGAATGCCTTTGAGATTGCAAAGTATCCCAAGAAGATTCCTTCATCACCTTTGCTTCGAATTTCGACAGCCGATCCCTCTGATTTACATAAAACATACACAACCAAAAGCATGAAATGTCAGGCTTTCTACCTTTTAGTACCTCATATGAAGTTTTTCCATGACTCTTAATTGATCGATTTCGAGTATAGCATGTTGTGTTTACAGCTTCATCCCATAAGGATAGAGGAAGACCAATGTTAACAACTATTGTTCGATTTAAGTGTAGCATCTTGTGCTTACAACTTCAGCCCATTAAGATCAAGTAAGACCAATGTCAACAACAATAGTTCGACCAACTTCAGTTAGTATTCTATTTCTATGGTTAGCGATACCATTTTGCTTAGGAGTACGAACAACTGAGAAGTTTTGAGCAATACCCTTTTCATCACAGAAATCCTCCAGTGTATTATTTCTAAACTCTTTGCCATAATCACTCTAAAACTGCTTCACTTTTAGATCAAAATGAATCTCCTATTGTTTTACTGAGGAGATTATTTCATAACCAGCATCATTCTTGTTTCTTAGAAACACAAGCCTAGTAAAACATGAGTGCTCATCAACAACGATCAATGAAAATATTTTTCCAACACGAGAAGCAACGGACACAAGGCAAAACAAGTCCATGCTAAGAAGACTGAATGGAGCAGTGATTGATGAACACTATTTTGGCACGAAGGGTGACTTGGTCTGCTTGAACTTCTCATATGCTAAACATAGTTTGTCTCTAACAAACCTTAACTTAGGAACCTATCTTACTAACTGATCATTTGCTAACTTAGAAATTGCTTTGAAGTTTAAGTGTGAAACTCTCTTATGCCACAACCAATTAATATAAGATTGTAAATGACAGAAGAAACATCGCCTTGGTGAGTTATCAGCGAAAAATAAGCCCTAGATGTATATATCATTCTACAAATTAGCAGTGAGAATAGTGCTTATTTTAATCAATCACTCTACCTTTCTTTTTGTTAAAATGAACCTCATAATCAGGGTCACACGACTAACTAATAGCAATGAGGTTATGCTTCATACCCTTAACATATGAAACATTTGAAAACTACATTGATTTATATTTGATGGTGCCATATCCCTTGGTGTATCCAGGACCATTGTCTCCGTAAGTGACTACATATCTATCTTTCTTTACATAATCTTCCCATAGAGACTTAAATCATGTCATATGCCTAGCACATCCATGATCAAGGTACCATATAAGCTCTTGACCCTATAGCAGTAAATGCTAATTAGGGCACTTTATGAACCTATTTTTGCAATGGGTTTAACAATGGAATATTTAGCTGAATCAATTTTTTTCATAGCATTCAATATGAAGAAATTTTAATGAGTTGTCCTTTTGATCCATTTTGCAATTCTGAATCAGAATATTGTCAACTATTTTTTTATCCTTCATTGAAAGTGTGATGTCCCATACTTTAGGACAAATACTATGAACGGTTAATTCACAATAAATCAGTTTTGTAATTTGAATCATTGAGCTTTAGTGCATCTTATGTAAAATAAAAGAGTTCATTTAAACTATTATAAGATACCAGCTAATATCCTACTTCCAAATCCGTAAACTTGCAAACGAATCAAACAGCTCAAACTGCAACCCTAGTTAATGTGTTTGAAAAACTGAAAAATCATATTAAGCAGTTGTGAGTGAATATAACATTTTTATCTCATAGTACATATGGCCATGTTTCCAGAAATATAAAGAACATCCAAAACGGAGTTATTATGCAAAAGATACGACAATTATAAGAAAACAAACCCGTAAAACACTACTTTCTTTAAATTCCGAAAATTGAATCGATCCGTTGAGGCACTTCCACACTTCCTATGGAAATTCCAAGAGCATTTTTGGAATCAGGCTATGGTCTAACATCAATTTCATACTAGAAATATTTTCATCGAAAATATTTGCACAAATCGAAAAATCGAGCCTTGGGGTCATTTAGACGCAAAACTTTAAACACGATTTTTCTAATTTCTACAACTCAAAAAATTAATCCGTTCAGGTTTTTGGAATCCTTGAAATCTACTCTATCTAACGACACTTTCAAAAAAATTATTCAACATTAGGATCTCGATACACCAAATCATCATTTTTTTGGGCAAGTAAAGGGATTAAGACCTCATTGTGGGGCCCACAAAAGCTTGTTAGAAAAAAAATCTAATTTGGATCACCTCTAATACCCACGTTTTCTTCTGCCCATCTTTCTTAAGAATGTACACTTCAACTACAAGGTACAAAGCATAGGTTGGTAATATGGCATTACAAGGCTTGGGTGTGTCCCTTGCAACTATAAATAGAAGGCATTGAGAGCCTCATTCCTCATACCTGTCATCAGCTCTTCCCTATTAATATTCATTCTCTCATATCTCTAAACCTCTCTCTCTTTCTCTCTCTCTCTCTATTATTATATCACCACCACACACCACCAACATGACCACCTTATTCCACCACCAAGACCACCATTGTGCCACCTCCGTTGATCAAAACCACCACTCCACAACCACCTCAACCCCTTCACACCCTCCCTCCCTTTGTTTTCATCAACTAGAAACAGAAAAACAGGAAGTATGAGGTTGTCGAAGCTCTCCTGCCACCATCGAACACCCTCACTGCCACCCTCCTGCCACCCATTGAGCACCTCTGTTCTGCTGCTGATATTGCTCGTAAGTCTACTCCACCGCCACCTTCATTATTCCTTCCATTTTTATGTCGATCACAATTAGCCAAGAAACCATTTTTTTGTGTGATTAGCATAAAGGTCGAACAAAACAGGAGGTGATTTCCTCATATTCCAAACTTCACTTTTATTTGTTTAAAACTACCCCCTCTCTTGAAATTTCTTCTCAAAAGAGACCAAATCCTTCAAACTCCCATTCCAAACTAATTAACCCCCCCCCCCAAACTTTATTTCAAAACAAGTCCTAATGACCCAAACATCATTCCCATTTAATTATTTCAGCCCCCTCTAAGGAAGTTCTTGACAAAACATGTCGAAGTTTAATATTGGATTTAAAATAAACCATTTTAGTCCCACCTTTGGTAATAGATTACAAAATCGGTCCATTAATTCATTTACTTTAGTAAGTCAACCCTTATGGTTTAGTTAAGTTACAAAACAACCCATACTTATTAGTTTATACCAAAATTTCCCTTTGATTTAATAGCCCTAACGGTTCGTTTTAGAAGCAACACACTTCGGTTTCTCGCGTCAGATTCTTGAAACAAATCAACAACCACATGTTAAGCTGAATGTTACAGCCCTTCTTTTATATTTTTATATGATTTGGGGGAGAGTACATGTGCTAAATTGTATTAATTTATACACAAATACACAAAAAAATATTATTTTATGTAAAAACAATAACTAGTTTATAAAATATTGGTTAGACGCTTATATGTTCCAAACACATAAACTAGTTTTAATCTTCAATATTTTCATATGTTATTTTGTTAAAATGATATAACTATTAAAAATAACATATGCCTTTTTACTACAGAACCCTATGATTTTATGTGACATTGTGTGTCATAAAATGCATGTCATAAAACTTTGTACTATTCCTAAAGATTTGAACTATACATGTATATGTACAAAGTTTATACAAGAAACATACTTAGTTTATAAAAGCTAATTCCTTATACTATGCATGCATATCAATTATGCTCGTCTTTTATAAGCTTTATACAATTCATTATGCCTATAACATATCCACTTATAAGTTAGGGTTGAGAGCTATTCACATACCTTAGTTAAGGGTTTTTTAGTGAGTCTATATTCATTACACGAGGTTGACATCCCCACCTACGGTTGCTAGGTACAACCTCGACCGATCAATCGAAGCGGGTGATAAGTATCTACTATCGTTACTACGACGTACAATGAAGTGCTGTAGGGGGTACACTCAGTCACATATATCAGTTATAGGACTCACTATAAATGTTAACTAGAATCTCTTTCTTTTACTACAATCTATGGTCTTGGTTTTTTTCAAAACTATTTTAGGTATGGATTTACTTATGTAAAGACACACCTTGGTTTTCAAAGCTTATTTACAAACATTGTTTTAAGTATGGTTATACTTACAAAGGAAATACTTTTTAGACTTTTTAAAAGTATCATACTGCTGTTAGCAGAAAACTTGTAACTTTCACCAACCTTGTGTTGACCCTCAAAACTACATGTATTCTCAAGGAATCAGTAATTCAAGCATTCAGACAACGGATAATCATGGATATCAGGCAATCTAGTTTACTAGTTTTTGTTATGTCTGTCTACCTATTAAGGCAATTCATGTATTACTATTATATGTAAGAACCATGTATTCAAACATAAAGATGGAATACAACTGCTGTTTTGTTTATTGTTGTACTTGTGCTATATATTCTCTTTATTTGTAATCCACGAACTTAGTCACACAACTCGATATCTTCCGCCGCCTCGGCCGGGGGTGTGACAGATTGGCATCAGAGCTAAATTGGTTATAAAGAACTCCTATCATCGAAAGAGGAATTATAGCAACAAGCTCTTTATAAAAGCATTATTATTAATCACACTACTTCTTGACTACGTACGGTAAAAGGAAATTTGGTTTGATGGGTCACATACGGTTGGATTTTATAATGACTTAATTTGCCTAAATGGTCTTGCCCTCCGGTGTTTCCAGTCTGGCCCTTGTCTGTATATAGTACTCTTGGGGTACAAAACAAAATTTAATAAGACTACAAACCTCACCACCACTAATATATAAGAGTTATATACATACTCTGACCCGCGATGAACACACTTAATAAAAATTCTAAACATCCCTTCAACTAAAACTACCAACTCAACCGTTTAGGTCAGACGCCTCAACTAAGGTTATTACCATGCATAATCCATGCCAAAAATAAACCTGGAATGCACGCCTATGTTATTTATGGTCAGGCTGGTGCACAACCAACCTTGATCAAGGAGTTTGACAGACTACAATGGTTGAGACTTTTAGAACTTAAAGAATGTTCTCAAGACATCTTGTAGATACCTAGAACCTTAGAACCTTTATACCAACTTTAAAACATTTATACGATTTTAAAACAATTATACATTTAAAATATTACTAACACACTTAAAACCTTTTACGTAGATGGCGGATATACCTGACGACCATCCAGCTTGGATGGAGTTTGCAGATGTCGATGAGCTACATGAGGTTCCAATACACCTACCCGAAGATCCTTATTTCCCCTAAGACGCTCCAGTCTCCCTGCAGACCTCTCAGAGGAAAAGGACCCATCAGAGGATGAGGAGGACGACGATGTAGATGAGATTACAGAATTTGATGATGAGGGCATACTTCCAGATGACCAAGAGATAGACGATGGCGCCCACATTGACGGCGATGAGAGCCTTACTAATGAGGATCCTGCCCCTCCTACCCTACCAACCTCTCAGTGGCCGTACTATCAGCCATATTTCCTTAATGGAAAGGGTCCTACCCAGATAAGGACCCCGGGGATCAACATTCCTCCTATATACCATTTTGACCTTACCGCACATGTTTCCTAACCCACTTGTGGTCAATTAGGGAAATAGACCATCCCCTGTGAGCCATTTTAGCTCCCCGACATCCTCCGCAAGCGGAGTATTACAGGCCTTCCATCTGGTACGAGATAGGCGAGTCTTTACATGCTCCACCATAGGCACCATTTAGGGAGGACCCTGAGAATGATCCGGTACCCCGCCTTATGACTCAGGACGACCAATTGTCTGATAGAGTTGGCCTTTAAGAGTCTCATTAGAGGTTCACGCTCTACTTCATTAGAGAAACGAGTCAATAGATTCGAGGAGGACAAGAAGGAGGACATAAAGGCAATTCAGACACCATATCGCCGTATAGATTCTAACCGTACTGAGGTGAATGCTCTGAGTGCTCATTGTAGAGCACTAGCCTACAGGACCCAGATCGCTGAGAGCCAACTGGATGCGGCTGAGCACCGAATGGTTGTTGTCGCGAAAGAGCGACGTCACATCCAGGATCAGTTCGAGGAACTGGTCCTCTATATGATTTCGCGTTATGGATGATAGACGTTTCATCTAGGGTGGCTTGTGCCCTAGGGTAGGGTTCGAACTTTTGAGGAATAACTTTTATTTTTTCAAGTGTTTATCAATGCCTGATTTAAAATTGTTCTTTTGTAAAGCTTTTCCATTTCTAACCTTACATGGTTGGTACCTTTGTAACCAAACACAAGCAGTTATAATATATGAAACTACTTTAAGTATTTGTTGAATGTTAAATATTTCTTGTAACATACTATCATTACTCAGTTAAAAAAATTGGTTACAAATCTTATAGTATGAATTGGAAATCTGTGAGATTTCAGGAATAAGTTACATAAACACACTATCACAAAATACTACTTGTTCATAATTACATAGTGTAAAACAACTTAACATATCCATCGAAAAACATGTTCAGATGATGCCTCCACCAAAAAGTCAATGAGTTCGTCCACCACCAACTCCCCGAGGCAATCGAGGAAGTGCTCCAGAAGTAACTCGAACTTCAGTACAAACTCCAAACCCTTGAGGAGCTTCACGTGCAACTAATTCAAACCCACCGCTTTAAATGGATCCTTCTCTAATGCAGACTCTTCTTGCACAGGGGATTTCTACAACCTTAGCTGCATACGAGGCTGCCCGAATGACAACACCAGGAATAGTAGAAATGGTGGCGGCACTCTAGTCTAAAACCAAATCAACTCAAGGACTTGCTCATACAAGGATTTCATGGGATACAAACCCCGATCATTCTATGGTACAAAAGGAGTCGTTGGTCTATCCTACTGGATAGAAAATATGGAAGCACTTTTTCACATCAGTGCTTGCACTGAGGACTGCTGAGTGAAATACGCGACCTATACACTAATGGACTCCGCCTTGACTTGCTGTAATAACCTTACTAAGTCCATGGGGATCGATGAAGCCTATGTCATGGGCTAGGAACTTCTAAAGCAAATAATCAAAGAATACTACCCATGATAGGAAGTCCAGGTTCTGGAGCAAGAGCTTTGGAACCATACCATGAAGGAATCGGAGGTGGCTGCCTACACCACCCGATTGAATGACCTTGTAAACCTTTGCTCGGGAATGGAGACCCCGGAAGACAAAAAGGCGGAATATTACATGTGAGAACTAGCTTCACCAATCCGAGGTATGGTTATCCCATCTAGGCCCTCCACTTTCGATAATTCCAAGCAATTGGCCTATCTGTTGACTGAGCAATGTGTCTGCCAGGGTACCATGACCCTGCCAAAAGAGAATAACCAAGCTATGAGTACAAAGAGGAAGTTCCATGGAAATCCGAAGGGGAACTTCATGTTGGCTTTTCTACGCATCAAATACACTCTAAATTAGGTAGCGAAAAAAAATAAAAACTACGATATACCTAAGTGTACATGCAACCTATGGATCTATGGTTTCATGATAATTAATCTACCCTTGAAAATGAAAATACAAAGAAGAAATACATACCTATTATGTATCCCTTTATCTCCATTCTTGAGATCTTGTCCTCCACGAAGTTGCTTAGATGAGAGGACCCAAACCATAATCCCTCTAATAGTATTACATCCAATGACACCAAAGAGTGGAATAAAATAAGTAGGAGAATGGTCAATTTCACAAACCTTAAGAGGGTTATAAATTGTCCCTAAGATGGGAAGGAAGAAGGGTTGGCGAAACTTCATGCCAAGGAAGAACGAAATCCGTAAGGCCTTATTTATAGCCTTGGATACCGTCCTAGGTGGGATAGGAGCCTAACCACGAAATTCACCTAATCAAGGGATATAATTGTAGAGATTAGTATATAATCAACATAAGGGTAATCCCTAATATTTAGTTAATCTTTGTGAATGCCTTTGTGACAACCCATCTTCTTGGTGAAGACAAACCCTTTCTTGGTGAAAGACAATTTGGAGAACTCCCTGTGTTATTTATTTTCTGTTATTTATTTGCTTAGATTAGCTTGTTTTGGTTCTTTATACTTGAAATGTATCCGATCGATACTAATCTTTAATTGGTATCAGAGCGAGTTTTTGATAAACTCAAGTAATCATGTTGACTTCCAATAATCCCAAATCCTTTGGTCTCAACAAAATTCCTCCCTTCGATGAACATAATTTCGCTTTGTGCAAAACAAAGGCCATGGTTGTTCTTGAAACCATGGGCTATAAGATGTGCAAGATTGTTGAAAAAGGTCCTCACATTCCTATGTATCAACCTATGGTCAATAATTATCCCATTGGCTCCTTGAAGCAAAAGCTATAGACGAGTTATGATCATGGCTACGCCTGGAAACTCTCTTCCCTATCATGTGTATCATCTCCTACAGAATTGTGAATCAACTCAAGAGATGGTGGATACGTTGACAGTGGCTTATGAAGGCACCGTAGAAGTCCAAGCCATAACCATCAACATCTTCAATCGATGATATGAGCATTTCTTTGCTTAAAAAGGTGAGTCGCTTACCCAAACCTTTGATAGGTTTAACTGCTTGGTTAATGATATGCGCATGATGTGAATCGTTAAGCATTCATCTCAGTTGGTTCTGAAGTTTCTCGACTCTCTTGGAAAAATCTGGGAACATCACGATGATGTCCTTAAGAAAAGTGAAAAGATCGATGCCATGGATCTGAACTGCTTGTTTGGAAATCTGCAAAATTATGAAGTGGCCAAAGCTCTTCGTAAAGATATCATGAAGGAAGCAAGTAAGGAAAAGTATGTAGCATTGGTTTCTCGAAAGGAAGCAATGAAGCACATCAACGAATCAGATAATTCAGATCAGGTTAAAGAGAGTGATGAAGATCTCTCTGACGAACTTGTTGCCAACGCTGC
Organism: Lactuca virosa; assembly: GCF_052849685.1. Taxonomy (NCBI): domain Eukaryota; kingdom Viridiplantae; phylum Streptophyta; class Magnoliopsida; order Asterales; family Asteraceae; genus Lactuca; species Lactuca virosa. The sequence continues at coordinate 72,844,180 of NC_136432.1, forward strand.
TCTTATTGTCAAATGTTATGAAGAAAGTAGATCAAACATAATTCGACGGGATCAGTTTAAAAGAAGAAGTTTAGAGAGGAGATCCTATTCAGAGAAGAGAAACTCAGGTAATTATTTTACCTATGGTAGCCCTTACCATTTTGCCAGGGATTGCGAAGAGAAGAAAGAAGCTTAAAGTCTTGAGAACTATGAAGTTTTGTACAAGAAGTTGGTGGCCCATATGAAGAAGGAAAACATCTCTCTGCCAAAATCTTTCATTAAAAAACAAGAGGATCATAAAGAATGGGTGGAAGAAGAGGAGACACCTGAAGATGAGGGGATGATTGTTAAGGGTCTAATGTCACTTATGAATGATTCCCATGATGGCATGTGTAACGTTCATACTTCTCACGCTGTCAAAGGATCAAGTCTAGATCTTAGACAAACTTGGTACTTCGATAGTGGAAGCTCTAGACACATGACTGGTTTCAAGACCCTATTAATAGACTTTGTAGAGAAGGATGGTCCAATGATCGTCTTTGGTGACAATAGTGGAAGAGCTATTACGGGTGTTGGAACTTTTGAATGCAAAACGATTAAGCTGAAGGATGTATTTTATGTCGGGGGTGTAAAAGGCAATTTCATCTCCATCAGTCAACTTTGTGACACTAGTTGTAAAGTTTTTTTCAATTTCCATGAGGGAAAGGTATTTGATTCAGAGAACAAAGTTGTGCTTATTGCACTCAAGGAAAATGACATTTATATGGTTTGATTTTGTTTGTTTAGACATTGATACTTTATTTTTTGCTTACCACTTTTAATTTTTTGAACATATGCTGCTACGGTTTTAGTTTATTTTTTATTATGTGAAATAAATGATTTTCTTAACTTTGATTTTACCAAAGAAGTATACAGTGTACATTTTTCTACTAACTTTGCCTACATGTTCTTCTCTATCGATAATAAATTTGTCTGATTAGTCTACTTTGAAGGGATCAGTGTGTCATTCCTTGAATGCATCACCCTCCTTGTGGAGCGAGTTGATGCTGTCTCTGCATCTTTTCTTCAGTGCCAACCACTCTCTCCCTGATGCTGATGTTCATGCTGATTGATCAGTTGCATCCTGGTGATGAGACCAGATAGGTGATAACTATGCCATTAAGTGTTCTTCTATTCACATATCTATTCTTTCGTGAACAATCTATTTCAGTTGCAATGGGATGAAGTGAAGTTAGGTAACATAGCACACGTAATTTCCATAATGCTGTCACTACCACCCCATCACCTCAAAGATCCAAAGGCGTCTCAACAAGACAACGATCCCACCTTGTTTTCCATCATGGATCACAATGAATGGAACCTCTAAGTATTGTCTTAGTGATTCTCATAACTCGAAGGTTACAAATATTGGCTCCCTCTAACTATTTGGTTACAAGGATTGGTTCATGTTCTTCATTCATTCTTGAAGCATGAAGCTCAGAATCAATCTATAGAATCTTAAGGATTAAAGGCATTCTCTCTCTTTGTTTACTATGAATTGTATTTCTTGTTTGATATATTTGATCTTGTTTGCTCTCTTTTATAGCCAGAATTCAAGGGGTAGATATCTCGAAAAATGGAAGTTCATTTATTGCCATTCAATTCAAAGGATTTGATGGATCCATTTCTTTATCATGCTTCTAAAAAAGATGCAAAAATATCGTCTTTTAGAATGTTTACTTGTTTGACTAACTCTTTTGTTTGTATTCTTATATTATTTATTATTCTGTACCATTTTTTTAAAGGATCCGACGGAGGCAGTTATAAGCCTAGTATGTAGCTTTTGACAAATCATCGTCCCTAGAAGCATGTTGTTGTATGTGACTAAATCTCTATAAGTCTCTCATCAACGAGACAATCTGCTGAAAACATTGATTCACCCCCTCACGACATACCACTCTTGCCCTTTTCTTCTAATGAAAGTGATATATGAGTCAGCATATGAAACCACGTGCTGATGAGATCATCGCAATAGTATTTTAGTGAATGGTAGTTCCAACCTACACTATTGGTACACATCACAATCTTACTGGATTACAAGCTAAAAATCTAATATGTTGATTGCTTCTGTTGATGTTTATTGCTACTGTTGACATGTAACTGATGTAAATTTCTTATCTCAACGGTAACTTTTTGGATAACGACTAAAAGGTCCATCATTACCTTGGGATATGAGATTTTTACAGTGAAGATCTATTCGGTTATGATTACGTAAAAAGGAAGAAACTTTTTGGTATAAGTTGGGGATTCTCGATGTTAGGTCACTTTTACAAGCTATTCAAGCAATTGGCTCCATGTCTCTCGACAAAGGCTCTCTCAACCATCATCCTTCTCAAGCTCTCACCATGTCAAAATCTCTCTACGAGTTTGCCCCCAACACTAATTTCGTCAGAGTTCCTCATGCCCCTGCGTCTCCCATCATCATTCAAGCAACCAATGTAGCATTCTATGACGACATATCAAAGCAGTTCGCCAACTCATAAATCAAAGATTTTGTTGAATATGTCAAAATCTGGCCTCTTAGATACGCATTCTATGACTTCCCAGACCCATTCTACCCTAAACAAGTATATGAGTTATATTATTCATGCTCTGTTGATTTCGATGCTCGAACCATTACTGGAACCATCTAAGATGGTCAACATAGGGTAAATCTTGATGTGGATGCTTTTTGAACTGCTCTTCATCTTCCTCGATTTGCAAATTACTCTTAAGCTCCCTCAAAATAAACTTGCAATTCCGTTCATGAAAAATTAAAGTATAATTTCAAACATCAAGGGATCACTCGTGATCCATACAAAAAGTCTCTTCGTCAGTGTTTTAATGTAGGATGGAAGTATTTAACAGGTGTTATTGGCAAATGTCTTGGAAACAAGACTAGGAGTTTGGATCAACTGAATCTCTTTAAGCAAAGGATTTTGTTCTCTATTGTGTATGACAAAAGACTGCATTTTTCTCAACTTTTTCTTGATCACCCGATTGGTTGCATCACTGGGAACAAAAAGCCAGTACATGTTCCCTATCCCCGTTGGTTGGACTGATCTTATCTTGTGAAGAAGGCTATGTTGAAAGCCATGGGATTATTATTCCAATTCATTCACTCTCCTTAAAGATTGTTAATGTCACTCCACCTGAAGGTGACTTGCTTATTACTGAAAAGATGCAAAAATGGATCGACAAACCCTATGTGGTTGAATCCTCTGACTCTGAAGAAGAGAATGATGAGGATAATAATGAAAAAGGGTTAATGAAGAAGAAGACACTGATAATGATGAAGAAGATCAAGCAACTAATCAGGGAGACCACTTTGCTTAGGGATGAACTCTCATCTATGGATGAACATGAACATTCGTTTTTCGACTACCTCTTCATCCACTCCATCTGTAGATGACGTCGTACAACATGGATCAACCCCAACTCAAGTAGAAATTGCTGAGACATTGATCCAAGATGTAAATTCTCCAAGACCAACGTCTCCTTCTCCTCAAGCTGAGACTATTCCTCCTATACCAACACATGTTCAGAATGCTACTGTTTATCAATGAGAATCTAGTTCCAACTTTGAAACTACTACGCTATCTAACTTTCTCTATTGGTTGAAATAACTCAGTCTTTGGGAAGAAGTTTATCTAAAGTTAAAAATGATGTTGCTGAGATGACGCAATTTATGGAATTTGGTGGTGGTGATGATGATGATATGATTATTGATGACACCCCACCAACCCTCTCCACATGATAATCCTCTTCTACCTCCACCTCCATCATCACATACTCCTCCACCATCTCATTCTCCTACTCCCACTCCTTTACCACCTTTTGGTTCACCTCCCGAACCTGATGCTTCCAAAAAGGGGGTGAATGATCAAAAAGAGAGTCCTAATCAACAAATACAAATGGTTGTGACTGCATCAACTCCATCTCAGCCTGAGATGTCTGAAACTAGAAGAGGTGAAGCTGACCTTCAAAAGGAAATTGTTCCAGATTCTGATGAAACAACTGATGATCAACCCATTCCAGACACTGGTGATCAATTAGAGACAGACGATTATGAAGGGTTTCTTGATCTTCGTTTCATGCCACCAGCTTTTGTGCCTGTTGTTCCATTGAATGTAGTCTAACCTGATTCTTACTTTGAGGGGGAGATTTCTAAAGGAACTAATAGTGACATTGATTCTGATAATGATCAGCTCAATCCACAAAATAGGAAGGCTTCCTTCTTAAGGGGAGCTCATGACCTTGAAGCTGGAAGTTTTGCAGATGATGATCCTTCAGGACATCCTTTCAAGAAAAGCAAGCTCATCTTTGATCTGAAAGATTTAGCTACAACATGGGGTATAATTGTTGATGAAGTGAGATAAATCATGATATAATATAATGCAACTATTCAAGAAAATACAGAAGCTAGAAAAGGAGAACGTTTGTCTGCCAAACTTGCTCAAGCTCTTGCTTCCATTGATGAAAGTGCGGGTATTCAAATCTCTAATGATCGAGTTAAGAAAATTCAGCTTTTTCAATAATAATGTGGAGAAACAGCACAAAGCTTCAGAGCTAAACGACAAGATCAACAAGAATAATTTTGGAGACGTTCTTACTCGCAAAACAAATCCTGATCCAGTTATCAAAGTAAAATGCACCAAACCAAGGAACGAGTCACTGAAGCTTCAGTTGGTTAGAAAGAAGACTGAGTATGAATACACTGAAGTTGTATTTGCTTGTGAATTATTTAAGTTTGGCTACAACAAGTGGATGCAAATTCAAGAAATAATTAACAAACATTAGGGTATTCATGCTCAAGAGGTGAAGTTGGCAATTCAACAACTGATCAACAAAGTCAAGAAGCTAAACCTTGTGCCACCAGCTGGTCCATCCAGACCATCCTCCTCAAGATCAAGCGCTCTGAGACAGTCCATGAATACAAATTTTCTTCTTCCTTATGGAACTCGGTACATCAAAAATGAATTAACAACGAGTGTTAAACCAATTCAGTACATGTTCATTCGAGAACCGGAGCATGGGATTTTCTATCTTGATAGTCAAAATCGCATGAGCTTTCAATGCCCTAATGATCTTCTTGCTGATCCCACTGAACACTTGTTTCATCTTTTCGTGGAAGGACTTACACATTTTGAATTAGAAAGAGGATATCGTGTGCTGATATCTTTGGAGCTTAGTAGAAGATTGGATGAAATTCAAATCGATGAATTCAATTGGGTTAAGCCTGAGATCTTGAAAGAAGATGACAAGTTCTACAATGGTACTTATGATGACTATGAAGAAGAAGATTAGTTTTGACATCATCAAATAGGGGAGATTGTAAGGTCACACTTTATAATCTGATGAGTCAAACACTATATGCTATCTATTAGCTTCAACGTCTACATCATCATCAGCGTCATCGTCTGAAGTCTATCAACGTCTTTGCTTAGTACAGTTATTCTATGTAATCTTTTGTATGTTAGGTAATGATACCGATGAGTATATAATAGATAACAAATTTGATATCGTTGTTATAAAGATCGGTTCTTAGTATAGATAATATACAATCCCATTAATCAAGGGATATACTTGTATAGATTAGTATATAATCAACATTAGGGTAAACCCTAATGTTGAGTTCGTCTTAGTGACCATCTTTGTGACAACCCGTTTTCTTGGTGAAGACAAACCCTTTCTTGGTGAAAGAGAAATTGGAGAACTCCATGTGTTATTTATTTTATGTTCTTTGTTTTTATTCTTTACACATGAAGTGTATCCGATCGATACAAATCTTCGGAGATTATGATCTAGACTAGGTTTGATAGTACCATGTTGATCTTTGGAAATATTGAAGTGTATATGCATGTATTTGGCATTTAAAATACATAACATACATATATTTAGATATTTTTAAAAAATATACATAACATATACACAATAGTATGTGGGTATATAATTAAAAATGCGTAATATATAAATATTTTTTTATTTTTAATTATACATAATATATACTTAAATCATATAGTTATCAATTATATAATGATTTGGAAACTTAATGTATAATTATTTAAATGTAAACATTTTATAATAATGCTACTTATTTTCCATCGTCTAAACTTACTGGTGACTATTTTGATTCTTTAAAATATTTCATACGCGTTGTTGATTAGGTCGAATGTGATGAGTTCAAAAGCTTCAAGCGGATATAAATTCTGATACATTTGATTTCGTGAAATAACGTTCAAAGTTTCACATTAATCAGGATTTAATTCGACAGTTTTCCATTTATTCGATTTCATTTTATGTTAAAAATATTATAAAACTAGAAATCAAATATTAGGTCTAAGCTTAATCACAAAATGGATCAAGTCACAAGCAATTAAGAATAACTCGGCTTCAATTATTTAAAAGAATATATATAGTTCAACGTATAATAGGTTCAATTATAGTAGGGTTCGTGGTGACTGACCGGCGAACATTGACCTAATTTTGTCAATTGTTAGAACTAAGAACATTAGTTTTGCATGCTTATTTGAAGATTCATTAACATCAAATGTTGGAGAAGCACCAACAACTTTACCTTTATACCTAAAATCATGCGTCTAGAGGCTCATTGTAAGAAGGACCTTGATTCAATGCCATATGTAGTAAATTACAAATTTGATTACTTCCAGCATTGGAAGACCCATTGCCACCAACGATTTTTCCTGGGAAATCGGTGAATACCACTTTCCATAACATTATTAACAACAAACAATTGAATTGTATTAGGAGACATAGTACTAGCAAAACTAAGAAAATATTTGACATCACTATCGCCAAGAATCTGCATAACTATATTCGATCCAGGGAATTAAAAAAATAAACTTATTTGATTAGTGATTAACCTGGACTTGGAAGCAACCAAAGTAATCAACCCACCAAAGTTGATATCACATCTTATATCTACAACAGAGCATGTGTATTTTGAAGTAATGTACTACACAGATCATTCGAATCGTTGCCATTGCTCTCCACTACAAACTAGTACTAGAAAAAAATCCTTATACGAACTCATATTTTAGTATCTGAAAGCTAATAAGGGTTTAAGCAGTAATAAACAAAATACATAAATAAAGACAAATGTATATGATGTTTATGTAGGAACAAAGAACCTACAAATAACATAATTTTAACACTCCGTAACAACATTACGGAATAAACGTACATTCCAGAGTTATGTTTGAAATACGTTTTTACAGTTAGGAACGTACGACTGTCAGATTCCGAACTAAAATCCCAACAAACACCACAAACTCTGTATTAGTCATAAGTGCTCTAGAATGGGCATTACAAAGTGGTTATTTCACAAATTATATCAAATTTTTTTTTTTTAATATTTCATTTATATGGGTTACATTACTTTATTTCCCAAAAGCCAACCATATTAAATAAATTAAAATTATATACATCTAAAACTTGAGGGGGAAATTAGTACATGAAATTTGACATTATTAGTGTAAATAAATAATAAATCAAGCTAAATTATTATTTTCTCTACACTAATGCTGGATTAGTTAGAAATAGCGAGAAAAATGGTGGATATTTGTGTTTTCTGTTTACATAATTAATATATTTCTTTTTATTTTTAAGAACAATTTTATTTATCTGAAATTAAACCTAAAATTTTCTTATTAAAAACATATTTTAGTTAATATATGTTTGAAATTAAACCTAAAATTTTCTTATTAAAAACATTTTGAGAGAGAATGAACAGTCAACAAGGGTGAACAATGAAGTCGAGAGAACACCATTCATTCAATGTTGAATCTTCTCGCATCATCATTTGGGTCTTTGTCAATTTCGATTATTCGAGTCTTTATCAGTTGGGTCTTTGTCATGTTTGATCATTTGGACTCATACAAATATGTACAACCTACATTTCCTTCAAAAAACTGAATATTAAAATAAATATAATATTCTTTTATAATTTGGAAGAACTATAACACTTTTTAAAAATCTAAATTAACATATTTGCCATTTAAAATTGTTCACAGAAACTACTTAATTATTACAAATATCAATACTTATCAAACAATGTTATTGTAAGACGTGTTAGACTAGGATTTTTTTTTTGTTTTTTTTTAATCACTCTAAATTTGAAATATGTACACTACGAATTTGGGTCTGACACTTTTCTCGATCTGTATCTCTACATATATTATTTCTTTATATATATATATATATATATATATATATATATATATATATATATATATATATATATATATATATATATATATATATGGTATGTTAATGTGTTTCTTATATTTGTTGTGTTGTGTGTTAGAATGTACCAATAAGAATTTAGTAATATTTAAATAATTATTTAATTAAATAAAGATAGATATTAAATGATATTCATAATTATAATTTTCTTTTTATATAGATTAATTAAATTTGTCATTAATGTCAGCAATAACATTCTTTCATAATGAATTCATATTATGAATTTGTTTTTTTGTTTCAGGACTCACTCATTTAAAATAAATAAAGTTGCATAGAATATGAAGAACGAGAGTGTATTTTACTAGAATACACTCTCATTCTTCTAGATACAAATTTATTCTGAAAGAATATTATTGTTGACATTTATGACGAATTTAATTACTTTCTGTAAAAATGAATTCTAACTATAGATATCATTTAATATACATATAATTTTACTAGATTCTTATTGGTGCATTCTAGTATATAATAGATGTGATTTGAACCTACCTCTCTCTCTCTCTCTCTCTCTCTCTCTCTATATATATATATATATATATATATATATATATATATATATATATATATATATATATATATATATATATATATATATATATATATATATATATATATATATATATATATATATAGTTTATGGGAAAAATAATTTTGTAGTTTAATGAACTATAAGTTTTGTACACATTTAATTAATTATTTTTATTTTTTTATATATGATTTACAATTAAACTTATACGGACTGTTTAAAACATACCATTTCGACTGAGTATCACAGTTTAATGACTTTTTGTACATGATTTACCATTAAGTTGTTTCTCTAAACAACAATATCCACACCCACCACCACCATCCACCTCCTACCAACATTATCCGTCTCCAACAAAAACACCACCCCTTCGCCACCACAAACTACACATCTCCACCATAAAGAATTTAATATAAAATCCTTGAATGAAGGTGAATACTAGTGTTGTGCGATTCAACAAAGGAGCATGGGAGGGATGTGGGGTAGGGTGGTTTTCACAAAATAGAAGGGGAGGGATAGGATCACAGAAAGGTGTGAGCGGCAACAACAGTAAAAGGATGGGTTTGGTTGCTTTCACCGTAGAGGAGAATACATAGATTATACGCTTTGCAATATTTTTAAAAATTAAACATGTAAAATCGTGTTATTTTTCTTCTTTGGTATTGTGTTGGCCAGAGAAGATGACTGAAAAATTGATGTTGGCGGGAGAAGATGAAAGTGACTAAATATGTACAAATGTTAGTTTAATGGTAAATTATGTTTAAAGTGTTAGTTTAATGGTGCTTCTTGAACAACTCGTATGAGTTAAATGACATTTGTTGAACATGCAAACCGACTAGACTTGCAATAGGAGTCAAACTGATATTTCTTGAACAAAAAATATGATTTTAAAAGGATGGGTTGGGTTGTTTTCACCGTAGAGGAGAATACATAGATTATACGCTTTGCAATATTTTTAAAAATTGAACATCTAAAATCGTGTTATTTTTCTTCTTTTTTATTGTGTTGGCCAGAGAAGATGACTGGAAAATCGATGCTCGCGGGAGAAGATAAAAGTGACTAAATATGTACAAATGTTAGTTTAATGGTAAATTATGTTTAAAGTGTTAGTTTAATGGTGCTTCTTGAACAACTCGTATGAGTTAAATGACATTTGTTGAACATGCAAACCGACTAGACTTGCAATAGGAGTCAAACTGATATTTCTTGAACAAAAAATATGATTTTAAAAGGATGGGTTGGGTTGTTTTCACCGTAGAGGAGAATACATAGATTATACGCTTTGCAATATTTTTAAAAATTGAACATCTAAAATCGTGTTATTTTTCTTCTTTTTTATTGTGTTGGCCAGAGAAGATGACTGGAAAATCGATGCTCGCGGGAGAAGATGAAAGTGACTAAATATGTACAAATGTTAGTTTAATGGTAAATTATGTATAAAGTGTTAGTTTAATGGTGCTTCTTGAACAACTCGTATGAGTTAAATGACGTTTGTTGAACATACAAACCGACTAGACTTGCAATAGGAGTCAAACTGATATTTCTTGAACAAAAAATATGATTTTAATGGTAAATCGTGTGTAAAAAATAAAATAAGAATGTGACCAAATATATAAAAAATTACCCTACAAAGTCATTTTCCCATAATTTATTTTTGTTTGATAGATTTGTGAAAATACAAATTATGTTTGCGATGTATTGTGTAACGTCCCAAATTTCAAACCAAAATTTTCATTTTTCAAATATATGTTAAAAATTCCAAAACCATGTTGCATAAAAATCCCGAATACCAAAAGGTTCAAATCATTATAAACTAGTAAAATGTATCAGAAAATGTCCAAGCCAAATAACATAATAGATAGGTATGTGTATGCGTCACGGTCAAGCTAGAGCCTTCCCACTGCTAGAAGTAAAACCTAAAAAACATTTGATCCATAACTATAAGATCAAAGCTTGGTGAGTATCCAAAATATCATAAACATCACAATAATAACTATACATGCAAGTATTGGGCCTCTTTAGCTCATGATCGGTTCTGAAATCACTATCATCCCATAAGGGTACGTAAAGAAGGACATGCAAGATCGAGAAGGAGATTGTGTAACCATACAAATTCGACAACTATATTGGCTACCGCCTATATTAATATTTGACAATAGATTGAGAGATATGATGTTGACACTTGGAGGACCATGAGACAATGTTGTCTCCATGATATACAGAAAAATAAAAATAGAGTGACAAGTATAAGGGTAACCAACATAGTTAGTATCAGAGTGAGAAACCAATCGATCAATAGAAGATAAATGAATAGATAGATCGTACGATAGAGGTCCCTATATATATATATATATATATATATATATATATATATATATATATATATATATATATATATATATATATATATCATATGATGAGCTTGAGGGAAAGAAAGTTTAGTTCATGAGGATCGAACATAAAGAGCCAAATCTACTGAACAACATATGATATATTTGGGTGAGTAAAGATCTGATATTGCAACATAAGATTCTTATATAAGGTAGGGTTAGTGACCAAATTTCCATCTAAGGAAAGTTTGGACATAGTATCGAGTGGTGTGCTGCATGGATTGTATGTTTGTAACAACCCGTACTTTTCATAAAATATTTCACATAAATTCTTGAAAATATCAAAGTAGTTCATGCTATTTAAAAAACCAGAGTTTCAAAAATCTTTCCCAAACGGTATTTGTAGAAACAAGTACGGTTGTACTAATCTATATCCCAAAAACAACTCAAGTAACAAGAATAAATGTATGAAACAAAAGTCTCGTCCGAGTTCTTGATGCTTCTAGGTACCCTGTCTTTATGGCTTGCTACCTACACTTGTACACACAGAGAATTAATATCTATCAGACAACGAGTCTGGTGAGTTATAATTTAACATAACATACATAAATCATTCAATAGTTCACGTACTTCACATATCTAGTTAGTCACTTAAGTGACCATGCGTCATTACTTTAACCGGTCTCTATCATCTTTATAGTTTCCATGCAAAACTCTACATATTATCTATTCTAGGGATCCCGAATTCTTACTCAATACATACATGTACACATAATATCATAAGAAGATAACAGATGTGTTATTTATGCACTATTAGTTTTAAGTTTATTTATTGAATTTACTCACCACTAGAGACTACTACATAACTAGGCACGTATAACTATTCGTTTGATAGTATAAAGATGGTAAGAACAGGTTGTCGAAGACAAGTGGAATGAGTATTATTATATATTAAAATATCTACTACTAACGAAACTAGAAAACAATATTAAAAGGGAGTTGCTTCTAATTTTCAAATTTAGAAACTTCTAATATCAACTTTAATAGCAACTAAATTTACAAGGGATTACTTTATCTAAGCAAGCAGATCAGAAAAAAATTTCAAACAAGATTTAAAGAGTACTTCGTTTAGATTCGGTTCACTTCTACCCTATGGTTGATTTCGTTACCAGTGCAATGGATTTATTAGTTAGTTACCAAATCCTATAATTACTAGTTATCTTGGTCGGATTCCTAGTACCAATAATTAATGAAAAACTAACTCAATGGTCATGAAATTAGTGAATAGATAATTAATTAAATGAATTCAAACTATGAACGATATGATCTATCAATTTCTAATTAATGCCTATGAAAATCAATCAAAGCATATCATGGGTAACTAATACAATCTAACACAATCAAAGCTAACAATTGATATTACCTAATCCTATGATTGGATCAATATCTAGTCCTAATAGTTTAATGATCATAAATCAGTTAAGATTCAAGTTAATGTAATTAGATTAGTCCTCTTAACTACACATAACTCAACAATCTGTGATAAAAATCATAAATTTAACATGAAAAGTGAAACGATCAATCGAGCACGCGTCTTAACCAACTAAATAATTTGATATTATTGAAATCAACACATAGTTTTGAGGTTCATATACTCTAAACAAAAGACTAGGGTTATTAGCCCATAAATAAAGGAGAAAAACAAATTAACACAAAGTAAACTGAATTAAGCATGTTTAACACAAAGTAAACTGAATTACACATTGTAAAATCAATCTCTTCGAATCTTGCTTCGATCTTGATCTCTGGTCTCCATAGTATTTCTAAGGGTTCACTGATCATCATTAGCCAAGTAAAAATTGCAACTCTCCCTAAATAATGAGTTACATTCGTATTTATAACATTTCCATAATATGCGCCACCCCGACGTGGAAAGTGTATGACCATGCAGTGGTGCCGATTCGTTTGTGTACCCTCCAAGAAATATGAATTATACTATGTCTGATAAGTGTATTGATTTAGGATTCTTCACCACGGCGTGGCAATCATGTTACCATGTCATGGTCATCATAAAATGTCGACTTTTTGTTCTTTGTTGATTATTTTCAGCATTCCAGCTTCCAGCTCGTCATTTTAGCTCCTTTTATCCTGAACATGTCTTCATTGCTACAAAATGAAATATAAACATTATAAGTGCCAAATATCTTTAATTAATACGAAAATATAGCTAAAAGCAGTAAAATATCACTTAAAATATATGACTAAATATGGCGTTATCAGTAGCATTCACATAACACATTTTATCCAACATATCACAATCTAACAATGATATAATCGACATTTGCCTACTCATCTCTACATGTTTTAACATTAACCTATTTCACAATATCATACTCTAAAGGATAGTATAACTCACCTCTTGACGCAAAATAGCAACTTACTTCCAACTTCTCCAACTTCTCCAAATCGTCTCTTGGAGGACTCTAACTCATTCCTTGCTACACATAAACACCATTATGACCTTATTAAAGATTTTAGCCAAAGCCCATATTTTGGGTAAAAATCGAACTTGAAAATCCTTAACGCATAACCTTATCAAAGCAACCAAAAGAAGATTATTAACACTTAATGTAACAAGCTCTTAACACATAAACACCATTCCATGATTTTTCCATTTCTAGGGTTTCAAACCCTAATGATCAAAACAACGATTTAACCATAGAACTTCCATATAAATCATGTATTAAGCTTCTAAACACATGATTAAACATTACCAACAAGATATTTGTTTCTAATCTTGCATAACTAGCTCCAACCACCAAAGTACTATTAAATCCCTAAAAAGCTTGAAAATAGAGAAGATGATTAGGAGCTTCTAGTGCTCAAACCTTGCCAGAAATCACCTTAAATCGTCCTAAGAACCTCCTTCAATCTTCAAATCGGCGAAGATTTCCTTTAGAGGTATTGGGTGTGCGTTTGGGAGAAAATGAGACATAAACGTTTAGTTAATCTGCCTTGAAACCGTGTCATGGTGAAACCTTCACTGCATTGTGGTGTGGTTAATGAACCCACAGTCAGACCCTCTCCACGCCGTGGTTACCTTTTCTCCATAGCAACCTTCTTTTGCCACCATATTGTGGTACCCATATACCACACAGCGGTGTAAAGTACATTGCCTAAATCACCCCCTCAGCCACCACGCCACGAAAAGCCTCTCACCACGCCATGGTGGAGCTGGAATCAATATTTCCATTCCTTTTCAATGTACTTCATACCCAAATCTTACACCATTAATTCCAACTCATTCTCCAACAAAATAACATAAATTTATTACTTCAAAACATCTCTTAAACACGTAAAATACCCCAGTTCTCATTCTATAATTCTAATATTACAAAAAGGACCAAAATAACCTTTGTCACAAAATAACATTCTAAATATATATGCTCAAAAATCTAGGTTCTTACAATCTCCATCCCTTAAGAAGATTTCGTCCTTAGAATCTTATCAAAATCTAAATGAGGGTATACATTCTTCATTTCCTCATTTGATTCCTAAGTTTGGTCGGATACCAAACAATGCTTCCATTTGACCAAAACAAGCTCAATTTCTTTGTTCCTAAACTTCCTTGTTTGGGATCCAATTATGGCTTTTGGTTCTTCAACCAACCAATTCAAAGCTCTACCCTTACATCAACTAAATGAATGATTTATTCCTCTCTTCCTAAAAATTTATTCATGTAAGATACATAAAATACATCATGAATCCCGCTAAGTTTCGGAGTAAATCTAACTTGGAAGCTTGAGTCTCAATCTTCTTCAAAATTTTGAACAGGCTAATATACCTCAGACTCAATTTTCCTTTCTTGATAAAACACATAACCCCTTTCCATGGTGATATGTTCAACATAACCAAGTCATAGGGATTTATGTTAAAAGGTCGGTTCTTCAAATTTGCGTAACTTCTTTGTTGATATTGGGCCGCTTTCATATGCGCTTGTACAACCTTAATCTTTTCATTGGTAGTTCTCACCAATTTTGGTACCATACACTTCTTCTCACTCATTTTAAGCCAACACAAGGGTGTTCTACACTCCCTTCCATACAATGCTTCATGTGGGGGAATTCCAATACTCAAATGAAAAATATTATTATAGGAAAACTCTACAAGTGGCAAATGCTTATCCCATCTTCCGCTAGAATCAATAGCACATGCCCTTAACATATCTTCCACAGTAAAAATTTTCCATTCACTTTAGCCATCAGTTTGAGGATGGTACGCTTTACTTATGAGAATTTTCTTCCCCAACTCCTCTTATAATGCATGCCAAAACTTAGAAGTAAATCTTCGATCACGGTGCGACACTATTGACAATGGAATTCCATGAAGTCTTACTTTTCATCAACATATAACTTTGCCAACTTCTATAAAGGATCCGTACCTCTAATAGAAAAAAATAATGCACTCTTAGTCAAACGGTCAACAATGACCGAAATTACATCATAACCTCAACTGGTCTTCATCAAATCCATAATGAAATCCCTTAGGGTGCTTATTTTCGTCCACCACATCTGATGTGTAAACCCTAATTTATTATTTTTGAAATTGCAAAAGAAGGAATCAAGAGAT
This sequence comes from Lactuca virosa, assembly GCF_052849685.1. Classification (NCBI taxonomy): domain Eukaryota; kingdom Viridiplantae; phylum Streptophyta; class Magnoliopsida; order Asterales; family Asteraceae; genus Lactuca; species Lactuca virosa. Next base: position 72,859,927 of record NC_136432.1, read on the forward strand.
CTATTTGCTTCAACAGATCTAAAGGTATGTAAACCCTAATTTATTATTTTCGAAATTTCTAGGGTTCATGTTAGATTTTGTTATTCAAGGTATGTTGCCTTCAATGTGTAAGACATAGTTCCTTTTAGGTTTCATGTTCCCTTCTTAATTGTTAAGTGATTTTCCGTATTGTACATATTGTTGTAACCTAATAAACCCATCAGTTGCAACATCAAAGTGGAATATATATGGATTATTTAATAAGCCTGCTAACATTATCCTCCAAGGACTCATTAGTGCCCTAAGTTACTCTGTAAACGCAATTTGTTAGTTTTTCAAAAGTTCTACTACAAGAAAACTGATTATTAAAAAAGTTAAACAGATGAACAAAAGAAGTAATAGAGTAAGGAGGGAAATTTAGGAGGTAATTTAATGCGGATCCTGTAAGGGTTAAACCAAAACACTTGCATGAAGGTATGTGTTCTGTGTATTAGGTGACATGCTCGTGAACATTCGGATGGGTTTTGAGCATATCTACATTCCTATATGATCATGCAACCCTAATTGATTTGTATCTAAGTTTTTCACTAATTGAACATGCAAATAGAACACCAAAGAAATAACCCAAGATCTAGCATACTATTTTTGAAATTCACAATGAAAAAGGGTTAGAAGATTATCTCACTTGTTATATTGTAATAACAAGAGTTTCTTGCAGATCCTTGACTCTTGAAAGCTTAGTGCCCCAAGTGTTGCACCTCTAATGGAGTCACAAACACCCAATGCAAGAGGATGAGCTGGAGAGACAAGAAAATCAGCTAGGGTTCTTCAAATAAGCATTGGGCCGAAATTCTTAGTGTATGAAAGGGTTTATATAGAGGTGGGCTACTAGGGTTTCTGGAGGAAACCCTAATTCCTGCTTAATGCTTAAGCAGTCCATGGACCCCTCCTTATGAGGCCTTGGATGAAATCTATAGGGCCTTCCTATAGGATTTCGTCCACTCCTAATTAAGGAGTCCAATAGCCCAGTTCTGCAACTATCAATGATTTGCAGAACAACCCCTCCATTATTAATTAGTTCCTTTTAATCCCAAAATTAATATCAAATTAATTTCTGATTAATTACCAATTAATAATATGATTTCCAAATAATATATTAATCTTGTAATATATTAACAAAATCATTTGAGTACCAATTTATTATTTCACATAATAAATTCTACTCTCTCTCTCCACCAGTCATCCTGTCACGTTGCATGGGTGAAGGCAACCCAAAAGGACCATGCTACATATCAAATCAAGTACATATCAATTATACTTATGGGCTTAAACACCTAATCCTACACATTTATGGTTCCAACATACTTATTCATGTTGAGCATATGAAACGATTTTGGAACTTTAATGTCACCGATAGGAGGTGCGAATCTTGAAACCCTATGGCTGATAGGTGACACCTCTAGTATAGGTTGAATGACGTCTGGTACACTTGAGATCATATCTCTTAACTACCTGAATTCCTTTGCCATGATTAGACATATCGTAGGATCTTGGGTATTAGACGGGATGTTGAATATCCCTCCAATATCTTGGGAGTCAAGACCTCCCATGCTAGGAGTGACACCATGTGTGAATATAGGCGTTTGTCTTGTTATGTTGTGTCCGATATGATGTCCTAATGATGCACAGGTTTCTAAGTTTAAGATTTTGGGCTGCAAGGAAGAAGATGGGTTGGTGTAGTTTCCATAGGCCTCCTTGAATATGAACTTAGCCTTTCTATTCTTTCAAACATCATCTTGTTAGTTACCCTTGGCTTAGTGATATGTTGCTCCATTCTGATTAGCATGAATATGATTTCGTTGTTCGAGACCATAATTGGTATTTATTGGGTTGCGCCTCTTGGATATTAGACTGCTAAAGATGTAGGGACAGCCCTTTTGGGAATCTCAACATTCCTTCTTTGTGATTCGATAGAATGAGGTGGGGTAGGCCTTGACCAACAAAGATGAATGGAATAATGCTAGAAGTGGATTTGGGTAAAGAATGCATTTGTAGTGCATAAATGTGTAATCGATTGAATATCTAAAAAAACCTTTTTGAGTAACTTTAAAGAAAAAATGTGATAACACCACATTGCATGTGTCGTTTACCTGGAAATCAATATGAGATTAATTTGGGCCTGGCATCACACGTGTTTTTGCTTGCTTGGTTTTTTGGTCAAAAATTAGCAAACTAATTTCATAACAAAATTAGTAAGTGTGGTGTGATGTTTAAAATAAGGCAAATGAAAGTAAATTTCTTAACATATTGAAATGTGTCGAAGATCTTGGTTTTTCCAAGATCCTGGGTAGAAAATAATAAAGTTCAAATAACTTTTTAATAAAACTGAGTTATTTCTATATAAAAATAAGTGTATTTGGAAAAAATAGTATTAATGTGATTTAACAAGTGAATTTGTGTAATAAAGCTTAAGATACTCAGAAGGGTGTGATTAAATAGTAGAATAAGTTGTTATTGATCAAACAACAATAAGTAAATGAAAGTAAACCCCAGGATGTGATTAAATCACCTGCCTTAGAACTTATATTAATCGAAATAAAATTACAAGTGCTAGCTGATCTTATAGAAAGTGTAAAAGTGCTCAAGTGTCGAGAGAATCAGAGTGAAAGTGATAGTGAGAATATGTGTGTGAGTGATAACCAACTAATTTTTATATACATAACAATAAATACTAACATTTCAATATTCTTGGGATCTTCATTGATCCATTCTTGACTCGAATTTTATGATGGTCTTCAACGTTCATAAGGATTTGACCACGTATTAGTGACGTGGTCCATTGCTTTCTAGTCAAGCTCTTAATTTATACACAAGATATTACAAGAAATAAGTGGTGGTCCAAGATTTTGACTAAATCCAATATATTGGGCTTGCCCGAGATATTAGTACAAGTTCAAGATATAAAAATAGTAACCTCGAAATTCTACCCATAACAACTAGTTTACCATTTGGATTCATGATTCTCGGCTAATCCATTCATAAACGATAGATAAGAGTGGAAGAGATTAACATCCTATTGACACAAGTCAATAAATCTCGAAAGATGTAATAAGTTTCATAGAGATTGAAACTAGTGAATAGTTACCTACATAAATAGATTCTTGGTGTGATTTTCGGCTAATGCCTCTGCGTCATGGAGTGAAATATGGATCCTAGAATTACTGAAATAATTTATGTAATTGGGTAATTATTCTTAAAGGATTAATAAAACAAACTACGATAGAACATTGTATTGAATGATGTCTATACTTTGAAATTTATCCACTAAAATTTAACTGCTATAAAACCTCTGAAAGGATGACTTGAAAGGAACGATCAATCTTGTCCAAATTCATAACATGAGAATAGTTCTCAAGATGGAATAGAAAGATTTCACCTTTGACAAAGCTCTTCTTTAGGTTCCTCCAACTATTGTTTCTTTTGTTTTAAGAAGGAGTAAATGTCAAGTGTACCATGTACATGGATAAAATTGACGCAACTTTGAATTCCATCATGTCAGAAGTTGAATATAGTAACATAACCAGCTAGCTAATTCTGCATATAATCAGGTGATTCTAATTTTAATATGATCAGTTGGAAAGATCCATCATGGAATTGCATTGCGTGTTGAGGACCTTTTGGAACTGACATGACTAAGCATAGAAACTCCAAGCTTCAAATGCTCCAATATCTGGTATGATGAACCAAGTGTCAAGAAAAATAAAAGCCAATTATCCATCGGCAATGGGGTGGTTAAATTTGGTATATCTAACTACAACACCAAATGCCAAGGACAAAAGGAATGCCTATTTTGAGACATTTTGCTAGAAAATTTATTTACATGACAAGAAAAGGACTAAAAGAGCACAAATTCCCAATATATATATGAAAAAGACTGAAACATAAAGAAGAGATCTTGAACAAGGATAAAGAGGCCATACTACTATCCTTAGGATTAAGAGACAACTCCGTCTCCCAAGTGTTTGGCATAGGCTACCCTTCGGTAGACCGCTCATCAGCTCCTCACTACTACCTACTCGCTCTCAAGCATCACATAGCAGTAAAATCCTTCCTAGGCTAAGGCATCACAAATCAGGCCACTCTAGTCCTAATATGAATACCTAGCCTACTCTAGCATGCATATCATAACATATCTCATAACATATAATGTAAGGGTATTTTGGGAAATCACCGTTCGGGCGCTGGCTGATCGTACACACTGCTTCCTTCTGCCTTTCTCAAAATCTTTTACTCTTTTTAGAAAAATTGTTTATTTTATGAAAACTTTCTCAATTCCTCAGTTTTAGTTCAGATTCATCCGAAGATGCACCCGAATCCCTCAAACCAAGGCTCTGATACCAACTTGTAACAACGTGAATTTTCAAAACAATTTTTCATTTTAAAACATACTTTCATTCGTGCGATAATCATCAAAACATAATGTGTCCACTGTAACAAAACAAGACATGTCCCAAGATCTCATATACATAAATCCTCTCAGTGTGTACGAATCATGCCGGCGCCTTCCCGCGATCCTCGCTAGTACCTGAAACACATAACACAACAACTGTAAGCATACATGCTTAGTGAGTTCCCCAAATACCACATACAACACATACGCCACTCGAGGCTATAATACGACCCTTCGGTCGATGTGTCTCAGCGGGACCCCCCCCCCCCAGTCCCGTAGCTCGTCGAACCCTCTGGTCCAGTCATAGCTCGTTGGACCCATTGGTCCGGTCTGTATCGTTGGACCCTTCGGTCCAGTCTATATTGTTGGACCCTTCGGTCCGGTCTATATCGTTGGACCCTCCGGTCCGATCTGTACAACACATAGCATACATATATCACAATGCATATAATCTCATTCAACATATAGCACACAAGACCCTCCGGTCTACATATAGATACCACTCTAGGTAATGTATAGTGAGAAGACTCACCTCGGGTGAAGAACAGCTCCTGCAAACACTGCAGCTACGAACTGGCCTCTAACTCTGTGCCAAACCCATAATTATCTCAATTAGGAGCTAAGTCCAACCTTTCACTCATTGGGTCCAAAGATAGCCCACCTACCAGCCCATTAATTCCCTAACCCACTGGGCCCACCAAGGCCTAATAATAAATGGGCCCACACACGGCCCAATTCCCAAACGAAAGACAAGCCCAACCCAAGGGTCCCAAAGCACATATACACACTTCTCTGGTCCAAGACTCTATTGCATGAAGCCCAAACTCCAGGCCCAACACTCAAGACCCAACACGAAACATAACTGAAAAGCCCACAGAAGGAGTTACGCGGGGCGTACCTCCTTTGGTACGCTCAGCGTACTCAAGCATGCACAGTTCTGATTGGGGACCTCAACCCAGTACGCGGGGCGTACTAGAATTACGCTGGGCATACTCTCAGTTTTGCTTAATTCAATTTCTGGGTCTTAACCCATTAAGACCTTAACTCATCTCTTGGATCTGGACTTCCTAACATCTCCTACTCCATAAAGTCGAGACCTTTAAGCCTTTGCATGGCTGTAAAGGTTCCTAATCACTTTAACACCTTTCATTCTTCCTCATAAAGTCTAGATCTCATGCATGGCTCAATACTCACGTCCAAGATTGGATTTTTATGAACCTACAACTTATTTTACTCTGAAATATGGCAGATCTAGGCTTATGGAGACCATTTGCTCATAAAGTCTCCATCTTGGGACCAAAACCCCTAAAAATTGGTCCATAAAGCACAAATCAAAAATAACAAGGAAAGCTTTGAGCTTTATACCTCCAAGTGAAGCTCCTCCCTCTATAGAACTCAGATCCAAGCTTGCACTCCAACTTCTAGCCTTCACAAGAACCTCCTCTTCTTCTTCACTAATACATAAAGGCACTTTTAGCTCAAAACACTCAAACACAAGCTTTAGGACAGAGGAAATGCTCTCTTAGGGTTTCTCTCTGTTAAATGGTGGCCGAGGATAAGGCCATATCATTCCTTATATAGTGCACAAGTCACAATTAGGGTTTTGAGCCTGGACCAGTTACGCCCAGCGTAACTTTGGTATGCCCAGCGTACCTTAAGGAGTCCGCGTCCATTTCAAGCGCATGAGTACACGCAGCGTACTCTTTAGAATGCCCAGCGTACTCATTTGCCATAACTTTCATTTGAGGGCTAATTTTGACAACTCGAAGAAGAAGAAGGGTTAACTAGATATATCCAAATTTCTGGATGTTACAATTCTCCCCCACTTGAAATAGATTTCGCCCTCGAAATCGCTCCTCAACCACTTAGATAGAAACCAACCACTCGAAAAGTACCACTGAAAGGTTCTCACATCAAAGCGATATCTTTCTCCATGAATACCTGGATCCGACCAGGAACTCCAAATTTGGAACAAAATTGGCCCTTCTGCCGCTAAATTACCCCTTTCTGACCTTCCCAGAATTGGGAAACTCCAGTGGCCTGGCCTACTGCCAGACCGCCCACTCACGCTATCCCCATGATACTTGCTCTTCAAACCTCAAACCCTGATAACTCACTGCTCCTCTGATTCTCATAAGACAAAATCCGACAATCGGCTACCGATCACCCATACCAACGTACAAAAACAGTCTGAATCACGTTCCAGGGAACGAAAAGGTTCACATTCCATCAGGGCTCATCCATTGAACTACTATCAGGATCCATCCGAACAATAAACCCTTAACATCCTGTTCTATGACACAAGAGAATCATGCTCGCTCAGAATTCCTCAGACATCTAAAATCATAAGCCTCAGCTGCATCCCTCGTATCCCTTTCCAATACTGAGCACCAGATCAATTCCTGAGTCCACCGATGCACCTCCAAAGGTCACTCATATCATGCCCCGAAATGTCTCACTGACTCCTTCCCTACAAAAACTATCTCGGCCCGGTGACACACAAGTCATGAAATTCGCTTCACCCAAGCGAATGCTACCTTCCCAACTGGAGATCGACTCAACCCCGACCTCTATCATCTGATACTCATCGTTCCATGCAACTTGCGCTACCGCCCGTACCTGAGTACTGACCGATACAGGTCTAAGACATAATATAACAAACAATATTCCTCAACATGGAACCCACCTCAGAATCCAGAATCTCATCTTGCCTATCCAACGCACCACCAGGATTCAACGCAACTCGAGAGTTTGGTCCGACCCGTAGTTAGAACCGTTCGTTCCAATGACCCATTCAACTCATGACTTGTGACCCGCAACCCATGCGTACTTCACTTATCCAATCCCTTCGGATTGTGATGTCCATACTTTACTCAGAATATAATGATTCCCAATCATTGAGGAGACCCCGGTCTCACCCCTGGTCCGATCACCAGGCTCCCAAAACTCATGCGTAGGGCTATTCAAGCCTAAAACCCTTCTGTGTCATGCTCTGATCGAGAGTGCTTCCTCATAACAGCCTCTCGCTAACTAGTGCGTACTACGGCTCCCCATAGCATCACAACAACCTTTTACTGACTAGTGAGTACTACGGCTCCCCGCAACATCACAACACCCTCTCTCTGACTAGTGAGTACTACGGCTCCCCGTAGCATCACAACACCCCCTCTCTGACTAGTGAGTACTACGGCTCCCCGTAGCATCACAACACCCTTTCTCTGACTAGTGAGTACTACGGCTCCCCGTAGCATCACAACACCCTCTCTCTTGACTAGTGAGTACTACGGCTCCCCGTCGCATCACAACACCCCCTCTCTGACTAGTGAGTACTACGGCTCCCCGTAGCATCACAACACCCTTTTGCACTAACTCATTTAACTGCCGCTCTCAGCAGTCCCACCCCACTAGCTCTTACCACTTCACAACTCATTCTTAGATTGACGCCACACTGCGATCATTAACTCATGCTCTGCGGCCCAGCATAGATAGGTGCACACACACCCATTCAGGCTAAGCATCACTACTTCGGACGACCACCGTCGTGACAAAACCTCTTTTTCTCGCTGCAATTCGCATTCTCAAATAAATCTCTTTGATGTCAATTAGCTGAAGGCACCCACCGGAACCGTAGACACTTGATACATCACTCATCATCTCAAACTCAAAACTCAAAATAATCCACGATTTAGGCCACTAAACTCGGATACCCTAGAATACCAGCACAACATTTCGCAATGTCTTGACTCTACCACTGATCATACTCATGGCATCATACTCGGATACCGCATTGCTTCCTCGGAATCTCGCAACCGGTCTTTCTCTCGTGCCACTTGTAACCCCCAGAATACTCCATCTCCCAAATTAAAACACGGAGAAATTGCCCACGACTCAGAACACGAAGATGACAATCCGAAACTTCCTTCCCTATTGCTCAAAACTCATGCAAGAATACTCATAACGACCCTGAAGTTGGTTGCCCAATCAACTTCTTCCCTTCCCATACTGCATATAATAGCTCATACTCTGAACCATAAATTCTCAACCGCCGAACTAACCTCACAAGCCAACCATCTCGAATTCATTATTCTAACCTTGAAGGATTCCTATCCACCACAAGGTCTCCGACCAACGGTCACTTGCCGTGGGCACACTCACCCTTTTCAATCATATACCACCTGCATTATCTCGCTCTGCACCTCGCCTCGATCACTAATAACCCGGGACTCAAGAATCCGCACCGCAGGTCTCTATATCCAGATCTCTAACCGATCTCGAACAGATCTCTGATCCTCTCAACAAAATACCCGGTCCTCCCCCACTTAGGGTTCGAACCATCACCAATTGGTGCACCAACACTCTATCCCACAGACTGTCTCCACCAGTAACATCGCACCCAATCCCGCAAGGTGCTACGTAACGCTCGATGATCTCCTTGACAGAGATCAAACAACTCCAAATACCCAAATCTCATAGGAAATCCTCTGAACTTACCATCGTGACCGCCTCTAGTCATTCAGAATCTCGTACCATCCTACTACCGGACATCTCAACTGTCCAGTCGTAACTCTGACTCTCAGTCTGAAAATAATGAACTAACATATTCCTCATCCTCGACTCTTCAACCAACGTTCCATCACGTGGGTTGTAGTAAGAGTGGAGTCCTCATTACCACACTCGACACTCATCATAGACAATAAGGGCCACAACGCCAATATCCTCTTCTTGATCGTTTGCCGCTGCAGCTAATATACGCCCTACTATGCTCAAATAGAGTGTATCCTTGTCCTCAACCATCTCAGTCCCTGCTGACAACCTGCTCATGCTCTAACATTACCTCTCGGCAGACATACTGCCCAAATACTCTGAAGAAAGATCGTAACCAAAGCTACCCCACAGGGCTCGCCCCCAACCTTGGAAACCGAAAATCTCAATACACCTCATGTTCCCCACAGGAACAGAAATAGCACCGCTCAGGTCACAGAAAATGACATCTCCACCTTAGGCCGGTCGCTCAGCCCAGACCGTATTCTCCCATAACGCACCATCCCTACTCATCCCTGCGTCTTGCGACTCCAACTGGCATCTCACCAACAATCCCTTGGAGCTAACTCGATTTCCCTTTCAAGGGATGCTCCACTAAAACTCGTTCATCATGGCCCTCTGGCCCCATACTCATTCACCTCTGATCTCAGTCTAGACCATCCCCATGGAATAACCGATAAAAACCAGGAATACTAACCGCCACATGCCATGGTACTCAAACCGCGTGGCCACCTCTCGATCTGCTATGAATCATGGTGCTCAAACCATATTCCCTCTTCTCATTCCACCTCACATCATGGCACTCGAACCATAACATCACCTCTCACTCTGCTACTCATCATGGTACTCGAACCATGTCATCACTTCTCAATCCGCTACTCATCATGGTACTCGAACCATGTCATCACTTCTCAATCCGCTACTCAAAATCCTCCGGATTAGCCTTCCGGATCGTCGCGGTAATCTCGTCATGAATCATACGGAGAATCTCATCATCGCTAACACCGCTGCTCTCCTGAGTGTGTGGTGTACCAACCATGATGTCTCTGAAACACAACACAAAGATACCAGAGACTCGATCGAGTATACTCGCACTCGATCGCCCAACCCTACTTGTTCCTTGGTACCCGAAGGATTCTTACTTAGAGTGCGCACTGCTCCGGTGTCTTCAGTAGTACGGGCCCTATACTACCGTCCACACCGCATCAGTATTCACCCTAAGTCCTCCTCCTTGGATCCCAGATCACAAGTACCCTATATCTCATTGGCATAGGCTACCCTTCGGTAGACCGCTCATCAGCTCCTCACTACTACCTACTCGCTCTCAAGCATCACATAGCAGTAAAATCCTTCCTAGGCTAAGGCATCACAAATCAGGCCACTCTAGTCCTAATATGAATACCTAGCCTACTCTAGCATACATATCATAACATATCTCATAACATATAATGTAAGGGTATTTTGGGAAATCACCGTTCGGGCGCTGGCTGATCGTACACACTGCTTCCTTCTGCCTTTCTCAAAATCTTTTACTCTTTTTAGAAAAATTGTTTATTTTATGAAAACTTTCTCAATTCCTCAGTTTTAGTTCAGATTCATCCGAAGATGCACCCGAATCCCTCAAACCAAGGCTCTGATACCAACTTGTAACAACGTGAATTTTCAAAACAATTTTTCATTTTAAAACATACTTTCATTCGTGCGATAATCATCAAAACATAATGTGTCCACTGTAACAAAACAAGACATGTCCCAAGATCTCATATACATAAATCCTCTCAGTGTGTACGAATCATGCCGACGCCTTCCCGCGATCCTCGCTAGTACCTGAAACACATAACACAACAACTGTAAGCATAAATGCTTAGTGAGTTCCCCAAATACCACATACAACACATACGCCACTCGAGGCTATAATACGACCCTTCGGTCGATGTGTCTCAGCGGGACCCCCCAGTCCCGTAGCTCGTCGGACCCTCTAGTCCAGTCATAGCTCGTTGGACCCATCGGTCCGGTCTGTATCGTTGGACCCTTTGGTCCGGTCTATATTGTTGGACCCTTCGGTCCGGTCTATATCGTTGGACCCTCCGGTCCGGTCTGTACAACACATAGCATACATATATCACAATGCACATAATCTCATTCAACACATAGCACACAAGACCCTCCGGTCTACACATAGATACCACTCTAGGTAATGTATAGTGAGAAGACTCACCTCGGGTGAAGAACAGCTCCTGCAAACACTGCAGCTACACACCGGCCTCTAACTTTGTGCCAAACCCATAATTATCTCAATTAGGAGCTAAGTCCAACCTTTCACTCATTGGGTCCAAAGATAGCCCACCTACCAGCCCATTAATGCCCTAACCCACTGGGCCCACCAAGGCCCAATAATAAATGGGCCCACACACGGCCCAATTCCCAAACGAAAGACAAGCCCAACCCAAGGTCCCCAAAGCACATATACACACTTCTCTGGTCCAAGACTCTATTGCATGAAGCCCAAACTCCAGGCCCAACACTCAAGACCCAACACGAAACATAACTCAAAAGCCCACATAAGGAGTTACGCGGGGCGTACCTCCTTTGGTACGCTCAGCGTACTCAAGCATGCACAGTTCTGATTGGGGACCTCAACCCAGTACGCGGGGCGTACTAGAATTACGCTGAGCATACTCTCAGTTTTGCTTAATTCAATTTCTGGGTCTTAACCCGTTAAGACCTTAACTCATCTCTTGGATCTGGACTTCCTAACATCTCATACTCCATAAAGTCGAGACCTTTAAGCCTTTGCATGGTTGTAAAGGTTCCTAATCACTTTAACACCTTTCCTTCTTCCTCATAAAGTCTAGATCTCATGCATGGCTCAATACTCATGTCCAAGATTGGATTTTTATGAACCTAAAACTCATTTTACTGTGAAATATGGCAGATCTAGGCTTATGGAGACCATTTGCTCATAAAGTCTCCATCTTGGGACCAAAACCCCTAAAAATTGGTCCATAAAGCACAAATCAAAAATAACAAGGAAAGCTTTGAGCTTTATACCTCCAAGTGAAGCTCCTCCCTCTATAGAACTCAGATCCAAGCTTGCACTCCAACTTCTAGCCTTCACAAGAACCTCCTCTTCTGCTTCACTAATACATAAAGGCACTTTTAGCTCAAAACACTCAAACACAAGCTTTAGGACGGAGGAAATGCTCTCGTAGGGTTTCTCTCTGTGAAATGGTGGCTGAGGATAAGGCCATATCATTCCTTATATAGTGCACAAGTCACAATTAGGGTTTTGAGCCTGGACCAGTTACGCCCAGCGTAACTTTGGTACGCCCAGCATACCTTAAGGAGTCTGTGTCCATTTCAAGCGCATGAGTACGTGCAGCGTACGCATTTGCCATAACTTTCATTTGAGGGCTAATTTTGACAACTCGAAGAAGAAGAAGGGTTAACTAGATATATCCAAATTTCCGGATGTTACATTCTAAATGAGAAGTCTTCCATATTTAATAAAGGAAAGCCTTCTAAGTCAACATCCCATGCAGAGCTTTGCACCCCAACATTCTCCCCCTCAAAGCTTGGAATGGATGACCCGGATTCTAGTTTCAAAAGATCAAGTTTGTGAACAAGACCTGAAGCATGACAAAATATAGAAGTGAGCATCAAATCTTCAAATCTTCAATAGCATTCTAATTTGGGTTCTAGGATGTGAGACATTACAATCCAAAGAAATAAGAATCTTAAGCTTAAAAGTCCAAGAAGCAATTTGAGTCCTTGAGTATTCAAAACTCCACAGATAATTACCCATACTCTATCATAACAAAACATCCCAAAAATCTTCAAGAAGGCCAAACCTCTCATAAAAATCAACTTTGGAAAATTAAATCCGAATCACTTCATAATCACTAACAACGCCCCCTCAAAGTCACATCGATCTTCAATCATAAAAGATCATTCGCTATGAAAATGAGTATCCAAAAACCTTTTGAAATGAGATATCGAAATCTCTCCCCCTTTTTATAATCGAAACATGATTATAAAATTCCAAATGAGAATGAGAAAGTGCTCAATGTGGATATTTACATGCAATACCCCCTCGATATGTGACAAAAATAAGAAGCTTCATATCCAAAAAGACAGGAAAAATATGTGAATTTTCGAAATCTTGACTTCCTGGACCGCTTTCACTTTAAAATGAACAATATTTTTCATGTTGCTGGAAAATGTTTTGCAGAATTAACAATATTGAAAGCTTGAGAAGTAATCTTGACAAAGTTGCCAAGATTTGATTTTTGGGTAAGAATTATAATTTAGCTGAAAGTTTAGGGACCATATATGAAAAATTGCTGCTTCTTCCCCAGTTCTATTCAGTTGCAAAAAAAAAAACAGCTTCAGTCACGATTACATGCACGTTTTTGTTGGATTAAGTGTCTAAGCCCATAACAATAATTGGTATGTACTTGAATGGATAGCAACATAGTCCTTTTGGGTTGCCCTCAAACCTAGCAACTAGACAAGGAAATTATGAAAGGAGAGATATTGATTTATTATAAGATTAATAAATTAATATAAATGATTTATTAATATGTTAAAAGATTAATATATTAATTAGAAATCATTATGTTTAATTAATAGTTAGCCAGAAATTAATCAGAATTAATTTTGGGGTTAAAAGTATTAATTATAAAGTGTAGGGACTAGTTTACAATTATCTAATAGTTGAGTGGAAGGCTCCAGAACCTCCTTGGAAGGAGGTGGACGAAATCTATAGGGGAAACCCTAAGGATTTCGTCCAAGGGGCTTTGGATAAAGCCTTTGGATTAGCTTAGGCCCTAAGCAAAGGAGTATTAGGGTTTTCCCTAAACCCTAGATCCCTCAGCTATATAAGGAGCCTCCCAGCTCTCAAATTCGGTCACTCCAACCTTGGAAGAAACCCTAGGCCGAATTTTGCATACCCTAGCCTCTCTCTCCTTATAAGTTTCCTTCTTGCTAGCTCTTGGGTGTGATTCCATTAGAGGCATTACATTTGTGGTGCTAAGCTTCCAAGAAGATCAAGATCAAGATCAAGAGGATTGTCATTTGTTTGCTATAACAATTGAAAGGTATGTAACTCTTAAACCCTAGTTAGTTATTTTCAAAAATAGCCTCTCTCCTCTAGGGTTCTTGTTTTTCAATTCAAAGTTATATGTTCAATAATTAAAACATAGATCCAAAGTAGGTTGCATGTGAACTTAGGAATTGTTTTCTAGTTTATTTTTTTTTACCTAAAACCCATCAGTGGTATCAGAGCCATTGTTTGTTTTAAATTGAATTGCTATAATAGTTGAATCGCAAATTAGGGTTTATAGCCATTAAACCCTAAAGGCCAAAATTTTCGATTTTAGGGTTTTGGTTCAAAGGGTTTTCGAAAAACCCTAGCCTCCATGAACCCTAATGGAAATTAGGGTTAGGGTTTTGGAAACCCTTGCCTCCTCCCTTAAAATTTTGAAATTTGCTAGTCCCTTTTAGGGTTTCTTTGTTTTGGATAATAGTTGCCTTATTGGATAATTGAGAAAAATAAGGAAATTATCCTATCCCCATATTTTCGAAATCTATAAGGGATATGGATTAGGATTAAATTAATTGTTTAATTTAATTAGATAATCCTTACAAGATTTAATAAATTAGTTAAAAGTTAATTAATAGATAAATATTAAATCTAGTTATTTGGTTTATTTTAAATTTAAAATTAATGTCTTACTTTCTACTACGTTCTTTTTCTACTTAAACCATCCATGCATTGTTTTGTTGAGCTTTCCATCTTGACTCGGCTGCATTTTTGTCTATTGCATTTAATTGTTCTTTTCTCCTTTTCTCAAATTCATTTGGGTTTGTCGAACTTTTCCCCCACTGGTTCTGGTGCGCTATCAGTTGAACCAGATAATTTTTATAGAATCAAGTCTAGCTGAGAATCAGACAAAGCAACTTTTTGTCGAAGCTCATGTATCTGATAGGAATGGGATTGTGTCTTGATCCCCTTAACTTCATTGAAAAAGTTGTTGAACTGTCTTTTGAAGAATAAATATTTCTTTGAAGTAATCATAGATTTTCTATGTCTAAGAATTAGATTTGGCAAGATCTGCAATGTTAGAATGTTGGGAATCCAATTGATGCTGAAATCTTGAAACAAAGTAGTAGATGATGTATATGAAGCCTTAGATAGATCTTCCATAGATTTCTCAAGAGTGACAATGTACTGGTCTTATGCAAAGATGTTAGTCTTCATATTATCCACTTTAGATTCATATATGGAATCTAGATTTAAGGAAGATTAAAGAAAATCATCGATCTTCTGATACAATGGCGATAGTAGAATATAACGGTTTTCTGAATTCATGGATCCATTCTCTCAATTTTCCTCATATTTCCAATAGATTTTCCCTTGAGATATGAAACTACTCTATACAAATCTTCAATGGTGTCTTTAATTTTCGACAGCAACTCGTTTGTCCTCTTATTATAGAGACACACATGTCTAATGTTAGTTGTAAATGCCAATGAAATTCGTTCAAGGAATCAACATGGTTTGATGTGTTGGACAAAATTTCCTGAATAATGTCAGCAACCATCTATGCAGTCAAGCAAATGTTTCCAGGACCAGGTTTAGCTGGAAACTTTGATAGAGAATTAGGGATTTTTGCATCAGCTGTATCAGCTTTAATGTTCTCTGCAGAAATGGTCTTTGGGTGAGGTGACGAGAAATTTTCTTCCTAAGTGTTATCATTTTCGGGAAAATGACATATAGACCTTATAATGTTTCTAGGGTTTGGCCATTTAGCCACTTAACTTATTTTTTGGCTTAATAAGGGAACTAATTACTCTTTGTCGGGTCGATTAAGTCCTTATTTCAATTGTAAAGGGGTTAGCCAGTCATTTTTAGTCCACCTCCTTCTACTAACACCACATCGGATGCTGACTGTGACTTTCGTGTAATGTCATGTCATTAATTAGTCGCTTCCTTCTTACTATCGGTATATGCTTTATAAAAGAGCCCTTTTACCTCCACTGTTCAATACTTCATCGATAAACCCTTTCTTGTGACCTGCTTCTGAATCCTCAAGCATGGAACATGTATTCTTACAAGTAGATGTCCACTTCCAAGGAATGTTCGCCAGAAACCCCATACACTACACCGGTGGAATTACTCAGAGATTTTCGGACATCGATTTCGCAGGCATGGACAAGGATGGGTGCGTTGCGTTCATCGAAAGGTTCATTGGGGAAAAGTGTGAGAAGCTCTATTACTGCCAACCTGATATTAATTTTCCAAAAGGTTTGACTTTAATTTGCAATGACCCAGATTATTATGACTTTATAGCAATTGCATATGAATGTGGTGTTATACTCCCTATGTATGTAGATCATTTTAGGAATAGTAACATACATGAATGGTTGGATGAACACAAATACGAGTTTGTTGGTAACATAGAGGAAGAAGTACTTGATGGTGCAGGACTGGTTAAGTAAGTTGCAACATGGCATCGTGATGTGGGTGACATTTACAATGAGGAAGAGAATGGCGATGAGGATGAAGCCGAGGATGAGGATGTCGATGACGAGATGAGGATGATCATCAGAAGCCTCATTTTTTCTTAAAGGATAATGGGATTCAGGTAGACATGGGTTAGAATGCAGGTGTAGGTGAGTCTTTCGAAGAAGACATGGGTGACAATGAAGATGTTTATCCCAAATTGCCAAATATTTTCAATGATAAGCTCAATTGGAGGGAGCAGGAACCTGTGTTAGGTATGAGGTTTAAGAGTCCTAAACAATTAAAACACATGCTTTGTAACTATGCCGTTGCGAATGGTTAACAATTATGTTTTGTTAAGAATGATACTAGACGATTACTTGTCAAATGTTGTGATGGAAAATGTACTTTTAGGCTTTGGGGTTCTTGGATGAGTAATGATAAGTCTTTCCAGATAAAGTCTCTTATCGGTGAGCATAATTGTGCAAAAAAATTTCAAATTCAGATCAATTGTGACTTATAAATGGATAGGGACCCACTTTAAGCACGAATTTTATAACAATAAAAATATGAGCGTCCGATTGCTTAGAGAGGAGGTAAAAACCGCTTTTGGGATTAATGTCAGTATGAGTCAGTGTAGGAGAGCCAAGAAGTATGCATTGAGTTTAGCTAAATGCACAATAGCTTAAAATTATGCAAGAATATGGTCATATGGTGAGGAGATAAGAAGATCAAATCCTGGATCCACAGTTAAAATTTGTGTTGATGCAATTCCTGATGGTAGGAATTATTTCAACAAGATATACATATGTTTTGCTTCAGTAAAAGAGGGATGGAGGGGAGGATGTAGGAGCATCATTAACCTGGATGGTTGTTTTCTGAAACGTTTTTGTCAAGGGGAGTTGCTTTATGCTGTGGGTAGAGATGCTAACAATAGAATATTCCCGATTGCTTGGGCGGTTGTTTGTGTGGAAAACAAAGAGAATTGGAAATGGTTCATAGAAACTCTTTCAGAAGATTTTCAATGTTGGAATGACGGACAAGGATTGGTTCTAATTTCGGATCAACACAAGGTATGGTTCATAACTATTTCATGTTCTAAAATTAGTAATTGCTATTCTAATTTCAAACATTAACGTGACTTATGTAAGGTTTGATTGAGGTAGTAAAGGAAGTATATCTAGCAGCCAAACATAGGCAGTGTGCTAGACATATCTATGCGAATTTTAGAAAGAGATTTAGTGGAGCCAAGTTTCAAAATTTGTTTTGGAAAGCGAGCAAGGCAACAACTGAAGCACATTTTAATGTAGTTATGAAAGAGATTGGAAAATTAAATCTGGAAGCAGTTGTGCATCTTATGGATAGAGATCCAAAGACTTGGTCTTTGGCTTTTTTCAGAGTTCATAATTCTTGTCAGTCAGTAGAGAATGGTTTTTCAGAGAGTTTTAATAATGTGCTTTTGGATGCCCGAAAGAAACCAATCATAAGCATTTTAGAGGACATTCTTATATATGTAATGCAAAGGATGGTGACTATGAAACTAACCGGTCAAGGATGGAATCGTTATTCTGTTTGTCGAAATATCAGAATACTGTTGAATATGCTCCAGAATGAGCAAAGGTTTGTACATTTATCCAGTTACATGTGTACATTATTCTTTAAATCTCATGATATTTACAGTTTTCATCTATGTAGGCATTGGCAGGTCATATCTTGTGGGTGGATGAAGTTTGAGGCAAGGAAGATGGATGAGGCGTTTATTGTTCATGTTGAAAAAAAAGGAATGCAGTTGCAGGGTATGGAAACTTAATGGATATGGCTGCGTACACTCAGTTGCCACCTTAGCCTACTTAAATATCACACCTGATGGTCCATATATAGATCCAATGTACTTGGTTGCATTCTACCATAATACTTACAAACAGCCAATCCATGGGATGAATGGAAAAAATATGTGGCCTTCTACTGACTTGATACCCCCTTTGCCTCCATTGAAAATACGTATGCCAGCCAGGCCAACCATAAACAGAAGAAGGGATGCTTCTGAACGGATGGGAAAAAACACTGTCTCCAAGGCAGGGAAGAAAGTTTCTTGTAGAATATGCAAAGAGAAAGGACACAACAAGGCTACTTGTAGTAAAGTTCTAGGGACATCCAAACAAAATGGGACAAGGAAACAAAAAATTATACATATGCAGGAGTTTGTAATCGTTGCCATAGGGGTTGGGGATGATGAGATAATGGTAGATGCTAGTGATACTTTGGAGAGGACTGGTAAGGAAGAGCAAATGGTGGGACTCAATGGACGGGAGGAAGGGGTGAAGGTCAATGCTCGTGTTCATCAAGTTAAGCATGTTAAACAACCTAACAAACGAAAGAAGTCAGAAAGAATCATTAAAATGAAGCTTGCAAAAAATGTGGGAGGTGAAGGTAGCTGTAACAAACAGTTATTTCAAACCTATGTAATAATGTAGGTCAATTTGTAGTTCTTTTAAAATAATAAAGAGAAATTTTAGCATATTGTGTATATTTACATAATTGACCCTAAAAAATAAAGTATTAAACAATCTCGATTGGGATGAACCAAGTGGTAGAGATTGTAACAAGGTTTCCAAAAATATAAAGAACACTAAAATCCGAGTTATAACGAAGAAGTTATGACCAATCGAAGATCCGCGACAAAACCGACAAAACACTGTTCAGTGTGAAAAGTGAATTTAAAAAAAAAGGCTTTTTAGCCTTAACAATCTAAATGAAAGATGTAGATTATGTTAAACCGAGAACTTTCATAAAAAGAACGCCAAAATCTGACTTCGTATGAGCAAGTTATGATTTTTCTAAGTTTCAGTATAGCAGTATACAGCTAAAAACTCGAAATAAAGATCGAGTGATTTTTAGCCGACACAACCTAAATCAAAATTGAAGGTCTCGTCAATAGTAGTACAACAGTAAAAAGATAGACAAAAACGGACGTCGGATGAAGAAGTTATGATTTTTTAACGGATTTCCTGTCCCGGTCTGTTAAAAATAATAATATTAAAAATAAAGTCAAAATTAGCCGACGAAGTCTAAATGAAAGTCGTAGAGTATTATTTTACCTACGCGTTCATATAAAGAACATCGAAAACGGAGCTCGTATGCGAAAGTTATGATTTTTGCAAGTTTTGGGCACAAAAATCGAGAAATGTTGAAAACAGGGAAAAATCGCATGGTGTACCTTCGGCCACGTCACCCTTGCATGCGAGGCTTACTCGTGTCCTCCACGTGTCACCTTCTGATTAGACCTAAGTGCGGTCCAGTAGCTGTCGGACACGCCCTTCACACGCTGGAGCTTCCGAGTTCGGACACGTGCCCTCTTCTGATTGGACCGAAGTTCGGTCCACTCCTGATCCGACACCACCGAGCCAGCTGTCCGAAGCGAGCCCTCTTCCCTCGCCACCTGTCCGACACACGACTACTTCCCCCTGCTTCAGATCCGAGGCTTCGGCCTATATAAGGCCTGCGAGACCTCTCGGTTCCAAGACCATTTTTACACCAAATTTCACACACTTTCACCTCTTTCACTCCCACAACCTCACCTACAACCCCCAAAGCCCCGGTATCGTATCAAAAACTCTAAGCAAGCCTGGAAGCCCCGAGAATCCCGAGAAAAACAACTTTCTCTAGTCGAAACTCTGCTCGATTTAAGCTGATTTTTCATCAAATAAACTCATTTCCAGGAAACGAAACGCTGTCCAAATCACCACCTATCAATTGAGTTCGTACCCCCGTATTTTCATAATTTTTACTGTTTTTTGGGGGTAATACATGTCTAACACAAGAACTTTTGTGTTATAAATAAATGATTTCAAATCGTGATAAAATGACATTAAGTCATTAAAAATACTCAAAATATTAAACTCTTTAATAAACTTATATTTTTCCCCAAAAATTCATGTTTATATATATATATATATATATATATATATATATATATATATATATATATATATATATATATATATATATATATATATATAAGATTCAAAAGGCTTAGGACTGATAAGTCATTTTGGGTCATTTTCCTTGTTTGGATGTGGGCTTATAGTACCGGTTATTTGTCCGAACGTCGTTTAAATTTTACTTATATATAAAATTGTATATATATATAAATATAAAAGTTATTTCATCAGTTTAAACATCCTTTGTAACACGTTGAGCAAGGGGTTACATGCAAAAATAGTTAAATACCGATTCAGAAAGTACATATAAATTATAATAGGTATAATTTATGATACATAGAACAATAATTCTTGATTCAAGTATACGAGAATACACTATTTTACAAGAAACAAGAGTTTTGATTCAAAACAAATCAAGGGTTTTCAATTGTCAAATACATGTTCGGAATACTAATTCACGAATATACAATCAATCATTATTTCAGGATGATTGGATTTTTCTTATCTATTATACATATAACGTTTATATACTTTTTATGAGACACCGGTAAAGTCCTGACATTATAACCAGAATCTCCTGCCAGGGGATCGAAATAAGTTGTGTGTAGATCTATGTTGGGATTGACAACCCCACACTCAGATTGCTAGCTACAGTCAGGCATGCACGCCAATGAGTGACAATTGTTATCAACAATTTAAACGCCTACAAGCGTTTGTTTCAGGCCATCCAGTCATAGTATGGTTATAAGAACTCATTAAAAAGATATTAACAATACGTTAGTGTATAATCAACTAAACGTAAGTACATCTTCAAACTGCCAGTTTACAAAATACAAACTACAATTACAGATTTCAATAACCGCTGGTGGAACCAGGTACACTCCCAGTCACAAGTTTTACAAATACAGAACAATGGTTTACAAATGGAACGGTTTTATGAGAATAAAACTACTTTTCATATACAGCAGAAAATATAGGATTTTCTGGAACAGTTTACATATTCGAGATACCGAAACATTCTTTTAAACATAAATACATATGCACTCACTCAACTTTATGTTGATACTCTCTTTTCAAATTACTTGTATTCTCAGGGAAACTATAAACAGGTACTCCCCGAGCTTTTTGAGAAGATGGAGCTACTTTGAGTCATATCTTCTTCTTTTGTATAACTATTTTGGTTTCAGTATACAATGATGGAACACATGTAAATACTTATACTTTTTAAATACAATGGTTGTTTGTACTTTGATTACTATGATGCATGTGTTGTGATACTACAATTAAAGTCCTCCACCCCCGGACGTTTCCGCTGTCTGGTTTGGGGGTGTGACAGATTGGTATCAGAGCATTGTTTATAGTTAACTCAGTATATCAATCCATATAATATATACAAACTATAAATACATCGGGGCTAAGAGCTCTGACTACAAGTATACTTTTTAAAAATTTAAGTATTTTTACAAGAAGTATACTAACACTCATACCTACAAGTACAATATCATAATCATAAGAACTTAAAAGTATTTAAGTGTTGAACATTAAAGTCAAACCTGGGCAGTTATGTAATCATATCTGGGGTTAATATAGCCTGATCAATTATATTGATTTGAGATATGACCAACATGTGTCTGGGAGTGATAGTAGTGTTGCAACATTTCTAAAACTTACCAACCATACATATCCAGAAGAACTATAGAACATAACACAAAAATTAAAATACTATGGGAGTATTTTACTATCCTTACCTTTAATACAGATAATATGGCCGAACACAATTTACCTGGGGACCCCTACAATCAACAAAATGCGGGTTGGATTACAGACTCAGATGAAGAACCCTCTGAAGACAGTGAATCAAGTGGTACTGACACGGAACCACAAGTCTGCAATCCTGGGGAACGTCCCCTAAGACAAGGTGAAGCAGAACCCATACCAGAATGGGGCCAATGTATAAACCACTGGAGTCGGCAAGATGGCCTACGTCCTCCTTATGGGATGGCAAGAGGTTTCTATAATGTCTCTAGAGGAGGAACAACCGATAGTGCTCTTCCAGTTATAGTAACTCGAATAGCCCGCCAAGCTGAACAAGCAAGGATTTCGATCAATCGAATCCTACAAGTAAATACGGTTGCGCAGCTTAATACTGCAGATAGCCTTCGTCTTGATGAAATGCAGGACGACACCCAGCATAATACTGAAGCCCTTCAAAGGCAACTCAATGCTGCTCAATCTGAGATAAGGGATTTGAGAGAGCATCAAGATGCACAAGAAAGGCACTGGAAGGCACAGGATGAAGCAGGACCCAACAACCGTCGTAGCAACCGCCGCAAGTAGTGTTTACACTACTTCTACTTGCTAGTTTAATATACTAAATGTATAGGCTACTTTTCATGATATGTACAAAACCGAGTATCAATAAAATAATAAACACTTTACTTCAACAAGAGTTATTACAATTTTCATAAACATCCTATTCCAAAGTTTTGGATTACAGATATGTTCCAGTGTTATTTTTCATTCTTTTCAATACGACCGCGAAAATTTTATTTTCGGTAGGTCAGTTTGATGTCGACATTTTCTCAGTATTGTGGTATATTATAGACCTACTTTAAGGTCAAGTTTTCCGGACCTTATGTACTTAATATACCAATACAATCGACATGTACTTACATACTCTATGAAAAATAAGCACTCAATTTCATATTATCCTGTTGCAAGTTGTACTTGCAGTGGATTTTTATTTCTAATTCTTTACAAGATTCATGTTGAATTAAGTGTTTAGTTCAGAGATATAAAATTCATATTCATTCTTGATATTTCACTATCTTTTTATCTATTGACTTTTATAGAAAAAGATGTCTCCTCGTAGAAATCGAAGACGTAATAATGTCAATGAAGCACCGACGCCACCACTACCTCCTCAATTCGATGCCGCTATGTTTCAAGCGGCAGTCACGGCAGCGGTTGCGGCTGCCATGTCTCATATCAATACTCCTGGTGCTAGTAGTTCGGGAGTCGGTGCACATCCTTTAAACCATGGTGAGAGTCATGAGCACTCGCGAGAGTGCACTTATAAAGATTTTTCCAATGCCAAACCCAGGACCTTTATGTTGGGTTTTGAGCATTCTAACACTCCTAAGTGTACATGCAACCCTAAATACCTTGGATCTATGTTTTCTCTATTATACATGCAAATATGGTTATCCAAGGTATTATCCTAACTAGCATACCAAAACATTGATACTAGGATAATAAAATAGATAGAATACATACCTTGTTGTTGTTGCTTGACTCCATGAAGCTTGAGAGCCTAGTGCCCCAAGTGTGACACCTCAAATGGTTCACACAACATCATGAACTCTTGGAATAACCATGAGAAGAAGACATACATGTTCAAATTGGCTAGCCCTCAAAATATGTATCACTAGTGCCAATTTCTTGAACTAAAGGGGTTCTTATATAGTGTGGCTATTAGGGTTACACCATGTAACTCATGACTTTACCCATTCCTTATGCTCCATGGGTTTTAACCTCCATGGAGTATCCATGGATCACCACATGGGTTAAACCCAACATAAAGGAATCTTGGATCATAAGCCCACATATATAAGAATGAATGATTTACACAATCAATCCCCATATATTTAATTAGTCTCTTTTTGATCACTAAATTAAGTCCAAATTAATTCTTGATCAATACTAATTAAATAACATGATTTCATATTAATATATTAGAACTTATAATATATTAATATGTCACAAAATGTCTTTTCCTCATAAACGGTCTATCCAAATGTTCCGATGCCATGCAACCCAAATGGACCATGCCGAGTAGGGTCAAGTACATACCAATTATAGTTATGGACTTAGACACTAATCCAACACTTTAATGGAACTGGAGGAGTTATGGTTTTAAGGTAATGAATTGAGAAGACAGAAGCAATCTTTGAAATTTGCTCCTGTCTAGAAAGCAGCAAAGTCAAATTTGCTGCTTGTACCTTTTCGGATAGGACTTTAATATGGTGGAATGGCCACATTAAGTCACTTACTCTGGTAGTGGCTAATTGGATCAGCTGGGAGAACTTAAAAGTCATGTTAATGCGGGAATACTTTCCGCGAGGGGAAATACAGAAATTTGAGCAAGAACTCTGGGGTCTTACAATGGTTGGTTCTGACATATCAACCTATACCAGTAGGTTCTGTGATCTGGCAATTCTTTGTCCGGATATGGTTCCTATGGAGAGCAAAAAGATTGAGAGATATATTTGGGGTATGTCGCCCCAAATTTAGTCAAGTGTTTTAGCTTCGAAGCTTGTTACTTTTGACAGTGCCAAAGAGCTGGCACAATCTCTTGTCGACCACGAAGCCCGTCAAAACTCAGTGGTTGCTATACCAGAACAACCGAAGGGAAACAACAACAACAACAACAACAATAACAACAACAACAACAGCAAGAAGAAAGGTTGGAACAAGAGGAAGGGCAAATCTCCTCTGGAACCTTCAAAGAAGCAACAAGTAGTGGCAGTCCATGCCGCTACTGTACCTGCTACCATACCTACCATTGTACCTGTTGTTGTCCCTAATAACCTTGCACCAACTAAGCCCTATGCTGGTAGTCTCCCTAAATGCAACAAGTGCAATTTTCACCACAACGGAAGTTGCCAAGAAATGCAGTGCCGTAATTGCAACAGGAAAGGGCATACTGGCTGATTCTGTAGAATACCACCTAAACCACTTAACCAAGTACCTGCCGCTGGAGTAGGTCAAGCATGCTACCAATGCGGTGATGTGGGGCATTTCAAAAGAGATTGTCCAAAAGCTGGAAATGTCGGTAGAGTTGGGAGAATTCTAGCACCGGGTCACGAAGAAGCGGTGGCAGACCCTGCAGTGGTCACAGGTACGTTTCTTCTCAACAATACTTATGCATGCATTCTATTTGATTGTGGTGCTGAGAGGAGCTTTGTGAGCCATAAATTTAAACATCTACTAAATCAAAACTCCGAACCACTAAAAGAAACATTCATAGTCAAAATGGCTAACGGGAAATCCGATCCACCAACGAAATATACATAGGATGTACTATTACCTTGAATAACTTTACTTTCCCAATAGACCTTATGTCGGTCTCTATCAAAAGTTTCGACGCCATAATAGGTATGGATTGGTTATGCTCCAACCATGCTGACATCCTATGCTATGAAAGAGCCATTCGTCTGAACTTGCCAACTAACGAAACTCTTGTTATTTACGGCGACAAACCCGGAACAATCCTCCATATCATTTCTTGCATCAAGGCACAGAAGTACCTTCGCAAAGAGTACTGTGCTTTCTTGGCTCACGTGGTAGACAAAAAGCAAGAAGTGAAAGACATCGCGAGCATTCCTGAGGTCTGCAACTTTCTCGACATTTTTCCCAATGATCTTCCTGGAGTGCCTCCCGAACGACAAGTCAAATTCCGAATCGACTTAATCCCTAGAGCTACCCCTGTAGCCAAATCCCCTTATCGTCTTGCACCTTCTGAAATGCAGGAATTATCCAGCCACCTTAACGAACTCCTTAGCAAAGGTTTCATAAGACCAAACTTCTCATCTTGGGGAGCACCAGTTTTGTTCGTAAAGAAGAAGGATGGATCATTCCGCATGTGCATAGACTACCGCGAGCTGAATAAACTTACCATCAAGAATCGATATCCTCTGCCTAGCATTGACGATCTGTTCGACCAACTTCAAGGTGCGAACTACTTCTCGAAAATAGACTTAAGATCCGGGTATCACCAGTTACAGATTTTGGAGGAAGACATTCCCAAGACCGCGTTTAGAACTCGTTATGGTCATTACGAGTTTATAGTGATGCAATTCGGATTGACGAATGCACCTGCTGTGTTCATGGACCTAATGAACAGAGTGTGTCGTCCATTCCTGGACAAATTCGTCATAGTCTTCATTGATGACATCCTTATCTACTCAAGAAGTAAAGAGGAACATGACCAACATCTTCGTCAAGTATTACAAACCCTTAGAACAGAAAAACTCTATGCAAAGTTCTCAAAGTGCGAGTTTTGGATTAGGAAGGTTGAGTTGCTAGGTCACGTGGTCAGTTCAGAAGGAATACAAGTCGAACCTTCCAAAATAAAGGCAATTGAAAACTGGTCAGCACCCAAAACACCTACAGAAATCCGTCAATTCTTAGGTCTTGCTGGCTATTATCGCAGATTCATCCAGAATTTCTCTCAAATAGCTAAGCCTCTTACTACCCTGACGTAAAAGGGTGTAACATTTAGCTGGGGAGAAAAGCAAGAAACAGCGTTCCAAACGCTGAAACAAGCTTTGTGTAGTGCACCGATCCTGTCTCTTCCAGAAGGGACAGAGGATTCCGTAGTGTACTGTGATGCTTCTAATCAAGGACTTGGATGTGTTCTTATGCAAAGAAGAAAGGTTATATCCTATGCCTCAAGACAGCTAAAGACACATGAATTCAATTATATAACACATGACCTTGAACTAGGAGCAGTGGTATTTGATCTGAAGATTTGGAGACATTACTTATATGGCACGAAATGCACAATATTCACGGACCATAAAAGTTTCCAGCACATCTTCGATCAGAAAGAGCTGAACATGAGACAACGACGATGGGTGGAGCTACTGAATGACTACGATTGTCAGATTCTTTATCACCCTGGTAAAGCTAACGTAGTAGCTGACGCCCTTAGCAGAAAAGAATACTCAGGACGCCGAGTAAAGTCGTTGACCATGAACATCCATTTGCATCTGTCCACGCAGATCAAAGAAGCTCAACTTGAGGCCATGAAACCCGAAAACGTGGCAGGTGAAACCCTGAGAGGGATGGATAAGAACTTCGAATTCAGGGATGATGGAGTCTATTATTTCATGAACTGGATCTGGACACCAAAGTTCGGTGGTTACAGAGACATGGTTATGAATGAAGCACACAAAACCCGATACTCCATCCACCCAGGTTCAGACAAGATCTATCTGGATCTCAAGAAACTATACTGGTGGCCTAACATGAAGGCCGAAATCGCTACCTTTGTGGGCAAGTGCCTTACTTGTGCCAGAGTTAAGGTAGAGTACCAAAAACCTTCAGGTTTATTACAACAACCTGAAATCCATGAATGGAAGTGGGAGCAGATTACAATGGATTTCATAACCAAGTTACCCAAGACATCGGGTGGTTATGATACTATTTGGGTTTTCGTTGACAGATTAACCAAATCTGCACACTTCTTACCAATCAAGGAGACCGACAAGATGGAGAAGCTAACAAGAACTTACCTCAAGGAGATTGTTAGACTACATGGTGTGCCAATATATATTATTTCGGACCGAGATAGTAGATTTACCTCTCGTTTCTGACAGTCTTTAAAAAACTCTCTGGGAACTAGGCTGGACATGAGTATAGCCTACCATCCACAAACCGATGGACAAAGTGAGAGGACGATTCAAACATTAGAAGACATGTTATGAGCTTGCGTGATATACGTTGGAAAGGCATGGGATATTCATTTACTCCTTGTTGAATTCTCTTAT
Source organism: Lactuca virosa (assembly GCF_052849685.1). Taxonomy (NCBI): domain Eukaryota; kingdom Viridiplantae; phylum Streptophyta; class Magnoliopsida; order Asterales; family Asteraceae; genus Lactuca; species Lactuca virosa. The sequence goes on from NC_136432.1 coordinate 72,887,899, forward strand.
AACAATAGTTATCACACTAGCATAAAGGCTGCTCCATTCGAAGCCCTCTATGGCCGCAAGTGCATATCCCCTCTATGTTGGGCAGAAGTGGTCAAACTCCTGATAGTGCTCTCACTGGTCCGGAAATTATTCAAAAAACTACCGAGAAAATCGTACAAATTCGGGAGCGACTTAAAGCTTCTAGAGATAGATAGAAAAGCTACGCTGACAAAAGGAGAAAACCCTTGGAATTCCAGGTTGGTGACCGCGTCTTGTTAAAGGTCTCACCTTGGAAGGGCATGATACACTTTTGAAAGCGTGACAAACTGAATCCAAGGTACATAGGACCATTCGAGATTCTTTCCAGAATCGGTCATGTAGCTTACAAACTTCGACTACCCCAAGAACTAAGTAACATTCATCCTACCTTCCACATTTCGAACTTGAAAAAGTGTCTATCCGACGAGACTCTCGTGATCCCACTCGAGGAAATCGAGTTAAACGAGAGCCTCAACTTTTTGGAAGAACCCGTAGAGATTCTAGACAGGGAAGTTAAGAAAACTAAACAAAGCTGTATCCCGATAGTGAAAGTTCGCTGGAATGCAAAACGGGGACCTGAATTCACTTGGGAACGGGAGGATCAAATGCAACAGAAATATCCACATCTTTTTCCCTAGTCTATCTGTAATGCTAATTTCGGGACAAATTTCTCTTTAACGGGGGGATAATGTAACAAACCGTTATTTCAAACTTATGTAATATTGTAGGTTAATTTGTAGTTCTTTTAAAATAATAAAGAGAAATTTTAGCATACTGTGTATATTTACATAATTGACCCTCAAAAATAAAGTATAAAACAATCTCGATTGGGATGAACCAAGTGGTAGAGATTGTAACAAGGTTTCCAAAAATATAAAGAACACTAAAATCCGAGTTATAACGAAGAAGTTATGATCAATCGAAGATCCGCGACAAAACCGGCAAAACACTATTTAGTGTAAAAAGTGAATTTAAAAAAAAAGGCTTTTTAGCCTTAACAATCTAAATGAAAGTTATAGATTATGTGAAACCGAGAACTTTCATAAAAAGAACGCCAAAATCTGACTTCGTATGAGGAAGTTATGATTTTTCTAAGTTTCAGTATAGCAGTATACAGCTAAAAACTTGAAATAAAGATCGATTGATTTTTAGCCGACACAACGTAAACGAGAATTGAAGGTCTCGTCAATAGTAGTACAAAGGTAAAAAGACAGACAAAAACGGACGTCGGATGAAGAAGTTATGAATTTTTAACGGATTTCCTGTCCCGGTCTGTTAAAAATAATAATATTAAAAATAAATTCAAAATTAGCCGACGAAGTCTAAACGAAAGTCGTAGAGTATAATTTTACCTACGCGTGCATATAAAGAACGTCGAAAACGGAGCTCGTATGCAAAGGTTATGATTTTTACAAGTTTTGGGCACAAAAATCGTGAAATGTTGAAAACCGGGAAAAATCGCATGGTGTACCTTCGTCCACGTCACCCCCGCATGCGAGGCTTCCCCGTGTCCTCCACGTGTCACCTTCTGATTTGACCGAAGTGCGGTCCAGTAGCTATCGGACACGCCCTTCGCACGCTGGAGCTTCCGAGTTCAGACCCGTGCCCTCTTCTGATTGGACCGAAGTTCGGTCCACTCCTGATCCGACACCACCGAGCCAGCTGCCCGAAGCGAGCCCTCTTCCCTCGCCACTTGTCCGACACGCGGCTGCTTCCCCCTGTTTCGGATCCGAGGCTTCGGCCTATATAAGGCCTGCGAGACCTCTCGGCTCCAAGACCATTTTTACACCAAATTTCACACACTTTCACCTCTTTCACTCCCATAACCTCACCTACAACCCCCAAAGCCCCGGTATCGTATCAAAAACTCTAAGCAAGCCTCGAAGCCCCGACAATCCCGAGAAAAACAACTTTCTCCAGTCGAAACTCTGCTCGATTGAAGCCGGTTTTTCGTCAAATAAACTCCTTTCCAGGAAATGAAACGCTGTCTAAATCACCACCTATCAAGTGAGTTCATACCCCCATATTTTCATATTTTTTACTGTTTTAAGGGGGGGGGGGGGGGGGGGGAATACAAGTCTAACACAAGAACTTTTGTGTTATAAATAAATGATTTCAAATCGTGATAAAATGACATTAAGTCATTAAAAGTACTCAAAATATTAAATTCTTTAATAAACTTATATTTTTCCCCAAAAATTCATGTTTATATGTATATATATATATATATATATATATATATATATATATATATATATATATATATATATATATATATATATATATATGTGTGTGTGTGTGTGTGACAACCCGATATTTCGAGTCAATGTAATGTTCGAAAAGTCCAATACTATAAACTATTTTGAATCAATAAAAATAGCGTAAAAAATGAAGTGTCCTAAAGTCTCAATTGGGATTCATAAAGTGTTAGATATCGCGTCAAAGTTTTCAGAAATATAAAGAACACTCAAATCCGAGTTATAACGAAGAAGTTATGACCAATCAAAAATCCGTGACACAACCGGTAAAACACTGTTAAGCGTGAAAAGTGAAATTTCAATAAAATACTTTTTAGCCTTAGGTATCTAAACGAAAGTCGTAGATTATAATAAACCATAAACGTACATAAAAAGAACGTCCAAATCTGAATTCGTATGAGGAAATTATGATTTTTCGAAGTTTCAGATGTAGCAGTAGACAACTAAAAAACTCGAGATAAAAATTGAACGACTTTTAGCCGACGCCACCTAAACGAGAATTGAAGGTCTCGACAATAGTAGTACAACGGTAAAAAGACAGACGAAAACAGACATCGGATGAAGAAGTTATGAATTTTTAACGGATTTATCCTGTCCCGGCCTTTTAAAAGATATATAATTAAAAATAATATCAAATTTTGCCGACGGAGTCTAAACGAAAGTTGTAGAGTATATTCTCACCTACGCGTGGATATAAAGAACGTCGAAAACGGAGCTCGTATTCGAAAGTTACAGATTTTCAAAGTTTTGGGCACACACTTCGAGGCTTATCCGAAGGGTTACGCCCAGCATACTTCGGAGTACGCCCAACATACCCAATGCAAGGCCTCAGATCGGCCACGTCGCCCATACACCCTCTACTATCGTCCCATCCGAAGACCGGCGACCAGTGACGTCATCGCTGACGTACGCCCCGCGTACTTCGGAGTACGCCCAGCGTACGAAGCCTGGCAGCCCTTCCTATAAATAGCATGCGAGACTTCCGATTTTTACTTTCACATTTACCATATTCTCTCCCATTTTCTCATTTTCGAGCCTCTCGAGACTATCCCGACATCCTGGTTTCATATCCAAGCTCTGACGGAAGTTCGAAGCCCCGAGAGTCCCGAAAAATTCACCACTTTCCGGTCGAGGTGCTGCCCGAGAAGATCCTGTTTTCTGCAAATCACCACACTTTCCCGGTGAGTTCATATCCCTACATTTTTCCCGTTTTCTTTAGTTTTCAGGGGGGATACAAGTTAAGAAACCCAAAATATATTTGAAACTTAACTTGACAGCGTACAACAACAAAGTTGTGGCCTGTTTACAGGCTGTTTTACCCAACCTAAACTTGATATTTTTACAAAACTGTCGAATACATGTTTAAGAGTTATACACACCTTGTAACATGTTGAGCAAGGTGTGTACGGTTTACACTCATTATTTCAAATGTCATTTTATGGAAATACAATGACTTGCATAACAAGGTTTCATTCAAACACACACAACACTTTTGATAAACTATAATAGGTATAGTTTGAACACTTCGTTTGACAAAGAAATAGTAACTCAATCGACTTAGAGAACAAATATTTCATTGCACACTACGTGAACTTGTTAATAAATAAACTTGCGGGACATTCTCCTTCGGGGTACTCCTAAGTACCACAGAAAAGTCCTGTAGTTATAATCAGAATCTCCTGGAGGGAGAACGTGATAGTTGTGTATAGATCTATATTGGGTCTAACAAACCCGCACCTAAGCTACTTGCAACAGCTAGACCGGCAGGTCTGGGGTTACAAGTATCATAACATTCCGACGCCTGAAGAACGTCGTATACGAGGCCTTCTAGTCTTTAGTATGGTTATAACATCTCGCATGGAGCACTAATAAAACATGCGGTTCACAAAAATTCTACGACCTTTACATAAAATGGGTTTTATTTAAATATAAAACCACACACATAAGTACGACGATTTACTTATACATACTAGGTCTTGTTTCGGTTAAGACCATAACAAACCTTTTAGAAAATATTGGATTTTCTGGTAACAAACTTTAAGGAAACAACATTTATTGTTTTTAGAAACTGCTTATGAACTCACTAGCTTTATGCTGATACTCTCTTTTCAAAACAACTTGTATTCTCAGGTAATCAGTAATTCAGGTAACCACAAGATTTCTGAAGTCAAGACGCTAAGGCGTAGATTCTTTTGCTATATTTTGAACATCATATGTAATTTATTTGGAAACATGTATTTTAGAAACAATGTAAACTTTGAAATTATATCTATGATGGTTGTGTTTTACTTTATTCACTATGGTTATGATACTGAGCATGACGTCCTCCGCCCCTGAACGTTTCCGCCATTCTGGTTTGGGGGTGTGACAGATTGGCATCAGAGCTTTGTTTATAGTGAACTAAGTATATCGAACCACGTAAGATATACAAACTATAAATACAATGGGACATAAATTCTTTAACATAGCTTTTCAAAAATACTTTAAAATAAGAATTAATATTTTTATAAAAGTATTTGCACAATCACTCATAGTAATTCAGTAGGATAATGGTAATAACATAAAAGTCTCAAGACAAGTTGAACACCATGATTCAGCTTCGGGGTATGTAGTCAGATCTTGGATGAATATAGCATGATCAACTATATTTAGCCAAGGTAGGACCAATGTATGCCGAAGAAGGATCATGATGAACAACATGCCTTCAAAAAAAAAACTTCAAAAATCAAACATAAAAATGCTATAGGAGTATTTTAACTCAAAAACCGTAATAAGCACATTATAAATTGCGATAACTAACTTCTTTTCCCAAAATTTCTCGCGATATCCTTCTTATCCCTATTCTCGTACAGGCACAATGGCAGGATTTCACTTACTAGGTGATCCCTACTTTCCCAACAAAGGAAATGCTGGTTGGATTGAGGAAGACCTAGAGGAGGATCTTGAAGAGGAACCCATCGAGGATGAAGAACCCATGGAGGAGGAAGAATCAGTAGACGGTGAAGAGGAAGAAGACTCAGATGGAACCGACTCCGAACCCGAAGTTTACAATCCACGCCCTGCCCCTATTCCTCCACGACAATTCCAGGGCCCGACGCCCCAATTGGCCGAAACTATACATCGATGGAGCCGAGAGAAAGGTCAACGACCTCCCTACGGCATGCAACGAGGTTACTACGATCTCAGCAGAGGAGGGTCAGCCGACCGAGCCCTCCCTGTCATAGTACACCGTGTCACATGCCACGAAGAGCAAACAAGAGTTAACACCCAACACCTCATGGAAGTTGGTGCCACCAACCAAGTCAACTCCGTTCGCATTCGCCGGTTGGATGACAACCACGATCGGACTCGAGAGCGCACCGAGATTCTTCGACGGGAAATGGCTGCAACCCGAACTGAAGTGCAAGAACTCCGAGAGCACCGAGCCACTCTAGAGGGACGTCTGGCTGAAGCAGAGCGCCAAGCGGCGGAATCCACTCTAGAGGGACGTCTGGTTTGGGGGTGTGACAGTAGCAGTCTTGCAACGACCATGGAGTTGGATTAGATAATTGTTTGTTATTTGTAGTAAATGTGTGTTGCAATAAACAAATGACCTACGTATGTTCTTTTATGGTCTACTATGTTGTTTGATTGTGTGGTATGTTGTTATATGGTATGTGATTGTTGTCCTGTGCCACGAATATGTAGGGGCATTATGGGCATTTTAGTCATTACAAAGTAAACCAAAGTGTAGAGGTAATATGGTTACTTACGGTGGTTTAAACAGTTACATTATGTAATAAACTATGGGGATAATTAAGTCATTGTAACTTGACTATTTTGGATGTGGGGGTAATTAAGTCATTGTAACTTGACCATTTTGGATGTGAGGGTAATTAAGTCATTTTAAATTGACCATTTTGGATGTGGGGGTGATTAAGTCATTGTAACTTGACCATTTTGGATGTGGGGGTAATTAACTCATTGTCAAAAACAAGGTAGTTGTGACTTAATCCATTCAACATGAAAAAAGTCCACTTTAGAAAACCTTTTTTCTTCCAAAAAAGGTTTCCAGACAAGCAGACACAATGCCTCGTGTGCAAAGGTATTGTTTAGTTTTGTCCTTTTTCCCAAACTTCATCATTTGTGGTCCCTTTCTATGTGCATAAAAAAGGTATATTCATTTTGCTTTGGCTTGTGGTCCCGTCCCAGTCGATGGACATCAGATGATTGGGAACAAGTTAATGAAACATATATAATACCCAAATGTTTCTTTCTTTCATGCACACATACAGATACAAGTGTAAGACAATTTTTTTAATAATAACATATTAAAACACATTTCAGCCATGGCTTTGTTTACATCACTTTCTGCTATTGAATAACCTATTACACAGATCATCGACAAAAAACTTCATCAAAAAACGATGACCATCAGCAGCCCAGGCAACACCACCACCAAATCTACACACCAACATCACAAACTAGTACCAGCAATAGACACAAAATCTACTACTAATATCAACGCTAAACAACATAAATAACACACCAAAACACAAACCTAGGACTAAAATGCTTCAACCTACACAACCTTTTTTAGTTAAAGAACATATACATCACCACAAACACAGTAACAACACCAACAATCCCAATATAATACTTCAGCTTCTTACATTTGTTGTGCTGGAAGACCATCTTCACATATGCTCCTTGCAGAGAAACGAAATGATTTTTAAGATCAGAAACTAGATTTGAGGTATCCAACTGACCAACGTGAACGTCATTGACCTCACGGTTAATGGCATCCAAGTCTCGATTAACTGCCTGACGGAGCTCACGCAACTGGTCTTGGAAGTTCTCCCGTATAAGAGACAGTTCCAACTAGGTTTGTAGTAGATTGATGGCCATGTCTTCGTTGGTTATACCATTGGAATGATTCTCATCCATATGATGGCGATAGTTTGGAGACCAGTTGTGTTCTGCATGTCCGATTGAAGGCATTTTGGAGTAAACTTAGAGACGAGATTGGGGTAATGAAGTTTGCAGATGTGCCATTTTAGGTCAACAAAGTCTTGATTTTATATGGAGGCGCCTGAGCAGTCAAATCGTGCTCCTTACGATTCACGTTCAGTACGACGTCGTTGCGGTAGTTCGATGATTGAAATTCTTGCCATGTCATCGCTTACGTGTTAGGCTACGTTTATGTGGCAATGTAAACCGGCTACAATAGGTGAAAGGGATTATATTGATAGGTAACAGATACTTCGTTCCCTTATTAAACCACAAAATAAGTTAAGTGGGTAAATGGGTAAACCCTAGAAACATTATAAGGTCTATACGTCATTTTCCGAATCATTTTCATGAGACTCTTTGTGTGGGGAAGGATAATAGTTATCAAGGTCGATGTTGAAGGCTCTAAAAGACACTTTGGAGTGTAGAATTATTGACATATTGGTTGGTTCGTCATCAACGATCAGTCCTTCACTTGGAGGTATGGCAACCGTCTGCATAGGAATATTCTTGTCTTGATCATCTTGTGTGCTCAAAGTCTGAGGAGTTTGTTTTTCACCTTCTTGTTCATCATCGTGGTTTGAAAAGGAATCAACCATGGTAGCACAATTACTTGGACCAGTTTGTTCTGACTGATTGGACGTCCATGAATCTGGAGCTGGCGATGACGATTGTACACAGACTGATGGAGCTTTGAATAAGGAACCAATGAATGGGAATTCTTTAGAGGTAATACTAGATTTAGGAGAGGTGATGTGCTCATCTAAATCTACTCAATTGTCACCGTGAGATGCGTCTTGAGAATAAACAGAAGGTGTTGGATCTGGCTTTGATTTCTTTAGTTTTTTCATCATTTTCTTTAATGCATTGTTTGATTTTTTTTTTCCTTTTTTTGGTGAAACAATGATTCTGTAGATGCATTTATGGTAAGAACGGATATAAGTGCTATCTATATCCAGCTTCTCTAGGATGACACTGAGAATGATGATTCGATGTGGAAACTTAGATTCGGAAGCAACACGCATCTTATAAGGTGTCATGTACAAGAAGGTGGGTATTGGTCCTTCTGGAATGTCAACCAGTGGTTGAAGATCATTAGTAGTCATAGCATGAAGGATAATGGACCACCAACAAGGATGATGAATCTTGAACATGGTCTTTGAAGCAAGTAGATAGGTGAGAAAATCCTACCAAATAATAGATGTGTAGTCAACTTTCACATCATAGTAAAGACATTACGTGATGGTCCAAAGACTAGTTGAACCACGAATACATCCACCAACTGACCAGAGAAGGCATCAGGAAATGACAGAACTATGAAAGTGTTTTTGTCCTAGAAGACAAGCTTTCTTTATTCTTCTGATGTTTGGTTCTTTATCTTCCTCAAATATGTAACCCATTTTCTTGAGAATTGTCAATGACTGAAGTGACATATATCGGGGGTTAATCAGAATCATCAGGTAGAGCTAAACAATTCATGAATTCACATTTCTATAGAGCTAAGGTAGTTGCTTTATATTAGAATTCGACATCAAACTCTTTTGAATGTGTCTTAGGAGTTATTGTTGTAGATTGAAAGGTTTCAAAGATGAGGGATTCAGGAATTTGGGTGGTTGTCATGAGTGCATCAGAAAGTAGGTATTTTGCAGATATTCAACTATGATGCCAGTTTCTTTAGGTTTTGATGTGATTATAGAACATGGTTTGACATGCAGAATTAAATATTGCACCATGAACACAATGATTTCGGTGTTTAAGAGATGTATTGAATATGTATGGTGTTACAAAAAGGGATGTAGATCTAGTCTACATAAATAACACACACTTACACACTCCACTTTTACACCTCTTAAGCACACCTGCATAAGTGGTATGAACCCACCTTATATAGAGGTGTTTACATGTCTCTCTCTCACTCTCTATCTCATGAGTCATAAGGCTAATGCACCACATGCAAGTGGGTCTACAAAAGTCAACACATTTACAAAGTCATACATGGATAACTTTGCACCCCAACATTCTCCCCCTCAAAGTTAGGAATGGATGACTCGCTTTAAATCTTCCAAAATCGAGCAACTACGCGATCCGAGACTCAAGCGTGACACATGTAGAGATGAACTTCAAATCTTCAGTTCTTCCATGATTCTTCAATTTGGGTTCTAGGATGTGAGACCATACGAACCGAGCATCAACGAATGATCAAGAGCTTCTCAAACTCCAAATAATCACAATAAAGTTGAGCATAAAAACACACCCCAAAAATCTTCAATAATTCCAAACCCATCATGAACCGAAATCATTTCCGAATTTCTAATCGAGTTATTTCATAAGCTTCAAATAATTTAGGTCACTTCGGTCTTCAAGTCCGCATAATATGAAAAATTCAACTTTCGAATTTCCATATAACTTTCTCCCCCTTTTTATAATCGAAATTTGATTATAAAACCAACAAGGAAAGAGAATGTGCTCTATTCATAATTTTTCTTGTCAAAACTCCCCCTTAACATGTGGCATAAACTTTTTGCTTCAATCCGGAAAATCCAAAAAAATCTTCAAATTTCGAATTCGTTCACGGACCGCCTTTGACAAAATTTCACAAATTTGGGTAGAAATTGTCACTTTCTGAATTCTGCAAGGACCCGTTGCGCCCAAAACAGCCAAAAATGTGAAACACTACCCCATTTGCAAAACTGGGCATAAAGTGTCAATTCACATTAACTGTAGGGAGCACATTCGAAATATTTTCCCACTTTACAGAACTTTTCCCCCAAGTTGAAACTGGGAAGAAACTGTCAAAATTCTAAAACTTCAAGGATTCGAAATGAAGAATCTTCATTGTTCACAAAATATTACTCCAATAAGAAATAGGATAGAATCTGCCAATACGCTAAAATTGTAAGGACTCGAATTCGAAAAAAATAAGCCTTCTTCCCCAATTCGCTCAAGCTGTGAACTTGGAACGGACATCATCACCAGTCGAATTCAATGTGATCCAAACAAAGGCATTCGACCCCAAAGCGTTCAACTCCAAGTGAACGATAAAAAAAATCAAATGAAGTTTTGATTTCGATTCATCATCTCCAATCAACTCCAATTGACTTTCGATTTCGATTATCAAAGACTCATTCTGATACTTTAAATTCCGACTTCGCATATATTCAGTTCGATCAAAACAATTAACAATCGATCTGATTTTGACTTTCTTTGTCTGACTCTTCAATTTCAATTACCGACAAACACCATAGTTATCTTCTCAATATCAAATTTCAGATCAAATGCCCATTTTCAGCCAAAATTGCAACCGTTCTTCATCTGTTCTTGAATTCTTCATCAGTTCATTAATTTCAATCAAAATCAACGATTTCCGAGTTCAATCAAAATCTCCAAACCAAGAATCATCAATTCATCAAATAAATCTTCAAATCGATGATCAATTTCCAAAACAAGATTCATAGATAATATAGGAATTGAACAAATGAGATCAATAAATTGATCAGATGAACAAGAATGAGAAAATCGAATGACCAAATGGATCAGATTAAGAATTCGATTCAGTATAATATGCGATTCAAATATAGAAATCAAGTTGATGTTCTCGATCATCAATATATGACCAACTGGCCACATGAAAAATCAGATGCACGAATTTATTTAGGGTCAAAGATCGAAAGCTAAATCGATCAATTTGAATTTGACGAAGAATGTCAATAAGAATCACAATCAGAACTCATCCGATGAATTAGATTTAGCTGAACATGATCGATTATATAACAAATTGGGCTCAAAGGAATGGATCATGAACAGTAATAAATTGAAGATTGGGCTCAAACTTGAACAGTATCAATATGACTCTGAATATGAACAATATCAAATTCTAAAAATTCTAAAAATGTTTTATGGATAAAATCTTGATTTAAACAAACAATTTCAATTGAGGATCAAATCGAACACAAGAATATGATTGGATCGGGGCTTGATCAATGGAAAAATTATTGGATCATAACAAGTGGGTTTTTCAAAAAAAAATTCATCCAACGAGTCAAAACGATCAAAAATCAAGAACGCAACGCACGAATCAAACGAGATTAAGAGAGATCATAGAGAGACTCACCAAAAATGCTCCAATTGTGAAAAATTTTGCCAAACCGAGAATCGTTCTTCAAAAAATCATGTTGATCTTCGAAGACCCGCTCTGATACCAATTGATGTGATTATAGAACATGGTTTGGCATGCGGAATTTAAGATTGCACAATGAACACAGTGATTTCGGTGTTTAAGAGATGTATTGAATATGTATGGTGTTACAAAAAAGGATCTAGATCTAGTCTACATAAATAACACACACTTACGCACTCCACTTTTACACCTCACAAGCATACCTCCATAAGTGGTATGAACCCACCTTATATAGAGGTGTTTACATGTCTCTCTCTCACTCTCTATCTCATGAGCCATAAGGCTAATGCACCACATGCAAGTGGGTCTACAAAAGTCAACATATTTACAAAGTCATACATGGATAACTTTGCGCCCCAACAGGTTTTGCCTTAGTGTCAATAAGTGCAACATAATTGGATGCAACCATGGTGATTTTTAATGTGGAGGTTTACACTACAGTCGAAGATTCCTTTGCTTGAGATGTAGAAGCCTTATGGGATAATTTTGATTTAGATGTCTTTCTGTCTACTATAGGAGCCATATCTTGAGTAGACCAGAGAAGAAAAAAAATTTGAATTCATTGTTAGTCAAAGAGAAATAGTTAGAGAATGATAACATGTATCTTTAAATTAATTGCATAAAAAATTTGGGAGGATAGGAAAAATAAAATTTTAAGAATTTGCATTGACTAAACAAAATTATGATTTGAGTATTATGGTTGATTAAACTGTAGATAGGAATAATTTATAAATTCAAAAATCACTTAGCATAGGCCACAAAGTGAATGACATATCAAGTAAAAATGAAAGAGATAGGACTTGATGTCATAAAAAACAAAACAAAAACGTTTAATGTTACTAAATCTTAGCAAGAATGAAAGGATTAAGTAAAAGTGCTAAGTTAGGCCAATGATGACTACGACAAATTAAACAATTGTGTCTTTAGATACCAAACAAATAGAGTCATGTATCATAGAGATAATAAATCAAAACTATATATATAAATCCAAGAACACATAGGAAAGTTTGTGGACTTAGATAGAGTTGAAAAAAATAGATCTTAAAAGAAGATGCATAAGGCATGAGTATTAAGATCACAAAGGGAGATAAATAAAGGGATGTTACCTTTAGTAAGAAGATAAATATAACATCAAAGAGTGAAGGTAATAGACTCTTTAAGAAGGAAATGAAATATTTGCTGAGTGATAATGCCCAACAACTATCCAAAGTAAAAAGAACAACATAAGAATGATCAACTATGAAAAAAATTGGTTCATGGATAGAGAAGAGTGGGATTTCTAACTTATGGTGTGCACAAATAAGTCTAACGCTTACAAGTAGGGTATGATAAAAAAAATCCAAAAGTGAATAAATACCGTGAGCAAGGAATTGTTAAAGTGAATCAATGATCAACCAAAAATTTTGAAACTGACTTGAATATATAAAAACAAAAAAAGAATGTGATGTTCACCCAAGATAATTGCAACAAAGAGTAGTATTCACAGATAAAAGATGATAGGTAAATACTAGAAAACCTAAACATAGGACATATGTATTGACCAATGAACACATGGAACATTAACTAAAAAAAACAAGCATCACATAATGTAATGTGAACAAGCAAGATATATATATATATATATATATATATATATATATATATATATATATATATATATATATATATTAACAGTTGATGTCTTGGAGAATCAATAAGTAACAGAAAAAGAATGACATGAAATCTTTGAGAGTATCAACATATGATTCTCAAGTTTCTGTTTTGTTAGAAAATTCATGGTGATGAAAAAAATTAGTATTTGTTCACAAAGGTCATCATTGATTTGAAAGAACAGACAATGCTTACCTAGACTGATCTCTTATGGTGGTACTCATGATGGATAATGGTATACCAAGGGACAATGCTCCACGCGATAATGTTAATTGAACATAAAATGATACAATAATGAATGTTAACTTGACTATAACATGATGTACATTTAATTAGTCAAAAGTATGATAACATGCATTGGGATCAAGGCTCATTAAAAAAATTCACGTGAAAAAGGGTTTATAAGAAATAACTAAGTTTACCTAGAATTCAAGTGACATACTTGAAGAAGAGGTATCACACTTGATGCATAGGTGGTGCACCTAGGTGTGTGAATAGCAAACTTGGTTCACAAGTGATGATCCAAGTGATGTTAGGTTATGTACATAGGCGTGTCGCAAGATTGGAATGTGGAACAAGAGCTGAATGTTGCGCCAAGGATGAGAAATGATGCTCTAAATGGAAGTAGGGTTGTGATTACTCCAAATTGGTTGATAAAAGATGTTGTGCCAAAGTTAGGGTCGATTGACTTATGGTGAGATCGAGAAGTAATAGATGGAAGACTGAATGCGGAGCAAGAGAAGGAAGTTGCACAAGTGAAGGTTAGGTTTAGGGTATGACGCAAGTGTTGAGTGAGGAAAGAATGTTTAAAGATGGTGCAAGTAAGAGATGTTGATTGACAAGGTTGACAGAAGTAGGGTTTGATATTGGAACATGTGCCATAAAAAATCTCAAACCTAGGACGATTGTGTTGGGGAAATATGCCAACAAACCATCGAAGGTTGGGTTGAAGTTATCAGCCAACAAACCCAAGATGATTGAACTACATATGCATGAACTGTAATTGTTATTGTATTATTGTGTGTAGTATTTTAAGGTAACTCACTAATCTTTGGCTTACAGCTGGATTTCATGGTTCTAGATACATCAGACGATCGCGGTAAGGTGAAGGCGTGATTGTGCACATCATCCTTGGATATTATAGTGACAGATGATTTTGGGATACTTTGATATATGACTAAGCTTTTGGAAACAATGTTTTTGTATTATTTATGGATTATTAAATGGTTTAAAAATGAAAATTTTACTATGATTTTTGGGACGTTACAGAAGACACTAGGCTGCTAATGGAAATAGGAAATGGATAGCAAGATCCAGTCTATGTATGATAACCGAGTTTGGAATTTGATTGATCATGTACCAGGTCGAAAGACATTTAGGTGCAAATGGATATTCAAGAAGAACATCAACATGGATGGAAAGGTGCATACGTTCAAGGCACGACTAGTTGTAAAGGGCTTTACTCAAACCAAATGGGTTGACTATGATGAGACCATCTGACCAATGGCTAAGATTAAATCTATCAGGATAATTCTAGAAATAGAAGTGTCTCATGATTAATAGATATGGAAAACGGATGTTAAAACTGCTTTCCTAAATGGGAAATTTACTAAGGATGTTTACATGAGTCAGCCCGAGGGTTTTGTACATGCCAAGTTTCCTGACAGAGTGTGTAAGCTATCTTTTGGGCATTGAGGTGAGTTTTCCTCACTGTAACCATGGGTCGAAGGCACCAATGTCTGCCTACTAGGATGTGTTTGTATCCTGGTATATAGGATTTTTTTATGTTGTAGTGACATGTTGGGATGTTACATATGTCAACATATTAGTGGTTGGATTAAGGTCGGAGGCCAACAAACCCTGGATGGTTAGGTTGAGGTGGTATTGCTATGTGTGGTATACCAAAAAACCCGAGACAGTTGGGTTATGACATTATTCCAAAAAGTCCTCGAAGGTTAGGTTAAAGCTGTATGCCAACAAGCCCTATATGCATGAATTGTAATTGTTATTGTGTTATTGTGTGGAGTATTTTGGGGGAACTCACTAAGCTTTGACTTACAACTAGATTTCATGGTTACAGGTACATCAGACGATCTGGGTAAGGCAAAGGTGTGATTATGCACATCATCCATGGATATTTTAGTGATATATAATTTTGGGATACTCTTATTTATGACTATGCTTTTGGATACAATGTTTTTTATGATTTATGGATTATTAAATGGTTTTAAAATGAAATTTTCACTTTGATTTTTGGGACGTTACAGCAGGCCCTGAGGCTACTAAATGGTAACATGCAACGGCTAGCGAGATCTAGTCTATGTATGATAACTAAGTTTGGAATTTGGTTGATCATGTACTAGGTTGAAATATATTTGGGTGCAAATGGATCTTCAAGAAGAAGTTTGACATGGATGGAAAGGTGCACACATGCAAGGAACAACTGGTTGCGAAGGGCTTTACTCAAACCCAAAGGGTTGTCTATGATGAGTCCTTCTGACATGTTTCAAAGATTTAGTCTATCAGGATAATTCCAGAAATAGCAGCGTTTCATGATTAAGAGATATGGAAAATGGTTGTTAAAATTGCTTTCCTAAATGGGAAGTTTACTGAGGAAGTTTACATGAGTCAGTCAGAGGGTTTTGTACATGCCAAGTTTCCCGAAAGAGTGTGTAAGCTTGAGAAATCCATTTATGGATTGAAAAAACCGTCTCGGAGCTGGAATCTTTACTTCCGTGAGAAAGTCAAAGAGTTTGGATTCTTTAGGAGTGAGGATGATTCATGTGTGCATGTCAAGGCTAGTGGGAGTATAATGACTTTCCTAGTGCTGTATGTTGATGACATACTTCTTATGGGAAATGACATTCCAACCTTGCAAGAAGTGAAATATTGGATTGGAAAGTGTTTTTCCATAAAGGACGTAGGGGCAGCAACCTAAATTCTTTGAATATGGATTTTAAGGGATAAAAAGAAATGACTTATTGGTCTTAGCCAAAGTACATACTTTGTTACAATACTAAAACCTTTTAGTATGGACAATTCCAAGAAAGGGTTTACCCATCCATCATAATGTTAAGTTGATTAAGACTCAAAGCCCCAATACTGATTAGTAAATAGTTGGCATGAGTCAGGTCCCATATGCTTCAGCTATTGGTTGGATCATGTATGCTTGATGTGTACTCGACCTGATGTGTCTTATGCTTTGAGCATGGTTAGACGATTTTAGGAAAATCCTGGCAGAGGTTATTGGAATGCAATCAAGATTATTCTTAAGTATCTACATAGGACGAAGGACATGGTTCTAGTCCTTGGCGGCAATGATACATTAAGAGTGAGTGGATAGTGATGATAACTTTCAAACATATCGATACAACTTCTGTTCTCAGTTAGGCTGGGTGTTTATTTTAAATGGTGGAGAAGTGACTTAGAAAAGTTCCAATCATGATATAGTGGCCGATTAATAGTTGTGAATTAGAGTACATCACACCAAGTGAGTCATCAAAGGAAGCGACTTAGTTGAAGAACTTCATCGGTGATCTTGGAGTAGTCCCGACCATTCAAGAGCCAATGGAATGTTTCCGTGATAATTAAGGGGCGGTTTCTTTGACAAAAGAACCAAAGGATCATGGTAGATCCAAGAATATCGACATAAAGTTCCATGACATCAGACAGGGTTGAAGAAGGTCATCTCCTGGTGAAGTGTGTATCATCAGAAGACAATCCCACGTGTCCTTTCACAAAGGCTCTGAGCAGGGTTAAGCACAACCAACATGCTAGGAGCATTGGCTTGAGAGATGATATTAGTTTTAGTATTTTGTTGATAGTTTGAAACATGGTAACAAAATAAATGTAATTAATTTTGGTGATGGAATCATGGAAATTATTTATGAGTATGGTTACTGCCTTTTTAATTGTTTATTCTTGTGTTTCATTTTGCATGTTTAACTTCCTTGATGATTTAGTTGTTCAAATTCCACAGTTGCTCATACTTTTGGAAGTAAGTAGTGAATTAAGACTGTCATGAATAGATCATAGATTGTCTATGGAAAATAGACATTGCAATAGGTTTGCTACAATATTCATGAGTAGTTAGAAAAATGGAGATTTTGAGTATTGGATAAACCCACACTCAGAGAATTGATTCATGGATTATATCACAAGTAATTCTGAGATGTTAATATATTTTATTCTTCAAATGGAGATATATAAGTTGTAATTTACAAGTCAATTGTGTATTCGTATTGCGAAAACACATTAGTAACATAATGTTATAAAATGTAGTGTCATGTATGATTTTGTGAGTAAAGGATACAAGTATATAAGTCAAATTGTATATATTCGTTTTTCCCTAATAGGAAAAACGATATCTTTGGGTCACTCAGTGATTTGGTGTTCACATTGTAGTGTTGGGCCCAGCCAGGACTGAATTGATGTGTTCAATTAGCAGCCTAATGACGTCATCACAAATCAGGAAATTGGGAAATAGAATTGTGGACAATAAGATTGATTATAATTCATTTCCCATGTCCATCTGATATCTTGAAGAACAAAGGAATATCTAATCACTTATCTTAAGGCCAGTGATTGAGTATACATTTGGAGAAAGAGGTTGATTTACTGATTTATTATGTGATTAATAAATAGCAATATATAAATTGTTAATATATAATGAGATTAATATATAAATTAGATATAGTATTATTTAATTAATAATTAATAAGAAATTAATTAGAATTAATTTTGGGATTAATTAGATTAATTAAAAGTGTAGGGACTTCAGTTGTAATTGTTCAATAGTTGAACAAGAGAGGTTCCAGAACCTTCCCAGGAGGGGACAGTTTTGGAGAGCCTTTTAAGGGTTCTCGATTAATCCTTAAAGATAATTAAGGAGTTGTATAATTACGTAATTTGAAATGATAGTATTATATTCAAATTAGGATTTTCAGGGTTCCTTAGTTTAGCTATAAATAGGAACCCGTGCATACTAGTTTTCGTCAACTCCTAATCCCAGAAGGATAACCAAAAATTTCTTCTCCTCTCCTCCACTCTCCTCAAGTGTTCTTTTTACTAGGGTTTAGGTACAAAGCATTAGAGGCATCAAGTTTTTGTTGCTTGCTTTCCAAGGAATTTGAAGCAAGGAATTGATTTGATTATTTCTATGAGAATCAAA
The DNA here is from genome assembly GCF_052849685.1 of Lactuca virosa. Taxonomy (NCBI): domain Eukaryota; kingdom Viridiplantae; phylum Streptophyta; class Magnoliopsida; order Asterales; family Asteraceae; genus Lactuca; species Lactuca virosa. The sequence continues at coordinate 72,906,161 of NC_136432.1, forward strand.
AGGTATGTAAACCCCAATCCCTTGTTATTTACAATAATAGTAGGTTAACTTAGGGTTCTTGATATTCATAGATTATTGTTATGAATAAAGAAAACTTAGTTCCAAAGAGGTTGCATGTGAACTTAAGGGTTAAGCTATTTTCGCCTCATGCATTGATTTATTACCTATAAAACCTATCAACAACGACAACCAAAGATATGGAAGAATTTGACGTTGGGCTTCCTCTTGTTCATTGCTTCACAGGGAGTGACTTCAAGTCTGTTGTTGATCATAGATTTGTTTTGAGTGAAACATGCAACTATAATGGCTTCAGGCTAGAAGTATTCTGGTAGGTTTGTGAAGATCAACATGGATTAAGCAGCTTCACATAGTGTCTTATTCTTTCTTTCAACTACACCATTTTGTTGTGGAGTGTATGGTGCAGAAAATGTGTGCTCGATGCCTTTAGATACAAGAAAACTATCTAAGGAGTTGTTCTTGATTTTGCCATCATTGTCTCTTCTTAATCTTCTAAGTGGACTGCCTACCCTAACTTTTATGTAGTGAATGAAGTTAATCATCTTATTAGTGATTTCAGGTTTGTTTCACATAAAGTATACCCAACTGAATTTGGTACGATCATCAACAATCACAAGGATGTATTTCTTACTAATTAAGCTAGGAACTGCAATGGGACCACACATATCAATATGTATAACCTGAAGAGGTTCATACACACTATACTCTATTATACTTTTGTGTAGTGATTTGGAAATTTTGCCTTGTTCTCAAGCGGCATATAGTATGTCGTTGTCAAGTTTTAACAATGGTAGTCCTCTTATAAGATCCTTTCTAGTTATTTTGTTGATATCACCAAAGTTTAGGTGTGAAACTCTTCTGTGCCACAACCAACTGACATCAGAAGCAATTTTGGAAAGAAGACAAATATTTGTGGTACCCTCAATTAGGTCAATATCAAAAGAATACATATTTCTATTTCGCGGGGAATCAAAAAGGATGTGCTTGTTGGTATCCATAATCAAACTCGTGGTTTTGGCGAACAAAACCTCATGATCACTGTCACATAGTTGTGCAACACTAATAAGGTTACTTTTAAGACCATCTACATATGTTACATGTTTAACATTAAAACTCTCGTTCGAGATGTTTGCACGTCCTATAACTTCTCCATTTATGTTATTTCCAAAAATAACATACTGACCTGGATTTGTGATCTTGAAATCCCTAAGATATCCCTTGTGCCCAGTTATGTTCCTGGAGCATCCTCTATCAATGTACCATGCATCGTAGTGTGGCACTTCAACAAAAAAGCCTGCAAGTAGAGAGAAGATTTAGGTACCCATGTTTTTTTGGGCCCTTGGGTGTTAGATTTCTTTGTACTTGTTGGAGTTGGGAAAATCTTTTCTTATTTGTCATTAACCTTTTTGGTTTTGGCTTGTTTTTTAGAGACCTTATTTGTTACTTTCTTTGTGGTCTTCTTTTGAGGTTTATGATGTAGGAAAGACAGTGAATATTAGAATTCATGGAGAAGGAAAACTATAATCAAAGGCATTCCAAATTAATCATACCTATGAAACTAGAAATTTCCCCTAAACTGATGGATCAATGGAAACCTTGGGTTTCCCCAAACATGTGTTTCCCACCAATGAATGGAGTAAAACCACAAAAATGGTCCAATAATAGAGCTCATATGGTGAGTGCTATTTGGATACATGAATAGGTTAGTATGAGTAGGTCTCATCATTTTAGACAAATCAAGATAACTCTTAGGTCTAAAATTATTTTGTCTGTGATTTCCAGTTTGGTAAGGAAATCCATTGTTTGAGAAACCATGATTTGAAGGAGATACTTTTTGATCCTTTTAGGTGTTGGAAGACTTTTGAGTCTAGTGTTCCCATGACTTAGCGTGTTCTTGGGTACTGTCTTTTTCTTTTTATCTTTCTCATCATTTGTAGACCTAACCACTTTAGGTTTTGTTGGATGGAATTCAGTTAGACCTTGTTATTTTGGGACCTCGATTTTCTCTTTTCCCTTTTCTTCAGAGACAGTACTTGACTGTGTAGTTGTCTCTCGTTGTTTGGGACTAGGTGAAGTGATTTTTATAGGAATGATAGGTGTCTTATGTATTTGAACAACATTTTTCTCATCATTCATAGTCTTCAAGGTTTCATCCTTGTTGACTTGAATTGTAGTTTTCCCAATCTGTTTTTTCTTGGAATATTTATGCCCGAAGTTCTTTGATATAGAGATAAAAGCTCCGAGTGTTGGGAATGCTTCTCGAATAAAGAAACCAATGGGTTCAATCTTGGAGTATCATATTGGCTCATATGATATAGGTCTCTTATCATCAGATTTAGAGCTACAATTTTAGATTTTTCAGAAGTAGCATCTTCTGAATCGAAAAATTCCTCATTACGGCTTTCAAATGGAGAGTCAGACTCATTGTTCAAGTCAGGAAGATCACATGATGGTGCGACTTTTAATGGGATGTTTGATAATGAAGTGGCAATTGCATCAGGACTGCATATTATCACTTCTTCTTATGCTCGTTGTTTCCAGTGAAAAGACATTGATCACATGACATCAATTATGGTTGAGTATTAGTACTTATGATTTCTTTGTTCATTTCCTCATAACCAATTCCATATTTGATCCATGTTGGCTTTGGTCCACATAAAATGGCATTTGTGTTTTCTTCAAGAAAGGTTTTTTTATGTCTTATAACTATTTATTTTTGTTTGAAGTTGAGCGTACATCTCATGATTGTGCTTAGCAATGATGTCGCGTTGATTCAATACGAGTTTATATTGTTCGACTGACATTAGATATTCCTCAATTTTGATTTGAAGGTTTCTTTCTCACTTAGCCACACAACATATCAATTCCTCTAATACGAACTATGTAGGGATCAGTTCATATTTGTAGTATTTGACTTGATATTCAACATTAACCATACATACTTTGATTATCTCAGAAATGTGGTTAGTGTCAGGTAAGAAAGGTTCAACGGTTAAATGATTATCATGAAGCATGAAGTTTACCTTCTCCACAACTTCTTAATGGAGTGGAGAAGGCTCTTTGTCATTATCATCCATGAACCAGAAGTATTTCTTGTAAGCTTTAGTTTCCATTACTTGATCAACTTCATTTTCTGTTTCCCAAACTTCCATGTTTGGTGTCTCCATACCCAGGAAAGCTTTGTCTTTTGATTGCTTCTTTATCTTTTCTGCCTTTTGAAGGTAGTATGTTTCATCTTTCACCTAATTGCTATTTATTCTGCAATCCTTAGCAAAGTAATTCTCACATTGGCATTTGTGGCACCTGATTACTTCATCATCTTTATATGATTTTAGCTTGTTATCATAAACCGGCGTATTTGAACTCTGGGAATTGTAACTATTATAGTTTGAATTTTAGGAGTTGTACATTTTTTGGTTTGAGTTCTAAGGTTGGTTCAAACTCTAAGAAGTGTAGTCCTTCCTGGTGGAATTTGCAGTGTTGAAGCTTTGTTGATTGTTGCTCCCTCCTTGGAAATTGCTAGAGTTTTAATGATAGTGTTGGGGCTGCTGATAACTTTGTGCTCTGAAGTTCCCAATTGGCTTGTTCACAAACTTCATGAACTTTGGATTGAAATTGGTTAGAAGTGCCAGAGTTTCTTCATACTCATCTTCCTCATTGGATTGGATATGTTCAATTGTGATTCCTATGAATTCTTGGTGATTATCCATGTACCCATTTGTTATTTGAAGAGGTTGTTGATTTGAAATGAATAAATTCTGATTGTATTGTTGTGCCATACTCGAATTTTGATATGGAGATCGTCCATATCCTTGGTTGGCGAACTGATAAGCAAAGTGGTCTGGAATTGGGTTATGATGTGCAATCAAGTTTTGAGAATTATTTTTCATGCTTGCTGAGCTTCCGAAGACAAGGCCTTGATTATAAAAGGGAGTTCCTTGGGCTTGCTTGTTGACTTTTGGCTCATGTTGCTGCAAATCAGCATACAGATCATACAAGGACATAGTATCCAATTTGGTTGAAGTTTGTAACATGATCATGTGCACTGTATCCCATTTAGGAGATTGGTTGTTTAGAAATTCTAGATTGAAGTCCTCTTACGATCTTTCTCCTTTGAGCTTATTCACCCTGTTGATAACAATGTTATACTTATGTATTAAAGTGAGTTTTGTTAGGTATCATTTTGAAGTGGTCTATATCTAACAAGGCGACTTTCTTCCTATTGGTAAGAATCTTGTCAGTTCCTTTGAATTGTTTCTTTAATGCGTTTCAGACAACAAAACATGACCCCTTACCTTCATCAGGACGTTATTCATAGATGTTATGTGGAAATCCAAAAAAAAGTTCTTGCATTGCCTTAGCCTCAAATTTCCTCATTCACCTTTAATGATCTTGAGCACCAAAAGAAACAGATTCATAGATGCTTTTTGAAGTTTCAGGAGAAACATTGGGTTTAGGAATTTTGTCTTCTTGGAGGAATTCTGGAGTATGACTTCCAGTGGAAATATAAGTCCAAATGTCACCTTCATGGCCTTCCAATTTGTCGTTGATGTGATCTTCCCATGAAGAGCAATCGCTTGGTATAAGGATATGTGCATGATTTCCTGCTCCAAGACTGTTTGTAACTAAAACTAAGTACAATACATTTTAGTTTTTATTCACACTTGCCATTAAGAATAAGTGATACTAGTTTGAAACTTGAAAAAATATTATGAATTTCTTTCTAAGTCTTAAAGTCGATCACACGAGCTTTGATATCAACTAAAGAAATATAGAAAAACCAATGACCTTAGACATAAAGAATCTAAATGTTGAAAAGACTGAAATGGAGTTTCAGAATCATCAAGTGGCAATTAATGCGGAAAATAAGATTTTTGAATCAAACAAATTTATGATGAAAACGTTTTTTATATGTTCAAAGTTAAAGATTCAAAGGTGCCTCATATTCATATTCATAGTGATTGAATTTCAAGTGTTTGAAATAGAAAATACACTAAGTAAGAAACACTCAAATGGCTCTCTATAATTTAGTCTAAATAGCAAACGAGCTGAATGAGTAGGAAGAAGTAAGAATTGAGCAACTTTATAATGGAGCCCAAGGTGCCTTTTTAGAGGCTTTAGAAAAACCCATGACATGCTTAATAATTAGGTGTTAACACGTCATCATGATCGAGTCATCAGTTGACACCTTGCCTTACTTAACAGAGAATGGATGGAATATTCCAATTTCGTTAGCATTCCGTTAGAGTTCCATCCAAGTCTTTATTGTTTGTTTCTCTTGAGCATTCTTGATCAACATTGAGAGTATGATGAGCATCATGAGCATCATGTTGCTCCATTGTCTTTTAAGATGATATCAACTTCTAGAAGTGTCATTGATCAAGATAAGTTGCTCTTGAGTGTTGGAATGTGTGTTGGACTGGAAGATGTTGTGACAACCCGAAATTTGTTTACTTTTAAAGCCCAGTCAATCAACTCAAATGAGTGTCAAACTCACTAGTAATGAGTTCTAGCCTGGTTAAAGGTCATTCTAAGGAGTTTTAAGCCTAGTAAACTTAACGAATGAGTGTTAGAATGTACCTGCTAGAGACGTTGTACAAAGAATCAAGCCTTAACCTCTTCAAAAAGAGTTCACGGCCACAACACTTGAGTCTACGGCCATAAACTCAAGGTGGGCCGTAGACTCCCCCTTATAGGCTCATATTCTTCAACTTCCTTCATTATCTCACTTTCACCTCAAGAACACCCCATTTCTCTCTCAACCATCATCACGATTTTCTTCCCAAATCTTCAAAAGAAGTAAGTATTCTTCCTTGATTTGTTGTTACATCTCTTAATCTAGTATCCTTCCATGATTTCATCCATGGAAATCATTCTTTTCTTAGATCTTCAAGTTTCACCAAGAACACACACTAGTGTTCTTGGCCAAAATCAACCATTTCAAGCCTTCATATCGTAAGTATTCCTTCATTATACTTCATATCTACTAGGAAGCCTTGAATCACACCCTTGAAACATACATTTTCCCAAGAACATCTTGAGTTTACGGCCCAAGATCTCCCTTGGCCGTAAACTCAATGTTATGACATGTATGAGCCATAAACCCTCCTAGATGCAAAGCTAGTGACCCAGAACCCTTCCTTAATGATTGTAGGACCTTAAACTTCTCTCAAATACATAAATGATCATGAGTTTATGGCTGTAAACTCCTTTGGGCCGTAAACTCATCAAAAGCCTCAATAGAGGTGGTCTTTCTCATGCTTGTGTAGAGCAAAGGTCCCTAAAACTTCCCTAGCCTTCAAACCCACACTTGTACATGTTTGACCATGAGTTTACGGCCGTAAACTCCCTTGGGCCGTAAAACCATGGTAGTAAACTCATGTTAGTGTCATTTCACTTCCCTTTGATGAATCACATGTGATTCCAACACTTGGTCAAAGTGTTTCCTAGTCCCGGAAGGTGTTTCCTTTCATATAGTTGCTTATAAACACTATATTCATGCGAATATATGTCATTATATGTAATTTAGGACTTGTTGTGTCTCGGGACGTCATTCGTGGAACTTCTCATCCTTACACGCATACCCGTTTGAATCACCCACATCAGGTGAGTTCATACCCCGTAATGAATCTTTCAACTGTTTTAAATGTTTTAAGGGGGGGAATACAAGTTGAACACAATGTTAATTGTGTAATTGTTTGTAATAAACATCTTTCAAAATGTTACTTATGTCATTTATAAGTTGTTAAAACATTTCAAAAACTCTTTTAAAAGTTATGTTACTTTATAGTTTAACAAAACTCCGTTTTAATGGTATCAACATAACTTCGTAGAAAATGAGTCTTTTCAACAACAGTACAAGTAAATTACTAGTAAACTATAAGGGGTATAGTTTAGGGGTTCAGTTCATGCTACATACAGAGAGAGATACTATTATGAGAAACAAACAATAACATACAGAAAGAATACTATGATGAGAAACAAACAATACCATACAGAACAAACAAACTAGGTTGCTATAGCATGAGAACATACAGGATCTAATTATACCAATGAATCACTAACTCATTGTTTTAAACAAAAGGTGATAGTTATATTGGGTATACATAATCATATAACTTGAATGTGAATTACACGGCTTGCAAGAATTTGCAGAGGTCGCGTTTGGTTCCCTTAATCTCTAGATAGGGAGAGCGTTTAGTAGGGGTACTAGCCTTCACATTATGACCATAATAAAACAAACATGTTTTAGGTCATCAGTACATCCGCATGTCATTATAAACGACAACTGTGTACTTACATTTCCCATTACTTTCATAAAGTGACAGTACCACTTGAAAGTCAAATGCAAACTATTTTCGAGTTAAGATAGTTATAAACTAGGGAAAACGTACATTTTTACAAACGACAAACGGAACAGTCGAGTCTAGCACATAACAGTAGATGCCCTGGTAGAAGGCTACATTTAATAGAAAGGACCATAATGCTAACCTTATGATTTCTTAATGTATACATCAAAGGATATATATATACCAATAGGATCCGACAGGTAATAGGATGTGTGCTCTCCACTTCATTTCCTGTTCCTTGTTTGGTTGTGGGCTTGGAACGAATTCACCCAATCTATTTTCTATTCGATTCTAGATATATATATGCTTAGTATACATTAAGACATCATAAGGGTACCAGGTATGGGTCAAGTCATAAGACACAGAGTCAATGCACAGTTTTCTAGTACAAAACATACTTTCCAAATCAGAACTTTTGGTATACAAAACTAGAAACTTAACCAGTAAAGGGTTTAATCCATTTTATTAAAGTAGTGAAACTTAAAGAACCTTAGGTGATTAACTCTATAATACCCTAGTTTATACACCTTGGTTATATATAATTAATACCCAATAGGTAGTTGGATGTGTGCTTTCCGCCTTACTTTCTGTTCCTTGTTTGGTTGTGGGCTTAGGGCAGATTCACCCAATTAACTTTCTATCCGATATTAGATCATATATATCCAGTATAAAGTAAGTTATTATAAAAGTAATCACTGTGGTCATCATTTTATTATAAGAAATAAGGGTTTTCTTAAAGAATCTTTTCATTAAATATAAAGGAACCATTACAATTAACTCCATGAGTAACAAGTGAATACACCAGGGTTATATACAACAATGATCTAACAACCAATGGAATGTGTGCAATCCGCCTTACTTCCTGTTCCTTGTTTGGTTGTGGGCTTAGGGCAGATGCGCACAGTCGATTGTTTGTTTACTCTGAGTTTTATATAACTTGTATCCATTTAGTACTCATAGAAAGGGTTGTAGAGTCATTTTTACTTATCTTTCATTAAAGTAGGAAATATAGGATTTTCTAGAGGAACAGGCGAACTTTTCTAAACAGAACTTACAACTTACTACATTTTACAACTGCATTTTCAACAACATTTTACAACTTACTCACATCACTAAAATCTTATGAACTCACCAGCTTAATTGCTGATCAACTCTTTCAAATAACTTGTATTCTCAGGAGCCTATTAGACAGGTACTCGTGCTGGGAATTCAGAAGATGGAGCATTATAGCTTCAAGTCTTGTTTTGTTATTTGCTTATGAATTCTATGTTTTGTGAACACACACATTGTAAACACTTTCTTTCTAAATGAAATGGTTGTTCATTACTTGCTTACTATATACATATCTTGTGATACTAAACATGACGTCCTCCACCCCTGAACGTTTCCGCCGTTCCAGTTTTGGGGTGTGACAGATTGGTATCAGAGCATTGTTTATAGTGAACTAAGTATATCAACCGATAAAAGATATAAAACTATAAATACAATGAGGCTTAAGTGCTCTGGATAATGATATATTTTAAGAGTATAACGATAAGTTATAAAAATATACCTACTTGCTTATACGTATACATATTAGAACAAGTATCACAAGGAGAACAGAACTAAAGTATTTAAAGGTTGAACACTATCGTCAACCTGAAGAGTTATGTAATCATAGCTAGGATCAATATAGCCTGATCAACTATATTCATTCGAGATATGACCGACATGTGTTTGGGAGTGATGTGGTGTTGCAACAGTCTTAAAACTTACCTAAACACGAGTCAAGAGAATACTAGAACAAGTACAATAGAGTTAGAATACTATAGGAGTATTCTATGATACCATAACGCGATAACAAGTTTAAAACATACCAAGTACATTACGTTAAAATACTATAGGAGTATTTTAGGCACCATATAAATAACTTATGTGATAACTTAAAAGACCCTTACGTATAGGTCTATAATCTTGCAGTGTATACTCCCAAGGTTATATATAACTGGGATTTTATAGACTTAGAATTTGTGATCTACGCTTCACTACCTGTTCCTTGTTTGGTTGTGGTTTTGAAGTAGGATCACTTATTCGAAGGTCTATTTAGTCTTAAGTTATATACAACTTGTATACCTTGTACAATTATAGAAGGACTCTGTAAGGATCACCCCATAAAGTTGCCTCAAATCTCATAGATTCTTTAATCACTTCCATTCTCGCACGACAAACCCAAATAGACGTAACCACTTCCTCATAGTAAACAACAGAAGAGTCAGGAGGAAACGAGATCAAGTTCATGAGAAGCATTCAAAGAAGGATCCACGGAAGTAACCCAAAACGTCTTACACGTCACACTAATAAATAATAATCTTGTTAACTTAATGAGCGAGTGGAAACACTGCTCACATTATATGTTAAGATTATTTTCTTACATGCAGCTGGTAACAGTTATTCAGGCAACAGATATTCATTCGAGGATAACCATTCCAAAATTCATAAAGTTTATTCGGTATAGACTCTTTTATGAATTGTTTCTAATAACCCTGTGGAAGTCAGGACCCGATACACCCAGAACTAGGATAACCTTGTCTTTTCAGCTTTCGGCTTGTGTCCATTGCTTTAGGCTTATTCCATCTCATATTTGTATTCTTTTAGCAAAGATGCCTCCTCACATATCAAACAGACGAAGTACTCCGATAACTCCAATACCACCTCCTTCACAAATCGATATGGCAGCTATAAACGCTGCAGTGGCTGCGGCTGTGGCAACAGCCATGGCTCACTATCACTCCACCAGTACCAGCGGAGGTGAAACACCTACTAATTCTGCTCAAGGTGAGGTCCCCGTGCGCTCGAGAGAGTTCTCCTACAAGGACTTCACCAAATGCCAGCCATTGTCCTTTAATGGGACTGGCGGAGTCATCGCTCTGATGCGATGGTTCGAGAAAACAGAGTCGATCTTTGAAATCTGTTTGTGCCCAGAAGAGAGCAAAGTGAAGTTTTCTGTCTGCACCTTCTCTGGCAAGGCCCTAACATGGTGGAACAGCCATGTTAAGTCACTGACCCTATCAGTGGCTAACTCAATAGGTTGGGAAAACCTAAAAGAGTTAATGCGGGAGGAATACTGCCCGTTAGGAGAAATTCAAAAGATGGAACAAGAGCTGTGGGAGCTCACTATGGTCGGCTCAGACATAGTGACCTACACTGACCGGTTCAGTGACCTAGCAGTTCTATGTCCCGGGATGGTTACCCCGGAGAGCAAGAAGATAGAAAGATACATTTGGGGTCTGACTGCTCCGACCCAAGGAAATGTGTTGTCTTCTAACCCAGCCACATTCGATAGTGCTAAACGCCTGGCTCAGCGACTCATCGACCACGGAGTCCGCCATGGTGTAAAAGTCCCTATTCCCGAGCCATAGAGGGAAGAGGACTATAATCAGAAGTCGGGGAACAAGAGGAAGAAGAATCGAACAACACAAGACACCCCGCAAGAACAACAAGCGAGTACTATGTACGCCGCTACAACGCCTACTACTCCAGCACCTGCCAGTCGATATGTTGGAACCCTCCCGAAGTGTGGAAAGTGCAACTATCACCACACCGGAGTATGCCGGGAAATGCAGTGTCTGAAATGCCACAGAAAGGGACACACAGTCCGTTTCTGCAGGGCACCGGCTCAACCGATCTCCCAAGTCCCCGGAGCTGAAGAAGACCAAGCCTGTTATGGCTGTGGTGAGACTGGACACTATCAGAGGGAATGCCCGATAACAAAGAACTCAGGAGCGGATGGACGAATTCTGATGATCATTGCAGGAGAATCTACCCCGGAGTCGTCGACGAGCAGCGGTACGTTTTCGAAATAGTAATTACTTTGAAAATTAATTTATATTCATATAAGATTAAAACTTGGGGAAAACACTTAAAAAGTAATTATAATAACCCACATATTGAAATAGGTCACAGTATTCAAGAGAACTAAAAGATCCATTTAGAGAAGCTATGATGGCTTAGCATATACATCAGGGTTGTGCATAACTAAGATATTGCAGACTTAGAGCGAGTGATTCCGCCTTAATTCCTGTTCCTTGTTTGGATGTGGATTTGAGGCAGAGTTACTCAGTCGACTGTCCTATTCATCTTAAATATTCATAACTTGTATATGACAGGCGATCGTAGTGGTACCAAGGAGGATCATGATATAAAGTATCATCACCAGTTATCAAAGCACTTTCATTTGTATGTATGCGCACATAGCGGTACGATACGTAGGAGTGTTAACATCGGAAAGAGAAAACAGGAAACACTGGAACATTTACAAAGAGTACATTTTCGAACACACTACGAGTACATTATCGAAAACACTAGGGATACATCATCGTATAACAGACGTTTCTTTCAAATTGGCCAAAACTTTGTTCAGTGGAGAGTCCGTTACTATCATTCGTCATGAATTGGCGTGGTCCTCACCATACTAAGTTCATATGTTTCTATCGCCTCGATCGGCAAGTTCTCGAAACTTTCGTCATTCGTATCGACAGTCCGGCCTAAACCTCGGTTTTATCATTCATATTTAAACCCCGAAATACTCGTGCGAAGAGTACTTTGTCCTCCGAAGCCTTATCGTCAGATGTCCGCAGACCGTCACGAATTACCACTCGTCCAACAGACCAAGTTCGAGCACAGAGGCTATGGACGAATACAGCTCACCTATCACTATTCAGTGTATACGCGAGGGTGGTATATGATTATGATTACGCAGATTTAGTATGTGTGTTTCCGCCCTATCTCCTGTTCCTTGTTTGGTTGTGGACCTGGGGCAGAGTCGCACATCCGACCGTCTTACTAATCCTAATTATATACGACTTGTATACAAGAGGTAATGATAGATGGACCAAGTATGAATCCTATCATGAACACCAGGGCAAAGTTGCCAGGTCTACGAGTAGGTATTCTGCCAATCAGAGGAGCGCAACCCCAGTAGTAATGCTAAGAAAGATAATTTCGGGACGAAATTCCATCTAACGGGGGGATGATGTGACAACCCAAAATTTTTTTACTTTTAAAGCCCAGTCAATCAACTCAAATGAGTGTCAAACTCACTAGTAATGAGTTCTAGCCTGGTTAAAGGTCATTCTAAGGAGTTTTAAGCCTAGTACACTTAAGGAATGAGTGTTAGAATGTACCTGCTAGAGACACTGTACAAAGAATCAAGCCTTAACCTCTTCAAAAAGAGTTCACGGCCACAACACTTAAGTTTACGGCCATAAACTCAAGGTGGGCCGTAAACTCCCCCTTATAGGATCATATTCTTCAACTTCCTTCATTATCTCACTTCCACCTCAAGAACACCCCATTTCTCTCTCAACTATCATCACGATTTTCTTCCCAAATCTTCAAAAGAAGTAAGTATTCTTCCTTGATTTGTTGTTACATCTCTTAATCTAGTATCCTTCCATGATTTCATCCATGGAAATCATTCTTTTCTAAGATCTTCAAGTTTCACCAAGAACACACACTAGTGTTCTTGGCCAAAATCAACCATTTCAAGCCTTCATATCGTAAGTATTCCTTCATTATACTTCATATCTACTAGGAAGCCTTGAATCACACCCTTGAAATATACATTTTCCCAAGAACATCTTGAGTTTACGGCCCAAGATCTCCCTTGGCCGTAAACTCAATGTTATGACATGTATGAGCCATAAACCCTCCTAGATGCAAAGCTAGTGACCCAGAACCCTTCCTTGATGATTGTAGGACCTTAAACTTCTCTCAAATACATAAATGATCATGAGTTTACGGTGTAAACTCCTTTGGGCCGTAAACTCATCAAAAGCCTCAATAGAGGTGGTCTTTCTCATGCTTGTGTAAAGCAAAAGTCCCTAAAACTTCCCTAGCCTTCAAACCCACACTTGCACATGTTTGACCATGAGTTTACGGCTGTAAACTCCCTTGGGCCGTAAACCCATGGTAGTAAACTCATGTTAGTGTCATTTCACTTCCCTTTGATGAATCACATGTGATTCCAACACTTGGTCAAAGTGTTTCCTAGTCCCGGAAGGTGTTTCCTTTCATATAGTTGCTTATAAACACTATATTCATGCGAATATATGTCATTATATGTCATTTAGGACTTGTTGTGTCTCGGGACTTCATTCGTGGAACTTCTCATCCTTACACGCATACCCGTTTGAATCACCCACATCAGGTGAGTTCATACCCCGTAATGAATCTTTTAACTGTTTTAAATGTTTTAAGGGGGGGGGGGGATACAAGTTGAACACAATGTTAATTGTGTAATTGTTTGTAATAAAAATCTTTCAAAATGTTACTTATGTCATTTATAACTTGTCAAAACATTTCAAAAACTCTTTTAAAAGTTATGTTACTTTATAGTTTAACAAAACTCCGTTTTAATGGTATCAACATAACTTCGTAGAAAATGAGTCTTTTCAACAACAGTACAAGTAAATTACTAGTAAACTATAAGGGGTATAGTTTAGGGGTTCAGTTCATGCTACATACAGAGAGAGATACTATTATGAGAAACAAACAATAACATACAGAAAGAATACTATGATGAGAAACAAACAATACCATACAGAACAAACAAACTAGGTTGCTATAGCATGAGAACATACAGGATCTAGTTATACCAATGAATCACTAACTCGTTGTTTTAAACAAAAGGTGATAGTTATATTGGGTATACATAATCATATAACTTGAATGTGAATTACACGGCTTGCAAGAATTTGCAGAGGTCGCGTTTGGTTCCCTTAATCTCTAGACAGGGAGAGCGTTTAGTTGGGGTACTAGCTTTCACATTATGACCATAATAAAACAAACATGTTTTAGGTCATCAGTACATCCGCATTTCATTATAAACGACAACTGTGTACTTACATTTCCCATTACTTTCATAAAGTGACAGTACCACTTGAAAGTCAAATGCAGACTATTTTCGAGTTAAGATAGTTATAAACTAGGGAAAACTTACATTTTTACAAACGACAAACGGAACAGTCGAGTCTAGCACATAATAGTAGATGCCTTGGTAGAAGGCTACGTTTAATAGAAAGGACCATAATGCTAACCTTATGATTTCTTAATGTATACATCAAAGGATATATATATACCAATAGGATCCGACAGGTAATAGGATGTGTGCTCTCCGCTTCATTTCCTGTTCCTTGTTTGGTTGTGGGCTTGGAACGAATTCACCCAATCTATTTTCTATTCGATTCTAGATATATATATGCTTAGTATACATTAAGACATCATAAGGGTACCAGGTATGGGTCAAGTCATAAGACACAGAGTCAATGCACAGTTTTCTAGTACAAAACATACTTTCCAAATCAGAACTTTTGGTATACAAAACTAGAAACTTAACCAGTAAAGGGTTTAATCCATTTTATTAAAGCAGTGAAACTTAAAGTACCTTAGGTGATTAACTCTATAATACCCTAGTTTATACACCTTGGTTATATATAATTAATACCCAATAGGTAGTTGGATGTGTGCTTTCCGCCTTACTTTCTGTTCCTTGTTTGGTTGTGGGCTTAGGGCAGATTCACCCAATTAACTTTCTATCCGATATTAGATCATATATATCCAGTATAAAGTAAGTTATTATAAAAGTAATCACTGTGGTCATCATTTTATTATAAGAAATAAGGGTTTTCTTAAAGAATCTTTTCATTAAATATAAAGGAACCATTACAATTAACTCCATGAGTAACAAGTGAATACACCAGGGTTATATACAACAATGATCTAACAACCAATGGAATGTGTGTAATCCGCCTTACTTCCTGTTCCTTGTTTGGTTGTGGGCTTAGGGCAGATGTGCACAGTCGATTGTTTGTTTACTCTGAGTTTTATATAACTTGTATCCATTTAGTACTCATAGAAAGGGTTGTAGAGTCATTTTTACTTATCTTTCATTAAAGTAGGAAATATAGGATTTTCTAGAGGAACATGCGAACTTTTCTAAACAGAACTTACAACTTACTACATTTTACAACTGCATTTTCAACAACATTTTACAACTTACTCACATCGCTAAAATCTTATGAACTCGCCAGCTTAATTGCTGATCAACTCTTTCAAATAACTTGTATTCTCAGGAGCCTATTAGACAGGTACTCGTGCTGGGAATTCAGAAGATGGAGCATTATAGCTTCAAGTCTTGTTTTGTTATTTGCTTATGAATTCTATGTTTTGTGAACACACACATTGTAAACACTTTCTTTCTAAATGAAATGGTTGTTCATTACTTGCTTACTATATACATATCTTGTGATACTAAACATGACGTCCTCCACCCCTGAACGTTTCCGCCGTTCCATTTTTGGGGTGTGACAGATGTGCAAACACGAAACGTGATGTGCGATAGAACGAACTGAATGTTCCATTGAGGACTTGGATGCACCATCATTAAAGATGATGTACCATGTGTAATCTCGATGATCCATCAACGTGTTCATGATGGTCCAATGACCTGAGATAAGCCCAACAATATTCATGATGCTCCACATATGATATAAATGTTCCATCTTAAATCATGACGGTCCAACTTGCTTTCAGCAAGTACTCCATGTCAACTACAAGTGTTGCAACATCTTATTCTTCAAATATTTGATTTTCCTTTATTATCTTTCCAACCTAAAATATTCTAATAATATTTATTAGAGAGATATAGACAAAGGCTCAACTTCTTTCAAGTGAAAATCATATATATATATATATATATATATATATATATATATATATATATATATATATATATATATATATACATATTTCCAACAATGATAGGGCTGAGTAAATTGTTTTCATGGCCGAAGAGGAGAGAGGTCAACAAATTAATGCGGAAAATAAGATTTGTGAATCAACCAAATTTATGATGAAAACGTTTTTTATATGTTCAAAGTTAAAGATTCAAAGGTGCCTCCTATTCATATTCATAGTGATTGAATTTCAAGTGTTTGAAATAGAAAATACACTAAGTAAGAAACACTCAAATGGCTCTCTATAATTTAGTCTAAATAGCAAATGAGCAGAATGAGTAAGAAGAAGTAAGAATTAAGCAACTTTATAATGGAGCCCAAGGGGCCTTTTAGAAGGCTTTGGAAAAGCCCATGACATGGCTTAATAATTAGGTGTTGACACGTCATCATGACCGAGTCATCAGTTAACACCTTGCCTTACTTAACAGAGAATGGATGGAATATTCCAATTTCGCTAGCATTCCGTTAGAGTTCCATCCAAGTCTTGAGTCTTTATTTCTCTTGGGCATTCTTGATCAACATTGAGAGTATGATGAGCATCATGAGCATCATGTTGCTCCATTGTCTTTTAAGATGACATCAACTTCTAGAAGTGTCATTGATCAAGATAAGTTGCTCTTGAATGTTGGAATGTGTGTTGGACTGGAAGATGTGCAAACACGAAACGTGATCTGCCATAGAACGAACTGAATGTGCCATTGAGGACTTGGATGCGTCATCATTAAAGATGATGTACCATGTGTAATCTTGATGATCCATCAACATGTTCATGATGGTCCAATGACCTAAGATGAGCCAACAATGTTCATGATGCTCCACATATGAGCTAAATGTGCAATCTTAAATCATGATGGTTCAACTTGCTTTCAGCAAGTACTCCATGTCAACGGCAAGAGTTACAACATCTTATTCTTCAAACATTTGATTTTCCGTTATTATCTTTCAAACCTAAAATATTCTAATAATGTTTATTAGAGAGATAGGGCTGAGTAAATTGTTTTCATGGCCGAAGAGGAGAGAGGTCAACAAAAATACTGGAAATATGTATATATATATATATATATATATATATATATATATATATATATATATATATATATATATATATATATATATATATATATATCCAACAGTGATAGGGCTGAGCAAATTGTTTTCATGGCCGAAGAGGAGAGAGGTCAACAAAATTTTTTTGCGTTGTGAAAGGGTTAGGTCGAAAGAGTTTTAGTATGGCTCGATACAGTGATAGATTTGTGAAAATACCCGTTATGGTTAGCAAAGTGACGTATTATCTCAATCCTCCCTAATAAATAAAGAACTTTTTTGTCATATGACATGCTCTCCTTCAATTTGGCAAATGTCAATTTGTGGTAATATTGAATTAATTTTTTTTCCACATGTCATTTTATTGAATTTACTATTTTATCAAATTCCATATAATATTTTAATATAATAATTGTAATAAATATAATAATGAATGAATATCAATTTCATTAATGAGCTTAACTTCTAATTTCAAAAAATTTAAATTAAACTTTATTGGTTTTTTCTGTTTATTTATTTAAATATTTGTTTAAATTTAAAAAATAAAAAACATTTCAATTTTAATAATTCATTATTTTTTTATTTTCTTATAAATTCAATGTTTTTTAATTATTTAGACCTTCATATTTAATTTTTTTTTTTAAATTAACTCATATAACACATCGGTCTCACAAGTAATACATATAATACAATGAATTTAAATAAACTACCCCATACTCTATAGAACATACAACCCCATACTCTATAAAACATAAAACACAAACATATAATTACAATATTTAACAGTATCTTTAATCAGTACATGAAAAATTGATGGATTTATATTGTTTATAAATTCTAAACAAACAACAAGCATCACATAGTTAAAGAAAAATTGCCCTTCTACAACTCAATAAAATTCCAAAAATACCCCGCTATTGTTGATCACAATCAAACTCTACTGAATCTCATATTAAAATAAACATTATTCACTTTTCCACGTTAATAATGTTTCAAAATAAACATTTTTGTTAGCTTTTTTAACATTGTGCACATCATATTACTAGCCCCACGCGATAGAAAAGATAATGGTGACACGTCATTGTGCCAGATCGTCAAGAACCCTCCTGACAGCTTCTTGGAACCTTGATTCGTCCCATTCGTTTCCCTACATAAAAAGCCAAGTATAAGAGAGAAAATAGTTCATAATATAACATATTAAATACCGAATATTTAAAAAATAAATACAAATGATCCTACATTAAATATTCTTAAAATTTATAATCATATTAGGTGGACATCAATTTTCTTATTACTTTTATTAAATAAAATATTTTCTTATCTTTATTTTCATAAAAATGTCTATTGCTTTATAATAAAGCCAAATTCGATGGTTAAAAGTTAAAAGTTAAAACCCCATTATATAGCTTATCTTCTGATTCCCAAAATTGAATTGTCAAAAAAGCTTAATGAACATGTTCCAAGAAACTACCTACTTTGAATTATTGATTTTAAATGATATACATGAATGTTCATATTTTGTCATCAATCTTTAAAAAACATATACACATATTTTAATCACAGGAAACTTTCTAATTTTATGGTGCCAAAAAATAAATGAATGACTGTTAAATGACTAATAGTACTGAATGCATGGTTAACATAATAGTATGTATGTATGAACCACTAAGAGCATAGTACTTCTATCGGTTTCTATTTTGGCTCATGAGTTCCTTATCTGACTTATATCATATCTTCTTAAACATTGTGTTTGAAACTATTTTCCGTGATATAAAAATCTACTAAAGGGAGTTTTCTTTTATGTACAATATATCACTTTTAATATTCTATTTGTATATGAAATATCATTATTTCCATTAACCAAACCTCTACATGCAACATAAAAAAAATACCTGAATTCTCAATCTCAAAACAACTCGATTCGTTAAAGCTTCTGTCTCCAACGTCCTTTGTGTCCCAGCATTTACTGACATTACACTTACATTCTCTACTTGTTTGATGAATTCCAACACACGAACCACCAAATCCACAAGAATGAGGTCCCCTCTGACATTCAATTCCAATTCTATGACTCGTGACTCCGAAGTTGATTCACCAATGTCCGTGATTCTGACTGTTAGTCTCTCGCCGGAGATGTTACCGGAATCTTGATTATGTGCTTCTTTCCTAGAATGCTCAGCCTCCAAAATCTTGTTTCTTCTGTTAAGCTCATTAACTTGAGATTTTAAAGAATTTATGTACTCTTTTGTTTTTGATAGTACTGATGCTTTGTCCTTCTAAAGTTCATTAGCCAAAAAAAACAGAATATCAGTTACAATTTACTGATTTTGGAATCTCAGTCTCATAAAAAATAAATGATCAACAAATATTTATTACTAAATTAAACCATGAAATTTTAAAATATGGTTTAGAATTTATACAAATGACTGATTTAATGAGTTTTATAATCTTTTATTAGGTTTCCTAAAGCAAAAGTTTTCAAAATGATCTTTTTTGTATTAAGAGCCAAAAAAACAGAAATGATGATACGTGTCATATTGGTATACTAAAATATCATTAAATGAGTATTAAATGTTACACATGTCACTATTTAATTGGGTACAAGGATTTGTAGGAATAAAAAATAGAAGAATATTTAATTTCTCTATTTGTATTAAGAGCCAAAAAAACAGAATATCAGTTACAATTTACTGATTTTGGAATCTCAATCTCATAAAAAATAAATGATCAACAAATATTTATTACTAAATTAAACCATGAAATTTTAAAATATGGTTTATAGTTTGTATAAATGATTGATTTAATGAGTTTTATAATATTTTATTAGGTTTCCTAAAGCCAAAGTTTTCAAAATGATATTTCTTGTATTAAGATTACATTAGCTTGAATAGAAAACCAAGACGTTATCAAGTGATATATACCATCTGGATAAATGTTTTTTCATATGGAGCAAAGAATTCGCATATACAACCATTGAAAATATTGTTAACCTTGTATTTTTATGCTACATGAAGAGTTTTAAGAAATGAGCGTACATATACATAATCATTCTCCGAATTCCGCCCTCATTGGTCGTATAGTAGGAAGATGACATGCATTAATTAATATAAGTTTTTAAACTTTTAGTATAAAATCATATAAGTTAAAAAAACATTTACCATTTTCTTTGGACTCCGTGCTAATTTTTGACATGATATGAAATGAATGTATGATCGTGTGTTGTGTTAACTTGATGGGCAAAGAAATGAATATGATGCGGTACAAGATGATGATCAATGATATAAACGAAGGACATACCTTCGACCCCGGAGGGAGTAGTGATTTCAAAGCTTCGAGGCTTTCATTGATTTTCTCTCTTCTTTTACGCTCTGCTATCATGTGATGAAGTTGATTGCTTGTAGGTCGGGTTGTTTGGATCATTTGACTTTGTTGGGCTCGAGCCTCACTTAGATTTCGAAAGAATGAAAGCGATCTTCTATTAAGATTCTGGCGACTTTGAACTCGTTGTTTTGTACACCCTAAACATGATCGATATCTCTTAAATGCAGTAGCAACTCGAGGGGCTTGAAGATGGTAAGAGGAAGAACAAGATGGAGAAGAAGAAGACGAAATGGCTGCAAGAATTGCTTGTGTCATTACAGATTCTTCATGTTCTCTGTAAGGTATCAACTTATTGGTTCTAATTTGATATAGGGCATGTTGAAGAGGGTCTTCTGATCTCATTGCTGAAGAAGATGGTGTTTGTCGATCCAAAGATGCTTCTTCAATAGGATATATTTCCGGCATATAAGAACTTGTTTGAAGCATGTTGAAGAGAAAAGGTGAGTGCTCGGTGCTATTGTCCATGGATAATGATCTAAGAGATGAAGAAGAAGATGAAGGTCGAGCTTGAACAACTGGTTGGGGAAGCAATTCTTGAGGGAAATCGCCAGGAAACAGATTCTTCGACACAATTTCGAAGTTAGTCTACATTAAAAACCACGAAGAGAGTTAAAAATAGAAAAGGATGGGAATAGCAAGTTATCGATTTTGCTCGAGGGTGCATGCCATTGAAGATGAGAACCATTAGTCTAAGAATTAAATTAGTATCTTACCTGCAGGGAGGACCCATTGGACATGCCAAGCTCGATCTCACCATTCTTGCACCCCATAAAAATTGCAGTCTGCAATGGAAATTTGTCATCATGAGTGTAAGTGTATGCATGCAGTATGATCAAGAAGTCAAGAGAGGGCAACTAGCATTTTGTATCCGAAAAGAAAGTGCCGGGAAAGGAGCTAAATGGAACGAATATTGAGCTTAAAATACACACTTTGCATACCTTAATCCTAGCTTCCTGCAAGTAAAAGTAGGGATACACAGATTAGCTGGCTTCAAATCTTCCATGCATGCATCAAGATAAATTAATTCCCATCAAGATGATAAAAACTTAATCAGTTTAAAGTATAATTACTTCATAAAATTGTAATTGTGCTGGATTCGATGCCAATCTTAAAAGCTCCAACCCTTTACGCTCCATGTATGGTAGATTGTGCATGAATGCTAACCCTGGAACACCTCTATATACAAAAAAAAAATTAATTAATTAACCGATTGTCAGAAAACATATAATTAAGTTCAAATAACACTCATTATAGGAAAGAAAAATCATTTTTTCTTGTTCTTACCCACTGTAATCGTCAATCAAGAAAATTGACTTCTGGTAGTCAATAAATGACCTCATGGCTAGACTCCCAGATGATGAGCTTTCTTGCTTGTTTTCTTCTTTGTAAGTTCCGTCAATGAAGATCAGACAACTGCGATTTTTGCATGGCTATCAGAACAGAGAAATGCTTACAACATACATACATACATACATACATACATACATACTACATACATCCATACCAACATTTGTATTTTGTGTATGTATGTGTGTATGTACGAATACAAAAACAATCCAGTTAGCATGAGAGATGTACTTGGAAGGATTGGGAAAGTGAGACCAGAGGCAGACGTAAGTGAAACCAAACGTTTCCATGATTTGTCGAAGCCTACTGGATCTTTCAGTTTCTTCAAGATTGAAAATGGAGTCCATTTTCGAAGAAGCTTATTTACAGAAACCTAACTAGGGTTTGATGCATATATATACATACATGTGCATGTATGTACATACATATATATAAAAGATGAAATTAGAAGGATCTGCAGATGGTGCGGAAGTGGAACAGTGGTGATTTTGTCATGGGAGTTCATCCATGGAGTTTCTTGGAGGGCTTCTTCTTCGATGGTCCATCATGTGAACGCAATAAATTAATCATCTATTGACTTGGCAAATCTTTACGCACACTTGAGAGAGATGATTGCAAAAAGTGTGTGTGGAAGATGAATAGATGAAGCTGAAAATGAATTAAGATGATATATATAATTATATTATATTATATTATTTTCTTATTTAGTATAAACCAAGGTCTCTTTCACACATTTTCTTTTATTTTTCAAATTTCTTTTTTTATTTTTGATGTGTATATGTGGATCATAAGAATTTGGTTGGTGAAGAAAGTCTTTTATGAAGAATACATACTTCTCAAAGAGGTTATTAATGTAAAAAATATATATATCTAGAATAAACTTAATTACTGATTTTGTAATTATGATATTAATGTAAAAAAAATATATATCTAGAATAAACTTAATTAGTGATTTTGTAATTATGATGTACACTACAAGAAATATACCCTTTAGCGACGACATTATTACCGGCGACAAGGGGCTTTACCGGCGACTCTAGATATTGTCGCCGCTAAAAACCAATGTCGCCGGCAATAGTGTCGCCGCTAAAGAGTTGTCACCTGAATCCGCGCTTTCCTCCTCTGTTACATCTGAACCGTTCGATGAGATATCCTGTCTTATCAGATGTACCAGGATGTACAAGCTAATCTGTTGACAGAGAGTTTTCAAGCAGCTTTGTTAAAAGGTTATCGAGAACGTAAAGCTGACGCAAAAGAATATTTTAAGTCAGTTGGAGGGTATGATGATATCCCGGGAGCATTAGCCAATCCTCCGGAGGGTATGCTAGTGGATAACTGGGCGAAGGCAGTTGAGTATTTTCAAACGGACGAACACAAAATTGCTTCAGAAAGGAACAAAAAAATCTGTGAAATGCAAACAAATGTGAATCGTGGGGGGTCGAGCTCGTATAGTAGTACTTGCTATAAGAAGGTAACGTACGATACATGTAATTATTTATTTAAAATATAATCTAATTTTTAAAGTTAAACAGAACCTGAAGAGAGTGGAAACGTTTCGCAAAGCTCATGCCGATAAGAATGGTGTATTTGTTACTGCTGAGGCGGAACAACAATATGTAAGTATTTAATTATAATTTTATCATATAATTAAATGTTTATTTATACTTAATTGTTACTCACTTTTGGGAGTTACAGAATCGGTTAGTTGAAGGGCTGTTAGAACAAACTCAAGGTGAAAGTCAGTTAACTCCCGCTCAAGAAAGAGTTGCGTTTGAGAAAGTATTAGGAGAGCGACGTGGCCATATTAGAGGCATTGGCCGTAAATCTTCCGCTCTCCCGCCGATTCCACAGCCTTCGCAACCATCACAACCATCACAGGTAAAACAATCTACTTTGGTTTTGTGGTGATTATTTGCTAAAAAGTTTCGTAATTAAGTTTTTGTCCCAAGTATTCATTTTTTCCAACTACATAATTAATAAACAGCGACAACTGGACTTATTACCGACAAAAGTCGCGTCGCCGCTATTGCTATTATCAACGACAACTGGACTTATTACCGGCGACTTTTGTCGCCGCTAATGACCATTTTCCTTGTAGTGGTAGGTAAAAGTGTAATTCTTGGTAAAACATAATTTTATGAAAGGGAATAAAGACCAAGGGAAATTTGGGCTTTTTTCAATCCCTTAGGTTATTTTTTTTCCTTTTCAGAATATAAAATGGATGTCACCCTTACCTTATTAAACACGTCTAACATGTCACTTAAGAAATCAAAGCTAATGTAGCTACCATGTTAGCAACCAAATGTCCATACCATCTTCCACGCTATACTGTTACTACTGGGAATTCAGTTCTTCGATTGCTTTACGCTCAATGTAAAGTTTATTTTTCTTACGGTACTCACACTTCCGCCAAGAAGTCTTCGATGCACTTAGAAGCTTGTTCTTCTTACCACTCACCACAACTCTCTTCATTCTCATCTACAGTTCATCAACATCTGAACTCTTCACCTCTCATCTTCATCGCAACTCATCTTCATTTGCTTCAAAACCTTAATAGGGTTACTCCCAAAACTCATAATTGCAAACCGCAACCAAAAATCAACCCCAATCTAGTCTCAATTTTATCTCCTCGCCATTAACAAAAGTTTTTTTTTTGATAACTTTTAAACTATTCTTTTTTTTTCTACTTCAATTGTGATTTAGATTACGATAACTTGTGATAAAAAATCCAAGAAGAATCTTTGTATATGAAAATTTCTTGCATGATCGAGAAATCTTGTTACACCGTAAATTTTCAAACCAAAATTTTCATTTTTAAAACACATAAACTTTTATAATATTTCATAAAAACCAAAAGTGTCTCAAAAGTCAACATAAATCCACAATAAAAGTCAAATCCCAGAATCCTCAACATAGTCTCGGGCAGGTGTGTACAATCATGTCGGTGCGTTCTCACGGTCCTAAGACATACCTGAAACACAAAACACATAACAAGGTAAGCACGAAGCTTAGTGAGTTCCCCAAAATACCACATACACAAATAATAAGCCTCTCACGGCTATAACTCGGCATGGACCCTCCGGTCTCATGCGTCTCGGTGTGGACCCTCCGGTCATGTGTCTCAGTGAGGACCCTCCGGTCTCACATTTCGGTTTGGACCCTCCAGTCCAGTATCTCAGTGAAGACCCTCCGGTCCCACAACTCGGTTTGGACCCTCTGGTCCTATCTCAGTAAGCACAAAATATAGCATACATATCACATAGATAAAATGCATACTATCATATAACTCAAATAAGCACATATGACCCTCTGGTCGCACAAAGA
Source organism: Lactuca virosa (assembly GCF_052849685.1). Lineage (NCBI taxonomy): Eukaryota > Viridiplantae > Streptophyta > Magnoliopsida > Asterales > Asteraceae > Lactuca > Lactuca virosa. Next base: position 72,931,398 of record NC_136432.1, read on the forward strand.
TACCACTTATGGTAAGTATAGTGAGAAGACTCACCTCGTAAGTAGGCTAAGAAAATGTGTACTCCTCGAACACGAATCACCGAATCTAGCCTCTGCCTAATCACATATGATAATTATCTCTAATTAACACCTTAATCACAAATTCTAAATAAACTAAGTTATTTACCCTCTCTAACTCTTGGATTGGGAAAAAGACCATTTTACTCCATAATGCCACTACAAGCTCTAACTAAGGTGTTTAAGCACAATAACTCTTTTATGACTGGATAAAGCTGGAACCTTTAGCCTCTATGGACCTCACAAGGTCCAGATCTGATGTCTCAATGCTTGGAAAGCACAAGTCATACCAAATCTCAAGGAAATATGGAAAAAGCCCCAAAAGTTCCTCATTAACAAGATCTAAACAACATGATGAGCAAGGTGATGGCTTTTACCTTCCAGCAGAAACTCCAAGTGAAAGAATACTAGATCCCACAGCTTCTCCTCGTTCCTTTCTTGTATCTCACTTCTTCCCTTCCAAAAGATTCACCAAAACACTCAAATATTAGTTCTACCACTCTCTCTTAGCTCAATGGCCGATTAGGGTTTCACACAGGGGAGTTGGGTAGTTGGTGAGGCGGAAATGAGGACATAAGTTCCTTTAAATAGGCCCCAACCCCGGAGATTTAGGGTTTCATCTCACAGCGCCAACTCGACGAGTCGACTCTCTGACTCGTCGAGTCGGTTATTAGACCCACGTGGTCAATTCGCCTCTACTCGACGAGTTGAGGCACCAAATCGTCGAGTTTCTCAATAGATCACAAAAATAAATATATAAATAAATAATATACATGGGAGTCCGGATGTTACAAATCTTCAAAGAGAAGTACATCAAAATGAACAAGAGTGTCAAGATTTCTTCTTACCCCCGTCAGATATCCGGCCCGTTCGCCAATGTCCTGGTACCCATCGAATTTGAACCTGAATGCAACTACACAAACGAATGCTTGTTAAAAAAATCACTCATCAACAATCATTTCATAACCAAAGATCCATCAATGGAAGATCTATTCTATCTACCCTTATCAATTACAAGACTAAGACACTTTCCAAGGGAAAGAATCAATGAAATACAATACGTCATCAAATAGTACATTTACAACATCTATAAATACCCTTACTGAATTAGTGTCGTTGATCGTATGTACGTTCAATGTCATTTAATCGGACATGTCGCCATTAACAAACCATATGAAGTTTTGACTTACTAGATTCTCTACTATGTGGTTGTTGGACGGTGAGTTGTATGGAGAGAGAGAGAGAGAGAGAGAGAGAGAGAGAGAGAGAGAGAGAGAGAGGGAGAAAGAGAGAGAGAGAGCGATAGGGAGCGAGAAAGAGAGAGAGAGAGAGAGAGAGAGAGAGAGAGAGAGAGAGAGAGAGAGAAAGAAAGAAAGAGAGAGAGAGAGAGAGAGAGAGAGAGAGAGAGAGATAAAGAGAGAGAGAAAAAGAGAGAGGGAGAGAGAGAGAGAGAGAGAGAGAGAGAGATTTTAAAATAAAAAATAATATTTATATTTGAGAATAACATTTAACATAAAAAATCCATGTGGATGCCATATAAGCACCACGTGGACTAGTTGGTTGACCTAAATGCCATGTGAGACATCGGCTCACTTATTTAAAGTTGGTGAAGTTAATCTTTCAATGTTTGAAAAAATTAAGAATGAAAAACCCAAATTTAAGAGAGTCACGATGTGAGAGATAGTGTCTCACGACGTGACTTTAGGCGGAGACATGTGGCCATTTTAAGGCTCACAACATGACACATAGGTGTTCAGGTCGTTAGATCAGGTTAACCCTAATTCCGTGTTTTGCTCCCTATTTATGTGAACTGGGAGGCTAGGGTTTGCATACCTTTAACCTCCATCACTTCCTTCCTGCCCAAAATGTTCTTAGCCTCTATTAGTGACCTTAAAGAGCTTATTTGGTGGTTTTTATCCCTTAGAAGAAGAAGAAGACTCTTTGGGTTCATCCTTTTGGGAATTAATTTCCTACTTCATCCTCTTGCTATGCTCTTGGACCTTTATAAGTTATAAAGCTCATTCCTTTATCTCTAATGCATGTTAGATCTAAGATTTATGTTTTTGTTTTTCATGGATAGTTAGGGCAGCATGAATGGGATCCATAAAGTTAGCAACTTTATGGATCATTGAGGCATTTCCTTTTAGTAGGAGTTCAGATTTAAAGTTTGGTGTTGGTTTTTGACACCAAGCATGTGTCTTCATCCCATTATCTTGTTATTGACCTAGTTGGTGTTCAAGTCATGCATTCGACATGCATGACTGTAAAGCTTCGATTTTCGTGGTCCTTAGGGTTGGGGGAGACCTTCTATAAAGTCTTATGGAATGGCTTAAAGGATTAAGATCTTAATGCTCAAACCTGGCTAGAGTAGGTCTCACAACTTGAGCAACAGCATGTCATGTCGTGAGATATGCTGTTCACGACTATTTTGTCCTTTTCCAGTCACGACGTGACCTATGGGTGGTCACGACGTGACCATTGGCTGGAGTTGACAATGGTTGACTTTTTGACCGTGGTTGACTTTTGGGTCAATCTAGGGTTTTAAGGTGTAGGCTAATAGGGTATGATTGTACTGATGTTAGGTGTCTTGTTGATCCTGTCGACCCTATGCGTGAGAGTTGTTGTGTTTCTAGTTATTATCCACAATTTGAGTCTTCTCACTACTTTACTTGTATGGTATTTATGTCTGTGACCAGCTGGGTCTTTATTGTTGTTTGTTGTTTTTTCTGAATTACATTGATGATACTTTAGGATTGCTGATAATCCCCAGGGTTGCTGATAACTCCTAAACATACTATTAACTCCTGAACATACTATTAATCCCCAGGGTTCGAAAAATTAGGTTGTTACAAGTTGGTATCAGAGCCCTAGTTTGAGAAAATTGGATGAACATTCATGGGATTCCAGAGTCAAACTAAGGATCTGAAAGTTTTATAAATTTTTTTAAAAAAGAATGAGTTTTAGAGAATGGAACGAAGGAAGCGGAGTGTACAGTCAGCTGGAGCCCGAGGCAGCGATCTTCTAAAATATCCATAACTATGTTATATACTATATTATAGTTGTTGTTATTAAACTGATAGAAATGCATGCTAGTTGGTAGGCTAAGGATCCCATAGGAGTTTCAGGGTAAGGTTGCCTGACTTTGTGATGCCTTATAGCCTAGGACCGCTTGTTAATGCTCTACTAGAGTTGAAGTTAAGATTGGTAATTACTTCGTGTAAACTTCATGGTTGTACATAGATAGGATTTTATAGCCTTATAATACTTGGTTTATCCTTACTACATGTTACTTGTTTGGTTGTGGATTTTGGTTAGAATCTCTTATTCGAATGTCTATTGAGTCTGGGTTATGTAGAATCGGCTTACGGGGAACCATTGGCCAGATCAGCAGAAACTTCTTGCGAAGCGGTAGTTGGGTAGGGACCTAAGATGTTTATCTTAGGGGTTAGATATGGCTCTTTGAGTGCTTAGATGTATGTGGTTTACTTTTGTGAAAGCAGAGTGTTTGTGATTCGGAACCTTTATAGGGGATCTAAATCAACAACGAAAAGGTGTGGAAGGTAGTATGGGCCAGTACTACTGGAAGCACATGATTTGTATGCGGTTTGGAAGGAATCTTGAGGGTACCATGTGTAACACCTTGTTTCGAATCATATTCGAATTCAGGGCTGTGACCCGAGGATCAATTATCATAAGGCTACGAGCCTTGGGGAAGGAGAGATTTAGACCCCTTGGATGTAGATAATATAGACAGGTGATCTGAGAGTTCAGTTTTATTTTGGAGCCCAAGGATATAACCGTAAAGTGATAGTCTGGGCATTTTATAAAGTTTGAATTTAAGCTCAGGAAGTTTTAAGGCAAAAGAGAGTTTATAGAATTGTAGGTCTTCACATTAGCTTTCAACGAATATAAAGAACGTCAAAATCGAACTTAGAACAAAAAAGTCATGGCTTTCGGAAGATTGGTGGTTTTAGCCATAGCCATTACGTTGGGCGTACTCAAGGAGTACGCTTGTAACGCCCGGTTCCTGGTATATATTTTAATAAAGAATTATTCAGTTTTTTGCAAAGGGACTCGACGAGTAGGAGGCCCAGACTCGTCGAGTAGGAACGAGTGTGTGTGAGTGAAAAAGAAGTGATTTCTTGGTGTTTTCTTGAAGGAGGGAAAGCTAGAAGTGCTTGGTTGAAGGAAGGAGCTTTGGACACAGAAGAAGAACCCCATTTCCAGCTCATTTGAGGTATAAAGTCGATACCTTGTCCATTCATCTACTAGATCCCTTCATGGAGTAGTTTAGGGCTTTAAGGAGCCATTTTTGGAACCATTAATGGATGCAAGCATGTTTGGAGTTAAGACTTCAGATCCAGGGTCTTTGAGGGACTCCATGGCATAAAGGTGCCAACTTTATGGCCATGGGAGTCCCATGCATCATAAGAACCACTTTTAGAGCCTTTTTGAGCTAAATAACCCATGCATGAACGTAAAGTTTGTAACTTTATGTGTTATATCAAACCTAGAAGGCCATATCTATGTTTTGGATGCATTAAGCCCGACTAAAATCGGCTGGATGGAATTAGACTTTAGAGGACTCGACGAGTCGTTCTTAGGACTCGGCAAGTTCGGTCGTGGTTCTCCAACCTTTTCTGTTACTGAGCAAACTTGTTGAGTCTAGAAGATGACTCAGTGAGTTGGACGTGTTTATGGACTTGAAGATCAAAGAACTCGACGAGTCCAAGGATGAACTCGGCGAGTAGATAGCAAATCTCCCGACTTGTATGAAGGAGAACTCGACGAGTCCAAGGAAGAACTCGACGAGTTCAAACGGAAAGTCCTGATTCTGTCATAAGGAGAAACTCGGCGAGTTAGAGGGTAAATCGACGAGTTAGATCCCGAATTCGAGATTCTCTGAATCATGGAACTCGACGAGTTGACGGACCAACTCGGCGAGTTGAGTAAACCAGAATGTTGACTTGGACCAGAAGGTTGACTTTGACCAGAGTTTTGACCTTTGACTTGACCATTGACCAGAGTTTTGACCTTTGACTTGACCATTGACCAGAGTTGACCCTTAAAGGGGTTATAAGTTTGAAATAGTAATTAAAAGATATGTTATGTGTGGGATTTTGAGGAGAGTTGATCCCAGCACCGATGACAGTTCAGCTACTTCACGACATTGAGGTGAGTTACCTTTCGGTAGGAGTGGGTCGAAGGCACCAATGTCGGCCCACTAGTAGGTGATTATAGCTGAGATGATTGTCTTTGTGATAATTGTCTCGATGCCACTATTTGATATGATTTATGTACTAGCATGCTATGTTATTATATGGTAATGGTAGGGGGTGAAACAGTCCCCGGTTACCGGTTGAAAGAGAACGAAGGGGAAGCCAACACCCATATATGCTAAGTTGTATATGTTTTACATGTTTTATGTGGTAGTAGTAGGGGTGAAATAGTCCCCGGTTACCGGTTGAAAGAGAACGAAGGGGAGGCCACCACCCAGATATGCTAGGCATTACGTGATTATATGGTATGTGGTATGATGGGGGAACTCACTAATCTTTGTGCTTACGGTTTTCTGTTTTGGTTTCAGGTACTTCTTCCTCGAAGGGAAAGGGGTCGGCACAGTATCAGCGCATCACACACACGATTTTCCGCACCACAGATCTATGGGATTTATACTCTGATATGATTTTGTTATAACATGTTATGACTATGGATACATTGGCTTGATATATATTATTACTATGTGGTTTTCAGACAAATGGATTTATATTTGTTTAATTTAAAAATGAAATTTTTGGTACGTATTTTTGGGATGTTACAATGTTGGGCGTAATGTCTAGATGCAGGATCGCGGAGGCACCCACGTACGTTGGGCTTACGTGGGAGTAAGTGGGGCATACGCTAAGCAGGGACAAACCATAATTTTTTGAATTTGGGCCCTAGTTAAACAACTTATGTTGCCTTGGTAGTATCTTTTGGTCAGCCTCCATGTCACATCCCCAAATTCAAGGTCATTTTAAAAATTTTATTTATGCTTATTTGAAAATCAGTGTATTCATTTTAAAGAATAATAATGTGGAATTTGTTCCCAGAAAAACGTGATAAATATATTATCAAAGAATTTCCAAAGAAATGTATTTTGTTTATATTAAAACTTTGGGATGTCATTGTTAATACAGAAACATAAGCATAAACAGACCTTACATTCATTTACACTAGTGATACAAGAAAACTGAGTGCGTCAGGCTTGGGAGCCTGGTGAGCACATAGGTTTTTCGACCCACAATAAATAAGTTTATTATTTTCAACAATCATTCAACCCGATTACTCGTTCCCGTTATTCTCACTTTACGTCCCTAAAGCATCTTTTATAAGGGACCTAGCCTAAGGATTTTTCATCGGGTTCACAATACTGCTTAGGGGATTCCTCAGCAATACATGTAAGATAAGGCAACCATGAGGGGGATGGAGTACACCTGGTGAGCACACCATTCACAAACACCTGCAGGTTGCGAGCCTGCTAGCGTTCCAATGGACTGTCTAGAAAAGTCAGTGGTCGTCATCCATACTCCGCTAGATGACTGGATCATCGTCAACACCATTCCTCTCATCATTTTAGTTTATCACACATCAACTATTTCATCTACCCATATTTTACCTAGCATATTTATAGATATAAAATACATATACAGTTTAGATCTGAAAAAAAAAATTAAGATCTTTCATCCAGCATAGATCTATAAAATTGTGACAACCGTCAAATTTCGGTCAATTCAAAGTCAAACAAAGTCAACAAGTCAAACCGGTCAACTCCAATAACCCTTGTATGTTAGGGTTTACGTTATGTAATCACTATACAATTCGCTATTTTAATGAGAAATCATCATTTGGAAAGTTCATGTGTTTGATTTTCCTTAGCCTTAACAGTGCTAAACAACGAACCAAAGCGATAAAACACTATTGCACAATCATCGGGATTGTGTAGGACACTAAATCATGGCTTAACGGGGTTTACGGACCTTGCGTTTCAAAGCCAAACACTCAAAAAGGTCTCAAAAGAACTCTCTCTCAATCTCTTTCACTCAATCTCTCTCTATTAGAAATCTCTCCCAAATCTCTCTCAAAAGTTCCTTTAACTTTTTGTAATCATTCGGGTCATCACGACCCTTAACCGGGTCAAAAACCACTTGAAACGGGGTAAAAACGGGTAAAATAGCCTTAAGGACCCAAAACCGAACCCCTCGGACCGAAGCCTCGCATCCGAAGTGCTCAGGACCGAAGCCTCGGACCGAAGCCTCGCATCCGAAGTGCTCAGGACCGAAGCCTCGCACCGAAGCCTCAGGTCCGAAGCCTCAGGTCCGAACCTCGGCCCAGGACCGAGCAACTTCGCAGATTCAGCCTTTTTTCCCGGTTTTCGACTACGACTTCGTTTTAACTCCGTTTTTCATTATTTTAACGTGGGATTTTCACCAAAAACTTTATTTTATAAACTAAGGCCCCAAAATATATAAATCTCCAGGGTTTTTATAATATATATTAAAAGAATTAGTGGTTGAACTAATTATTGAGGGAATATTTGCTTTTCCTTAATTTATGACAAAAGCAAACCACCACCACCTCACTCTATGATTAGCCACTCTTTCCCACTACCCCTTGTCTCCTTAGTGGACCTTTACACCCAATCTCCAGCTCTTCCCACGTTCTAAGAGCTGGAGGATTGATCCTCTCTCCTCATTCTCCATAAAACTCTTTCATTCTACACTTAGCAACCAAGAACACTCTCCAAAATTCTCTCATCTTTTCTCTCAACTTCAAGAACTTCAAGGCTTTCTCCAGGGATTTCTTTCTTCAATTAGTAAGTATCTTCATCATTCACATAATTATTAAACTCCATTCTACTCAAATCATTGATATCTTACACAAGTTCCATCTTATTCGGTGTTAGATTCTCGAATCATCAAGACATCTTCTTAGTGTTCTTGGGTTGAACACTTCCTCTCTCTCACTTTCATCTACTGAAACCACATAAGGTGAGTTCATACCCCTACATTTACATGTTTTTCTTAAGTTTTAAGGGGGGGATACAAGTAAAATCATCAAGAACACAATTAAACTTTTTCTAACAGATTACATCAGAAAAGATGGACGTTAATCACAGACTGTTTTGGTCAACTTAAATATTTTAGTTTTCAAAACTGTTCCAGGTGCAAGTAGTTCAAACTCTTAGCTTTAAAATGTCTACTTGCACATCTCCATATGATTTTTCTACAATTTATGGTGATTTTTACAAAACTGCCTGTCATTTCAGAGGCAAACCCGGACCAGTCTGTGATTATGAACATTTTTACCTCTGTTAGAGATCACTAAAAATCATGATAAAATTTACGAACAAACTAGACTCATATTCCAAACTCTCAAAATTTGCGGATTTGGATTTAGAGCTTTGATGATTTTTCTATAAATTTTCTAAGAACAGTAACAGAAACTGTTTTCAAAGAAAAGTTGCTGTTAATTTCATTTCACCTTGTAACATGTTGAGCAAGGTGTATATCTTTATGTGATTATATGTTATTGCAATATATGACATTTTATCTTAATATTTAGACACACATCAGTTTACAAATGGATTTGGTCATATAAAATATAAAGAATAAAAAGTGATTATAATCAAAGTACAATCGATACATTCAAACATTTAATAAACTATTTTGAATATAGTTTGCATACATTACCACGTACTACCCTTGGTTGATAAACTATAATATGTATAGTTTATGATACATTACATAACACATACATTTAAAAAGGGTACATTTATACAAAGGATATTTTCATTAAGCAAGGTACGGCCATACGGTACCAAGTTTTCATAACACGTAATTCCGTTAATGACTTTGTGAGACATTTACTTCAAATTACTATTAAGTCCTGTATTGTAACCAGAGTCTCCTTGAGGGAGAGCGTGATACTTGTGTATAGATCTATATTGGGTTTGACAAACCCACACCTAAACTGCATGCAACAGTTAGACCGATAGGTCTGGGGTGACAAATGTCATAACATTTCCGACGCCTGAAGAACGTCGTTTTAGGCAACCTTGGTCATAGTATGGTTATAATAAACTCACATAAAGTATTAATAAACATTGGAATTTACGGGAACTTCATTAAAATTTAACGAGTTTATGTCGATTTAAACTTGCATTGTTTTACTATAAATATGACAAATTACTTGTACATTTCGGTCTTTGGGTTTTAAGACTACATTTACACATTAAGGAAAATATTGGATTTTCTAACACAAATACTACTTTTACAAACGAAAGGCTTTTAATAATACCAAACAAAAGCTTATGAACTCACAAACCTTTGTGTTGACACTTTTTCAAACAACTTGTATTCTCAGGAAATCATTAAACAGGTAATCAAGTGCTTTTGAGGATGGGACGCTAAGGCGTCTACTATTTCATATTTTATCAACATATTGTAATTGATTCGTAAACATGTAATTCATACAATGATGTAACCTTTTCAATTATATATATGTTGGTTGTGTTTGCTTGAATTACTATTACAATTGTTGTTATGATACTATACATGAAGTCCTCCACCCCCGGACGTTTCCGCCATCCTTGGTTTGGGGGTGTGATAGATTGGTATCAGAGCACAGTTTATAGTGAATTAAGTTTATCAAACCACATAAGATATACAAACTATAAACACAATTGGGACTAATAGTCTCTGATTTGTGCATTTTTCAAATAAATATACTCTTAGAAAATAAATGATTTTCTTGATTAAAGTATACATACATACATTACATGCTCGCATGGTATCATAACTAGCGAAAACATAAAGCAAAAGAAGAAGAGTTGAACATTTTGAGTATGCCTTAGTATATGTGGATTAAATCCGGGAAGGATATAGCCTGATCAACTATATCTGTCCGGGAATTGACTTGCATATACCGGGGGATGGTCAGGATGGACAACAAATCTAACAAACCTAATAACAGACTACAAAGGATACTTTAAGAACTCAAAACTAAACATTTACAAATACTATAGGAGTATTTTGTATTACTATAATAAATTATCTGAGAATTAAATAGGTCTTTATTTATAGATCAATAGCTGCTAAGTGGATGCGCTAAGGTCATATGTAACTAAGATGCTATAGACTTAGAATTTATGTATCTTTGTTTCACTTCCTGTCCTTGTTTGGTTGTGGTCTTGGAGTTAGGGTCATCTATTCGAAGGACTATTATATCTTAATCACATATGACTGGTATGCACTTTGCAACTAATTAAGTAACCGATAAAGATCATTTTAAAATATAATATATTAATTATGTCCCGACTAAATTAGTATATGTGAAACTTCTACAAACAGTCATATACTTGGAAACAAGGAAACTCAAATAAAATATTTTATACTTTCATTTTACCTCATAACCCAATGTATTGGGTCAATTAAAAGTATAAAATCGTATGTATCGTAAACATACCGGAAAACAACGTAATAATATACTTTATGTATAAAAGATTTCTCTTCCTAAAAATACACTTTTACTAAAAGTACATTGGTTTACGACTTATGACAGAACCATGCCGCCAAGGAGAAGACCAAGACCTTCCAGCAACACAGCAACACCTCCTCCGCCGCTGGCTCCACAGTTTGATCCTGCGATGTTCCAGGCTGCAGTAACAGCAGCCGTAGCGGCCGCAATGTCGCAGATAGGGACAAACGGAGCTGGTGGTTCTGGATCGGGGGCTACAAACTCTAACCACGGAGACAGTACGTGGCGTGCAAGAGAGTGTTCATACAAAGACTTCACCAATGGCAAACCCGACAACTTCAATGGGAGCGGGGGAGTCATCACTTTGATGCAATGGTTTGAAAAGACCGAACTAGTCTTTCAGGTGTGCTCTTGCCCCGAAGCGAGCAAAGTTAAGTTCGCAGCCTTCACTTTCACCGGTCGGGCCCTTACTTGGTGGAACTGCCGGATTAATTCACTTACTCTCGATGTGGCTAGCTCCATAACCTGGGCAGAACTAAAAACGTTGATGATGAAGGAGTACTGCCCGAGAGGTGAGATTCAAAAGCTGGAACAAGAACTTTGGAACCTCAGGATGACGGGCTCCGACCTTGAAACCTACACCACCCGATTCAATGAATTGGCTCTCCTCTGCCCAACAATGGTTACTCCGGAGGAGAAAAAGGTGGAGCGATACCTTTGGGGACTGTCTCTCCAAGTGCAAAGTAGTGTCCTGGCTTCAAGGCCAACTACTTTTGACAGTGCCAGGGAGCTGGCACAACAACTTGTTGACCACCGAGCCGGTCATAATACTACAACCACCACCACTGATAAATCAAAAGGGGGAAACAACAAAAGGAAGTTCTGGAACGAAAAGAAGAGCCAACCAGCACAGGACCCCGCTAATAAGCAACAAATTGTTGCTGTCCATGCTGCCACTAATGCTGCCACTACTGCTACCACTCCAGCACCACCGAAGCCATATGCGGGAACCTTACCTAAGTGCAACAAGTGCAACTTTCACCACAATGGTGCTTGTAGGGAGATGCACTGTAACAACTGCGACAGGAAGGGGCACACTGCTCGTTTCTGTAAAGCGCCGGCTCGACCAATCAACCAAGTCGCCAGTACGGGGGCAACCCGAACCTGCTACAACTGTGGAGACGCAGGTCACTTCAAAAGAAACTGCCCCAAAGCACAAGCCCCTAATGCTGGTGGAGTAGGAAGAGTCCTGGCAATAGGACATGGGGAAGCAGTCGAGGATCCCACGGTGGTTACCGGTACGTTTCTCCTCAATAACTCTTATGCATGCGTACTATTCGATAGTGGAGCGGAGAGGAGTTTTGTGAGCCACCAATATAAACAATTACTTGAACAAAATCCCCAATCACTAAAGGATACTTATGTAGTAGAAATGGCAAATGGGAAAGTAGAACGCACTAGCGATATATACTCAGAGTGTACTCTCACTCTAGACAACCATACATTTAAAATTGACCTGATGCCGGTCACCATAAAAAGCTTCGACGTAATCATCGGGATGGATTGGTTAGTTCCTCACCGTGCCGACATTCTATGTTACGAAAGGGCCGTTCGCCTCAATCTACCAAATGACGAAACCCTTCTCATCTATGGTGACAAACCTAGTGCGAATTTACAAATCATCTCATGCATCAAAGCCCAAAAGTATCTCCGGAAGGAGTACCACGCCTTCTTAGCCCATGTAGTAGACAAGAAACAAGACGTGAAAGACATCAAAGACATCCCCGAAGTGTGTAACTTCCCGGATGTGTTCCCAGAAGATCTTCCTGGTGTACCACTCGCACGACAAGTCGATTTCAGAATTGACTTAATACCCGGAGCTACCCCCGTAGCCAGAGCTCCATACCGCCTCGCACCATCAGAAATGCAAGAGTTGTCCAGTCAGTTGAACGAGCTTTTGAGCAAAGGGTTCATCAGACCAAGCTTCTCACCTTGGGGAGCACCAGTCCTTTTTGTAAAGAAGAAGGACGGATCCTTTCGCATGTGCATCGACTATCGGGAACTAAACAAACTCACCATCAAGAACCGATATCCTCTACCCCGAATCGACGACCTTTTCGACCAACTCCAAGGAGCAAATTTCTTCTCAAAGATCGACCTAAGGTCAGGTTACCATCAGCTACGAGTTCAAGAAGAAGATATTCCCAAAACTGCATTCAGAACTCGCTATGGGCACTACGAGTTTGTGGTGATGTCCTTCGGTTTAACAAACGCACCTGCGGTATTCATGGACCTAATGAATAGAGTATGTCGACCCTATCTAGACAAGTTTGTAATCGTATTCATCGACGATATCTTGATCTACTCGCGAAGCAAAGAAGAGCATCGCCTACATCTACGCCAAGTGCTAGAGACACTAAGAGCGGAGAAGCTTTATGCTAAGTTCTCTAAGTGTGAATTCTGGATTAGAGAAGTGGATTTCCTTGGACATGTGGTAAGTGAGAAAGGCATACATGTGGATCCCTCCAAGATCAAGGCAATCGAGAATTGGTCAGCACCCAAGACGCCAACCGAAATTCGACAATTCCTTGGGCTTGCTGGCTACTACCGAAGATTTATACAAAACTTCTCCAAGATTGCGAAACCACTCACCACCTTGACGCAGAAAGGTGTGATATTCAAGTGGGAAAATAAACAAGAAACTGCTTTCCAAACGTTAAAACAAGCCCTATGCAGCGCACCGATCTTGTCTCTCCCAGAGGGAACCGAGGACTTCGTAGTGTACTGTGATGCTTCGAATCAAGGCCTCGGATGTGTGCTCATGCAGAGAGGGAAGGTTATCGCGTATGCATCAAGACAGCTTAAGACGCACGAGGTTAATTATACTACGCACGACCTGGAATTAGGAGCAGTGGTATTCGCTTTGAAGATCTGGAGACACTACCTCTACGGCACGAAATGCACTATCTTCACTGATCACAAAAGTCTTCAGCATATCCTCAATCAGAAAGAGCTCAACATGCGACAGAGGAGATGGGTAGAGTTGCTGAATGACTACGAGTGCGAAATTCGTTATCATCCGGGCAAGGCCAATGTAGTGGCCGATGCTCTAAGCAGGAAGGAGTACTCGGGCCGCCGAATAAAATCCTTAACAATGACAATCCATTCCCACCTGACCATACAAATCAAGGAAGCTCAACTGGAAGCTTTGAAACCAGAAAAGGTGGCAGGAGAGACATTAAGGGGAATGGATAAAAACTTAGAAGTCAAGGATGATGGAGCACGTTATATCATGAACCGGATTTGGACACCGAAGTTCGGTGGACTCCGAGATGTTGTCATGAATGAAGCACACAAGACTCGATACTCCATCTATCCCGGGTCGGATAAGATGTATCTGGACCTCAAGAAATTATATTGGTGGCCGAACATGAAAGCTGAGATTGCTACCTATGTGAGCAAGTGCCTGACTTGCGCTAAGGTCAAAATCGAATACCAGAAACCATCCGGGCTATTACAACAGCCGGATATACCTGAGTGGAAGTGGGAACGAATAACCATGGACTTCATAACCAAGCTGCCTAAGACATCGGGCGGGCTTGACACAATATGGGTAATTGTAGACAGATTGACCAAATCAGCACACTTCCTACCAATAAAAGAAACCGACAAGATGGAGAAGCTGACTAGAACGTACATCAGAGAGATTGTACGACTCCATGGTGTGCCGATATCCATTATCTCCGATAGAGATAGTAGATTTACCTCACGGTTTTGGCAGTCTCTACAAAAATCATTGGGAACTAGGCTTGACATGAGTACGGCCTACCACCCACAAACCGACGGACAGAGCGAACGAACCATTCAAACGTTGGAAGACATGTTAAGAGCTTGTGTGATAGACTTCGGTAAAGCATGGGATACCCATCTACCGCTTATCGAATTCTCCTACAATAACAGCTATCATACTAGCATCAAAGTCGCTCCATTCGAAGCTCTTTACGGTCGCAAATGCAGATCACCCATGTGTTGGGCTAAGGTGGGGGATGCACAACTAGCTAGAGGGCAAGTCTCTAATAGCACCCTCACTGGCCCTGAAATCATAAGGGAAACCACAGAAAAGATCGTTCAAATTCGAGAAAGACTGAAAGCGTCTCGCGATCGGCAAAAGAGTTACGCAGACAAACGACGCAAACCCTTGGAATTCCAGGTGGGTGATAGAGTACTACTAAAAGTTTCCCCTTGGAAAGGAATGATACGATTCGGCAAACGCGGGAAACTAAATCCAAGGTACATCGGGCCATTCGAAATCCTTGCTAGGATTGGGCCAGTAGCATACAAACTTCGATTACCTCAGGAACTCGACAAAGTACATCCCACATTTCACGTGTCGAACCTAAAGAAGTGTTTGTCTGATGAGACACTCGTAATACCACTCGACGAAATCGAAGTTAACGAAAATCTCCACTTCGTGGAGGAACCAGTCGAAATCATGGATCGGGAAATCAAACGAACGAAACAAAGTCGTATTCCCATCGTGAAGGTCCGTTGGAACGCTAAACGAGGACCCGAATTCACCTGGGAACGCGAGGATCAGATGAAACAAAAGTATCCACATCTCTTCCCAAACTCTTGAAATCCCAGTCAAAATGAAAATTTCGGGACGAAATTCCTTCTAACGGGGGGATGATGTGACAACCGTCAAATTTCGGTCAATTCAAAGTCAAACAAAGTCAACAAGTCAAACCGGTCAACTCCAATAACCCTTGTATGTTAGGGTTTACGTTATGTAATCACTATACAATTCGCTATTTTAATGAGAAATCATCATTTGGAAAGTTCATGTGTTTGATTTTCCTTAGCCTTAACAGTGCTAAACAACGAACCAAAGCGATAAAACACTATTGCACAATCATCGGGATTGTGTAGGACACTAAATCATGGCTTAACGGGGTTTACGAACCTTGCGTTTCAAAGCCAAACACTCAAAAAGGTCTCAAAAGAACTCTCTCTCAATCTCTTTCACTCAATCTCTCTCTATTAGAAATCTCTCCCAAATCTCTCTCAAAAGTTCCTTTAACTTTTTGTAATCATTCGGGTCATCACGACCCTTAACCGGGTCAAAAACCACTTGAAACGGGGTAAAAACGGGTAAAATAGCCTTAAGGACCCAAAACCGAAGCTTCAGGACCGAAGCCTCGCATCCGAAGTGCTCAGGACCGAAGCCTCGGACCGAAGCCTCGCATCCGAAGTGCTCAGGACCGAAGCCTCGGACCGAAGCCTCGCATCCGAAGTGCTCAGGACCGAAGCCTCGCACCGAAGCCTCAGGTCCGAAGCCTCAGGTCCGAACCTCGGCCCAGGACCGAGCAACTTCGCAGATTCAGCCTTTTTTCCCGGTTTTCGACTACGACTTCGTTTTAACTCCGTTTTTCATTATTTTAACGTGGGATTTTCACCCAAAACTTTATTTTATAAACTAAGGCCCCAAAATATATAAATCTCCAGGGTTTTTATAAAATATATTAAAAGAATTAGTGGTTGAACTAATTATTGAGGGAATATTTGCTTTTCCTTAATTTATGGCAAAAGCAAACCACCACCACCTCACTCTATGATTAGCCACTCTTTCCCACTACCCCTTGTCTCCTTAGTGGACCTTTACACCCAATCTCCAGCTCTTCCCACGTTCTAAGAGCTGGAGGATTGATCCTCTCTCCTCATTCTCCATAAAACTCTTTCATTCTACACTTAGCAACCAAGAACACTCTCCAAAATTCTCTCATCTTTTCTCTCAACTTCAAGAACTTCAAGGCTTTCTCCAGGGATTTCTTTCTTCAATTAGTAAGTATCTTCATCAATCACATAATTATTAAACTCCATTCTACTCAAATCATTGATATCTTACACAAGTTCCATCTTATTCGGTGTTAGATTCTCGAATCATCAAGACATCTTCTTAGTGTTCTTGGGTTGAACACTTCCTCTCTCTCACTTTCATCTACTGAAACCACATAAGGTGAGTTCATACCCCTACATTTACATGTTTTTCTTAAGTTTTAAGGGGGGGATACAAGTAAAATCATCAAGAACACAATTAAACTTTTTCTAACAGATTACATCAGAAAAGATGGACGTTAATCACGGATTGTTTTGGTCAACTTAAATATTTTAGTTTTCAAAACTGTTCCAGGTGCAAGTAGTTCAAACTCTTAGCTTTAAAATGGCTACTTGCACATCTCCATATGATTTTTCTATAATTTATGGTGATTTTTACAAAACTGCCTGTCATTTCAGAGGCAAACCCGGACCAGTCTGTGATTATGAACATTTTTACCTCTGTTAGAGATCACTAAAAATCATGATAAAATTTACGAACAAACTAGACTCATATTCCAAACTCTCAAAATTTGCGGATTTGGATTTAGAGCTTTGATGATTTTTCTATAAATTTTCTAAGAACAGTAACAGAAACTGTTTTCAAAGAAAAGTTGCTGTTAATTTCATTTCACCTTGTAACATGTTGAGCAAGGTGTATATCTTTATGTGATTATATGTTATTGCAATATATGACATTTTATCTTAATATTTAGACACACATCAGTTTACAAATGGATTTGGTCATATAAAATATAAAGAATAAAAAGTGATTATAATCAAAGTACAATCGATACATTCAAACATTTAATAAACTATTTTGAATATAGTTTGCATACATTACCACGTACTACCCTTGGTTGATAAACTATAATATGTATAGTTTATGATACATTACATAACACATACATTTAAAAAGGGTACATTTATACAAAGGATATTTTCATTAAGCAAGGTACGGCCATACGGTACCAAGTTTTCATAACACGTAATTCCGTTAATGACTTTGTGAGACATTTACTTCAAATTACTATTAAGTCCTGTATTGTAACCAGAGTCTCCTTGAGGGAGAGCGTGATACTTGTGTATAGATCTATATTGGGTTTGACAAACCCACACCTAAACTGCATGCAACAGTTAGACCGATAGGTCTGGGGTGACAAATGTCATAACATTTCCGACGCCTGAAGAACGTCGTTTTAGGCAACCTTGGTCATAGTATGGTTATAATAAACTCACATAAAGTATTAATAAACATTGGAATTTACGGGAACTTCATTAAAATTTAACGAGTTTATGTCGATTTAAACTTGCATTGTTTTACTATAAATATGACAAATTACTTGTACATTTCGGTCTTTGGGTTTTAAGACTACATTTACACATTAAGGAAAATATTGGATTTTCTAACACAAATACTACTTTTACAAACGAAAGGCTCTTAATAATACCAAACAAAAGCTTATGAACTCACAAACCTTTGTGTTGACACTTTTTCAAACAACTTGTATTCTCAGGAAATCATTAAACAGGTAATCAAGTGCTTTTGAGGATGGGACGCTAAGGCGTCTACTATTTCATATTTTATCAACATATTGTAATTGATTCGTAAACATGTAATTCATACAATGATGTAACTTTTTCAATTATATATATGTTGGTTGTGTTTGCTTGAATTACTATTACAATTGTTGTTATGATACTATACATGAAGTCCTCCACCCCCGGACGTTTCCGCCATCCTTGGTTTGGGGGTGTGATAAAAATACATATATAATTTAGATCTGAAAAAAAGAAGTTTTGATCTTTCATCCATCATAGATCTATAAAATACATATACAATTTAGATCTGAAAAAAAAAGAAGTTTAGATCTTTCATCCAACATAGATCTCAGGTAAACAGATAATATTCACACATAGCACGTAATTTATATAAAATACTTCATATCTATGTTTAAGATGAAAGTAACTATGCACTCACTTGATAAGTTCGTGATTCTAACTTGGACAACGCTTCGCTTTGAAAAAACCAGGAGGTTTGCTTGAAAACCGGACTCTGCAGGGGCAGAGTTTCGAGCCGAAAAACTCTTTTTCTCCGAGCCTTCAGGCACTCCGGGGATTTCTTCTAGTTCTAGGGAAGTTTATTAGGTTTGGGGGGGGGGGTGTTTGGGAGGTTTAGAGAGAGTAGAGAGAGAAAGAAAGGGTTTTTGGTGAGAAAAATATGGCTGGCCTCGGTTGGTATTTAAAGGCTGGAAAAGGGTCTAACTCGTCGAGTTTCTGCTCCAACTCGTCGAGTTTCTGGTCCAACTCGTCGAGTTTGTGCCACTTGTTACCCTCTGGTGGCAAGGCTTGGGGAGAAAGCAAGGGCTCAGATCGCGCCACGTCACCCACTTCGCAACAACACCCTTCCGACTTCTAAACCCCATAACTTTCGCATACGAGCTCCTTTTTCGACGCTCTTTACATCCACGTGTAGGTATTGACAAGATCCACAACTCTCTTTTTGACTCCCTCGGCTAATTGTAAAGCTTGTTCCTGGTATCAGTTATTTCTCAAAAACTCGACGAGTTGGGGAGCTCCAACCCGTCGAGTAGAAATCATTTTGGATGCAGGACTTAGGATCTACTCGGCGAGTTGGAAAGCCCCAACCCGAGGAGTAGACGCTGTAAAGGAAAACCCTAATTTTCATGGATTTGTACCCTATTTAAAGAACTTATGGCTCATTTGTAGCCTCTCTCATCGTCCTTACAGCCTAGAGAAACCCTAGTTCGAGCCTTATACCTTCTTGAGTGTGTGAGAGAGCTTTGGAGAGTTATTTTGGTGTGGTTGTGAAGGATTTTGAAGCTTGAAGGGGAAGGAGTAAAGAGAGAAGCAGTAGATCCGACATCTACTCTGGTGTACTATTTACACGGACCACAATAGTTTAAGGTATCTGACAGATCATCCAAATTTGAATATGAGGCAGCTGAGGTGGCTTGACGTAGTGAAGGACTACGACTGTGAGATTTTGTACCATCCGGGTAAGGCGAACATGGTGGCCGATGCGCTGAGTTGTAGGGCAATTAGTACACCGATTCAGGACGTGTGTTTGAGGATGATGGTTGTGTCTCCAATTTTGGAGATGATTAGGGTTGCGCAATCATAGGCCCTTAAGGAGGAAAATCAGAATAGCGAATGGGACGTCAGCCAGATATCAACTTTTGATTATGATAGCCAGGGATTGTTGACGCTACATGGCAGGATTTGGGTGCCTTATTCAGTTGGGACTCGACAGATTTTGATGGACGAGGCACACAAATCGAGATTTTCCATTCACCCGAGCACGACAAAGATGTATCATGATCTGAGTCATAGTTACTGTTGTCCATGTATAAAGAGATATATAGCTTGGTTTGTGGAGCGGTGCTTGACGTGCCAGAAGGTCAAGACCGAACATCAGCGCCCTCATGGAAAATTATAGTCCTTGGAGGCCCCATTGTGGAAATGGGAGCAGATCACCATGGATTTCATCATAGTTTTACTGAAGATGGCAAAGGTTTTTGATGTTATATGGGTGATTGTGGACCGATTGACGAAGAGTGCTCACTTTCTGGCCATTTGTGAGAGCTCTTCTAGTGAGAAGTTGGCAGAGATATATGTTTGAGATGTGGTTGCTTGCCATGGTGTGCCTTCTTCGATTGTATCAGATTGTAATGTTCGTTTCACTTCCAGATTCTGGATGAAGTTCCATGAGGAGTTGGGTACCCGATTGCATTTTAGTACTGCTTATCATCCTCAGACAAATAGAGCGAGAAAACTATCCAGACGCTGAAGGACTTGTTGAGGGCATGTACCATAGACTTCGGTGGGAGCTAGGACTCCTACCTACTTCTGGCGGAGTTTTCGTACAACAATAGCTATCACACCAGTATTGGTATGCGTCCCTTCGAGCTTCTATATGGGAGGAAATTTCGAACCCTGATTTGTTGGGGAGAGGTTGGTGAACGAGTCATAGGGAGCAAGAAGATCATGCTCAAGATGACGAAACGTATACAACATGTAACAATCGAATTTGGTAAGTTTCACTTTAACCCCCCTTTATTGAAAAACCTTTCATTTTGGCCCTTTAGCTAGTATGTGGGGCGTACTAAGTGGTACGGTTGGCGTACTAGCCTGATGCTTGATCACGGATATCACCCACATATGTGGGGCTTACGTGGAGTACGGTTGGCGTACGCAAGGCCGGGGAAAACCCTAATTTTTAGGGTTTGTGCCCTATTTAAATGTATTAATCCCATCTTGGACCTCTATTGACCAGCCTCCATCATCCTTGTCCCAGAAAACGAAACCCTAAGTGTGTTAGTGAGTTTTTGAGCTTGATAAAGAGATTTTGGTGTCTTAAGGTGAAGAAGATGAAGAGAAACCCTTGGAGAAGTAGATTGAGCTTGTGGATCCAGGATCACCTTCTCATTTTCAAGCTTTTTGAGGTAAAAAGTTCACACCTTTATGTTCATTTATGATAGATCTTCTATACGGTGTTTCTTGGGCATTTTTTAGCCTTCGATGTTAAAGGTGGGCTTTTAATCTACTCCAGAAGCAATAGATGCTAGATCTTACCTCCATTCAGTCCCCATGTTCATAAAAATGTCAACTTTATGGAGTATTTTGACCCATGAATGTATTAAGACCTTTTTAAGCACTTTTTGAGCTCTTGAGTCCCATTAATCCATTCATGTATGTAAATTTGCCAACTTTACATGATAAGTCACCCTTAGGGACTAGATCTGAGAGTTTGTAGAAAAGACTTAACCGTTTAAGTGTTGAATGAAGGAGACTTGAGGACAGGGGAATATGTTGGGCATACGAGCTGAGTACGCCCCACATACTCAACAGAGGTTGTTTCGGGCTTGGCCATCTTCCGTTTTGGGCCATAGTTGGAATTGAAAGTTTCGGCCTGGTTAGGCAATTAGACCTCTGTTTTGGGCTTAGGGCTAGCATGTTGAGTTTTCATGGATTTTAGGCCCATGACAGGTATTGGGCCTAATTTGGAATATTGGGCCATAATTTGGGCTTTAGGATTTGGGCCTTTTGAATAGCTGAGTTGGGCCTTGGCTTTGGGCAAAGTTCGACAATGGGTAAAATGGTCTTTTACCCTGGTTATGAGCTAAATAGCTTAGAATTTTGGTTATGGTTCAGAATCCAATTAATAATTGGATGTTATTGATTTTGATAACACAAGGATTTTTCCGGGCTAGCAGTCAGAGATTCGGTTGTATGGTTCAACAGCTAGAGGTGAGTTTCCTCATTGTGTCTTGCCGGTTGAAGGCACCGATGCCGACCCATGGTTTATTATGTTAGGATGCTAGATGTTTGCATGACTCTTGCATGTGTTATGCACTTGTATGCTTACCAGGCAAGGCCCGATGCCGGACGGGGCCCGACGACTATTTTATATGCTATTATCTTTGTGATTATCACATGTGTTGTATGATGATATGTTTGTATGTTTAAATGTATACCGAGCGGGGCCTGATGTCGGGCGGGGCAGATGACTGACAGATCTGTATACAGAGCGGGGCCCGACACCGGGAGGGGCCTGATGACGGGTGGGACCTATTATGTGTTTATTATGTATGGTATGTGGTATTTTGGGGAAATCACTAAGCTTTGTGCTTACGGTTTTTAGTTTATGTTTCAGGTACTTCTGGTTCGAAGGGGAAGAGCCTGAGATGATTGCAGAGCACACACCACCTTATTCCATATTTTGTGATTTACTCTGATGTTTTATGATGAATTGATACACTTTGTTCCACCTTGGTTTCATGATGATGTTTAAGATTACAGTTTTACTAATTTAAAAAAATGAAATTATTTGCTCTTAATTTTGCGACGTTACAATTCCTATCAGAGCCTTATTTTAAGGGATTCGTACGTACTCCCGGGTATGTCTGAACTCAAACTGAGGGTTTGGTAAAAAAATTCAAAAAGAAATGTTTAAAAAAAAGAGTTTCTAATAAAAGAAGAGGGTGTGGTGCATGCAATCAACCAAGCTCAAGTATGTTTTCCCAAAATACCCATACATGGTTTATGATATTCTTTGATTTATGAATCTTGGAGCTAGTTAGGGCGAAGGATCTGCTCAGGATTTGCATGATAGGATCCTAGGAGAGATGCATTTTTATGCCTACTATATGAGCTTGTAGACTTACGTGCTAGTACTAATCTGTCAGTGATAGGATGGCCTGATTAAGTTATGCTTGATTCCGATTACTCAATGCTCGAATGCTGCTTATTTTGTGCTTTTTAAGAGTTCTCACTAACATCAGCTAACTAGTAAGTGAATATCTTAAGTAAGATATTGCAGAAACTAGATAATTTTAGAAGGTTAGGTTTTAGCTTTATTGTGAAGCTCTTGTTTGAGTCCAACCGTTGTTGTGTGAGACCTTTCATTCGAAGAATTATCTGGTGTCAGTAATATGTAATTGTATTCGTGAGCTAGTTAGAAGGAGTTGGTAGGAGTTCCTTCTGCAGCTGATGGCAGAGAGTGGTGTGGTGGTTGCCCTAGGAAAACCTAGGAAGAGATTTAGTGCTGGCAGCCTTGTTTTGTCGAGATTATTTGTGTGGGTAAGGAGTGAATTGGAGGAATCAAGGCGATCCTTGAGGAAAGTACGGATAGATTTGGAAGGTAGTATGGGCCCGTACTACTGGAAGCAGAGGATCCGTACTCGAGTCAAGAAGAACTGCGATGAAACCAGGGAGCTTGTAGAGTCTGAGACTCCTCGATATATATTGAAGCATATTTTGATGGTTTATGTGGTCTATTTTCAATATGGTGACTCTTCGAGGCTTACCGGTTGGTGGTTCTGGTGCTGTTGAGGGCTCGGGCTGAGGTTCTGGAGCCGGGAAGTTGATGATCAAATGTGGGAGTTCATTTCGTCTAATATTAGCCGCATCATACTTGAGCAGACTCTTGTGATCTTTGGTACTATCAAGTAGGGTATCATGGAGGTGTTGTAGGATCGTTTGGGCTCTTTCCATTCTGAGATGGTGGCTTTGATTGGGACACGTTCACTGACCTTCAAGGAATTTCGGGCATGAAGGGCTCCAGATTACTACGGGGACAAGGACTCGATTGCGAGCATGCATTGGTTAGCAGATCTCGCTAATGTCTTCCGCACCAGCAGTTGTCCCGACGGAGCAAAGGTCAGACTTGCTTCCTTTCTTGTGAAAGACAAGGCTCAAGACTGGTGGGAGGAGGTTGGTGGCTCCGTTGGTGATGAAGTTGTTGCTTCGATGACATGGGATGATTTTATGACCAGATTCCGAGCTGAGTTCGTGCTAGTTATTGAGGTGCAATAGTTTTCGAGGGAGTTTCAGCACCTTCGCCATACTACTGAGATGGTGGCGGAGATCACCGCAATGTTGCGTGAAAGGACACAATTAATTCCACAGTATATGGCGGATGAGGAGATGAAGAAGGCGAGATACCATGAGATGTTGTGTAACATCCCTTACTGGCACGTATCACAATATTGTCCGCTTTCGGCCACTCGGCGCGAGGACTTCCCAGGGGGTCACCCATCCTGGTACTACTCCCGCCCGAGCACGCTTAACTGCAGAGTTCTTATGGGATCTGCTGCCCTCACGGCTTTAAAACGCGGGAAAATACCGGGTATAGACATTATTTGGGGTTGAATTCTAAAATATAGACACAAAAAATTGAATTTCCGGGTATAGACATGGATTCCGCGGAGGTAGCTCCGCGGAGCTCCGCAGAATCCACTGTAGCTCCATGGAATGGCAAAGCCGTAAATAAATGAGGCAATTAAAAAAAACTCAAGATCCATTCCGCGGAACTACCTCCGAGGAATGAACTCATTCCGCAGAGGTAGCTCCGAGGATTGGATCTTCAAAAAAAAAATCACCTCCAATGATTCTTTTATGTAAAGATCTTCATTTAAAAGACCATTTTTTTCCACCTCACATTCATTCCAAATATTGTCAAGAAAAATTCATACTATCATAATCTTTTTTTTTTAAATAATTAGTTGGGGAATGAATATAAACCCCGAAGAATCGATTTGAAATTTTTTTTTTATGAAGATCCATTCCTCGGAGCTACCTCCGCGGAATGAGTTCATTCCTCAGAGGTAGCTTCGCGGAATGGATCTTGAGATTTTTTTTCTTTTTTTTTAATTCCCTCATTTATTTACGATTTTTCCATTCCGCGGAGCTACAGTGGATTCCGTGGAGCTCCGCGGAGCGACCTCTGCGGAATCCATGTCTATACCCGGAAATTCAAATTTTTGTGTATATATTTTGGAATTCAACCCCAAAAAATGTCTATAACCGGTATTTTCCCTAAAAACGCATTGGGACAAGGAAGGTATCCATACCCTTTTTAAGGAAATGCTTCGTTTTCCTTCCAAGCCGACGTGGGATCAGGTTCAACCCACCTTCACCCCCATTATAGGGTTCGAGGTCCCCATCGAATACATCGACCCGTGCCCCAGCTCTAATACCATTTGTATTCTGTTTATGGGACATACTCTGGTTTTAATGATACTTGCTATATTTATTCTATTGGGATGTATGAACAATGTTTTGGAAATCTGTTTTAGTATCATCAAAAATGAAATTTTTGGGTCATAATTTTTGGTTGTTACAAGTTGGTATCAGAGCTTTGATTTGAGGGATCCGGGCATGCTATTAGGTGTGTCTGAACTCAAATTGAGGACTTGGAAAAGTTTTCAAAAATGAAACATATTTTAAGAAAAGAGTTTTCTACAATAAAGAAGGGTGTGGTGCATGCAATCAGTCGAGCTCAAGTAAGATTCCCAAAATACCCATACATATTTATAATATGTTCTGAATTGTGAATCTATGAATCGCATGATAGATTAGGCCTAAGGATCTAGGAGAGATGCCTTTGTATGCCTTCTGTATGACCTTATAGACTTGCATGCTAGAGTTGATCAGTCGGTGATAGGATTGCCTGATTAGGTTATGCTTGGTTCTGGTACTTGATGCTCAAATGTTGCTTGCTTTGTGCTTTTAGGAGTTCTAGCTAGCTTCAGCTAACTAGTAAAAGAATATGCTAAGTTACATATTATGTGAACTAAATAATTTTCGAATGTTAGGTTTTAACTCTATTGTGCAACTCTTGTTTGAGTCCAACCGTTGTAGTTTGAGACCTCTCATTCGAAGAATTATCTAGTTTTTGTAATGTGTAATTGTATTCGTGGGCTAGTTAGAGGAAGTTAGATGCAGTTCGTTGTGCAGCTGATGGCGGAGAGTGGTGTGAAGTTTTCCCTCGGAAAACCTAGGATGAGATTTAGTGCTGGGAGCCTTACATAAGGAGTTTATGGATATAAGTAACCTGGTTTAGTTAAGGCACTTCTTGAGGAAAGTACGGATAGATGTGGAAGGTAGTATGGGCCCACACTGTTGGAAGCACAGGATCCGTACTCGATGCAAGGAGGGCCGCTATGACGCCAGGGAACTTGTGGAGTTGTGATTCCCCAATATATATATATATATATATATATATATATATATATATATATATATATATATATATATATATATATATATATATCGATGCGTATTCTGATGGTTTATGTGGTCAATTTTCAGTATGGTGACATTGAGAGGCAGACCTATTGGCAGTTCCGGTACCGGCAAGGGTTCAGGCTCAGGTTCGGGAGTCGGGCAGCTTGATGACCAGACGAGGGAGTTCATCTCGTCTGAGATTATAATCAGTATCCTTGAGTAGTCTCCTGTGATCTTTAGCACGATCAAGGAGGGTATTCTGGAGATTCTGGATGAGCGGTTAAGCGCCTTTTTGCGCTGAGATTGTGGCTTTGGTTGGGACACGTTCTCTGACTTTCAGGGTGTTTCGGGCATCCAGAGCGCCAGATTATCATGGGACCCGGGACCCTATTGCGAGCAGCAGGTGGTTGGCATATGTTGTTAACGCATTCCGTACCAGCCGTTGTCCAGAGGAGGACAAGGTCAGGCTAGCTTCCTGTCTTCTGAAGGATAGGGCGCGTGATTAGTGGGAGGAGGTAGGGCGTGCTATCAGGGATGACACTACTATTGATTTGATGACCTGGAGTGATTTCTCGACCAGGTTCTGTGTCGATTTTGCACCGGTGATTGAGGTGAAACAGATAGCGCGAGAGTTCTAGGATCTCCGTCAAACTTCTGAGTCGGTGACTGAGATCACCGCTATCTTCTGGGAGAGGGCGCTTCTGGTTCCACAGTATGTGGAGGACGAGGAGATGAAGAAGGCTCGAAATCATGAGATATTGAGGAGCGACATCCGATAGTTTGTTAGCCGATCCAGCTGTAAGACACTCGAGGACATGATAGCGAGGGCTAGGGAGAGGGAGATTGACTTGGAGATAGAGAAGGAGAGGTAGCCGGATTCGATGCCGATTGTTGAGGGTTCTGGAAAGAGGCCCAAGATGTCTGATTCTAGGTTGAGAGGCCAGCAGGGCCGTAGCCGCTATGGCAGGTGCGGCAAGGTGCACGAGGAGATGTGCATAGGTGGTGGTTCTGGATGCTTCAAGTGCGGCCGGACTGGACATATCAGCAGGGATTGTGCTGCTGCCACCACCACCACTCAGGTATCTGATCTGATTTGCTTTCATTGCAATCATAGGGGCCAGAAGAAGTCCCATTGTCTGAGTTTTGCTGCAGGAGGACCGGTCTTAGCACCCGCACCAACAACTTTGAGGATTACTGACGGCCGCCAGGGCCGGGCGGATGCACCTGCGGTGAAGAGCAGGGCTACTGATGTAGTTACGGGTACATATATTTCCCTTATCTCTTTATTTATATTGAATTGGTTGATCATGTTTATGTGTTTGTTTTTATGATCGTTCCTTGTGAACGGTATCTATGCTATGGTATTATTTGATTTGGGGGCTACCCGATCTTTTGTGTCGCTTGAGCTTAGCAAGAGATTTGCTGGGGCTCTGGGGGAGCTGGATCGTCCTCTTGATGTGGAGATTGCCGATGACAGGAGGTTTAGGGTTGCGAGAGTTCATCGGGATTGTACTCTCCAGTTGTTCAGCGAGCGGTATCCGGTTCATCTGGTTCTCATTCCTTTGCGTGGGAACGGGGTCATTGTCGGCATGGATTGGTTGAGCCCTAATGTGGTAGTGATCGACTGTGAGTAGCAGTTAGTTCGGATTTGAACCCTAAGTGGGGGAGAGCAGGTGACTTAGGGAGAAAGACCACAGCATGGGCCAGTTATGTGTTCTGCAGCGAGGCCTAGACGTTATCTTCATCAGGGTTGCTTGGGTTTCGTTGCCTATTTCATGGATACCTGGGATAAGGGTAAGGAGACCGTGGATGATGTGCCGATTGTGCGGGAGAATCCGGATGTGTTCCCGGAGGATTTGCTTGGGGTACCTCCGGAGAGACAGGTGGATTTCAGGATTGATTTGATTCCGGGTGCGGCTCCGATAGCCAAAGCACCGTATCGGTTGGCTCCTCCCGAGATGCAGGAGTTGTTTAAACAGCTACAAGAGCTGTTAGACAAGGGATTTATTACACCGAGCAGTTCGCCTTAGGGTTCCCCGATTTTGTTTGTGAAGAAGAAGGACGGGTCTCATCGTATGTGTATTGATTACCAGGAGTTGAATAAGGTAACAGTGAAGAACCGTTATCCCCTTCCGAGGATTGATTATCTTTTCGACCAGCTTCAGGGTGCATCATGGTTCTCCAAGATTGATCTGAGATCGGGTTATCATCAGATGTGGGTCCGGAATGAGGAAGTGTAGAAGACTGCTTTCTGGACTCGATATGGCCATTATGAGTTCGTGGTGATGCTGTTTGGGCTCACCAATGCTCCTGCCGCGTTCATGGATCTCATGAACTGCGTGTGCAGACCGATGCTGGATCGGTTTGTGATAGTCTTTATTGATGATATCTTGGTATATTCCAAGACTCAGGAGCAACACATGGAGCACTTAAGGGAAGTGATGGAGACATTGAGGAGGGAGAGATTTTTTGCAAAGTTCTCCAAATGTGAGTTCTGGGTGTGCGAGGTACAGTTTCTGGGACACCTTGTCAACGAGAAGAGCATTCTAGTCGATCCTGACAAGGTTGAGGTCAAGATGTAGTGGGAGGCTCCGAGGTCCCCATCTAAGATTCAGAGTTTTCTTGGTCTGGCGGGTTACTATCAGAGATTCATCTAGGATTTCTCCAAGATCGTTGTTTCATTGACCCGACTGACTAAGAAGTCAGTGACATTTCGTTAGGGGCATGAGCAGCACACAGCTTTTCAGACTCTTCGATAGCGGTTGTGTGAGGCACCGATTCTGACACTGCTAGAGGGTGTTGATGATTTTGTGGTTTATTGTGATGCCTCGATCACGGGTTTGGGTGTAGTGTTGATGCAGTGGGGTCACGTGATCGCTTACGCTTCGAGGCAGCTAAAACCTCATGAGGCAAACTATTCGATGCACGACTTGGAGTTGGGGGCCATTGTTTTCGCCCTCAAGATTTGGCGGCATTACATCTATGGGGTTCGTTGTACTATATACACGGACCACAAGAGCCTGAGGTATTTGATGGATCAGTCGAACCTGTACATGAGGTAGCGACATTGGTTGGGTGTGGTGAAGGATTATGATTGCGAGATCCTTTATCATCCCGGGAAGGCCAATGTGGTGGCCGATGCTCTCAGCCGCAAGGCGGTCGCGGCTCCGATCAGGGATATATGCTTGAGGATGACTGTGATCACTCCATTGTTGGAGAGGATTCGTGAGGCTCAGGTGGAGGCTATTAACGAGGAGCACCGAAAGAGTGAGCGCATTATGGGTCAGGTGGCTTCCTTCGAATATGACAGTTGTAGATTGTTGACCCTTCATCGGCGAGACTGGGTTCCTTATTGGGGCTGCGTACGCCAGGTTCTGATAGAGGAGGCTCACAAGTCGAGGTTCTCCATCCATCCCGGGGCGACGAAGATGTATAGGGATCTTCTCCCGGATTATTGGTGGCCATGCATGAAGCGGGAAGTGACATGGTATGTGGAGCGGTGCTTAACCTGTAGGAAGGTCAAGGCTGAGCATCAGCGACCTCATTGCAAGATGCAGCCGTTGGAGATTCATGTATGGAAATGGGAAGACATCACCATGGATTTCATCACGAAGCTTCCCAGGACCGCATGCAGAGTGGATTCTATTTGGGTCATCGTGGATCGTTTGACCAAGAGCGCGCATTTTATTTCGATCCAGGAGAGTATATCAACGGAGAAGCTGGCCGAGGTTTATGTCCGAGAGGTAGTGGCACGTCATGGGGTGCCGATATCGGTGGTTTCGAATAGGGATGTTTGTTTTACTTCCATGTTTTGGAAGTAGTTTCATGAAGAGTGGACAATTCAAACTCTTGAGGACATGCTACGCGCATGCATGTTGGATTTTGGTGGGAGTTGGGATACGTATCTTCCGTTTGCTGAATTTTCATATAACAACAATTATCACGCCAACATCGATCGACCACCTTTTGAGATGCTCTATGGGAGGAAGTGCAGGAAAGTTATGCTGACAGCCGCCGGTTAGATTTGGAGTTTCAGGTGGGAGATATGGTTCTCCTGAAGGTGTCATCCGATTCAGGAAGCGGGGCAAGCTGGGCCCCAAGTATATTTGTCCCTTCATGATTTTGGCTTGGGTGGGTCGGGTTGCTTATCGTCTAGATCTTCCAGGTGAGCTTAGTCAGATCCATAACACATTTTACGTCTCTCAGCTACGAAAATGTTTAGTGGATGATTCTGTAGTTGTACCTTTCGAGGATATTCAGGTGGATGACCGCCTGAGTTATATTAAGAGACCGGTGGCAATCATAGATCGGAAGACGAAAACCTTGAGCAACAACGTTGTGGGGTTGGTAAAGGTGCAGTGGCAGCACCGTAAGGGGTCAGAGTGGAATTGGGAACTTGAGGAGGAAATGAGGGAGCACTATCTGGAGTTGTTAGAGGCGGCGGACTTCAAGGACGAAGTCTGATTCAAGTAGGGGAGAATTGTAATGCTCGATCAAGGTATTATCCTTTTTTGGTCCCTTATATATTAAGTTATTGCTTTTTGGCCGTGTTTTGCAAGCTTGAGGGGGAGGAAGGACCCTTTCTGTCAAGTTTGGACTTTTGGAGGCGGAGCTTGAACGGGGGCGTTCCCTTGGGGAACGCAGGGCGTTTACGCGTGGAGCTCAAACCCTAATTTTTAGGGTTTGAGACTTATTTAAACACCTTAAGTCCCAGGTGTTGGCCTCATTTCCAGCCTCCATAGCTCCCAAACCCTAATCTCAAAACCCTAGAGCCTCCAAGAGTGTTGTGAGCTCATTGTATGTGTTTTGGTGTGTGTTTAAAGCTTATTCAAGGAAGAGAAGCTTGGTACAAGGTGGTGGTTCAAGTAGGAGCTTATAGATCTTGATTCTCTGTTCCATTTCCAGCTTATTTGAGGTATAAAGCTCTAACCTTGCTCATTAGAAAATTAGATCTAAGTCTTTATGGATTTTAGTCCCTTTTTGGTCTCATAGTTGACATCTTGTAGTTTGTGATCACTCCAGAAGCTTTGAGTTGCTCCTCTTAGTGTTTCTGAAGTTCTAGATTCATAAAGTTTGCATCTTTGGAGTTATATAAGCCCCATGCATGAGATTAAGTCCTTTTTATGGAAGTTGAATGCTATATCTTGAAATTGCGACCTTTTGGGGCATGCAAAGTCACCAAGTCAGTGACTTTACGGTTATAGATGTTCTTTAGGACTTGGACCTATGTTTTAGTCATGTGGATTTAAGCATTAAGTGGATAATAATCATTTTTGGGAGTCATCGTGCAATCGTCCAGCGTTGGTTGGTGGAACGCCCAACGTTTCGGTGAAGGTTCGCGATCTGTTGGCTGGTGACGAACGCCCAACGTTCCACAAGGGAACGCCCAACGTATGATCTATCAGTGGGCTTTCCTTGGGCCATTTTCTTGGACCTTCTTGCTTTGGGCTATAGTAGACCATCTGAAATCAGGTTTTTGGACTATGTATATGTTTGGGCTTTAGGGTAAAGCCCATTAGAGGATTTTGGACCCAATTTGGAAAATTGGGCCGTAAGTAGGCCACTAGTGGGCTTTGTAAGATTATCTAGTGATGGTCCTTGTATGTTGTGGTTTTGGGCCTTAGGCATGAACCAAATTAGGCTAGGGGTAAAATGGTAATTTTACCCTAAGATGGATTATTGGATTTTTATTGGGTGTTATTTTGTACTGATAGCTCGGGGACTCGTCAGGGCAGCAGCTAGGGATTTCTTTCTGTGAGATTCAGCATTTGAGGTGAGTTTCCTCACTGGGTTTTGCGGGTCGAAGTCACCAATGTCGGACCATGTTTATGCTATGTTTATATGCTAGTTGTCTTCGTGACACTTGCATTTGTATGTGTTTATGTGCTTGTTGGGCTAGGGCCCGATGTCGGGTGGCGCCCGATGACCATTTGTATGCTATGTATCTTTGTGATTATTTCATGTGTATGTGATTATTTGATATATATGTTATATGTATGTTGGGCGGGGCCCAATCTATTTCTGAGCGAGGATCTATGTTGAGCGAGGCCCGATGCCGGACGGGGTCCGATGCCAGGCGGGGCCCAATGACAAGGCGGGGCCCGTTATATGATTTTTGTATGTATGGTATGTGGTAGTTTGCGGAACTCACTAAGCTTTGTGCTTATGGTTTTTAGTTTATGTTTCAGATACTTCCGGTTCCAAGGGGAAGAGCTCGGGTTGACTGCAGCACACACACCATTTGTATTATGTTTATGGGACATACTCTGATTTTGATGATACTTACTATATTTATTCTATTGGGATGTATGAACAATTTTTTGGAAATCTGTTTTACTATCATCCAAAATGAAATTTTTGGGTCATAATTTTTGGTTGTTACATGTTGAGGAGTGACATTCGGTAGTTTGTGAGCCGATCATGTTGCAAGATACTAGTGGATATGATAGCGAGGGCTAGGGAGTGACAGATTGATCTAGAGATAGAGAGGAAGAAGAAGCCAGATCAGGCTCAAGTTTCAGGGAGTTCGGGTAAGAGGCATAAGGTATTTGATTCTTGATCGAGAGGCCAGCAGGGTCGGATCCACTATGGCAAGTGTTGCAAGACGCATGATGGGGCGTGAAGGGTGGGTGGTTCTGGCTGCCTCAAGTGCGGCCGGACGGGTCATATTAGCAGGGATTGTACTGCTACCACCACCACCACCACCACCCTAGTATCTGATCATATTTGCTTCCATTGTAATCAGAAGGGCCACAAGAAGTCCCATTTTCCGAGTTTGGCAGCAGTGGGACCAGTGGTAGCACCCGCATCAGCAACGCTGAGGATCACCGATGGCCACCAGGGCAAGGTGGACACGCCTGTGGTGAAGAGCAAGGCTTTTCAGTTGAC
The DNA here is from genome assembly GCF_052849685.1 of Lactuca virosa. NCBI lineage: Eukaryota > Viridiplantae > Streptophyta > Magnoliopsida > Asterales > Asteraceae > Lactuca > Lactuca virosa. The sequence goes on from NC_136432.1 coordinate 72,964,266, forward strand.
GGCCGAGGAGGCTCGCGCGGCACCTGATGTGGTGATGGGTGTGCATCTTCTCCTTATCTCTTTATTTATATTGAATTGTTTGATTATATTTATGTGTTTTATTTTATGATCGTTCCTCATGAACGATATTTTTGCATTGGTATTGTTTGATTTGGGGGCTACCCGATCCTTTGTATCGCTTGCGCTTAGCAAGAGGTTTGTCGGAGCTCCAGGGGAGTTGGATTTTCCTTTAGACATCGAGATTGTAGATGATCGATCTGTCCAGGTAGTGAGGGTTCATCGGGTTTGTATTCTTCAGATGTTCTGCGAGCAGTATCCGTTTGATTTGGTTCCCATTCCTTTGCGCGGGAACAAGTTTATCGTAGGTATGGATTGGTTGAGCCCCAATGGGGCAGTGATCGATTTTCAGCACCAGTTAGTTCGGATTCGAAACCCAAGTGGGGGAGAGTTGGTGGTTCAAGGGAGAGAGCTCAGCGTGGGTTGATTTTCTGTTCAACAGCGAGGGCCAGACGCTATCTTGATCAGGGTTGTTCCCATGATAAGGGTAAGGGGACCGTGGATGATGTGCCGATTGTGCGGGAGTACCCAGATCTGTTTCCAGAAGATTTACCTAGGGTGCCTCCGGAGAGGCAACTAGAGTTCAGAATTGACCTGGTTCTGGGTGTGGCTCCGCTAGCCAAAGCACCGTATCGGTTGGCTCCTCCAGAGATGTAGGAGTTGTCTACACAATTTCAGGAGCTGCTAGAAAAGGGGTTCATTTGTCCGAGCAGTTTACCATGGGAGGCACCGATCTTTTTTGTGAAGAAGAAGGATGGGTCTCATCGTATGTGCACTGACTACCGGGAGCTGATAAGTTAACGGTAAAAAACCGTTATCCACTCCCGAGGATTGGTGATCTGTTCGACCAGCTTCAAGGTGCACTGATGATATCATGGTCTTATCTAAGACCTAGGAGCAGCAAGAGGATCACTTAAGGGAGGTATTGGAGACTTTGAGCAGGGAGAGACTTTATGCGAAGTTCTCCAAGTGTGAGTTTTGGTTGTGCGAGGTGTAATTTCTGGGGAACCTTGTCAACGAGAACAATATTCTGGTCGATCCGGCCAAGGTCGAGGCCATGATGAGGTGCGATGTTTCGAGTTCTCTATCTGAGATTCATAGTTTCCTTGGATTAGCAGTTTACTATCGAAGATTCATCCATGATTTCTCCAAGAAAGTTGTTCCATTGACCCGATTGATGAATAAGATCGTCACTTTTCACTGGGGCCTGAGCAGCAGGCAGCTTTTGAGACCCTGAGCCAGAGATTGTGTGAGGCGCTCATTTTAAACCTGTCGGAGGATGTTGAGGACTTCGTGGTTTATTGTGATGCTTTTATAAAGGGTTTAGGGGAAGTTCTGATGCATAGGGGTCGCATGATCGCTTACGCTTCGAGGAAGATGAAGCCTCATGAGGAGAACTATCCGACACGTGATTTGGAGCTGCAGGATGTGGTTTTCATCCTCAAGATTTGGTGACATTACCTCTAAGGGGTCCACTGTACTATTTACACGGATCACAAGAGCCTGCGGTATTTTATGGACCAGCCAAATTTGAATATGAGGAAGCGACAGTGGTTGGATGTAGTGAATGATTATGATTGTGAAATCCTTTACCATCTGTGGAAAGCCAATGTGGTGGCCGATGCTCTCAGTGACAAGGTGGTCGCGGATTGGATATTTGTTTGAGGATGACCATGATTACTTTCCTATTTGAGCGGATTCGTGAGGCTCAGATCGAGGCTATGAAGGAAGAGCACCAGAAGAGTGAGCGCATTGTGGACTGTTGGAAAGTGTGTCCAAGGTCATTAACTATTGGTAATATTTCTAATAATAACATGGACCTTTTGGGTTGCCCTTGAGACCTAAAGTGAGTAGAATAAATAAAGGATAAATTGGTTTATTAATTATTATGTTTAATAATTAATTATAAACTAATTGGAAATATATTTTGGGAATTAATTAACAGTTTAATTAATCACATGGTTGAATATTGAATTAATCAATAGTTAGTTGATCATGAATATTCCAGAACCATAAAAAGAAGGGTGATGGACGAAAATTCTCTTAGGATAAATGGAATTTCGTTCTTAGGGTTATCCATCTCACATGGGCTTGAGGATAGAACCATGGAAGGCATCCGAGGCTATAAATAGGGCCTTAGGGATTCATTCTTCCTCGCTCATTCTTGGCTTAAAGTTTCGCCTCTTCTTCTACTCCCATAGGGACGATTTCTACCCCTCTTAGGTTTTGTGAAATTGACCCTTCTCCTAGTTATTTTTATTCCACTCTTTGGTGTCATTGGGTGTGATACCATTAGAGGGATTCTGGTTTGGGTGCTCTCATCCAAGCAACTTCATGGAGGATCAATAACTCAAGCATGGAGATCAAGGGCTATGTAAGTGGTATGTTTTTCTTCTTTATGTTTTCTTTTCTAGGGTAGATGTGATTAGTATGAAAACATAGATCCATAGGATGCATGTACACTTAGGTATATCGTTGTTTCGATATTTCCACTACCTAGTTTAGAGTGTATTTGATGCGTAGAAACCCCAACAGTGGTATTAGGGCCATTGGTTCATGATTAAATTCACCCCAGATCCATACTTTCTTTAAATGCTTGTCGGAAATTGAATGGAAGAAGAATGCTTGAAATATTCGTAATTGTTAAAACCCTTAGTCACAGCTCACATCGTGAGAGCTTGCTGCTCACGACATGAGCTTGCCAGATTAGGGTTTTCCTATTTTTTCCATTTTTAAAATTTGAAAGTTTGTTAAATATGGATAATTACCAAATTTAAAATGTTTTAAATCTGGAAAATAATAGATACTATTTAATAGAGATTTGAATTTGAATATTTATTTTTTATTTAAATAGTGAATTTAAAGATTTGATATTATTTATAATAGAGATTTATAAATTTGAACATTAACCCCTCGTGATTTATTAATTGTTACATTACGTCCTCGCAATTAATTTGAATTAATAATAGACAACTAAATTTAAAGAGTTTTAAATTTACCCTTTATATTTATATATATTAGAATTGTATCTACTATATATATAAGAAAATTTCAACATGCGCCCTCGTATGTTTTAAATATTGACATTATCAGTCTTACCATGACTAGGCTCAACCATTCTGATGTAGGGGTTTAAGGAGATCTCTATGATTCCTAATGAGGTCGGTTTTTAATATGCTTCTCGCTTAGCACCCTCACCGCTTTATTGCATTTTGAGAATGGAGTTACCGAAAGGGTTTGATAGTGATAATGGTGAATCTAAAAGTAATATAAATACAAGTATAAAACTAAATCCCATTTTATTAATAGAATGTGAGTCTCATATTATCCATGAAAATTGCACATTCTCTTTATATATTCTGTTGGTAGAGCTCGTGTGGTTAACCGACACATCAATTTAGAGTATAGTTGAGAATGATATGGAACTCGCGAATCTTAAGCGTAACTTGAGTCGGGGATGCGATTTTTCATGGTTAATTCACAATTTATTTAACGTGAATCTTATGTTATCCATAAAATTTGCACATTCTCTTTATAAATTGTTGATGGAGCTCGTGTGGTTAACCGCCACGTCAGTTTTAGAATATAGGTAGAGAATGATGTGGAACTCACGAATCTCAAGCGTAACTTGAGTCGGGCACCATGTGATTTTGTATGGTCGATTCACCATTTGTTCAGTGATCCGCGGCGACCCCGTCATTGAATATTGGATGAACATAATCTAAGATTAACATGCCATTGATAGTAAATGAATCTCAAAGATCTAGGAATTTCGTTGTGATCGAAATTGGCAAAGGGCTTTGTTTACCTAAATAACTTTATGGTGTGTTTACGGCATCCCTTTACACATCATGGAGCCAAATATAGATCATGGCCTTCTAAAATAATTTAATTAGGGTGAATATTTTATAGGGATAAGTAAAACAAACTATAGTGGAAATTGACAATGAATGCTGTCTATAACCTTATCCACTAAAATCTACTACTATAAAACCTTTGAAAGGATTTTCTATTATGATGACCAATCTTGTTTAAATTCGTAGTTTTGGAATAGTTCTCATAAACGAAGGGAAAGATCATTCCTTTGATAAAGCTTTTCCTAGGTTACTCCAAACATTACATTCTAATCTATTAGAAAGAGCAATCATCAAGTGTACCTTGTAAACTGACATATTGAAGTAAAATGGATTTTCCTTGAGTTAGGAGTTGACAAGGGTTAGTCGACTAGTTGACATGTACATATAATTGGTTCATTCTGATTTTGATATGAACAACTTGGAATGCCCATGAAAGAGTTGTGTAGCATGTTGAGGTTTCCCTTTGGAACTAACATGGCTATACATAGAAACTCAAACTTCAAAACTCTCCCATATTTTTGCTATCATGAATAGAAATGTCAAGAAGAAGAAAGCCAATTGCCCATAGAGGCGATTAGTGTTGGTATACCTAATCTAGGCCCAAACGCCAAGGACAAAGGAAGGATTATTCTAAAACATATTCAGATAACTATTCGTTTCCATAAAAAGAAAGCACTTAGAAATCATACATGCCCAAAATATATATATGAGGTGAAAGGACTGAAACATGAAGAAGTTAAATTTGATCATGGATGACGATCCCTTACTACTTTCCATAGGATCAAAGGATAACTAGTTCTCTCATGTTTGGTGTTCAATCAAATATATGGATTTATAATTCCATTGGAACATTACTTCCAATCCTTGAATATTTTCCTAAGGATTATGTACTGACATTTGCAAGAATGTGTAGTGACTAAAATGTAGTAAGGAGACTGAAACATGGAGAAGATAATTTGATCATGAATGCCAAGCCCTTGATACTATTCATGGGATCAAAAGAGAACTATTTTCCTAAATGTTTAGTCTATGGTATTATAATTGAAATTGTTATACTATGATTCATGAGATAGTTCTGACTTATTTAAACGTGGAGTATTCTAACATGTTAAAGGAATGTCATGAAATCTATGAAGTTAGTATAGTAGCAATAGTTCAAAATTGATTCGAATATTTGAATAAGGTGTATTATTGTGGTGTAAATATATGTTGAAATTTGTTTACCTAATGGATTGTGTTAGATTAACCACAATACGTACTGATTCAAATACATCCAAACGGTTTGGGTGAAACGTATTTGTGAAATCATAGTATTGGATACATAAATGAGAAATGCATTACCAAGTGTCCAATTGGATCGGATTTTGGATATCCTTTGACCTAGAGTCTCATGATAAATGCAAATCTTGTTTATCAAGATAAATGATGAATACATCACTAGGTGATGTAAATATCTGTTGGAATTAGTTTGCCCTAATGGTCCATTCAGATTAACCATGATACATGGTAAGACCGACTTCATATGAACATGAGTCTAGAACCTTTCAGGTGTTTAGAGACCTCATAAAGCGAAGTTAAGAATCAATTGGGCAATAGGATGAGACACTCATAGTGAGAATCTCAGTCCAAAACATTATCGATCATCTAAGGAATTGTTAGTTGGATAGAGAAACAAATCATTCATTGATTTTGTACTAGATGAGTCGCATTATGTATACTAACAATTCATAGATTGTATCATGAATAGTGTTACCATAAGTCTTTTGGTCTTGTACCAACTGAGAAGGTTCATGAGACACTCTATTATATATGAAGTGGAATTCAGTCCTTACTGGAGCATATGGAAGTTTACGATTATGAGGCTTACGCTCGTCGTGAAACGCTCGACAATCTAGAACTCGGAATTGAGATATGTTATCTCGTTGGAGAACCCATCAAGCATTTTGGATAATTGTTTAACAATCCTTTTGAAACAAGGTGTATGTTGTTCGAAGGGAAGTCTTCCGAGAGAGGGAGCTGATTTCCAAAAGGGCTAGTAGGAGCCATATTGATCTTGATAAAATTAGAGTGTCAACCAACGAAGAGCCTAGAGTTGGACCTACCATTCAATTCAAGATTGAAAGAGCTATTGAGGAACTGACATATTTCCACCTCTTCCTTATAGATATGATAGAGGACGTCATATGCCTAGTTATAAAAGAGTTTATGTTACTAAGCTAAATGAGTCACTGGTATGGAGCAATCAGAGTATACCAACTATCGAAAGTTATGGTAGGCCCTAAAGGTTACAAAATAGAAGGAAGACTTGGAAAGCGAGATTCAGTCCATATATGTCAAAAACTTGGTAGATCGAGAACTTGGCCTTAATCATTAAGCATAAGTGGATCTTCAAGAAGAGACAAGCATGGATAGGAACAAACACATAATCAAACCAATATAGGTTGTGAAGGATGTGTAAGCTTGTTAAGTTCATTATGGACCGAAATAAGCATCTCGCAAGTGGGATCATTATTTCAATGAGAAAGTTCAAGGAGTTTGAATTTTGAGAAATAAAGATAAGCCATACATATGTCAAAGCTAGTGGGATTAATTGGAATCTTTGATTCAATGAGAAATTTCAAGGAGTTTGAATTTCGAGTAACATAGATAAACCATATATATATATATATATATATATATATATATATATATATATATATATATATATATATATATATATATATATATATATATATATATATATATATATATATATATATATATATATATCTGTGTGTGTGTGTGTGTGTGTCAATGCTAGTGGGAGCATTCTAGTCACCCTTGTATTGTACATAGATAATGTACGATTCGTAGGAAACTATATTCTAACTTAGCGTGTAAAAAATTGGCTTGGTATGAGAATTGTTTCGCTATGATATACATGGGAGATACAAAACCCATACATAATAATGATCTATGGAGATATATCAGAGTGATTCGTTGGATTAAGCCAAAATACATGGAAAGTTGAGGAAAGTCGACATGCAGAACTTGGAAAGGTTTGTGCTTATATGGAATAACATTAAGCAATGCTAACATCCTAGTTTTACTATTGATCTAGAGGTTATGAGTCGTGTCCCGCATGGTTTACTACGGGATCGATCATATATGCCATCACATGTACCAGATCTGATGACTCGTATGCCTCGAGCATGACAAGTTGGATTAGATCAATTTGGTGAGAATCAACGAATAAAGATCAAGAACACTCTTAAGTGTCCAATGAGGACTAAGGAAATGATATTGACAGTATGGAAGAGATCATTGTAAAAGTTACATTGATGCTCAGTTCCACACTGATAAAGACGATTCTATTAGCAGTCAGAATTCATGCTTTTAAAGGATGGTGTTGTATTAGGGTGGAAGCGTACCAAATAATACACCATAGTGGATTCAACAAACTTAGAGTATGTTGTAGTTGGTTAAATTGCAAAGAATAAAATATGACTAAAGAGATTCATTAGTGATATCTTTGTTGAAATTCAATCATTGATGGTCCTTTTGAAGTTTCTTGTGACATTAAGGGTGAACTTACCTCGAATATGGATACCAGGTCACACAAGTTCATAATACACATACTCAGTAAGTACCAACACATTTCATAGTGAGTCAAATCTAAAGACATTATAGTCAATGAGTTATATCGAAATATAATCTTATCGATCCATTCCTTAAGCCAATGTCACTAATCAAGTCTGACAATCAGACAAAGTCAAGAGGCATTAGATTTGCAAATGAATTGGCTTAAGCACTCTGAGTTTGGTTTGTTTTAAACCTGAGAACTTAAAGTAGTATAAGTTTTAATTCGATTTGGTGATTATTAAAGCGGAGATCTTAGTATATGATGGAGTTCGGTCATTTCAATTAACTTATTATTGTGTTCTCCTTTTGCATGTTTGGAACCCACTTCCCGAGTATTAATTTACTCAAACGTCCACAGTCGGTCATTCTCTCGGAAGTAAGTAGTGATTCAAGACTATCATGAGCATTAATGGATTGTCCATAGTGATTGGACATAGCATAGAGATTGCACTAACACTCATGAGTACTTAATAGAGATTTATGTATTCGACCAACCCACGCTTAGAGATTAATTCATCGATACAGTCACAAGTAATTCTAAGACAATAATATCTTCTATTATTCAAACCTAGATACATGTGGGGTTTTGCTCTATGATTTTGTTAGGCATTGGTCTAATCCAATGCTATCCGTAACTGGTAGTCATAAAGGGTATGTCCATGTATGACATGATAAAATAGAAAAAAACTATGTAGTCGAAGTTTATTTGTTCCTTCCGCCTTAACACGAGAAGCAATATCTATGGGACCCTCGATAATTTGGTGCTGATATGTAAAGTTCTTGGCCGAGCCCTGACTGGAATTGATGTGTTCAATTTAGTAGTCAGATACAATTGTCACAAATCTATATCGGGAAACATAATCTTGAATTTTGAGATTGACCATTATCCATGTCTCGAACTCATACTGATATCATAGAACGAAGGGATAGTTGATCACTTATCTAAGGGTTGAATCTTGATTAGATCAAGAGTTCGGTAGTTGCATTGGATTGCTAACTCTCTATTGATTATTAGAGAAGTATTGGTCTTTGTATAGTTGATGACTTGTCCAAGTGGGAGACTGTTGGAAAGTGTGTCCAAGGTCATTAACTACTGGTAATATTTCTAATAATAACAAGGTCCTTTTGGGTTTCCCTCAAGACCCAAATTGAGTAGAATAAATAAAGGAGAAATTGGTTTATTAATTATTATGGTTAATAATTAATTAAAAAAATAATTGGAAATATATTTTGGGAATTAATTAACAGTTTAATTAATCGAATGGTTGAATATTCAATTAATCAATAGTTGGTTGATCAGGAATATTCTAGAACCCTAAGAAGAAGGGTGATGGGCGAAAATTCTCTTAGGATAAAGGGAATTTCGTTCTCAGGGTTATACATCCCACATTGGCATAAGGATAGAACCCCGGAAGGCATCCAAGGCTATAAATAGAGCCTTAGGGATTCATTATTCCTTGCTCATTCTTGGCTTGAAGTTTCACCTCTTCTGCTCCTCTCATAGGGATGATTTCTAACCCTCTTAGGGTTTGTGAAATTTACCCTTTTCCTAGCTATTTTTATTCCACTCTTTGGTGTCATTGGGTGTGATACCTATAGATGGATTCTGGTTTGGGTCCTCTCATCCAAGCAACTTCATGGAGGATCAAGATCACAAGCATGGAGATCAAGGGCTATGTAAGAGGTATGTTTTTCTTCTTTATGTTTTGTTTTCTATGGTAGACGTAATTAGTATGAAACCATAGATCCATAAGGTGCATGTACACTTAGGTATATCATAGTTTCGGTTTTTCCGCTACCTAGTTTAGAGTGTATTTGATGAGTAGAAAATCCAACAGGTCAGCTGACTTCCTTTGATCACGATAGCTAACGGTTATTGACTCTTCATCGGAGGGTACAAATTCCTTATTGGGGGGTTGTGCGTCAGATTTTGATGGATAAGGCACATAAGTCGAGGTTCTCCATTCATCCCGGGGCAACGAAGATGTATAGATATCTTCGTCCTGCTTATTAGTTTCCCTACATGAAGTGGGATGTGGCTTGGTAGGTGCAGAGGTGCTTGAGTTGCAGGAAAGCCAAGGTCGAGCATCAGCGACCTCACGGAAAGATGTAGCCGTTGGATATTCCCATTTGGAAATGGGAGGAGATTACCATGGATTTCATTACAAAGTTGTCTTGGACTACGAGCGGAGTGGATTCGATTTGGGTCATTGTGGATCGAATGACCAAGATCATGCATTGTATCCCGATTCAGGAGAGTATCTTTGCGGAGAAGTTAGTTGAGGTATACATCAGGGAGGTTGTAGTGCGGCATGCGGTGTCAGTTTTGGTGGTTTCAGACAGGGATGTCTGGTTACTTCCGAGTTTTAGAAGAGGTTCCGTGATGAGTTGGGTTCTCGTCTCCATTTCAGCACGACATTCCATCTGGAGAGTGACGGGCAGAACGAACGGACTATTCAGACCTTGGAGGATATGCTTCAAGCGTGTGTTTTGGATTTCAGTGGGTATTGGGAGCTATCACACCAAAATTGATCGACCTTCTTTTTAGATGCTTTATCAGAGGAAATGTAGGACCCCAATTTTTTGGGGTGAGGTCGGTAAGCGAGTCATGGGGAATACCGAGGTGGTACTCAAGACCATTGAGTTTATACAACAGGTTCAGAGTAGACTCCATACAACTCAGAGTCGGCAGAAGAGTTTTGACGACAAATGTCGATTAGATCTACAGTTCGATGTTGGGGACATGGCTCTCCTGAATGTGTCACCTTGGAAAGGTGTCATCTGATTCAGGAAGAGGGGAAAATTGGGCCCCAGATATATCGGTCCTCTCAGGATTTTGGCTCAGGAGGGCCGGGTGGCATATCGTTTGGATCTTCGCAAGGAGCTCAGTCAGATCCATATCACGTTCCATGTCTCTCAATTCTAGAAGTGTTTAGTGGATGATTCCCTAGTGGTTCCATTGGAGGATATTCAGGTGGATGAACGCCTGAATTATATTGAGAGACTGATGGCGATTCTTGACTAAAAGACAAAAACCTTGAGGAACAAGGTTGTTGAGTTGGTGAAAGCCAAGTGGCAGCATCGCAAGGGTTCAGAATGTACGTGGTACGCTTGGTGTACTAGCCTGATGCATGATCACGGATATCACCCACGTAGGCAGGGCTTACGTGGAGTACACATGGCGTACGCAAGGTTGGGGAAAACCCTAATTTTTAGGGTTTGTGCCCTATTTAAATGTATTACATCCCATCTTCAACCTCTATTGACCATCCTCCATCCTCCTAGTTCCAGAAAACGAAACCCTAAGTGTGTTAGTGAGTTTTTAAGCTTGATAAACAGATTTTGGTGTCTTAAGGTGAAGAAGAAGAAGAATAAGAGAAACCCTTGGAGAAGTAGATTGAGGTTATGGATCCAGGATCACCTTCTCATTTCCAATTTTTTGAGGTAAAAAGCTCACACATTTATGTTCATTTAGGATAGATCTTCTATATGGTGTTTCTTGGGTATTTTTTAGCCTTTTATGTTAAAGGTGGGCTTTTGATCTACTCCAGAAGCAATGGATGCTAGATCTTAGCTCCATCCAGTCCCCATGTTCATAAAAATGTCAACTTTATGGAGTATTTTGACCATGCATGTATTAAGACCTTTGTTAAGCACTTTTTGAGCTCTTGAGTCCCATTAATCCATGCATGTATGTAAAGTTGCCAAGTTTAAGTGATAAGTCACCCTTAGGGACCAAATCTGAGAGTGTGGAGAAAAGTCTTAACTGTTTAAGTGTTGAATGAAGGAGACTTGATGATAGGGGAGTACGTTGGGCGTACGAGCTGAGTACGTCCCGCGTGCTCAACAGAGGCTGTTTTGGGCTTAGCCATCTTCGGTTTTGGTCCATAGTTGGAATTGAAAGTTTGGGCCTAGTTGGGCTATTAGACCTTTGTTTTGGGCTTAGGGATAGCATGTTGGGCTTCCTTGGATTTTAGGCCCATGACGGGTATTGGGCCCGATTTTGAAGATTGGGCCATAATTTGGGCTTTAGGATTTGCGCCTTTTGAATAGATGAGTTGGGCCTTGGCTTTGGGCCGAGTTAGATAATTGGTAAAATGGTCTTTTACCCTGGTTATGGGCCAAATAGCTTAGACTTTTTGTTATGGGTCAGAATCCAATTAATAATCGAATGTTATTGATTTTGATATAGTGGGAATTTTTCGGGGCCAGTAGTCAGAGTTTCAGTTGTGTTATTCCGCAGCTAGAGGTGAGTTTCCACACTGTTTTAAGCGGGTCGAAGGCACCAATGCCGACCCATGGTTTATTATGTTAGGATGCTAGATGTCCGCGTGACTCTTGCATGTGTTATGCACTTGTATGCTTAGCGGGCAAGGCCCGATGCCTGGGGGATGACTATTATGTATGCTATTATCTTTGTGATTATCGCATGTGTTGTATGATTATATGTTGATATGTTTATATGTATACCGGGCGAGGCCAGATGACTGACAGATATGTATACCAAGCGGGGTCCGATGACGGATGGGCCCTTTATGTGTTTATTACTTATGGTATGCAGTATTTTGGGGAACTCGCTAAGCTTTGTTCTTAAGGTTTTTCAGTTTATCTTTCAGGTATTTCGTGTTCGAAGGGGAAGAGCTTGGGATGATTGTAGAGCACACACCACTTTAATCTAGATTTTGTGATTTACTCTGATGTTTTATGATGTATTGATACACTTTGTTCCAACTTGGTTCCATGATGATGTTTTGGATTACAATGTTACTAATTTAAAAAAATGAAAAGTTTTTGTCTTGATTTTGGGATGTTACAAGGCAGGTTAGAAAGAGATTACAGACATCCCAGAGTCACCAGAAGAGCTATGCTGACCGACGCCAATCTGAGTTGGAATTTAAGGTCGGGGATATGGTACTCCTGAAGGTGTCTTATTGGAAAGGCATTATCCAATTTAGGAAGCAGGGCAAGCTGGGCCCCAGGTTTATCGGTCAATTTCAAGTGGTAGCTAGGGTAGGCAAGGTGGCCTACTGACTAGATTTTCCAGAAGATCTCAGTCAGATTCATAACACCTTTCATGTATCCCACTTTCGGAAGTGTGTGGCAGACGAGACCGTCGTAGTACCTTTGGATGATACTCAGGTTGATGACCGCCTGAATTATGTCGAGCGACTGACAACAATTATTGACAGCCAAACAACGACTCTACGAAACAAGGTAGTGAGTTTGGTGAAGATGCAATGGCAGTGGCAACACCGGAAAGGATATTAGTGGACTTGGGAACCGGAGGAGGAAATGCATAACCAATACCCTACTCTGTTTGAGACTGCGGACTTCAAGGGAGAAATCTGATTCTTGTGGGAGAGAATTGTAACATCTATTACAGGCACTAGATCTTTCAATGTCTGAACTAATTAAAAATGAAAAATCAAAATTTAACAGAGTCACGGCATGAGAGATAGTGTCTTAGGTCGTGAATTTAGGCGGAGACACATGGCCATTTTAAGGCTCACGACATGACACATAAGTGTTCACGTCGTAAGATCAGGCTAACCCTAATCTCATGTTTTTCTCCCCATTTAAGTGAAGTATGAGGCTAGGGTTTGCATACCCTCAGCCTCCATCACCTCCTTCTTGCCCAAAACGTTCTTAGCCTCCATTAGTGACCTTAAAGAGCTTATTTGGTGGGTTTTGGTCCTTAGAAGAAGAAGAAGACTCCTTGGGTGCATCCTTTTGGCAATCAAGCTCCTACTTCATGCTCTTGATGTGCTTTTGGACCTTTGTAAGTTATAAATCTCCCGACTTTATCTCTATTTCATGTTAGATCTAAGATTTATGCTTTCTTTTTCATGGATGGGTTGGGTAGCATGCATGGGATTCATAAAGTTAGCAACTATATGGATCATTGAGGCATTTCCTTTTAGTAGGAGTTCAGATCTGAAGTTTGGTGTTGGTTTTTTGACTCCAAGCATCAGTCTTGATCAGATTATCTTCTTATTGACCTAGTTGGTTTTCAAGTCATGTATTGGACAGGCATGACTGTAATGCTTCGATTTTTATGGTCCTTAGGGTTGGGGGACACCCTTTGGAAAGTCTCAAGGAATGGCTTAAATGATTAAGAGATTCATACTCAAAGATGGACAGAGCAGATCTCACGACGTGAGCAATAGCATGCCGCATCATGAGATGTGGCGCTCATGACTATTTTGTCCTTTTCCAATTACTACATGACCTATGGGTGGCCACGACGTGACCATTGGCTGGAGTTTACCATGGTTGACTTTTGACCATGGTTGGCTTTTTGACTTAGGTTGACTTTTGGGTCAAGCTAGGGTTTTAAGGGTGTAGGGTTATAGGGTATGGTTGTACTCCTGTTAGGTGTCTTCTTGATCCTGTTAACCCTGTATGTGAGGGCTGACGAGATTCTAGCTGTTATCTGCAAGGTGAGTCTTCTCACTACTTTACATGTGTGATATTTATATCTGTGACCAACTGGGTCTTTACTATTGTTTGTTGTTTTGTCTGAATTGCATTGTTGATACCTTGGGATTGCTGATAATCCACAGGGTTGCTGATAACCCATGAACCTACTGTTAATCTACAGGGCGTGCTATTACCCCGATGGGATTACTGATAATCCTAGAGTTGCTGATAACCCATAGTTGTTTGTTATGTTGTGTTGTATGGATATCTGGAGAAGAGCTCACTAAGTATTATGCTTACATTTGTGGGTTAAATGAGTATCCAGTACCTAGGATGATCGCGGGAAGGCGAGAGTATGACTATACACTCCGGCTCGTAGATCTTTTTATGATTTCCGCATTTTGATACTTTGATTTGGGATGATTGTATTGATACACATGGAATATCTTGTTTTGGTTTTTATGATACTTGGGGGGGGGGGGTGGGGTTTGAGAAAATAAAAATGAAAACTTTGTTGGAAAAATAGGGTTGTTACATCTTCTCCACTAAGGTTAGTGATCAGTAGGTTGACTCCTCAGCCTTTCCAATTTAATGACCCGTCTATGTATAATGTCCATTTTTCCTCATGGTTTGTTATATTGTTTGCTTGTGATGTTTATGTTTAGACATTGTACCTACTACAAGTGATTCATTCATTTTTTTTTCACTTAGTCCAATTGTCCTAGCTATGACGTGTGCTAGAGCTTAAGCCTTGAAGTGTTGGATTTTTATTCAAAAATTGTTTCAAAAACATAAAAAATACAACGGAAGACTTAAGATTTGAACAAAAATAAAACTAGTTTTATTCCTACCAAGGTTCATTTTTCAAGAGTAGAAAGATTAAAACAACCATGGAAGAGAAAGCATAACAACCATTGAAGACTTTGATCCTCATCGGAGGTTGGAAGTTTATGAATATGACATTAAGCTCTAAATTCAGAGCTCTCTAGAAGTATCCACCAAGCAATAGTAGAACCATCAAAACATGCTATTATATACTTGTATTAGTTTTTCATAGGGCTTTGAAATATATACCAAATATATGTTTAAAGGTGAAGCAACTAAGGTACATAAATCTAGCACCAATTTGCAACAGAATGGAGGAGAAAGAGATCTTGTAAAGCTCGAAATTCGGCAGCCCTAATGAGAGAAAAAGCTCTCGGCTTTTGGCTCCAAGACAACCCCAAGAATGCTTGCAAGAACTCTACCTTTATGTCTTAATCCCTTATGCTTTTATTTAAGATAAAAAGCAAGTGAAGACGATACACAAAAAGCAAGTCAAAGCGTGGGTTAGGAGGACAAGCATGCATGTAGAATAAACTAATCAAAAGGCTATACATGCCTTGTCTCCTTCCAAATTTTGGCCTCATGGTTAAAGGATTGGAACAAAGGATGTTCTATACACTTTTTACTAGATGATACATGTACATATCTATTTAATAACTTTATATAAAAGCCTATCAATATAAAGTTATTCCAAGATATATGTAACATATAACTAGTCATATATACAAATATTTCTTTTATATAAAACTACCTTTTATATATAAATAAACTCTAACTAGTTTATTAAGATATAAATATAACTTATAAATAATCATACTTTATGATATATTTAATAACTTGTTATTTCTCCAATAAATATTATTTCCATAAATAATAAATTCTCAATTAGTAAAATATAATTTCCATGAAATAATAATTTTCCAATTAAATACAAGTGTTGATATATTTATTAATAATCAAATTATACTAATAAATAATCAATTGATGGTAACTTGCTATAAGGTGTGACCCTATAGTATCATATATTATTAGCAATATCATTTTATAATGACTCTTGGGCATATAAGATATTTCAATCTCCCACTTGCACATGACTCCTCATAGATTGATATAGACAGTGGTGAACGTCTAGAAACATTTCACTGCTCCTAATAACATATGATGAAGAATGCCATTCATCAACATCCAATTCCCAAAATCTCAAAGCCTCAATTGATGTATTAAGGTAAGTTTATCAATTATCCCTTTGTTACAACCATCCTATTGAACATGAGCCTTGTCACACCCCCAAACCAGAACGACGGAAACGTTCAGGGGCGGATGACGTCATGTACATTATGATAACGGTTTAGTAATAGTAAAGAAAGCAAACACAACCATCATAAATATAATTTAAAAGTTTATATTGTTGCACCAGTTATATGTTTCCAAATAAATTACAATATGATGACAAAATGAGTTTTTAATCGGTGCCTTAGCGTCCCGTCCTCAAAAGCTGGTGATTACCTGTATTACTGATTCCCTGAGAATACAAGTTGTTTTAAAAAGTGTCAACAATTAAGTTAGTGAGTTAATAGGCGTTTTGTATGAGAAAATGTATGCATTTCCTTGTAAAGTAAACGTGTTTGTTTCCAGAAAATCCGATATTTTCCATAAAACGAGTTGTAAGCCGTTGTTCATAAAATGATAGTGTTTGTTTCAGAAAATCCAATATTTTCTTTAAAATGCACTGTAGTCTTAAATGTTCCAAGACCGAAATGTATAAGTATTTTCCATACTTAAAATGGTGGATGTAGTTTTATACGTATATAAAACATTTAAGAGTTTGTTAGCCCCATAAACCAAATGTATTGTTAATACCCCATGTGAGTTATTATAACCATGCTAGTGACCTAGTCGGCATGTAACGACGTTCTTCAGGCGTCGGAATGTTATGACATTTGTCACCCCTGACCTGCCAGTCTAACTGTAGCTAACAGTTTAGGTGCGGGATTGTCAGCCCTGTATAGATCTATACACAAGTATCACGCTCTCCCTACAAGAGATTTTGGTTACATTTACAAGACTTTAATGCAGTACTTTAAGAGTACCATGAAGCCAAATGTCTCACAAATTTATTCATTAACAGGTTTACGTCAAATGAAATGAAAACCCTTTTTGTTGTAGATGTAAGTATCACCCTTTCGTAGTGTTTGTATAGTATGAAAATAAGTATACTTTTATATAATTATTTCTAAATCCCCAAAGGTTAAAATAGTGTAATGTTCCACAAACTATACCTATTATAGTTTAAAATCTATGTTTCGTTGAAATGAAAGCCTTTGTGTTTTAACAACTTTGCATGTAAAATTTATATGTTTGGTAGTAACGTTGTTTTGCATATTTGGTATTTTCATGTAAAATGCATATAAAAGGTAAGAAAACATAAATAATGGTTTGTATTTTTACACAAGTTTCCTTGTGTTTTACTTGTATCCCCCTCCCTTAAAACATAGAAAATCATTGAAAAGTGTAGGGGTAAGAACTCACCTCAAGTGTGATTGCGGTTAGATAACGAGATAACAACAGTGATCTTCGAGTTTAGAATACGTGAAGGGTATTGTATCCTAACGGTTTTAAACACATAATAATGTGTGAATTAGAATGAACTAATGACTTAAATTGTTGAATAAACACTAGATAAAATGGAAAGAACTTACAATCAAATATATAAGAGCTATCTTGGAGAACTTGATCACTGGGAATGTTTGAAGGTGAATTTTGAGAGAAAGGAAGCTTGGTTTCTATGAGAGAAATGTGAGGGATTTTGTTTACTGGAAATGAGATGTGAGAATGATCTCAAATCGTGATTAAATAGGAAGATAAGGATAAGGTTATGAGTTGATGTTTACATTGAAATGTGCAATTATCATCTTGGGAAGGTAATTTAACAAATCAAGTGGCGCCACTTGGCCACCATTTGGAGATTTCGGCCAAAATGAGCCTAGAATGACCGAAATCACCTTGAATGCCCAACTTAAGGTAGATTTCGGTTTTAGTGTGGTCCCATGGCTTGAGTTTTCGGCATTGGTGGTCCATAAGTTAGTGATTTCGGCCCTAGTGGTCCAAAGCATTGAGATTTCGGTCCCCACATAAGATCTTTGGTCCCCACATATATATATATATATATATATATATATATATATATATATATATATATATATATATATATATATATATATATATATATATATATATATATATATATAACATATATAAACATGCCCTCATGGCTAATGGTGACTTAATGTAACAAGGTTACAATGTGGTTTTCACTTATACATGGCACATCTTTTGCCTTGGTTTGACTCCAAGTTTGCCAGTTGTCATATCATTCCCCCGTTAGAGGGAATTTCGTCCCGAAATTTGAACTTTGAGTGAGATTTCAAGTGTTGGGTAAAAGGTGTGGGTACTTCTGTTTCATTTGATCTTCTCGTTCCCATGTGAATTCAGGTCCTCGTTTGGTGTTCCAGCGGACTTTTACTATTGGTATACAGCTTTGGTTTGTTCTCTTGATTTCCCTATCCATGATTTCCACTGGGTCTTTGATGAATTTGAGACACTTATTTACCTCGATTTCGTCGAGTGGGATAACAATGTCTCGTTGGATAGAAAAATATTTAGATTGGATATGTGGAAGGTGGGGTGTACGTTACTAAGTTCCTGTGGTAGACTAAGTTTATAAGCTATCAGACCAATCCTTGTGAGGATCCAAATGGTCCGATATATCTTGGATTCAATTTCCCATGCTTTCCGAAGCGTATCATTCCCTTCCAGGGTGAGACCTTCAATAGTACGCGGTCACCAACCTGAAATTCCAAGGGTTTACATCACTTATCTGCATAGCTCTTTTGTCGATCTCAAGATGCTTTCAGTCTTTCTCGAATTTGGATGATCTTTTCTGTTGTCTCCCTTATGATCTCTAGGTCGGTGAGAGTGATGTCAGGAACTTGCCCATCTGCTAGTTGCGTGTCACCCACTTCAGCCCAACACAGAGGTGATCTGCACTTGCAGCCATAGAGGGCTTCAAATGGAGCAACTTCGATGGTAGTGTGATATCTATTGTTGTATGAGAACTCGACGAGAGGTAAGTGGGTATCCCAATCTTTACCAAAGTCTATCACACAAGCTCTCAACATGTCTTCCAACGTTTAAGTACTTCTTTTGCTTTGCCCATCGATCTGTAGGTGGTAGGCCGTACTCATGTACAACTTAGTTCCCAGGTACTTTTATAGTGACTGCCAGAACCGTGAGGTGAATCTACTATCTCTGTCGGAGATAAAGGATATTGGCACTCCGTGCAGTCGCACGATATCTTTGATGTATGCTTTGGTCAGTTTCTCCATTTTGTCCGTCTTTTTTATTGGTAGGAAGTGTGCGGATTTTGGTTAACCTGTCAATGATTACCCAGATGGTGTCAAGTCTACCCATTGTATTGGGTAACTTGGTTATGAAGTCCATGGTTATCTGTTCGCACTTCCACTCGGGTATCTCTGGTTGTTGCAACAGTTAGGCACTTGCCCACATAGGTAGCGATTTCGGCTTTCATGTTCGGCCACCAATAAATTTTCTTGAGGTCCAGGTACATCTTGTCTGGACCGGGGTGAACAAAGTATCGAGTCTTGTGAGCCTCGTTCATGACAACATCTCTGAATCCACCGAACTTGGGTGTCCAGATCTGATTCATGAGATAACGAACTCTGTCACTCTTGACTTCTAGATTTTTATCCATCCCTCTTAAGGATTCACCTGCGACATTTTCGGGTTTCAAGGCTTCCAGCTGAGCCTCTTTGATCTGGGTGGATAGGTTTGAATGGATAGTCATGGTTAATGATTTACCAGGCGGCCTGAGTATTCCTTTTGGCTCAGGGCATCTGCTACTACATTGTCCTTGCCTGGATGATAACGAATCTCACATTCATAATCATTTAGTAGCTCTACCTATCGTCTTTGCCTCATGTTGAGCTCTTTTTGGTTGAGGATGTGCTGGAGGCTTTTATGATCGGTGAAGATAGTGCATTTTGTGCCGTAAAGGTAATGTCTCCAGATCTTCAGGGTGAATATTATTGCTCCCAGTTCGAGGTCATGTGTTGTATAGTTGACCTCGTGAGTCTTTAGCTGCCTCGAGGCGTAGGCAATGACCTTTCCTCGTTGCATGAGCACACACCCAAGGCCCTGGTTTGATGCATCGCAATAAACCACAAAGTCTTTCGTTCCTTCTGGAAGGGACAAGATCGGAGTACTGCATAGAGCTCGTTTCAGTGTTTGGAAAGCAACCTCTTGTTTATCCCCCTAGATGAAAGTCACCCCTTTTTGAGTCAAGGTAGTGAGTAGTTTAGCGATCTTGGAGAAGTTTTGTTTGAACCTTTGGTAGTAGCCAGCGAGGCTTAAGAATTGATGGATTTCTGTAGGTGTTCATGGTGCTGCCCAGCTTTCAATTGCCTTGATCTTGAAGGGATCCACATGTATTCCTTCCTTGCTGACCACGTGACCGAGGAAGTCCATTTTCCTTATCCAGACTCACATTTCGAGAACTTCGCATATAACTTCTCTGTCCTTAATGTCTCCAAAACTTGTCGTAGGTGTTGACAATGTTCTTCATCACTTCGCAAATAGACCATAATGTCGTCGATGAATAAAATCACGAACTTGTCTAAGAAAGGCCGGAATACGCGATTCATTAAATCCATGAACACTGTGGGTGCATTTGTTAATCCGAAGGGCATCACTACAAACTTATAGTGACCATAACGAGTTCTGAATGTAGTTTTTGGAACATCTTCCTCCTGGACTCATAGTTGGTGGTACCCCGACCTCAAATAGATTTTTGAAAAATAGCTTGCTCCCTGAAGTTGTTCAAACTGGTCATCAATTCGAGGTAAAGGATATCGGTTCTTGATGGTAAGTTTATTCAGCTCCTGGTAGTCGATGCACATGCGGAATGATCCATCCTTCTTCTTTACAAATATGACTAGTGCTCCCCAAGGCGAAGAGCTTGGTCTAATGAATCCTTTGGTTAGTAGTTCGTTCAACTGGCTGGACAACTCCTGCATTTATGCTGGTGCTAGACGGTATGGGGATTTGGCTACGGGGGGTGGCTCCAGGAATTAACTTGATTCAGAATTCGGCTTGTCGTGCAGGTGGTACTCATGGAAGGTCTTCTAGGAATACATCAGGAAAGTTACAGACTTCAGGAATATCCTTGATGTCTTTCACCTCTTGTTTCTTGTCTACCACCTGAGCTAGAAAGGCGTGGTATTCCTTGCGTTGATACTTTTGGGCTTTGACGCAAGAGATGATTTGTAGCTTTACTCGGGTTTG
Organism: Lactuca virosa; assembly: GCF_052849685.1. Taxonomy (NCBI): domain Eukaryota; kingdom Viridiplantae; phylum Streptophyta; class Magnoliopsida; order Asterales; family Asteraceae; genus Lactuca; species Lactuca virosa. The sequence continues at coordinate 72,985,406 of NC_136432.1, forward strand.
TCGCCATAAATGATGAGGGTTTCGTTACTTGGCCGATTAAGGCGAACGGCCTTTTCGTAACACATGATATCGACGTTGTAAAGACTTAACCAATCCATGCCAATAATGACATCGAAGCTTCTTATAGTGATTGGCATCAGATTGATTTGGAAGGAATATTTATTTAGTGTTAGAGTGCATCCTATATACATATCCTTAGTGCTTTCTGTTTTACCGTTTTCCATTTCTACTGTGAACATTTCATTGAGTGATTGTGGTTTTTGATTGAGTATGTGTTTAAATTTGTGGCTTACAAAACTCCTCTCTGCTCCACTATCGAAAAGTATGCATGCATATGAGTTATTGAGGAGAAACGTACCGGTAACCACTGTGGGGTCTTCAACTGCTTCTTCGCGCCTTATGGCTAAAATTCTTCCCACACCGCCAGTATTATTGTTTCCTGCCTTTAGGCACTCTCTTTTGAAATGCCCGGTATCTCCACAGTCGTAGCAGGCTCGGCTCACCTCGGTATTGGCGGCTTGGGTAATTTGTTGAGTTGGCGCCTTACAGAAACGAGTTGTATGCCCCTTTTGTTCCAATTGTTGCAGTGCATTTCCCGATAAGAGCCTGTGTGGTGGAAGTTGCACTTGTTGCATTTGGGTAGATTCCCGGCATATTATCCTAATGGCGTTGGAGCGGCAGGAGTAGTGGCGGCGTGAACAACAACAATTTGTTGTTTCTTGGTGGGGTCCTGTGTCGGCCGGTTCTTCTTTTTGTTCCAGAACTTTCTTTTATTGTTTCTCCCTTTTGTTTGCTCGGGGACAGGGGTCATAATGCCTTGGCGGACTCCGTGATTGATGAGTCTCTGGGCCAAGCGTTTGGCACTGTCCAAAGTAATCGGGTGTGAAGCTAACACATTCCCTTGAGTCTGGGGGGATAGTCCCCAGATGTATCTCTCCACCTTTTTACTTTCCGGGGTGAGCATCCCAGGACACAGTACCACTAGTTCACTGAATCTGGCGATATAGGATGCGATGTTAGAGCCTATCATTTTGAGGTTCCACAGCTCCTGTTCTAGCTTTTGCAGTTCGCCCCTTGGGCAATACTCTTCTAGCATTAAAATCTTCAAGTCTTCCCAACTCATCGAATTAGCCACTGGGAGGGTTAGTGACTTGAAATGGCCATCCCACCAGGTAAGGGCCCTATCAGAGAAGGTGCAAGCTGCAAATTTGACTTTGCTTGCTTTGGGGCACGTACAAATTTCAAAGACTAATTCAGTCTTCTCGAACCATTGCATTAAAGTGATGACACATCCGCTTCCACTGAAGGATTTGGGTTTGCCATTAGTGAAGTCTTTGTAGGAACATTTCTTTGTGTGTCCCGCACTGTCTCCTTGGTTAGAATTTGTAGTACCATTTCCTGCCCCACTGGTACCATTGGTGCTGATTTGTGACATGGCAGCAGCCATTACGGCTATTACCGCAGCCTGGAAAACGACAGGGTCGAATTGTGGAGGTGGTGGCGGTGGTGGTGCTGCTGTGGTGTTGTTGAAACGCATGTTAGATTTGCGTGGAGGGATTCTTTTGCCATAAGGTTAAAGACAAAATGACGGTAAGTTTTCAGTAGTAGTTATAAGTCGAATGTTAATGAACTAGATTACATTAGTTTCTAGATGCATCATGTTCCGACTTAAAAGTATTTTGTAACCAATTCATAATAGAAGTTTATGTAACAATAAACTTATGAATTATGATAGTAATGCCTCAATGAAATTCTATGATGTGATCCATACCCGGTCCTTCTAAAATCACTTGGTGTATACAAGTTGTATGTAATTAAGATTGAATAGACCTTTGAATTTAATGGGTCTGCCCTCAGCTCACAACCAAACAAGGAACAGGACATAAGGCGGGCCCACCAATTCTAATTCGATAGTGTCTTAATTACTTATAAATTTAATGTATACACTAAGAAATCATAGATTTACCATGAGTAAATAATTTGTAAACCAAGGTTATGAAATTTGTGGTAACTCCCAATGAAATAAAATGCATGTCAATTTCATTGATATATTTTAGTACATAGTGTTTGGAAAATTTGACCTTGATATAGGTCTACATTACATCGATGTAAGGAAAATTTTGACAGCATCACGATCCCTCGAGTAGTGTAGCCACTTAATCGCAGGATCGAATCTATCTATAGATATGGGTAGTACTAACGCATACTCGTAGACCTAGTCTATATCAAACTGTGAGTAGTGTAAGCACTACTTGCGGTGGGTAATGTTCTGAGGGCCATAAAATGAAGATATGAAAATTCTGCATTACCTTAGTCTCCGGTATGGCTTCTGTCACTTGACGTTCTGCTTCTAACACACATCCTTCTAATGCGGCTTGGCGTTCCCGAAACTCTCTAACCTTGGCTCGAGCTATGGTCACTTCCTCCTGAAGAGCCTCGGTGTGAGTCCTGGTCTGATCATGGTCTTCGTCCAGGTGACGAAGGCGAACTGCGGTGATCTCAGTGGTGGCACCAACTTCCATGAGGTGGTTGACGGATGCCCTTGCTTGTTCACCATGGTGAGCGATGCGACGAACTATGACAGGGAGAGCCCTGTCTGCTGAGCCCCCTTTGTCGAAATTGTAGAAGCCTCGTTCCATACCGTAGGGAGGGCGTTGGCCCTGTTCTTGGCTCCATCTCTTCAAGTCTACCGCTCATCGAGGCATCAGGCCCGAAAAATTCCGTCTGGGAGCGGGGTCAGGAGGTGGATTGTAGACCTCTGGTTCCGACTCGGTGTCTTCCCGATCCTCCTCCTCCTCGTCTTCTTCCTCTTCTGAAGCATCTTCGGGTTCTTCTTCTATCATTTCCTCAGGATCCTCTTCGGGATCCTCTACGATCCAACCAGCATTTCCCTGGTGAGGGAAATAGGGGTCTCCTGGTATGTGAAATCCTGCCATTGTGTCTGTGAGAGAATAGGGATATGAGAAATATAAAAACTTAAGTGTATAATTCTGTAATATTTTTGAGGGAAAAATAAATTTTTAATAGAAATAATTCTAATAAGATTGTGGCCCATACCGGGTCCTTCTATAATTACCTAGTGTATACATGTTGTATATAATCAAGATCGAATAGACCGCCGGATAAGTAGCTCCACTCTAAACACACAACCAAACAAGGAACATGATTTAAAGCGGAATCACAAATCCTAATTCTATAGAATCTTAATCATATATAACATTATCGTATACACTTTGCAATTATAGACCTACCAGTAAGGGTCTTTAGTTTCTATGTGAAGGGTTTGATTTATTTTTGTGAGAATGTTCCTAATGATTACTAGTTTTATAAATATCGGGGCTTAGACGTTTTTGTTACAGTTCTTCTAGTATCATAAAATACTCCTATAGTGTTTTAAACTTGTATGTTTGGTTCTAGAGTTTCTTGGTATGAGGGGTTGGTAAGTTTTAGACTTGTTGTTCACTACAACCATTCCTCAGCATACGCTAGTCATATTCCGGATAAATATAGTTGATCAGCCTATATTCATCCCCGATCTGATTACATACCCCCAGGCCTACTCATAGCGTTCAACTTATCTCAACATTTTTTGTTTACTATTACGACACTGAACTAGTGTGTATGATTGTATTTACACTTTTCTAAAAATATCATAATATTTTAAAGTATACTTGTATGAAAAAATTTATGTCAGAGAGTTTTAGTCCCATTGTATTTATAGTTTGTATATCTTTACGTGGTTTGATATACTTAGTTCACTATAACCAACGCTCTGATACCAATCTATCACACCCCCAAACCAGAACGGCGGAAACGTTAGGGGGCGGATGACGTCATGTACAGTATCATAACAGTTGAGTAATAGTAAAGAAAGCAAACACAACCATCATAAATATAAATTAAAAGGATACATTGTTGCACGAGTTACATGTTTCTAAATATATTACAATATGATGACAAAATGAGTTTTTAACTGGCGCCTTAGCGTCCCGTCCTCAAAAGCTGGTGATTACCTGTATTACTGATTCCCTGAGAATACAAGTTGTTTTGAAAAGGTGACAACAACTAAGTTGGTGAGTTCATAAGCGTTTTGTATGAGAAAATGTATGCCTTTCCGTGTAAAGTAAACGTGTTTGTTTCTAGGAAAATCCAATATTTTCTTTTAAAATGAGTTGTAGTCTTAAATGTTCCAAGACCGGAATGTATAAGTATTTTCCATACTTAATATGGTGTGTGTAGTTTTATACATATATAAAACATTTAAGAGTTTGTTAGCCCTATAAACCAAATGTATTGTTAATACCGCATGTGAGTTATTATAACCATGCTAGTGACCCAGTCGGCCTGTAACGACGTTCTTCAGGCCTCAGAATGTTATGACATTTGTCACCCCAGACCTGCCGGTCTAACTGTAGCTAACAGTTTAGGTGCGGGAATGTCAGTCCCATATAGATCTATACACCAGTATCACGCTCTCCCTACAAGAAATTTTGGTTATAGTTATAGGACTTTAATGCAGTACTTTAAGAGTATCATGAAGCGGAATGTCTCACAAATTTATTCATTAACAGGTTTACATCAAATGAAATGAAAACCCTTTTTGTTTTAGATGTAAGTATTACCCTTTCATAGTGTTTGTATAGTATGAAAATAATTATACTTTTATATAATTATTTCTAAATCCCGAAAAGGTAAAATAGCGTAATGTTCCACAAACTATACCTATTATAGTTTAAAATGTATGTTTCGTTGAAATGAAAGCCTTTGTGTTTTAACAACTTTGAATGTAAAATTTATATGTTTGGTAGTAACGTTGTTTCGCATATTTGGTATTTTCACGTAAAAGGCATATAAAAGGTAACAAAACATAAATAATGGTTTGTATTTTTACACAAGTTACCCCCCCCCCCCCGCTTAAAACATAGAAAAATCATTGAAAAGTGTAGGGTATGAACTCACCTCGAGTGTGATTATGGTTAGATAACGAGATAACAACGGTAATCTTCAAGTTTAGAATACGTGAAGGGCATTGTATCCTAACGGTTTGAAACACATAATAATGTGTTAATTAGAATGAACTAATAACTTAAAGTGTTGAATAAACACTAGATAAAATGGAAAGAACTTACAATCAAATATATAAGAGCTAGCTTGGAGAACTTGATCACTGGGAATGTTTGAAGGTGAATTTTGAGAAAAAGGAAGCTTGGTTTCTATGAGAGAAAGGTGAGGGATTTTGTTTACTAGAAATGAGATGTGCGAATGATCTCCAATCGTGATTAAATAGGAAGAGAAGGATAAGGCTATGAGTTGATGTTTACATTGAAATGTGCAATTATCATCTTGGGAAGGTAATTTAACAAATCACGTGGCACCACTTGGCCACCATTTGGAGATTTCGGCCAAAATGAGGTTGATTTTGGTCCTAGCATGACCGAAATCACCTTGAATCCCCAACTTAAGGTAGATTTCGGTTTTGGTGTGGTCCCATGGCTTGAGTTTTCGGCCTTGGTGGTCCATAGGTTAGTGATTTCGGCCCTAGTGGTCCAAAGCTTTGAGATTTCGGTCCCCACATAAGATCTTTGTGTTGGATTAGTGTCTAAGCCCATAACTGTATTTGGTAAGTATTTGACCCGGTTGTGCATGGTCCTTTTGGGTTGCGTTCACCATAGCAACTTGACAGGGTAATTTGTGGAGAGAGAGAAGATATTATGATTTATTAATATATTATGAGAGTAATATATTAAAGGAATAATCATATTATTTAATTAATATTAGTCATAAATTAATTGAGAATTAATTTGGTGACTAAAAGAGATTAATTGAATAAAAGGGCTTAAACTGTCAAATGTGTGATAGTTGTATTTTGGGCTGGGAAGCCTTTATGGTTAAGGGATGGACGAAATTGTGGGTAGGAACCCATCTAGATTTCGTCCAAGGCCTTACCCCAGAAGGTTCCATGGGCTGCTTGGTGATTAAGTTGTCCATTAGGGTTTTGACTGAAACCCTAACTGCTCATAGTATAAATAGGACCCTTGGGATATGATTTTCGGCCACTTGTTCTCCTGGAAACCCTAGAGCCGAAAATCATAAGTCCTTACCCTCTCTCATATTGCCCTCTTGCCAACTGGTGTTTGTAAGCCATTAGAGGAGTGACACTGTTGGGGTACAAAGTTTTCCTTGAATGACTTTGTAATGTTTGACTTGTGTAAAACCCACTTGCATGTGGAGTATTAGCCTTGTGACAGATGAGTGATAGAGAGTGAGAGAGAGACATGTAAACACCTCTATAAATAGTGGGTTCATACCACTTGTAGAGGTGTGCTTGAGAGATGTAAAAGTGAGTGTGTAAGTGTGTGTTATTTATGTAGTCTAGATCTAGATCCTTTTTGTGTAACACCATATACAATCAATACATCGCTTGAACACCCAAATCCCCATGTTCATTGTGCAAACTTTAATTCCGCATGCCAAACCATGTTCTTATGTCACTACAATTGGTATCAGAGCGGGTCTTCAAGATCAAGGTGATTTTTGAAGAACGATTCTCGGTTTGACAACATTTGTCACAATTGGAGCAATTTTTGGTGAGTCTCTCTCTATGATCTCTCTTAATTTCATTGAATTGTGCGTTACGTTCTTGATTTGTGATCATTTGATTCATTGGATCAAAAATTTTCTTGAAAAACCCCATTGATGATCCAATAAATTTTTTTTCTATTGATCAAGCCCAATCAAAATTTCTATCTGTTACTATTCATAAAATTAAGCCCAAATTATTGAGTTTGTTACTATTCATGTAATCAAATAATTTTTGAGCCCAAACTTTAAGTTCGATATTGTTCATATCGTGTAAGTGAGCCCAATTTAATCCGATTAAATCCATTTATCTGATGATCTGCTTTCACTCATTCTCAATAATTCCATTATTGAGTCGTTGTTGGTGAATCGATCTTTCGTGTTCGCTGTTTGATTTCCAATTTTTTACTGGTGTTTCTTGGATCGATTGAAAACGAAAGTGTTTGTTTAGGATTCAAAATCGAATTTGAAGTAATGTTCTTGTTCAATTCAACTGTTGATGATATCGAATTTGAAGTAATTGAAATCGAAATCAAAGTTGGAATATTGCTATCGTATTCGATTTGATTTGAAAAATGGATGATCAACGACTCAAGAACAGATACGGATGGGTTAATGGAAGAGTCAAAACAAAAAGTCAAAGTCGTTGTTCTTGGTTCAACTTGTACAAAAGCTTTACTGAGTTGTACAATTGGTTCATCATCGTTTTGTTCTTCAGTTCCGATTTCACTTCATTGTTCCTAATAATCAATGATAAATTGAAATCAAGTTTTGATGGAAATCGGTTGGAATCGCTGTTGATTGTACCATTTGGAATCGAAATGTTGATGTTAGATTGGAGTTGTCTGTGTAATCGAAAAGTCAATGGCCATTGTCTGTAAAATGAAGTCGATGATTGCAAACTTGATTTCGAAAGTTTGGAGTCTGGTTGGATATTTGTTCGATTGTTGCTGAGTTCTTGAATCAAAGATTCGAAGGGTTGGACTTTGTTGTTAATGACAACGATTTTGGAATTGGGGCATATGATTGAATGTTTGGAGTCGATAGATGGGTCTAAGGTTCAAATGGTTTGGATGGATTATTGATATCGACTGGGTTTGACTTAAGAACGAAGATTTGTTTGGAATCAATGGTTTCGTTTACTAACGAAAAGGAGATGGTTTTTGTTAAAATGGGTTAAGATTTTTGGTGATTGTGATACAAAAGTGTTTTAAATTTCATACTATCAGGTTTGGTTTGAGAACGAACAGGAACAACTTTGGGGAAGAAGAACTTGAATTAACGAAGATTTAGGAATTGATGTTGGCTAATGAAGTTTGCTGTTGATGAATATTCGAAGGGTGATGATGATGCATACGAAGGGTGTTTGTTCTTGATGATCGATAATTTTGATTTGGAAAGAACTGGGTTAATGTACGAAGGGTCCTGTGTTTGGATTTTGAAGATACGATGGGTCGATTCAGAGGTTGGATGAATGGCTAAGAAGTTACTGTTCATTACTGTTCATTGGATAGGCTTCGTATGCTTCGTATGATAGAGGATTTTTCGTATGAATTGGAAAGAAGAAAGAAATGTTTCGAAAATGGTCCTTGAAGATTTGCATGTTTGTCACATGAAAATTTCATACGAATGGAAAAATTTTCGTATATTTGGACGCAAACTCTTCGTATGTTTGGAATGGAAAAGCAAAATTTTCGAATGGAGTCCCTCAAGTTTCGAATGGTTGACAACTGGAAAAAGGCTTCGTATGAATGATCAACATTTCATATGTTTTTATCAAAAAGCAGAATTTTCGAAAACAGTCCCTGTATCTTCGAATATTTGGCACTTCAAAAATTAATTCAAGTTTCGAATGTTTGACACTTTTCACCCAAATTCGAAAATTTTCTGAAGCTTCGAATGTTTGGGACAACTCTTCGTATGTTTGGAGCACAAATGGCAGAATTTTCGAAAAAAGTCCCTGAGGCTTCGAATGTTTGGCGGTTCATACCCAAATTCGAAAAAGGACTGTTTTTGCTAAAAATTAAAGAAAATGCATTTCAAGCCCCTGCAGTTTGTGCAAATTGACGCTTCCTACCCAGCTTTGGAAAAGGGGGAGAGTTTTGCATATTTTGCTGTTTTGGGCGCACCGGGTCACTGCAGAATTTTGAAATTGACAATTTCTACCCATTTTTGAGAAATTTTGTAAAAGACGATCCGTGAACGAAGCTAAAAATTCAATATTTTTTGGATTTTCCGGATTGAAGCACAAATTTTATGCCACATGTTAAGGGGGAGTTTTGACACGAAAAATTCCAAATAGAGCACTATCTCTTTCCTTGAAGGTTTTATAATCAAGTTTCGATTATAAAAAGGGGGAGAAATTTATATCGAAATTCGAACTTGAATTTTTCATATTACGCGGATTTGAAGACCGAAGTGACCTTGATTTTTGAAGTATATGAAATGATGAAATTGGAAGTTCGGAAGTGATGTATTCGAAATGGGTTTGGTTTTATTGATGATTTTTGGGGTGTGCTTTATGCTCAACTTTTGGTGATCAATTTGGAGTTTGAGAAGCTCGTGATCATTTGTTAATGCTCGGTTTGTACGGTCTCACATCCTAGAGCCCAAATTGAAGAATCATGGAAGAATTGAAGATTGAAGTTCATTTCGACATGTGTCACCCCTGAGGCTCGGATCGTATAGTTGCTCGATTTTGGAAGATTTGAAGTGGGTCATTCATTCCTAAATTTGAGGGGGAGAATGTTGGGGTACAAAATTTTCCTTGAATGACTTTGTAATGTTTGACTTTTGTAAAACCCACTTGCATGTGAAGTATTAGCCTTGTGACACATGAGTGATAGAGAGTGAGAGAGAGACATGTAAACACCTCTATAAATAGTGGGTTCATACCACTTGTAGAGGTGTGCTTGAGAGATGTAAAAGTGAGTGTGTAAGTGTGTGTTATTTATGTAGTCTAGATCTAGATCCTTTTTGTGTAACACCATATACAATCAATACATCTCTTGAACACCCAAATCACCATGTTCATTGTGCAAACTTTAATTCCGCATGCCAAACCATGTTCTTATGTCACTACAGACACTTGTGACTCTAAGCTCCAAGAATAAGAAGATTCAAGCAAGATACAAGAGGTAATCATCTAGATCTGAGTTTCTTATGTCTTATTAGAATTGTATACTCTAGATCTAGGGTTTGCAAGACTTGGATGAATTGCATGTACAATAGAGAAACCTAGATCCAAGCATTAGGGTTTGCATGTGCACATAAGAAAGTTCTTATGGCTCAAACCCATCAGTGGTATCAGAGCTTTGTTTTGTTTCTATTGTATTGATGCATTGTTTATTCATTCAAGCTTTAAAATCGATTTTTGTGCTTACTGTCTGATGAACTCGACGAGTTCCATCAGGAACTCAACGAGTTCCAATGTGGACTCGACGAGTTTAGCTGTCAGACAGAAAGATTTTCGGGATTTCTTGCTGTTCTGCTTAAGGATACTTACCTAAATCGTTTTAGCTTAATATAATCCGAATTTTATTACCTTTTTGTCAATATCCTCATCAAAACAAAAGATAATTACCAATTTCTTGAATAATTAATTCCTTATTTGATTATAATTGATTGTTTAAATTAATTGTTGAATTATCTTTCAAGTAATATTGACTAGGTCAAATTTAAATAATCATTAAATTAATTGTTTAATTTATATTATTTGCTATTTGATCCTTTGTGTTTTGAAAAGTTCAAAACTTGTCCTCAAATTTTGAAATTTGAATTTTGTGATTACAAGTTTAATTTGAACTATTTAAATTTCAAACCTTAGAGTTTTACAAGTTTTAAAATTCAACCTTATACTTTATTATATTATAAGATTAGTATATATATGTATAACTTAAATGCTAGTCTTATCGTTAATAGGCCTCATTCACGAAGCCAATCTATAAGGGGGGTATAAGGTTATGGCCTATAAAATGGCCGTTTAATGGGTGTCCATTCTCTCCCACCGCTTCCTTGATTGGTGGAGGGTCGTTAGTCGAACGGGTAGGATAGGGCAACCACTTTCTCATTAATAAGTATAATGAATTATAAAAGTAACTAAATTTTTTTCAAAATTCCCAATCTTAGTTACTTTAGGCAAAAAGTGAATTTGATGCAATTCCATGAAATTACACTTTGTACCCTTGCTAAGACGTTAATGGAGTGTGTGTGGTTAACCGACACATTAATTGGGTTCTAAGAAAAGGTGGCAAAGGGTGACTCATTGTTTGTCATAGTTCGATGGAGCGTGTGTGGTTAACCGGCACATCGAATAGGTGACTGTAACAATGAGGGTACCATGTACATTTGCATGGTTATTCACACCCGCTTTGTGATCCTCGGCATCCCAGTCACAAACTAGAGGGGCATATCGAGATTTAAACATGCCATTGAAAAGTTCAATGAATCTCAAAGGATTTAGGAGCTTTTCAATACATTGAAAACTTAATCTCTTTTTTCATGGTGGAGAATTAGTGAATCGACATTCACTTACCTTCAAATGATTTGCTTGTTAGATTACGGCATCCCTTTTCTAATTTGTGAATAATGTTGTTGGTTCCTAGCCCTAATTTCTCATTTGGGTGTTTAATTGGGGAATTCGTTTCTAATCAAACTTTGTTCTTTTTCCTTTTCAGATGTCGAACGTCAACAACAACGCTTCTGGTTCAAACTCTTCTGGCTTATTCTCACTCATGAACTTGTGTGGGAGAGTGATCTTTCATGGGTCCAATTTCAATGATTGGATCCGCAACATTCGCATGGTCACTTGTTACGAGGACAAAGATTATGTTCTCGATGAGAAGCTGAAGGAGATTGACATCAAAACTGCCTCTGCTGAAGAGATCGCGGCCTTTGAGGCCCACGAGCATGATGCCACGAAAGTCCATTGCATCATGCTAGCGACTATGACTACAGAACTCCAGAAGTCCTATGAGGACATGTACCCCTACGAGATGCACCAAGATCTACTGGACCGGTACCACCAGAGCGCTAGGAAAGAAAGGTACGAGATCATCATCTCGATGATCACTACCAAAATGGGTAATGGAGAGTCTCTTACCGCTCATCTGCAAAAGATGCAGAGATATGTCGATCGCCTACTAAAGTTGAATGTGAACTTTGATGAAGAGCTGGCAATTGATATTATCCTTCACTCCTTGCCTCCCTGATATAGCAAGTTCCGCATGACCTACCACATGAATAAGGAGGAGGTCTCCTTGAGCAAGATTCAGGGCTTGTTGAGGATTGCTGAGAGCAACCTCAAGGATAAATCTGTTGCATCAACTCTAACTCCCGATGTTGCTCCTGTCTTGGCAATAGGAAAAGGGAAGGGTAAGAAGAGGAAGGCTCCCTCAAAGAGCCACGACAAGGGAAAGTCCCAAGATGGTACCTCTTCTAGTGGAACCAAAGTTGGTTCTGCTAAACCCAACTCTAACCCTCAGGAGGCAGAGTGCCACCACTGCCACAAGATAGGGCATTGGAAGAGAAGCTGCCCAGAATATCTGCAGGCCGTCAAGGATGGGAAGATCAAGCCATCTTTCGCAGGTATTTACACAATTAAATCTAATGGTTTATCACATGCTACTTCTTGGGTTCTTGATATAGGATGTGGTTTTCACATATGTTCTGATTTGCAGGGACTAAGAAGAAATAGGGATGTGGAGCATGGAAGGATGAATCTGATCATGGGAAACAGAAGATCGTCGCATGTCACCAAGATTAGAGTATATTCCTTAGTGCTTAGTAATGGATTAGATTTAGACTTAAACAATTGTTGCTATTCGCCAGATATGGCAAGAAACATCATTTCATTTCATGGTTTATATAGACAAGGTTTTAGATATTCATTTGATAATGAAAAGGGTTCTATTTATGCTTATCTTAATAATGTTTTATATTTTGAAGCATTGTCTTGTAATGGAATATATGAAACTGTGATGATTGTAGATAACTTAGGAAATGATGTGTTATGTGTGGATTCTTCCAATAGTATGGATAAACCATGCTTGTGGCATTATCGTCGTGGACATGTCAACGAGAAGCGCATAGCCCAACTCCAAAAGGATGGAGTGTTGGAGTCATTCGACCTTAGGGACGATGACGTGTGCGATTCTTGTTTACTTGGAAAGATGACCAAGTCACCCTTCACTGGCACTTGCGCGAGGGGTGAGGGTTTATTGGATCTCATACATACAGATGTATGTGGACCCTTTAGATCCACCATAAGGGATGCGAACCACTTCTATGTGACTTTCACAGATGATTATAGTAGATGTGGGTACATCTACTTAATCAAGCATAAGTCAGAAACCTTTGAAAAATTCAAAGAGTTCAAGCAAGAAGTGGAGAATCAGTTGGGCAGGAAAATCAAGATGCTTCGATCTTATCGAGGTGGAGAGTACCTAAGTCTTGAATTCCAAGACTACCTCAAGGAATGCAGAATAGTTTCGCAATTGATGCCACCTAGGACACCGCAGTTGAATGGTGTAGCTGAGAGGCGTAATCGAACCTTGCTAGACATGGTTCGTTCCATGATGAGTCGTGCTTCACTACCTATCTCATTCTGGGGGTATGCCTTTGAGACTGCCGCCCATATCCTTAACTTAGTCCCTACGAAGAAGGTTGCCAAAACACCTCACGAAATGTGGACAGGGAAAGCTCCCTCATTATCCCATGTCAAGGTTTGGGGTTGCGAGGCTTTCGTAAGACGAGAGACTCACGACAAGCTCGAACCTCGAACTGAGCGATGTATTTTCATCGGCTACCCACAGAAATCCTTTGGATATCTCTTCTACAGACCGAGTGACAATGTGGTCTTCTGTGACAACCCGAAAATTTTTAAATTTTTGCCTGATAAAGCTCCGCCATTCAACTCGACTGAGTGTCAGACTCATTTCTGCTATCATTTAGCCTCGTTTAGAGTCTATTTAAAGGTCCAAAGGTTAGTACATTCAAGCATTGAACATAGAAAAGGATCGTGTGCGCTTTTAGCATCAAAACCGGGCCTTACACTCCAACACAAGGAGTGTACGGCCGCACACATGGGTGTGCGGCCGAACACCCCTCTCCTGGCAGCACACTCACGAGTATAAGTGTAGAACTCAGCCTCTTTTAATCACTTTTCACCCTCCAAGGCTTAGAACTCGATTTCTCTCTCAACTATCATCCGATTTTCAGCCTAGATCTTCAAGAATGTAAGTGTTCTTCACTTAAATTGTTGTTAATCCTTCCAAACTAGTAACACTCTTTGATTTCATCCATTTGAAATCGTGATTTGGGTAGATCTTCTAATCTTCATCCATTTCACCAAGAACACCAAGAACACACAATTGTTCTTGGCGATTTTGGACCTTCTCGAGCTTCTGAATCGTAAGTATTCTTTCGTTAAGCTTAGAACTTGATGAGAACACTTGTTTAAAGCCTTGAAAATGCCTAGAACTCAAGAGCATGTGGTGTGTGCGGCCGCACACACAGTGGTGGCCGTACACCCCTCAAAAACCCCTCAAATCACCCTTTAAACACACCTAAAGGCTTCCATATTGTAAGGACCATTCCTAAAGCTTGTTACTACTAGTTATGAGCCTTAGAAAACGTCCAAAACATGTTCATCAAGGAGTGTGCGGCAGCACACACTCCTTATGGCTGCACACCCCTTTGTTTGGTGCTTTAGGGCTTCCAAAATGCCTTTCTAGCTTCAACACTTGATGAAAATCAGCCCTACAAGCCTCCCCACCATTTGGAAAACGTTTTGAGCACACTTTACCATGAGTGTGCGGCCGCACACTCCCCTGGCCGCACACCCATGGCCGCACACTCCCTTAAGTGGCCGCACACTCCCTTATTTTGAATCACATGTGATTCCAACACTTAGACAAAGTGTTTCCTAGTCCCGTAAGGTGTTTCCTTGCATTTGGTTGCTTATAAACACTATATTGATGTCAATATATGCCAATATATGTCATTTAGGACTTATTGTACCCCGGGACTTCATTTTTGGAACTTCTCATCCTTACGCGCGTATTCGTTTGAATCACCCACATCAGGTGAGTTTATACCCCGTAATGAATCTTTTAACTGTTTTAACTGTTTTAAGGTGGGGAATACAAGTTGAACACAATGATAATTGTGTAAATGTTTGTTATAAACATCTTTCAAAATGTTACTTATGTCATTTATAAGTTGTCAAAACATTTCAAAAACTCTTTTAAAGTTATGTTACTTTATAGTTATACAAAACTCCGTTTTTAAAGTACAAACATAACTTGGTAGATAAACGAGTCTTTTCAGTAACAGTCCAAATAGAACATTAGTAAGCTATAATAGGTATAGTTTAGGAGAATACTTTTCATTACTTCTAGTACAATGAAGTACAGAAACAAACAATAGATACTATGACGAGAAACAAACAATAGATACTATGATGAGAAAGAACACACAATACAGCTAGCACGTACATATACATATACATATACATTACTTACAGTTATGTGAGCCACTTAACGGGGGCATGACACTACCTGTCACGACCCGTTTTGTATCCAGAATCTCCTTAAGTGGAGAGCGTATGAGTTTATGTATAGATCTATACTGGATTGACTATCCTACACCTCGCTGCTCGCTACAGTGGGACTTGCAAGTCTACGGGTGCCAAACGTCATTTCTTACGATGTCTTACATCGTCGTTTTTCTATAGAGTCGGTAGCAGGATACAGGCCGATCACATGGTACTTTAAATAACAATAGGTTTAAAGTAATTAGTACAGCGGTAGTTACTTAATACAACACTACAGTACTATTTCATTTTCCCATTTCTTTCATACAGTGACAGTACCACTTGAAAGTCAAACTCAAACTATTTTCGCGTCAAGATAGTTATAAACTAGGGAAAATATACATTTTTACAATCGACAAACGGAACAGTCGAGTCTAATACGTAACAGAAGATGCCTTGGTAGAAGGCTACGTTTAAAAGAAAGGATCATAATGCTAGTCTTATGATTCCTTAATGTATACATCACAGGATATATATATACCAATAGAGTCCGACAGGTAATAGGATGTGTGCTCTTCGTTTCATTTCCTGTTCCTTGTTTGGTTGTGGGCTTGGAACGAATTCACCCAATCTATTTTCTACCCGATTCTATATATATGTATGCTTAGTATACATTAAGTCATCATAAGGATACCAGGTATGGGTCAGGTTATAGGACACAGAGTCAAAGCACAGTGTTTCTAGTACAAAACATACTTTCCAAAATCAGTATTTTTGGTATACAAAACTAGAAACTTCCCAGTAAAGGGTTTAATCCATTTTATTAAACCAGTACAATTTAAAGGACCTTAGGTGAGTAGCTCTATAATACCTTAGTTTATACATCATGTTTATATATAAAACTAATACCCAATAGGTAGTTGGATGTGTGCTTTCCGCCTTACTTCATGTTCCTTGTTTGGTTGTGGGCTTAGGGCAGATTCACTCAATTAACTTTCTATCCGATATTAGATTATATATATCAGTATAAACTAAGCTATTATAAAAGTAGTCATTGTGGTCACCATGTTATTATAAGAAATAAGGGTTTTCTTAAAGAACTTTTCATTAGATATAAAGGAACCATTACAATTAACTCCATGAGTAACAAGTGAATACACCTGGGTTATATATGACAATGATCTAACAACCAATGGGATGTGTGCTATCCGCCTAAATTTATGTTCCTTGTTTGGTTGTGAGCTTAGGGCAGATGCGCACAATCGATTGTTTGTTTGCTCTGAGTCTTATATAACTTGTACCCACTTAGTACCCATAGAAAGGGTTGTAGTGTCATTTTACTTAAACTGCCATCAAAGTAGGAAATATAGGATTTTCTAGAGGAACATGCGAGCTTTTCAAAACAGAACTTACAACTTACAACATTTTACAACTACATGTTACATCTACATTTTTAACAACACTTTACAACTTACTTACATAACTAAAATCTTATGAACTCACCAGCTTAATTGTTGATCAACTCTTTCAAATAACTTGTATTCTCAGGAGACTATTAGACAGGTGCTCGTGCTGGGAATTCAGAAGATGGAGCATTATAGCTTCAAGTCTTGTTTTGTTATTGTTTATGAATTCTATGTTTTGTGAACACACACATTGTAAACACTTTTTTTCTAAATGAAATGGTTGTTCTTTACTTGCTTACCATATACATATCTCGTGATACTAAACATGACGTCCTCCACCCCCGAACGACTCCGCCGTTCCGGTTTTGGGGTGTGCATCATCGTTGCGAGAAGAGGGGTTTTCCGAGAGCGAGAACTCATAAGCCAAGGAGACAGTGGGAGGCAAATTGATCTTGAAGAGCTTCAGGAGTCGAGCGATGAAGGAACCTCTTACACTGGCACTCAACCAGAGGAGGATACTCCGGTTGAACCAATTGACGAGTCCTTACCTCTTAGACATTCCGAAAGGGTTAGTGTTCCACACCAGTTTTATGGTTTTCATATTACTATAGAAGGGGATACATTCATTAGTGATAGTACACTAGTGAATCTGGACGAACCTAACAGCTATAACGAAGCGATGGCAGGCCCGGAGTCTGAGAAATGGAAAGACGCTATGGACAGCGAGATTCAATCCATGTATGACAACGAAGTTTGGAATTTGGTTGACAATGTACCAGGTCATAAGACGATCGGGTGCAAGTGGATCTTCAAGAAGAAGACTGACGTGGATGGAAATGTGCACACTTATAAGGCGCGATTAGTTGCGAAGGGTTTCTCAAACTCCTGGAGTTGATTACGATGAAACCTTCTCACCAGTTGTGAAGATAAAGTCTATCAGGGTGATATTGACCGTTGTTGCATTTCATGACTATGAAATATGGTAGATGGATATCAAAACCACTTTCCTTAATGGGAAGTTGGCTGAGGATGTTTACATGGCTCAGCCAGAGGATTTTGTCAATGCAAAGCATCCTAATAGAGTGTGCAAGCTTGAGAAGTCCATTTATGGACTTAAGCAAGTGTCTCGCAGATGGAATCTTTGTTTCGATGAGAAAGTTAAAGAGTTTGGTTTTCTGCAAAGAGAAGATGAATCATGTGTATATGTCAAAGCCAGTGGGAGTATAGAAAGCTTCCTCGTATTGTATGTCGACGACATACTACTCATAGGAAACGACATCCCAACACTGCAGGAGGTTAAATCCTGGCTCGGGAAGTGCTTCGCTATGAAGGACCTCGGAGAGGCTTCCTACATTTTGGGAATAAGAATAGTGAGAAACAGAAGTAAGAGACTAATAGGACTTAGTCAGAATACTTACTTGGACAAGGTACTAAAACATTTTAGTATGGAGAATTCAAAGAAAGGGGAGTTACCAATCCAATGTAATGCCAAGTTGAGGAAGACTCAAAGTCCGAGTACTGAAGTCGAGATAGCAGAGATGAGCCGAGTACCTTACGCTTCCGCAGTTGGCTCGATCATGTATGTTATGACTTGTACTCACCCTGATGTGGCCTTCGCTTTGAGCATGGTCAGTAGATATCAAGGGAACCCTGGCAAAGCGCATTGGACCGCAGTCAAGAATATTCTTAAGTACCTTCGGAGGACCAAGGAATGGTTCCTAGTCCTCGGTGGGAGTGATAACTTAAAGGTGCGAGGGTATAGTGAGGCCAGTTTTCAGACCGACAGGGACAACTACCGTTCGCAATCGGGCTGGGTCTTTACCCTTAATGGAGGAGTAGTGACTTGGAAAAGTTCCAAACAGGAGACCGTAGCTGATTCAACGTGCGAGTCAGAGTATATAGCGGCGAGCGAGGCGTCAAAGGAGGCGATATGGTTGAAGAACTTCATTGGAGACCTTGGAGTTGTGCCAGCCATAAAGGAGCCCATGGAAATTTTATGTGATAATGAAGGAGCGGTTGCCTTGACCAAGGAACTCAGGGATCATGGCAGATCTCGACATATCGACAGAAAATATCACTTTATTCGACATCGGGTGGAAGAAGGACTCCTCGTAGTGAAGAGGGTATCGTCAGAGGATAACCCATCAGATCCGCTTACGAAGGGACTAAGCAGGGTTAAGCACTTGCAGCACGCTAGGAGCATCGTGCTGAATGACGATATTAGTTTAGATTAGATAGTTAAGAAATATGTAATAGATAAATTGTAATTAACATTTGATGATTAAATAAAAGAGTATTCTTTATTAGTAATGTTACTGTCGTATGTTAATCATTTACCTATTGTTTCTTTTTGCATGTTTTGACTTCCTGAATAATTCAATTATTTAATAATAATCGAATTATTCGAACGGTCCACAGTCGTTCATATGCTGGAAGTAGATATGAATGAAGACTGTCATGAATTGGTGTGTAGATTGTCTAAAGTGTATTAGACATAGCAAAAGTTTGCTGCAACGTTCATGAGTGCTTATGAACTTGGTTTGAGCATTGGAATAAACCCACACTTGCTGCAATCACTTCTTGGAATTTATAACGAGTGATCGCAAGACGATAATATCGTATGGTCTTAAAACCTAGATATATGGTTTATTGTTTGCTAATTGGTTGTGCATTGATAATGCGCAAACGCATCAGTAACTTGATGTTATAAAACGCATTGTTGTGTATGATTTGATTAATGGATAGTAAATGCAAATAAGTCGGAGTTTATCTGTTCCTTTTATCCTAAGAGGGTAAAGGCGATATCAGGGCCCCTCGATGATTTGATTTGACTTATGTGTCGGGCCCGGTCAGGACTGAATTGATTTGTTCAATTAAGTTCTATGTCAAATGAATCTGAGATCGAGAAACTAACTGCTGGACAATAAGTATGACTATGTTCCATGTAATTGTCCGCACGATATCTAGAACAGAGGATTATACGATCCCTTATCTAAAGGACAGGTTGCTGATAAGAACAGAGTTTGACAGCGTCTTTGAGAGCTACGATTGCTAATCGAATAGTGCTTGCATTTGTAGTTACTAGACTTATCCAAGTGGGAGACTGTTGGATTAGTGTCTAAGCCCATAACTATATTTGGTAAGTATTTGACCCGGTTGTGCATGGTCCTTTTGGGTTGCCTTCACCATAGCAACTTGACAGGGTAATTTGTGGAGAGAGAGAAGATATTATGATTTATTAATATATTATGAGAGTAATATATTAAAGGAATAATCATATTATTTAATTAATATTAGTCATAAATTAATTGAAAACTAATTTGGTGACTAAAAGAGATTAATTGAATAAAGGGGCTTAAACTGTCAAATGTGTGATAGTTGCATTTTGGGCTGGGAAGCCTTTATGGTTAACGGATGGACGAAATTGTGGGTAGGAACCCATCTAGATTTTGTCCAAGGCCTTACTCCAGAAGGTTCCACGGGCTGCTTGGTGATTAAGTTGTCCATTAGTGTTTTGACTGAAACCCTAACTGCTCATAGTATAAATAGGACCCTAGGGATATGATTTTCGGCCACTTGTTCTCCTAGAAACCCTAGAGCCGAAAATCATAAGTCCTTACCCTCTCTCATATTGCCCTCTTGCCAACTGGTGTTTGTAAGCCATTAGAGGAGTGACACTTGTGACTCTAAGCTCCAAGAACAAGAAGATTCAAGCAAGATACAAGAGGTAATTATCTAGATCTGAGTTTCTTATGTCTTAGTAGAATTGTATACTCTAGATCTAGGGTTTTCAAGACTTGGATGAATTGCATGTACAATAGAGAAACCTAGATCCAAGCATTAGGGTTTGCATGTGCACATAGGAAAGTTCTTATGGCTCAAACCCATCACTTTGGTCCCCACAAAACCGAAATCCCAATGTGTTTTGATTCCACCGAAATCACTATGGTGAGGTGTAATTCATGCTTTTTGATTTACTTCTTTAACTTGTGTTGACTTGTATTAACTTATCTCAACATGGTTTTCAATATATACATATATAACTTATATTAGCATCGTTTTCAATTTATATATATATATATATATATATATATATATATATATATATATATATATATATATATATATATATATATATATAAACATATATAAACATATATAAACATGCCCTCATGGCTAATGGTGATTTAATGTAACAAGGTCACAATGTGGTTTTCACTTATACATGGCACATATTTTGCCTTGGTTCGACTCTAAGTTTGCCAGTTGTCATAAGCCTTGGATCACAACCAATCTCATTTGTAATTTAACTTTGGGTAACGCACGTTAGATGTCTAACTCTCAACAAATAAAGGAACAAATCCCATGTTGCCTACATAAGCCTCTTGCATAGTTCACAACATACCTGAAATGGCTTTTATAACTGCCCAATTAAGGATCAGTGTTTGACCATATCAAAGCACATTACTACCTATACGTAAGTCCCACTATGTATCTCTGGTGTTAAGGATACAAAGATAGTACCTTTTAATCAAGTGTAAGTCATGACTACGATCTATGAGTTGATCTTGATGTGGGTCCGTTCAGTACTAGTTCTCTGACAATTACCTACGAAACTTGGTTACAACCACCTGCCTACTTTCATTTAGTGACAGTCAACCAATCCAATTCATATTAGTCGTACTTCATAATTACTCCCACAATTACAACCGACTCTAAACTTTTAAACATGTTAATATATAAAACAACAATTATTAATGTGATGATCATATCCCTCTATATCTAAACATTATGTAATAGTTGTTGTTACAATGTTCCAATATCCAAATACTAAATCCAAATCAAAATCCCATTTCTAGAATAATAATGTCTCATAGCTGAAGTGTGACCACTCATACTTCGCTTAAGAAGAAAAACTTTATTAATAGGTCTGACTAAATTTAATTTGTTTGAATTCTATGAGTACTATCATCTCCATATTTTGACTTTTACTCTAGGTATAGTTAAATATCTTAAAGAATATGGTTGGCGTTCTTCCGTGACATAGAGTCTCTTAGCTTGACTAAGTATACTCATGAAGTCACAAAGATTTCTATGTGATTTTTGAACGGAAGAAATCAACATAGTTTTTCAATGAACTCATTCATCCAATCATATTTGACTTCAACTTTAAAAGTAGTGTATTTTAATTTTGTAGTAGATTGTATCATTATGTTTTTGCTTGGACCTCATTACCACTAAAATTAAACTTCATTCCACTATGAAGTCATAATCCCTTTATAATTCATAACTATGTATATTTGTTTATAAATCAAAATCATATGTAGCTCTTTACATTAAGATTTCATTCTAAACTAATTATCTCATATACATTCTATTAGCTCTTCTTAAATACTCTTAGAATGTTCTCATAGTCATTTAGTGACTTAACCATGTATTAAATACTGTATCTCATGATATGACATAAATGATGGATTTATTTGCCAAGAAAATAGAATATGAATCATTTCATCTAGCTCAAACCTATGTGCTAGGTCCTTTTGAGACGGACTCAAAAAAAGGTGTCTTGTGACAATGTCAAGATTCCTCCAAAGGAATCTTGTATCTTGACCTCATTCAAGATATTTTTAATTCATGCAAAAGATAAAACTTTCAACATTCATATTTATCTATTTCTATAGAGTTCACATTCCAAGACTGTATCTTGTCATTCCTAGGTCTTTCATTTTAGAAATACTTTCCGAGACAAGGTCAAACAACCTTGCATAGTCGGAATGTTATTTCAAATGATTAAGTATGTCTTATTCATACAATATTAGGAATATCACTATCCTCCCACTAGTTCTTAGTAAACACACACGTTCTTTTCATTTTGATATAAAAGCATACCTTGTATCTTCATATTAAAATGACTATTTCAACCTTGAGATGTTTGCCTTATATCTACAAGTGAATCTTAAGCCGTACACATTTGATTAGGATAACATGGATTAAGAAAACCTCCAGGCTAAGCTGTATAGATATCTTGTAGTAGATGTCTATTAAGAAAAGTAGTCTTTCTTAAAATCTATTTGCTATATCTCATATTAAGATTATGAAGTTATGGCAAACAATATCCTTGTTGATCTAACCATAGCTACTTGTCAAAAGGTTTGATCATAGTCAATGTCATGAGTATGATAAAATCCATTTAAGAGAAGCCTTGGTAAATGTGTATGATATACATGTATATATTCTTTATAAAAGAATCTCTTACTCCTTCTAGACTTTTTATAGAGAGGACGACTAATCAAGCCCATACTCGATTATTACACCTGGATTACATTTCAATATTCATGACTCTAAGTCATTTATCAAATTCAAGATTTGATATAACATATTGGTACTTGGTGGATTTTCCAGAATCTTTCAAGAAGAACTCATCAATGAGAGAGTCCATATTTCTCAAGTAAAAGATGATTTCTACCATTAATGTGAATTGTTTGTGTTATAGTTACTACTCAAGTTCAACAATTTCTTGTGGAAACTAGTGCCAAGAACTGCTACATCAGTATATGGTTCTTGAGCCACTTCAAGTTCCATATGCTTCCCACGTGCTTTATCACTAGAAGCTTGCTTCTGTTGACTCAACATTCAGAAGAATAAGAGAACATATTCTTTGTGGGTTTGTATTAATAATCTAAACGCCCTTTTAGAATATTATATAGATATGTAATTTGTTGGTGTTTGTATTCACGATACAATTAATAGTGATTAAGGTATAATACCAAGAGCATAAAGGAAGATAATTTCTATTGATTATAAAGTAAACTTTATCCGGTAAGGTCTAATTCATTCTTTTAGGATCACTTAAAGCTTTAGATGGTGTTTCTAGATTTATTGGTATCTTTTGCTTAATCTTAGACATTCATTAGAAATGAATTCATACAACACAGCGTGTAGTTCCTTAGTAATTATTTTCTCTACAGATTAATGAAAATATGATTAAGAATCCTTTATAGATAGATAATATTCACATATGTCAAATAAACTAAATTATTTGCCTTTAAAGATCCGTTTTTCTTGAAGTTGGAATATGAGGATGTCATTTGTACAACAAAGATAACAATGTCACAGATAAGTTTGATTTAAAACAAGTTTAAGTCAAAGTTACTTGCATATAGAACTTATTTTATTTATTAAGATATTGATATTTACTTTATAATTCTATTAAGAGAACTATTCTCATAAATAGAAGTTAATCATTTCAGAATATGAGTATTATCGTTATGAAAAACAATTAAGTAAATAATCAAACATTTAAATAAAATAACTAAGACATGCTAAATTTAAAACATACATTGTTCCAAAACAAACATTGTTTTATAGTACAATTAATTTAAGTTCTAAGCATAAATAATGAACAAAACTCCGAGAGTGTAGTTCCAACTTACTTGTGCTCAGCTGGTTACTCTTCTATAAATATATGTAAACAAGTTACAAGTGTTAGGTTAGCATTTAAGTACCAAGTACTTGAGTGTTATATGAAAAGTATAAGTTCTATCTAGTACATACCTGAAGTACTAATCTCTTCTAGACTTTCCTTTTCAGATTAGAGAAGCAATTTCTCTTCAAGTATCCAATTTCTCCATAAAAGAGACATGATCCATCTATGTGTGCCTTCTTGGATTTCTTAGGCTTAAAGATGTTCAGTCCATAAAACATAGGATTCTTAGATAACACAAGGTGTCACACCCCCGAACCAGATGGCGGAAACGTCCGGGGGCTTGGTGTGACTTCGTTTTTGTAGTATCATCACAGAGTATATAATTGAAACATAACATCATCATCATCACACATGTAATATAACAACATTCAGAGTTTACATCAAGTATTTTATTTCAATATTACATGCCAAAATAGTTAAAGTATGATGAAACAAAATATGACAAATATCCATGAATTCGTTCTGCCCAACCTGCTCAACGATTTCCTGAGAATACAAGTTAATTTAAAAAGCTCAACATAAAAATGTTGGTGAGTTCATAAGCATGTTTGAGAAAAATGATTTGTATAACTTTGTAATCACAAGAAAATCCTATATTTTTTTAAAACAGTTTAGTATGTTTGTGTCTGATCTTGTATTAATGCATGTGTGTTATTGTTTACTAGAATGCAAAAAGAGAATGAAGAGAATATAAAGAGAATGTAAAAAGGATGCCCCCAGACAACCCGATGTTGTCTGTGAAAGAGAATGCTGGTATAACAACCCCCGATGTTGAATACCGGCGTGAGTAAGTTACCGAGTAATCCAAAGAGAAAAGAGAATGGCTTTCCCGTAAATTTTTTTAACGTTAATTCCTCTAAGTGAGTCGTTATAACCATACTAGATAATGACAATTTCGCATGTCTTGGCGTTTATGGACGCCGATGGAATAAGGTAAGGTTTTCGTCACCCTAGACTGGTCTAGTCTAACTGTAGCGAACAACTCAGGTGTGGGGTGTTATCCCCGTATAGATCTATACACAAACCCCCGCTCTCCCTCCAAGATACTCTGGTTATACCTACAGACTACGATCGTACACTCAATAGGTGTCAACCGACACGTCTCACTAGATCCTTAATCGAATTTACGCGAAAAGAAACATATAAAGTACATTCCAGACCCGTTGAAGATGTAAGTGGACAACTAAGGCCCACTAAGCATGTAAAGTATTTCTAGGCTCAAAAGAAATGAGATTATATATATCCCGGGCCCAATATATATTTGTAAAAGGACAACTAAGGCTCATTTAACATGTATATTATTTACAGGCCCAATAAGCATGCAAGGAGTATCCAAGGTCCGTCGAGCATGTAAATGGGTCAACAAAGCCCAATAAACATGTAAAGAGTATTTTGGACCTATCAAGCATATAAATGGGTCACTAAGGCCCAATAAACATGAGAATGACGTAATTAGCCCGTTTGTTATTATATTGCTTGTTTTAGCTCAATTATTTACCAAAATGACATAAAAGGCCCACTTTTTGTAAAAATGACATTCTTGGCCCATTAAGCCGAAAATTTACAGTTAAGACACATTTTTGGTAAAAGTAACATTTTAGGCCCCTTTTGAGAACAAAACTTGCATTTAAGGCTAGTTCTTGTAAAAATAACATTTTTAACTCTCTTTACGTCAAAATATCATTTTTGGCTTGATTTTTATGAAAATGTGTACTCTTGGCCCATTTGAAAATAATTTTATCTTTTTGGCCCAAGTTCTAACAAATTCACATTTTTAGTTTTTCTTAGCAAAAATTTACATTTTTGACACAACTATGTTGAAATGACACTTAAGCCTACAAAAGCCCAAAAAGTTACAATTTTTGGCCCAAGGCCGTGAGAAGGTTGAGAAGGATAAGTTGAAATGAGTTACATAAATATACCCATTTTTGGTCATTTTGTCACTTTTAGCCCTCTTATGCAATTTTTCTTAGTTTCAAGTAACTTGTATGTATTTTATAACCATTTCCTTGTAAGATAAGTTGAAATGAGTGTTATGTTCAACAAATAGCATCATCTTTTAGTAGATCTTTAAGTTCATGGATGTTATATAACACATAATCACATATATAACATGAGAAACACACAAAATCATGCATACACACATAGATATACACAAAACAACTTGTATTCTCTCCCAAAACATATTAAAAACTGAAAATAAGGGGTATGAACGCACTTTGGGTTGTTGTTTTCGGTCTTGGATGAAGGTTGAGAAGGATATCGGCCCTAGAAGTCTTCTTGAGAGGAGATCTTCGAATTCTAAGAAGTTTTAAGAGCATGATCATGAAAACATGTGCTCATGAGGATGGATCTATCATAAAATGAAATAAATCACTTTGAGTTTACATAATCTTACCTAAGTATGAAGCTTGAAGAGATTTTCCTTAAGACACACACAAGTACACACGAATTCTAGGAAGAATAGAGGAGGTTTCTTTGAGTGTTCTTAGAGAGAAGTGTTTGAGTGGGTTTGAGAGTAAAATGAAGGTGGTGGTGGATTGTTTGGGCCGAGAATAAGAAGAAGAGGGAGGGAAGAGAGATATGATAAGATTGTTACATGGAAACATGAGATTTCCTAGAGACATGGTGTATAATTTGCTTAGTTATCCATTAAACAATAATTAGGTGGCAATATCCTAATTATCATCTCTATATCTTATTTTATTTATTTTATTTTTTTTTAAGTTGGGCCGAGAATGAGAGGGGAAGAGAAGAGAAGATGAGTTTGGGCCTTTTTCTTGATTATGTTCGAAATTATGAGGCCCATAATGAAGGTTCTCGGCCCATTGGGCCCTTCTTGAGGGTTCACGGCCCAAAGGTGGTAAAGGGATGACGTTTACGGCCCAATCACCATGAGAAGATGGGCTTACGGCCCATCATAGTTCAATAGGGTGGTTCACGACCCATAAAGGTCCATGAGAATAAGTGAGTTATTTTAGGCCCAACATGGCCCAATTGCTATGGTTTGACAAATGTGGGTCCAACTAGAGCCTAAATGGGTTTCATTGGCCCAAAATCATCAAACAGAAGGTTTACTGGCCCAATTAGGCCCAATAAGAGGATCCTAGTCCATACTAGATTCAAACCGGGATATTTAGGGTTTCAGACCCATAGCTAAGTATATGAGATGCATTGTATTATGTTTTGAACTTCACTCAGGAGTTTTGATTCAAATGGATGATTTTGATTGAGCATAGAGTATGATATCCACTTAGAGTACAAGTCTTACAATAGTTGATGTTTACATGAGGACATAATTTCCTAGCTAAAAATGCTAGTTGTGACACAAGGTGACTCATTTTAGCCTTGCATCATTCAATTATTTAAACAAGTTTCAAACAAATATCACTATATTTATCGGAATATTGCTTAACCGGTTATATCATCAGATATACATGCATCTAAATTATTCAAGACTTCCTGGAAGTCAGGAATAACTATTCCTAGTGTTATGTTAGATGCATCTTGAGCATCACAGTGATTCCTTTACTAGGTATCATGTTCAGGTCTATTGCTCAAAGCAAGTTGTTTAGGACTAGGACCTTTAAATGTATACAATTTCACATTTCTCACGAGATTGTCTCTCAAGAAATGAACCCATTCCTTGAAGTTATATCTATTAAATGTTATTGTTTCATTAAAGAAGATGATAATTCATGGTAATGAGAGTGGATTATATATCTATAAAATTTTAACAAAATTCATTTAATATTTTCAATATTTAATCTTTAATAATTAATACCCTTTTAGTTTCCAAAAAGATTAATTATCAAAGTCTAGGATCCATGTTGCAAAACAAATAAATGGTTAGGTATCATTTATCCCATCCATTTGAATTCAACCCGGTAGATATCGATTATCAATTATATCTTGCTATATAATTCCTAGATTTATGGGATCGCTAATAACAATTTTGATTAGACATGTTTGATCTCATCTATGCCTCAGAACTCTCTTGTTTAGGTATCCTTTATCACAAAAGATTTCTGATCAAATCATCGAATTTGAAAAACTTATTTAATCAGCCTATAACTTGGTTATAGAAATCGCGAAAAAACCCTGACCATTAAAGATAACACTAAGTGGTTAGGTGACCTTTATCCCACTAGTACATATAAGACACGTGTGAGTGTTCTTCAAAAAGATTGCATAGATTTGAGGTTTGTAAGGGGTCTTTCATGTTTTTATAATGCTAGTTTAAAAAACATATTATATCATGGTTATTGCATTCATTCAATAAACCATGGTACACTTTAAAGATCTCATTTTATGAAAAATCACATTTTAACAATGTTCTTTTATAAAACCCGATTTATAAAATTGGTGTGATCAAATTTTAATAGCTAGTATTAAGTCAATGTTTGAGCGCTTTAGAACATTTGTAAAGCTTTTAATAAAACTTCATTTTATAAATTAAGGTCTGGAGTTTGATAAGTTTGCAAATCTCTATTTTAAACTTATACAATTTTAATCGCAAAATTTTACCAGTTACTAGTTTTAACGATAAAGCTTATTTTATTTAAATTATTTTTACCATCTTATGTTAAAAGGTAAATTTCATTAAAACCAAACTCCTTTATGATGTTTATTTATGTTCAAATATTATTTTGCATTTGAAAAACTAATTTATCAACAATAACATAATAATAATAATATAAACATAAAACAACACAAGCATGCATAACAATTATAACAAATGTGCATAAACAAAGCCATAAACTAATAATATTTTTTGTGAGCCATCACAAAAAAGTATTAAGTTCGTTCCTAAATGGACATAAGGGACCTTCATCTTGTGTAATCCTCATGTGCTCCCATTTGCTTCGCCATTTTGTAGCAAGTTTATTAAAATAATTTTATAAAGTTTAAGAAACCTTAATAAAATTAAGTTTATAAACTATTGATCTTCAAAATGGCAATCATCTTCATTCTTGTTACATTTTTATAAAAACAAAATATTTCTAAAACTAATCTATTACTTATGAAAGTTAAAAAATGAAAGCTATTTATTTAATTATTACATACCATATGAATAAATAAATAATTACAACCATTTCAAATATATCAACACATTCAACAACACAAACGTCCATGGCTAGTTTATGAAAATCATACACATTTATATACTCAAAATTATATAAAACAACTTTTTTTTTTCTAAGACAACTTTTCTGACTCAAAAGATGCATGTAAACTTTTAGTCAAAAAATAACAATTATAAACATTTTAAAGTTGTCATAGAAAATATGCATGGGTTTTTCTTGCAAAGAGAAAACCATCCAAGTTTTCAAAAAACAAAGATTTCATCAACTTAACAAAAAGTCTAACTAATCTTGCAAAAGTGGCTTTGATGCCAATTGTTGGGTTTTTATTCAAAAAAAATTCAAAAACATAAACAATGCAATGGAAGACTTAAGATTTGAATAAAAATAAAACTAGTTTTATTCCCACCAAGTATCATTTTGCAAGAGTTAGAAAGATTAAAACAACCATTGAAGAGAAAGCATAACAACCTTTGAAGACTTTGATCCTCATGGGAGGTTGGAAGTTGATGAAGATGGCATTAAGCTCTAAATTAAGAGCACTCTAAAAGTATCCACCAAGCAAGAGTAAAACCATCAAAACATGCTAGTATACACTTGTATTAGTTTTTCACAAGCCTTTGAAATATATACAGAATATATGTTTAAACGTGAAGCAACTAAGGAACATAAATCTAGCACCAAATTGCCAGAGAATGGATGAAAGAAAGAGCTTGTAAAGCTCGAGATTTGGAAGCCCTAGTTAGAGAAAAAGCTCTCGGCTTTTTGTCTCCAAGACAACGCCAAGAATGCATGCTATAACTCTACCTTTATGTATTAATTCCTTATCATTTTATGCAAGAAAAAAGCAAGTGAAGACCATACATAAAAAGCAAGTCAAAGCGTGCGTTAGTAGGACAAGCATGCATGTAGAATAAACTAATTAAAAGTACATGCATGCCTTGTCTCCTTCCAATTTTTGGCCTCATGGTTAAAGGATTAGTCCAAAGGATGTTCCATATACTTTTTCTAGATGATACATGTACATATCCATATACTTTTGACTACCTGTATGGTATTTATGTATGTAACCAACTAGGTCTTTACTCTTGTTTGCTATTTTGTCTGAATTGCATTGCTGATACTTTGGGATTACTGATAATCCATAGGTCGCTAATAACCCCTAAACATGTTGTTAGTCCATTGGGAATGCTGTTAGCCTACTGGGATTACTGATAATCCCCAGAGTTACTGATAACCCATAACGGTTTGTTATGTTGTGTTGTATGGATATTTTGGGAAGAACTCACTAAGAATTATGCTTACAGTTATGGATTAAATGTGTTTCAAGTACCTAGGATGATCGCGGGAAGGTGAAAGTATGATTGTACACTCCGGCTCGCAAATCTTTTTATGATTTCTACATTTTGATACTCTGATTTGGGATGATTGTATAAATACATATGGTATTTCCTTTTTTGGTTTTTATGATACTTGAAGGTTTTTGCTAAAATAAAAATGAAAATTTTATTGGAAAAATTGGGTAGTTACATATTCTCCACTAAGGCTAGTGATCACTAGGTTGACTCCTAAGCCTTTCCAATTTGATGACCCGTCTGAGTATAATGTCTATTTTTCCTCATCTTTTGTTATATTGTTTGCTTGTGATGTTTGTGTTTAGACGTTGTACCTACTACATGTGATTCATTCACTGTTTTTTCACTTAGTCCAATTGTCTTAGCTATTAAGTGTGCTAGAGCTTGAGCCTTGATGTTGGTCCTTTGGCAGTAGGGCTGTAAACGAACCAAACGAACACGAACGGGGCTTGTTCATGTTCGTTCGTTTAAGTTAACCGAACAAATGAACGAACACGAACGGTTAAACGAACGAGTTTTCTTGTTCATGTCCGTTCATTTAAAAATTACTTTGTTCATGTTCGCTCGTTTATGTTCGTGAACATGCTAAACGAACATAAACAAACGAACATAAACGAACAAAGATAAACAAACATATTTATGAACATAAATGAACATATAATATAGTAATATAATCAAACACAATTAAACATATATGAAGATAAAAGGAACTTATATGAACGAACATAAACAAACGTAAATGAACAACATAAACGAACGTTCACGAACATAATTGAACGAACGAGACCATTGTTCATGTTCGTTCGTTTAACTAAACGAACGAGAATTTGTGTTCATGTTCGTTCATTTATTAAATAAACAAACATAAACGAATTTCCCGCCGAACGGTTCACGAACAGTTCGTTGAACGTTCAGTTCGTTTACAGCCCTATTTGGCAGTAATAGATTTCATGTTCTCCTAGTTTAATGGCCTATTTTTTCATTCTTCATGATTTTCAGGTTTTAAGTGAATTGGTCTTATCAGTTTATTGGTCAGCTTAGATAGGATGTGCTTGGAAGTATCTTCTTAATATTCTTGTTGCATAAACTCACGTTAATGCTAACTTTTTCATGTTGGTGTATTTGATATCTGCTCCATGTAATGTTATACTAAATAAGTGTATCGACATTTGGAATAGACCTCTATTCGCCACCAAGACTGCACTAATTGATTTGTTTTTTGTCGAAGGGTATATTATCAATGTCTCTCCCAAGGGATGTTAACGTGGGCAATACTGCTAGTGATTTCTTCATATCACTGGTCCTTTTCATCTTCTAGGCTCTATTAAAAGTCTTTTTTCTATATGGGCCCTTTAATATTTTATAGAAGGATACTGACTTTTCCGCTCATTTAGTGACGAAGCAACCAATGTATACTAATGTCCTATTTAATGTGTGTACATCTGGTATTGTGTTAGGAGACCGTAATTATGTCGGTACTTCTATTTTCTTCGAAGTAGCATGTATGATCTCTTTAATTATGTGGCGGCTAAAGAATGTTCCTTCTTCCGCTCTGAACGTGCATTTTTCTGGGTTGATTTTCATATTTTCTTTTTTATGTTCTTGACGTCGTCCCACAATTACCAAGAAATTTTTTATATTAAAAACAAATTAGCTGATTAGAACCTTTAACTTAAAAACAATAGGTGACATTTATTTATTTGAAACCATAGTGTTATCATAGTTGAATTACAAAGACAGCGGAAATCAATGTCGTTGATGCTTGTGTACAATCCAGTCGAGTTCTTCTCACTAAAAACCTACAAAACATTTTATCCATAACTACAAGCATAAAGATTAGTGAGTTCCCTAATATACCGCATATTATAGCACATATACAATGCATCAACACAAAGTCCTCCGCTCTAGCGTCGACCTACCAACTGTCCTATCAACATGCATATAACATACATAACAATCATATATTAAATAACGGGTTTACTCCAACCCCAAGTGGATGCTATGGGTCAAATCATAGTTGTCACACCCCAAAACCGGAACGACAGAAACGTTCTGGGGTGGAGGACGTCATGTTTAGTATCACAAGACATGCATCATAGTAAGCAAGTAATAAACAACCATTTCATTAGAAAGAAAGTGTTTACAAAGTATGTGATTCACATAATATAGAATACATAGCAAATAACAAAATAAGACATGAAGCTATACTGCTCCGTCTTCTGAATCCCAGTGCGCGTACCTGTCTACTGGTCTCCTGAGAATACAAGTTATTTTGAAAGTGTAGATCAGCATTTAAGCTGGTGAGTTCATAAGATTTTAGTGATGTAATGTAATTTGTAGAAAGTTGTAGAAAGTTGTAGTAAGTTCTGTTTAGAAAAGTTTGCATGTTCCTCCAGAAAATCCTATATTTCCTGCTTTGATGAAAGCTAAGTAAAAATGACTCTACAATCCTTTCTATGAGTACTAAATGGATACAAGTTATATAAAACCCAGAGTAAACAAACAATCGGTTGTGTGTATCTGCCCTAAGCCCACAACCAAACAAGGAATAGGAAATGAGGCAGAAGGCACACAGCCCATTGGTTGTTAGATCATCGTTGTATATAACTTGTATCCATTTAGTACTCATAGAAAGGATTGTAGAGTCATTTTTACTTAGCTTTCATCAAAGCAGGAAATATAGGATTTTCTGGAGGAACAGGCAAACTTTTCTAAACAGAACTTACTACAACTTTCTACAACTTACATTACATCACTAAAATCTTATGAACTCACCAGCTTAAATGCTGATCTACGCTTTCAAAATAACTTGTATTCTCAGGAGACCAGTAGACAGGTACACGCACTGGGATTCAGAAGATGGAGCAGTATAGCTTCATGTCTTATTTTGTTATTTGCTATGTATTCTATATTATGTGAATCGCATACTTTGTAAACACTTTCTTTCTAATGAAATGGTTGTTTATTAGTTTCTTACTATGATGCATGTCTTGTGATACTAAACATGACGTCCTTCACCCCAGAACGTTTCTGCCGTTCCGGTTTTGGGGTGTGACAGATTGGTATCAGAGCGATGACTCCACCATTTCCATCAAAGGATTTGGGTTTGCAGTTCATGAAGTCTTTGTACGAACACTCCCTTGGGTGTCCGTGAGTAACTTCAGGGTTGATTAAGTGGGTACCGCTACCAGATCCGAGGGTACCACTTTCACCGAAGTGAGCTAGAGCAGTTGCCACTGCGGAGGATATTGCTGCTTGGAGGGCAGTAGGAGTTGGAGTTATCGGAGTAGTGCGTTTGTTTGGTCTGCGAGGAGGCATCTTTGCTAAAAGAATACAAAGATGAGATAGAATAACTCTAAAGTAGTGGACATAATTTGAAAGCTGAAAAGACAAGGTCATCCTAGTTCTGAGCGTATCGGGTCCTGACTTCCAGAGGGTTCTGGAAACAATTCATAAAAGAGTCCATACCAAATAAACTTTATGAATTTGGAATGGCTATCCTCGAATGAATATTTGTTACCTGAATAACTGTTACCAGCTGCATGTAAGAAAATAATCCTAACACATAATGTGGGCAGTGTTTCCACTAACTCATTAAGTTAAACAAGATTATTATTTATTAGTGTGACGCATAAGACGTTTTGGCTACTACGGTTGATCCTTCTTTGAAAGCTTCTCATGAACTTGCTCTTGTTCCTCCTTGACTCATCTGTTGGCTGCTATAAGGAAGTGTTTACATCTATCTGGGTTTGTCGTGCGAGAATGGAAGTGTCTAAAGAACCTATTAGATTAAGTGAAACCTTATAGGGTGATCCTTACAGAGTCCTTCTATAATTGCACAATGTATACACGTTGTATATAATTTAAGATTAAATAGACCTTCGAATAAGTGATCCTACTCCAAAACCACAACCAAACAAGGAACAGGTAGTGAAGCGTAGATCACACATTCTAAGTCTATAAAATCTCAATTATATATAACCTTGGGAGTATACATTACAAGATTATAGACCTATCCGTAAGGGTCTTTTAAGTTATCACATAAGTTATTTATATAGTGCCTAAAATACTCCTATAGTATTTTAATGTAATGTACGTGGTGTGTTTTAAACATGTTCTCGTGTTATAGTATCATAGAATACTCCTATAGTATTCTAACTCTATGTACTTGATCTAGAATTCTCTTGACTGGTGTTAGGTAAGTTTTAAGACTGCTGCAACACCACATCACTCCCAAACACATGTCGGTCACATCTCGAATGAATATAGTTGATCAGGCTATATTGATCCTAGCTGTGATTACATAACTGTCCAGGTTTGACCACAGTGTTCAACCTTTAAATACTTCTGTTCTGTTCTTCTTGTGATACTTGTTCTAGTATGTATATATGTATAAGCAAGTATGTATACTTTTATAAGGTATCATTATATATTTAAAATATATTCTTATCCAGAGCACTTCGGCCCCATTGTATTTATAGTTGTATATCTTTTATCAGTTAATATACTTAGTTCACTATAAACAATGCTCTGATACCAATCTGTCACACCCCAAAACCGGAACGGCGGAAACGTTCTGGGGTGGAGGACGTCATGTTTAGTATCACAAGACATGCACCATAGTATGCAAGTAATAAACAACCATTTCATTAGAAAGAAAGTGTTTACAAAGTATGTGATTCACATAATATAGAATACATAGCAAATAACAAAATAAGACATGAAGCTATACTGCTCCATCTTCTGAATCCCAGTGCGCGTATCTGTCTACTGGTCTCCTGAGAATACAAGTTATTTTGAAAGCGTAAATCAGAATTTAAGCTAGTGAGTTCATAATATTTTAGTGATGTAATGTAAGTTGTAGAAAGTTGTAGTAAGTTCTGTTTAGAAAATTTTGCATGTTCCTCAAAAAAATCCTATATATCCTGCTTTGATGAAAGCTAAGTAAAAATGACTCTACAATCCTTTCTATGAGTACTAAATGGATACAAGTTATATAAAACCCAGAGTAAACAAACAATCGGTTATGTGTATCTGCCCTAAGCCTACAACCAAACAAGGAACAGGAAATGAGGCAGAAGGCACACAACCCATTGGTTGTTAGATCAACGTTGTATATAACCCTGGCGTAATCACTTGGTACTCACGGAGTTAACTGTAATAGTTGCTTTATAATTGATGAAAAGATTCTTTCAGAAAACCCTTATTTCTTATAATAAAATGGTAACCACAGTAGTTCCTTCTATAATCACTTAGTTTATACTAGCTATAGATAATCCAATATCGAACAGATAGTTAATTATGCGAATCTGCCCTAAGCCCACAACCAAACAAGGAACAGGGAATGAGGCGGAAAACACACATCCAAGTACCTATCGGATATGAATTATATATAACCTTGATGTATAAACTAAGGTATTATAGGATTAACCACCTAAGGTCCTTTAAGTTATACTAGTTTAATAAAATGGATTAAACCCTTTATTGGTAAGTTTCTAGTTTTGTATACCGAAAGTTCTGATTTGAAAAGTATGTTTTGTACTAGAAAACTGTGCATTGAATTAGTGTCCCATGACTTGGCCCATACCTAGTACCCCTTATGATTACTTGGTGTATACAGAATATATATATAGCTAAGATCGAATAAATAGTAGGCTGGATGTATCTGCTCTAAGCCCACAACCAAACAAGGAACAGGAAATGAAGCGGAAAGCACACATCCTACTACCTGTCGGATCCGATTAATATATATCTCTGAATGCATACACTAAGGAATCATAAAGTTAGCATTATAGGCCCCCTTTTTACTGAATGTACTAGACTCGACTGTTCTGTTTGTCGTTTGTAAAATGTAAGTTTTCCCTAGTTTATAACTATCTTGACTCGAAAATAGTTTGCATTAACTTTCAAGTGGAACTGTCACAAAATGAAAGTAATGGGAAATTATAAGTACCAGTTGTCTTTTGAATTGACATCCTGACGTACTGATTACCTTAAAACATGTTTGTTTTATTAAGGTCATGATGTGAAGGCTAGTACCCATACTATACGCTCTCCCTGTCAAGAGATTCTGGGAACCAAATGCGACTTCAGCAAACCAATTGCTAGGTCATGTAAATCCACATTAAAGTTATACAATCATGTATACCCAATTTAACTATCACCTTTTGTTTAGAACAATGAGTTAGTGATTCATTGGTATAGTTAGATCTTGTAGTTGTCCCATACTGCAGCACCTTATTATGTTCGTTCTGTTATAGTATCTTAGTATGTTCTCTTTGTTATCGTGTATTGTTTCTACCTCCCTGTTTCTCTTTATAGTATGCTCTAGTATCTAGTATGAACTGAACCTCTAAACTATACCCCTTATAGTTTACTAGTATTTTACTTGAACTGCTATTGAAAAGACTCATTTTACTACTAAGTTATGCTTGTACTTTAAAAACGGAGTTTTGTTAAACTATAAAGTAACATAACTTTAAAAGAGTTTTTGAAATGTTTTGATCACTTATAAAAGACATAAGCAATCTTTTGAAATATGTTTATAACAAACAATTACACAATTATCATTGTGTTCAACTTGTATTCCCCCCCTTAAAACATTTAAAAAAGTTCAAAAGATTCATTACGGGGTATGAACTCACCTTATGTGTGTGATTCAACGAATAAGCGAGTAAGGATAAGAAGTTCCACGAATGAAGTCCCGAGACACAACAAGTCCTAAATGACATATATGGCATATAAAGGCATGAATATAGTATTTATAAGCAACTATATGAAAGGAAACACCTTAAGGGACTAGGAAACACCTTGACCAAGTGTTGGAATCACATGTGATTCATCTAAGGGATGTTTAAGGCCAAGAAATGGTGTTTGCGGCCATGGGTTTACGGCCATGGAGCTTTGGGCCGCAAACTCATGGTAAAAGGTGCATAAGAGGGTGTTTGAATGGTAGGGAAACTTGAGGGACCATTGCTCTACACAAGGATGAGCAAAACCAACTTTCTAGGAGAAGATGAGGTGTTTACGGCCACACCAAAAGTGTATGGCCGTAAACTCACCAAATGGTGTCATTTTGGGTCTCAAAGGGAAGGGTTCTCCAAGGTTCAAGTGTCCCAAAGGATAGCTAGTGTATAGAAGTGTTTAGGGCTCAAAACTTGGCCATATTTAGGGTTTACAGCCAATGGAGATGTTCTTTGGCCGTAAACTCTCATTTATGTTGAGTTTGGTGATGTTTCAAGGCTAGGATCTAGTGTCTAACATGGTTAACTAGAAGATAGATGGAATACTCACACTTTTGCGGCCTTTAGATGAGTTTACGGCCACCAAGAACAAGTGTGTGTTCTTGGTGTTCTTGGTGTTCTTGGTGAAAGATGAAGATCTAGCAAAATGTTGATTTCCATGGATGAAATCAAAGGGTGATTCATGAGTAAGAAGGGTAATCAACGACTAGAGGGAAGAATTACTTACTTTTGGAAGATCGGGAATGAAAATTTCGATGATACTTGAGAGAGAATGGAATTGTTCTTGGGGTGTAAGTGAAATAATGAAGGAAAAGGGAAGGGATTGAGACTTTAAGGGGGAGTTTACGGCCAGCCATGACTTTATGGCCGTAAACTCATGAGTCTTGGCCGTGAACTCCTTTTTAGTGGTCTTAAGGGTTGAATGTTGCACAGTGTCTCTAGCAGGTACATCCTAACACTCGTTCCTTAAGTGTACTAGGCTTAAAACTCCTTAAAATGACCTTTAACAAGGCTAGAACTCATTAGAAATGAGTCTGACACTCAGTTGAGTTGAATGGTTGGACTTTACAAGGAAAGAATTTTCGGGTTGTCACAATAGTCTTCCAGTCACATCCTGCCATGGGCCAAATCATGGTCTTTCTTTGCCAATGCGAGGGGCCAAATCTCGGTCTTACATACAAGTGTCAGGGGCCAGGTCTTGGTCTTTCATATAATTTTCAGGGGCCAGATCTTGGTCTTTCATACAATTGTCAGGCGCCAGATCCTAGTCTTTCACAATATTTCCAAGGGCTAGATCTTGTTCTTTCATACAATTTCCAGGGGCTAGATCCTAGTCTTTCATACAATTTCCATGAGTCAGATCTTGGTCCTTCATATATTTTTCAGGGGACAGGTCCTAGTCTTTCATACAATTGCTAGGGGCTAGATCCTGGTTGTTCATACAATTGCATGGGCAAGATCCTGGTGCTTTATACAATACATAAAGTCATATTAGTCAGAGATCAAATAAATAGTCGAACAAATGGTCCGCCTAAAAGCAATAAATAAAACAAGAACCATGTAATAAGGCTTAACCACCTACAACCATTACTGACATTCTCCTAACCAATCATGACACCTAACAATATCATACAATCCACATGCAAGACCTACCAGTCTAGCATACCATGACACTAAGTGTCCTACACCGCACAATTAATACAAGGTGTTATCCCAGTCAACTAGCATGCCCATACTCTAACAGTACCTCTATTGTAACATACAAAGGATATACAATGTCATACGTGATATAGTGAGAAGACTCGCCTGAATCCGAAAACCATGGAAGCACAACATCACCCACACTCCTTATACTGATCAATCCCGCCAACGGACTAACACCAAATCAAGAAAAATCCTCAATCAACAAACTCAAATCCTTTAAGTTTGACCCAAGGTCAAACTAGTCAAAATTCAACAGTCAACAAAAGTCAACAGTCAACTAAATATACTGATAGGTTTTGAGCATAACAAACAATCCTATGTGTGCATGCAACCCTAAATAAGATCTATGTTTTCTATAATTGAACATACAATATGAACAATATCATGCAAACACTAGATCTATGATAAATAATCGAAATTCATATCATAATGAGTTATGATACATACCTTTGATTGTTATGTAGTAATAACAATCCAATAACCTTGAAGATCTTGAAGCTTGAGAGCAACTGTCACAAGTGTAACACCTCCAATGAATCACAAACACACTTAGCAAGAGGATGAGATATGAGAGGGAGGAGGAAACTTCAATTTTTAGCTATAACTCTCTACGATTTCTAGTAGCCGAAAATTAATAAGGGTATAGGTCTTTATATAGTGAGGTGACTTAGAGCCAAAGCTAGGGTTAGAAGTAGGAAACCCTAATTGCTTTGCTTAACAAGTCTATATAGAAGTCCTGAGTGTAATTCTGGGGCTATAACGCAAAATAGTATATAGAACTCCCAAGTATAATTTCGGGGCTATAACACAAAATAGTATATAGAACTCTCGAGTATAATTTTGGGGCTATATTAGTAAAATCAGATTTTAAACAACGTAAAATCTATGATAACAACATGCTAACAAGTTTAAGATAGTTGTATGATTTCAAAATGTCATATATATCCTAGGTATATATGATACAAAACAACTATATCCCGGTTAGTATAACTATTTATGTTGATCCGAACATACGATCATATAACATAATAATAACTTGTATACAATTTTTAGCATGCATTCTCCCCCGAAAATATTTAAAAAGTGGGGCTGTGAAACTCACCCTAGTAGCGTGATTTGATAGAATCTAACTAGAAATGGTCAGCGGTTCGTGATCGTCAGGCTCAGGACAAGGAACGCCTTCAGCAAACAAGAGAGAGAGAAAGAAAATTTGGTGTAATTAGAGCTAGGGTCGAACTAACTATTTATAGGTTGTCCAAGGCCCTCTCACGTCATGAGAAATCAATTTCTCACGTCGTGATGAATGGCTGCATCACTTCGTAGACTTGCCATTTGGGTTTCTAGCTTCGTAGGGTGTCTGTATAATATCTCACGTCGTGACAATGACATGCTCACATCGTGCGACCTAAACATATCACATCGTGCGACCTAAACATATCACTCTCACGTCATGAGAATACATGCTCATGTCATGAGTTATGACAGATTAGGGTTTTGCCACCTGTCATACTCTCAGACTGCTATATCATTGGAAGATCATATCTTTCGCATACGAGCTCTGTTTTTGACATTCTTTATGTCCATGCGTAGGTATTTCTGAGTACTATAACTTTCTAAAATATCTAATTCTTAATATATTTTAACTTCCTCATATTATAGAGGCTATAGTGTTAGAATTTATCATAACTTCTTCATGCGAAGTCAGATTGAGTTTTGTTAAAATCTATTGGAGTCGGATGGACATGTCTTTTGAACTATATCATAATGTATGTATGAAAGTTCATATTTGTTTTAGAATTTGTCAAGAACTACCAAGTAAGTTTATTATATTAACTGTTTGCCATGATCACACGTAACTATTTTTGACCTATTTTGACTGATGTTACAATAAACTACAAATCCTTCAACTCCATCGGGTAAAGGAAGGAGTGGTGCTTCACACAATCACTTCTTTAGCTTCTCGAAAGCTTCATCATGCTTCTCGCTCCATGTGTAAGTAGCTCCTTTACGGGTCAAACTTATCAATGGAGAAGCTATCGAAGAAAATCCTTGGGTAAACCTTTTGTAATATCCAGCTAATCCTAGAAAGCAACGAATCTAAGTGGGACTTCTAGTTGTTCCCACTTCATTACTACTTCGATCTTTGTTGGTTCAACCACTATACCTTCTTGGTTAACCATGTGACCTAAAAATTGCACCTCTTTGATCCAAAAATCACATTTGGAGAACTTCGCATACAACTCCTCCTTCTTCAGAGCCTTAAACATTTCCCACACGTGCTTGCCATGCTCCTACTAGCTCTTCGAGTATACCAGAATGTCATCGATGAACACTATTACAGATTTATCGAGGAATGGTTTACAAACCCTGTTTTTAAATGTTGCTGGATCATTAGTCATTCCGAACGACATAACAAAAAACTCATACTGTCCATATATTATTCTGAAAGTTGTCTTTTCGATGTCTTGCTCTCTCACCTTCATTTGATGATATCCTGATCTATGATCGATCTTCGAAAAATATCTCGCACCCTGAGGTTGATCGAATAGTTCGTCAATCCTTGGCAATGGGTCCTTGTTTTTCACCGTTGCCTTATTCAGATCTCTATAATCTATGCACATCCTCATGCCTCCATCTATCTTATTTACGAATAACATCAGAGCTCCCCAGGGTGATGAACCAGGTCTAATAAACCCTTTGTCCAACAACTCCTAAAGTTGTATAGTTAGCTCCTTCATCCCCATTGGAACTAATCGATATGGTGATTTTGTTATCGGTGTGGTACCTCGTAACAAGTCTATCCTAAACTCTACTTGTGTATCAGGGGGCAATCCAAGAAGATCTTTGGGAAAGATTTCTGGATAGTCAAACACCATTAGTATTCTCTGCATCTCCTTTTTCTCCTTCTTTACGTCGATCACAAATGCCAAGTATGATGTACAACCTTTGGACAAACACTTCCTGGATTTCATCAAGGAGTTGATTCCAGAATTTACTATATGTTTTTCCCCATACACCATAAATAACTCTTTTCCAGGTGGATTTACTCTCACCATCTTCTTTCTACATAGTATATCAACATCGTTCACACTAAACCAATACATTCCTAATACTATCTCGAATCTATTTAACTCAATGGGCAATAATTCCACATGGAAATTATTCCCATTAAAGTCAATGATGATATTTCTAATGCAATCACTAACAGGTAAGAATTTGTCACTAGCTACCTCTACTACAAGAGCATTATCTAGTCTATCTACAAGCAAGGCTAGTCTTCTACCAAATTTATATGAAATAAATAAGTAGTTAGCTCCAGAATCAAAAAAATATTGGCAGGAAAATTATTTACTAGAAAGGTACCTAAAGCGATATCTGCTTCCTCCTTTTCCACTTCCAGAGTAATCTGGAATGCTCTCGCCTTTAGCCTTGGTAGAACATTAGGCTTTGCAGCCTCTTTCTTCTTTATGCAGTCCTTTTCAATATGCCCCTCTTCACCAGATCCATAATACACCTTCTTGTTGGATGTACACTCATTGGCATAGTGACCCATCCATCCGTACTTGTAACAGGTCACCTCCTCACTACATTTCCCAGAGTGCTTCTTTTTACACTTCTCACACCATTTTGCTTCACATCCTCCTCCTCCAAAATTATTGGAACTATACCTTGAGAATCTTCTTTTCTTGTTGGATCTTGAAGATCCCTCAAGCTCTCTCTTTTCTCCTACCTCAGCTCTCTCGCCAGACCCTTCTTATTAATTGGGTCTCAACATTCTTAACTGCCTAGATGGTGGCTTTCAAAGTAGTTTCTTGTTTGACCATTGGACCGAAGTCTGCTGGCAATCCATTAGCAAACTTGTTGACTTTGAAGAGTTCTATTGGA
This sequence comes from Lactuca virosa, assembly GCF_052849685.1. Classification (NCBI taxonomy): domain Eukaryota; kingdom Viridiplantae; phylum Streptophyta; class Magnoliopsida; order Asterales; family Asteraceae; genus Lactuca; species Lactuca virosa. The sequence goes on from NC_136432.1 coordinate 73,028,181, forward strand.
ACTAAATAAGGAACAAGCTTTATTTTCTCCGTAAAACTTGCAACATACTCGTTGATGCTTATTTTTCCCTTCTTTAGATTTTGGAACTCGTTGTTGATTTCCAGAAGATCTTGCTCCGAGCAATACTGCATTTTTAGTCTAGAAAGTCTTCCCATGAAATCTTACTAGCTTCTCCCTTGGGCATGGTATCAACTAGTAACTTCCACCATTTTAATACCCGAGTCTTCAACTGTATAATTGTGAGAATGGTCTTCTGCTTGTTGCTATAGTTGCAACTCTCAAATACAATCTCCATCTTAGAGATCCAATCCATGACTTCCACCGGTTTTGAGCTTCCAGAAAGACTTGGTGGCTTGGATACCATGAAATCCTTATACTTGCACCCATGTCCATCCTCTATTCCATTTGGTTGGTTCATTCTAACCACTCTTGGCTCAACTTGGCTAACAGTCTGATCATTGTTTCCCTCCTTAGACTGATCCTCGTTTAACTCAGGTTCTACGATAGGTATAGTAGGTTCATCCCTATTATCACGCACCATTTTTCTCATCTCCTCTCTTTGTTCGGCCATCATAACCTGAATCATTGTTTGAACTTCTGCCATTGTAATGGGTTCAGCTACTGGTACGATCTCAGGTGCGCGTCCGATCACACGAGGCTCAGGCTGTTGATTACCCTTACCGTTACCTAATCCACTCCGAGTTCTCACCATGATGATTTGTACACCAAAGCAAAAGTTCATTATACCGAGATGAGAATGTGGATAGGGAAGGTTTAGACGCATATTCTCCTTATCACTTCAAAAAGTTATATGGCAGTTCTAATACCATAATTTAAACGTTTAGAATCCTAAACACATAAAATTTCCTAAGTCTAGGTCGGCAATAGACCATCGATTTATTCAAATAATAGCATCCTAGGAAGGTATCCTAAGGCATCTAAAGGTATCATATAGTTATAGCATGCTTTAACATAAATCATTTAGCATATAAAAGCAATTTAGGCATCATTCCTACAATAAGCTAGTGCACGTGTCATTTCAGGCATACTACCTAAAATATAGCAGAGACTCGTCTTACAGTCATCGCATAGCATTCTAAGTTAAATCGAAAAATACTCAAATATTCCTAGTTTGCTTAAGCTGATACCAATTGTGACATCCCCAATTTCATGACCACAAAATACCGATTTATTTATGCTTATTAAAAGTCAGAGTATCCTTTTTAAAGAATTTAAAATGTGGAATTTGTTCCTAAAAACATGATAATAATCTTATCAAAACATTTCCAAAGAGATGTACTTTATTTATATTAAAAAACTTGGGATGTCATTGTCGATACAGTACATAACCATAAGAGAATGATTACAGGCCTTACAATAGTACCTTAACCTGTTGGCCTGCATTCCATTATCGTCTCATCAAAATCATCTCAACCCTCATGTGCTTTCATACCGCAACCTGTGATACAAGGAAACTGAGTGGGTCATATTTCGGGAAGTCTTATGAGCACATAGGGTTTCAACCCACAATAATTAAATTCCTTAATTATATTCTTTTCATCAAACAACTAAACCCGCTTACCGATTCCTGTTATCCTCACATTATAACCTAAATACTAGTCTCAAGGGACCTATCTTAAGGATCATTTTAAGTATCATGGTAGACAATATCGCTTCGTGGATTCTTTAGCAATATATGTCAATAAGGAAACCATGGGGGATGGAGTATATCTTTAGTGAACACATAGTTCAAAACACCTACAGGTTTCGAGTCTGCTAGTGCTCCACTCGACTATCTAGAACAGTATGTGGTCTTCATCTATACTCCGCTAAATGACTAGATCATCTTTAAAGTCAAGGCCTCACATCTTATCATCATTTCATCTCATGTATTTCATCATTATCATCCCTTTTCTACCCAATATATATATATATATATATATATATATATACATATATATATATATATATATATATATATATATATATATATACACGATCAAATAAAACCATGTTATAATATTTCATCTAGCACAGATATCAGGAAGTATAGATAATAGGCACATTTAGCATATAATCATCTAGATACTTCATATCTATGTGTAAGTCGAAGTTACTATGTACTCACTTGTTAAAGTGATGATTTGAAACTTGGGCAGCTTTTTGCTTCTATCACTTGAAACACGGTCGATACACCTGGCCCATGGGACTCCAATTGTCCCGTTTCGTCCATCCAATAACTGCCAAGCCAACAGTGTTGGATTCAAAACCATCCCATCTGCTCTCAGTGGATAATCAGTCTTAATATGGCCTCGATGGCTACAAAAGAAATATATCCTCGACTCCCTCTAACTATTTTAACGACTGTAGTAACCCTCATGACCGTATCTGAAACACCCAGAAACTAGTGCACGACAAATACCCCAATGTGCCAAACCACACTTGTCATAAAATCCACGAATCCCATGATCTCCAAACTGAACAACATCCACCCTGGTCCTATTGACGACTGATATTTATTGTTGGATCTCTAACTCCAATTCTCTCTCCCTAGCTGCCTCTACTAATTCGTAAAGAGACTCAAAACTGGAAATGTTCACAAGCTCCTAGATCTCTTTCCTCAATATCTCATGGTAGTAACTTATCCGCATCCTCTCCTTCGCCATATATTTAGGGCAAAACAACGTTCTCTCTCTCTCTCTCTCTCTCTCTCTCTCTCTCTCTCTCTCTCTCTTTCTCTCTCTCTCTCTCTCTCTCTCTCTCTCTGAACTTGGCGGTGATCTCAGCCACATTCTTTGTAGTCTTCTCAAGCACCAGATACTCTCGAGCCAACTGTTGAACCTCAATTGACAACATAAAATCTAGCTTGATTTTGGTAACAAAATCCTCTAGGTTATAGATGAAAGATCTTGTATGACCGAGAGTCATTGTATAATGATATTGCTAATAACATACGATCCTATAGGGTCACACTAATAACAACTTGATGAAAATATATTATTTATAAGAATTTGATTCTTGATAAATATATATATATATATATATATATATATATATATATATATATATATATATATATATATATATATATATCTTGTAATTAATTGGAAATTATTTATTTCATGGAAATATTAATTTTCAATGTTAAGTATCAAAATATATCATAAGGTATGGTTTATTATGTCATGTACATCTTTTTGGACCAAAATGGGTTTTTGTCTTATATGGATTTATATGTTTTATAAGTTATGAAAATTAGAAGAGTTTTTATAGAAAAACTAGCTTCTTCTTTTTATAAAACATTCAATGAGACAATAAAGGGAAAAGAATACATGCTTGCGTTTATTTAATCATAGAGCCATGTTCTTACACTTGTAGCCTTTTTTTTCTAGATGCATGGTGTATTAAAGCATCAAGAGTCAATGGGTAAGGACATGGATTAAGATGATTAAAGGCTTGCATGTATTTCTTCTTTTACTAGCTAAAATCCACGAAATTTTGTGCTTCCTATCTCCATATTCTCTCTAGTTTTTGTCTCTTAAAGTGTTAAGAACATAAAGATGAATATGATACTTGAATACTCTCTTTGAAGAGAAACTAGTTATTTGCCTTAAGAGCTTAAGAGATACTTTTACTACATGAAGAAGACTAGCATCTTATCAAGTTAGTTTATTCTTGGTGGATATCTCTAGAGAACTTCTACCTTGAATTTTCATGTCATACTTCGTCAACTTCCAATCTCCCATGAGAATCAAAGTCTTCACAGGTTGTAGCACTTTCTTTCTATGGTTGTTTTAATATTTCTAAGTCTTGAAAAATGATTCTTGGTGGGTAAAATAGTTTTGGTTTTATTCAAAAATTTTAAAGCTTCTATTGCCGTTTTTACTGTTTGTAAAACCGTATTTTTGAATAAAAACCCAACAACAGACTCTACCGCACATGGTTCCAGGCCCTAAACAACCTCGTGTCACCAATATGTAACTCCATCACGCAACATACACGCTGCAAACCTGACCTTGGCCTATGTCGTATAAAATTTAGGAAGAAAGTCACTCTCTATATCGATGATCCAACGCATAGTGATGATTAGCTCCCTTATTCCGACGAACTACAGAGCCCACAAGCACCAAACTCCCTGAAGGTAACCTCACAAGCCCATGGCACACCGGCCTCCAACTCGGCTCGTATAATCCTAAGGTGCTTGCCCAACAATAAAATTAACTTATTCTAGATCGTGTTGATCATCACAGGAAAATCCTCTCTCATGATCCTCAAAACCTCTGCAACGATGATGTCGCGGACATCCCTCTCACTTAGATCTAAATCTCCGACATGAAAGGTCACCATCCTTAACACTTCCTTAACCCACGTATGGATCTTGTGCTTTATGTAGTACGGGCCTAATACTACCTTCCACACCTATCCACACTTGTTCCAAGGATTGTTCCAAGACTCCTAAGTCACATCGTGTCACTCCGCTAAACTCTTTAAAGGCATGCATACTTCTATCCATAAGCATAATACTATACTTCCTAGACTCTCTCTCTCTCTCTCTCTATATATATATATATATATATATATATATATATATATATATATATATATATATATATATCTACCTATCTATCTATCTATCTCTCTCTCTCTCTCTAGGACACTTCCCTTCCTGCAAACCCGCAAGCCGAACAAGTAATAAGGTCAGAATAGGAATTCTAATTCGATAAGATTCCAGCTATGTACAACCCTTATGGCATCCGATTAACAAATCAAATATCAAACAAAGATTCCAGCAAACATATTGTAATTCGCACATAAGGCATACGATGCATCTATAAAAATTATATCATTCTAGCATGCAATTCCTAAACAGATCCATAGCCTACAATCTAGCATGCTTAACAATCCATAACACAACTACATAACCATATAAGTATATTAGGAATCACTTACTTCCTGAGCTCCGGCTGACTGTACGCATCACATCCTTCTTTTATAACTCGAAGCTAAATCAGGAAACCATGTTCATGATCTCAAGCCAACATTCAAACAAGAACATGGAAAAAAACAAGCTCATGTTTCTGATTCAACTATTTTCTTAAGTTTCCTTGAGTGAAACATTCTCCTTCAAAAACTTAGTTTAGAAAATATCTCAGTCCTTGGTTTGAGTTCAGACACACCGTAAGGCATGCCTAAATCTCTCAAATTAAGGCTCTAATACCAACTTGTAGCGTCATAAAATTATCTAGAGATTTTTATTTAAGAAATAGATTAGCTGATTAGAACCTTTAACTTAAAAATAATAGGTGAAATTTATTTATTTGAAACTATAATGTTATCAGAGTCAAATTACAAAGACATCAGAAATCAATATCTTCGATGTGTATGTACAGTCCCGCCAAGCTCTTCTCACGAACAACATGTGGAACATTTTATCCACAACTATAAGCATAAGCTTACTAAGTTCTCCAGTATAGTGCATATTCCATCATATGTACAATGCATCCACACAATTTCCTCGTCTCTAGTGTCGACCTGCCAACTCTCCTATCAACATACATATAACATACATAACAATCATATATGACATAACGAGTCTACCTCATATGCTTTTGTTTCCTTAAGGGCCCAATCTTGGGTATTACAAGACCATATCTTACGGGATAGCGACATTTATGGTATGGATTCTGATTATTTTTGTGCCTTAGCTTCTCTTCATAACAAGCTTCCGGACATTGACCTTAGCAGTTTTACTACTAAGGACACCCCCCCCCCCTAAATCCCAGAATACACTGGCGAGTGCCTTTTTTTAGTAAAATAGTCCAAGATATGGAAGTGCATTTCAACATGATGGCTTGACAGAAAGTAGGTTTCCAATGTTTACGTGCACCACATGCTCAAGATTTTCTTCTATCTATCCATATAGATGGGTCTGGGCAATATATGTCTCCTGTGGAGTGTCGTACCATCTTCAAATATCGACTCATGATTCCAATATTCACAGTCGACGATATATGTTTGGTGTGCCGCAAGGCATGTTTGGAGTCTTGTGGAGAGCATGCAGTTCATTGCAAAGAACTCCTGGGGTTTAAATACAGGTATAATATGGTTAGGGATGTTTTGGTCGACATATTTAAGCGTTTCGGGGTTTCCGCCAAGAAAGACGCTCCTGTGAATTTCCTGACTAGCCCGAAAGAAGGAATGTCAACCCTTAGACCGGTTGATGTTTTGATTTTTGGATGGGTTATAGGGAAACACGCATGTATGGACCTTACAGGGGTATCCCCTCTCATAGGCTTGAGGGTCGGGGGTTTTATGGCGGGACAGGCTGCATTAAAAGCTACTATATGCAAGGTCCCAAAACATAAGAAATCGTGCATGGAAAATCAGCACGTGTTCATACCATTTGTATTTGATACGTTTGGTCTCCTTGCGCCGAATGCGGTGGAGCTTCTTAGTAGAGTACAATGGATCATGCATGGCAATGTTATAATCCCTAGATCTATGGATGTAGTCTTCAAAAGAATTGACTTTACCATACAAAAAGACTTAGCGACACAACTTGTTCCTCGTTTGCCTTCTCATTCGTTGTACGATGATAACTAAGATGTATAAACCAAAAAAATTAGAATTAAACATATAAGAAAAAAAGTTTTATGATAATTAACTTGAAAGAAATAACTAAAAAGGTAAAAAGAAAATAGGATATAAATAAGGGAAAATAATTTTCCAAGGTAATCATCTTTGTCGCTTTATTCACATTTAGGTAACTTCTTTATTTTTGTGCACATTTGACCATTTAACTTGTTATATGTGTTCACATATTGTCATTGTCACCAGCTATAGCAGGTGACAATGGTAATATGTGAACAAATTAACAAGTTAAAAGGTTAAATGTGTACAAAAAAAGAAAGTTGTCTAAATGTAAACAAAACGAAAAGTTAATTACTCTGATAAATCTTCTCCACTTTTAATAGCAATTTTATATTTCATATTTGTTTGTATTATTTTTTCAAACGTTATTTTTAAAATATCCATAATTTACTAAATATTAATTAAATATTGAGAAATTCTAAACTTTAACTTTTAATTAATAAATATGTTTTTGTTTTGTGAAATATTTTACAAAGCCTCTTATATTTTTTTTGTACAATATTTTTAAAGTAAATAGTATCTACCAATAAAATTAAATAAATTAAATATGTAACAATAAGTGTGGATGATTTTTAAAAAAAAAATAAAAAGAAAAATATTACATAGCAAATAAAAAACAAAAAAATCTATATAATGTAAATGTTTTAAAATTATTACAACTTTTTAATACTTTTTATTAGAAATTTATAAGCTTTCAGCTTTTTTAATACAACATTTTAAACTAGTATTTAATGATAGTATTTTAAATTGTTATAAAAAAATATTAAATTATCATACAAAATCTATGAAACACTTTAAAAATGTTGTAAAAGAAAACTTAGAAATAAATGTATGACGTTATAAAAAAAATTGTATGAAAAAAAAATAATAATAATAAAAAGTTAAAAACTTGTAAGAAAAATTTAAAACATTTATAAAATATTTGGTTTAAAAGCAATTGTATTAAAATTATATGAAAGCATAAAAAGGTTATATATATATATATATATATATATATATATATATATATATATATATATATATATATATATATATATATATATATATATATAAAAGTGAAGTTTAAAACATTGTATTAGAAAAACTATAGGAAAAAATATCATAAAAATGTTGTAAGAAAATATAACAAATCTTTAAAAATTTGAAAAAAAAATGTTCATATTTAAACTCTTTTTTTTTTACATGTTTGACAATTTAACTTGTTAAATGTGTTTAAATACTGTTATTGTCACCTGCTAAATATAAAAATAATAATAATATTAAAGTTGTCTAAACATAAACAAAACAAATTTATAATTAGTTAATTACCCTCCAAGTTATTTTCCCTATAAATAATAGCATCTTGAATTTTATGCAACACAAAACATGAAAATGATGGTGATTATGAAGGGAATTAGGACAACGAAAAGTAATGCGTGGGGTGGGGGTGGGGTTAGGGTTGGGAATAGAAGAGGCAATTGGAGGGTAGCCAGCCAAGAAAAGAAAAGTAGTGGGTCAAAAGTCAAAATTTCAAGATTTTCCAAGAAGAGTCAATGGGGGTGGGTGGCAAATTCTGTCATTTATTTTTCTCCCTATTTTGAATATATATATATATATATATATATATATATATATATATATATATATATATATATATATATATATATATATATATATATATATATATATATATATATAACATTATCACCATCTCATAATAATAATCTTCAAGTTGCGACCGTTAACTCCTTTTTTAAATTTTGTTTCTTAATTTATAAATCGAAGTTTCTTATTCTATTTAAATGACATAAAAATAACAATTTCATTCCTGTTTTTAAAGGCAAATGTTTTAATTTTTTCCACATTAACAATTTGCAACAAAATGTTAACCAAAAACTTTTTATATTGCACCATTGCGTGATGTCATATATATATATATATATATATATATATATATATATATATATATATATATATATATATATATATAAAAGAATGATCATTTGAGAACCTGTAGTTTCCCGAGAACCCGAGAACCAAACGGGGATCGTTAGATCAAAATAAACAATGGTTAGGATTTTTTGTGGCATTTTTGTAAATACCTGGGAAAGAAAAGACACGGGGGCATGTTTTTTAAATTAATCAGGGGCATTTTAGGATAACAAAATTCATACCCTCTTATCAAATGAATCACGCCAACTTCTACGCTCTCTTGCTCTCTTCGTCCCGCCTCGATGACATTCTTCACCTATGGTGATATTATCTTCGACGGAATCGGTGGAGTTTTCGATGATGCTCGTCTCCGGTACAAAGCATCTGTCACAGCTCTCCAACTATTATCGAAAAATAAATATCGACTTTCGAGCTGTCAATTGATTATCCATGTTTAGTTTTTACAACATTTCTATAGATCCTCTGGTGATTGGTTCTCTAGAGCTTATCCAGATCGATCCAAACTTCGTATGACCTCATTTTAGCCGGTAACGACTCTTTAATTCTCGTTAATTATGGTCGGTTGGCTTTTGGGTTGAACTATCTATTTCTATTGTTCACTGAATTTGATGATTAAGCAAGGGAAAACCTAACCTGTTCAAGAAAAAAAGGGTGAAGAACAAGATATGCACATAAGCTGCTCGACGAAATGCTTGTAAGAAGGACCGACTTGCTATTGCTGTTTTTCACATCGGTCTCAACCTCACGTTTTCTTTTCTTCCTTATTCTATCTAATCAGTAATCGATCATAGTTATTATAACATTTTCAGTCCTCAATTCATCTCCTTATTCTATCTAATCAGTAATCCGTGACTAGATGTTTGAGTATCATCTGTTAATTACTAGTTTCACGATTACAAACAAATTAGTTCATATTGTTATGATTTATGATATTCACATCTTCAGGACTTGAGCTCTCTGCTACATAAGGTCTGTATTGTTGCATTGATTCTTCCTTTTTACCCCTATACTTATGCATCCAGACTATTACTTATGTGTTCTCTACTTAATTATGGCAACTATCTTGTATGTTTTAGGTCTCTCAGTATCTCCGTAGCAAAAACTGGGATACAAGAGTTGCAGCTGCTCATGCCATTGGAGCAATTGCAGGATGTTTTAAACATTCATCTATGACAGAACTGTATAATCTTGTTGAGGCAAATATGAAGGAAGCTGGCATAAGTTGTGCCACTGAGGATGAGGTTTTGTGGCCAAAGTCTAAGCCCAAAATAAGTGCAAGCACTTCATTTCAAAGGTTGTTCTTTCTCACCCACCTACTTCTTTCTTACACTCATTGATATTTACTTGGATGCCTTTTACTTTTGTCAATCAAACAGCTTCGAACTCACTAAAGTGCTGGAATTTGGGGCTCTTTTGGCATCTGGAGGACATGTACTACCTTTTCCTTTATCAAGAATCATTAGCTTAAACTTTTTTGTATCCGATCTTGATATAGATCTCTTTTAGGAGTTTGAAGTTGCTAATGATTTCACCAATAACCCAAAAGAAAGATTGGCCAAACAAAATCAAAATCTAAAAAGGTGGTTGGGTATGTCATGAATTTCTTATTATCTTTAGTTGTATTTGCATCTGTACTTACAAATATTTGTTTAAAGGAATGGATGTATGTGAGCAGTTCATGGATGTAAATGATATGATAAGAGATGAAGATCTTGTAATGCACAAACAGAATTCCATTGGAATTGGCATGAATCCTTAATTTTACCTACAAAGACCTAATCGTAATGTGCAGCAGTTTGTTGTACATATGGTACCTGGTTATAGACCAAGGAGGCCAAGTGCACGTGAAAGAAACCTCTTAAAACGCAAAGCCAAAATAAGTTCAAAAGATCAAATAAAGGATGTGTCAGGCACTCAAGAGCTCATTTCACCCAAATCCATTTCTCAAGATTCACCCTCTACCAATGCGGTAATGATTGTTAATCATTTTTTATTAGGGTAAATGCAAAAATCAAATCTTTTTATCAATATTGAATTATGGATGCAAATGTTTCCGGATTATATTCCTGTTGAAGAGAGCTCTGAGCATGAAAAAGATGGTACATGGCCTTTTCATAATATAGTCGAACAACTCATTCTTGATATCTTTGATCCTGGTGAGTTTCTGTTACTTGATCTTCTTTATTGAAAACCATTGCTCAAACCAATGATTGGCCAAGCAACTAGTTAGTGCCTCATTTTCGTTTTAATTTTTCTCTTTACTCAATCCGTGGTTGGATGTTTGAGTATCATCTGTTAATTACTAGTTTCACGATTACAAACAAATTAGTTCATATGTAAATCAAACTTGATTCACATGTAAATCACATGTGAATCTCATGTGATTCACATGTGAATCGCATGAGATTCACATGTGAATCAGATGAGATTCACATGTGAATCACATATGATTCACATATGAATCACATATGATTCATATATTAATCATATTTGATTCACATGTAAATCACATGTGATTCGCATGTAAATCACATGTGATTCACACATGATTCACATGAAAATCAAATCTAATTCACATATGATGTCATATGTAAATGTTATTCATATGTAAATCGCATGTGATTCATATGTGAATCGCATGTGATTCATATGTGAATTGCATGTGATTCATATGTTAATCACATGTAAATCACATATGTATTTTTGTGAGTGTTTTTGCATCAATCAAATTCTTTTTTTTTTAATTTTCTTGTAGATTTGGAAGAAATTGTGGTGAATATTGAAGAGATGAAAAATGATAAATTGAAGAAAATATGGAAATATTGACACGAAGACATGAAACGCTTTGAAATTTGTAGCATTTTTTGTTTTTTATATTTTATTTTGTATTGAATAAAATATTTATTCTATTGTGTTTATAGATTAGTAAATAAAAATGTGCATTTTGTATGATATACTTACGAATATTATAATATAAGAAATATGTATACATTCACTTAAAAAAATATGCTTATATGCTCCTAAAAGGTTGATTTTTTTTGTTAAAAAAGTTATAGTTTTTTCTTTTAAAATATTCCAATTTTTTTTAATTTACTAAGTTTATAAAATTTACTGTTTTTTTTTTTTTAAAAAAAATGCAGTTTTTGAAAAAAAAAAATGTTTTTTTTCAACCTTTTAAAAAAATTGATGTTTTCTGAAAATATTAAAAAAATCTGCAATTAAAAAAAAACGAAAATTGTTATTTTTATAAAAAATTCCAAAATTTTGATTTATAATGTTAATTTGAGAGTTTTTTATTAATACTTCTAATAATACAAAAAGTTACATGAGATTGTTAAGAAGACGATCATGCCCTTAAGGAGTTAATTTTGATCCGACGCTCCACCTTTAGTTCTCGGGTTCTCGGGAAACTATGAGTTCTCAACGGATCTCACCCCTATATATATATATATATATATATATATATATATATATATATATATATATATATATATATATATATATATATATATATATATATATCTTAAATTTTTAGTAATTATTCACGAAGTGCGACCATTGTGTGTTTTTCAGTTTTTGTGTATTCAAATGTATCTAATTTTGTTGTATATACCTCAATCAGTGATTTTAACTTATGATTTTGACATATATAAATTCCCTAAAAATATTTCTACATATATAAATTCCCTAAAAATATTTCTACTAGATTGGATCTGATACCAATTGTAAGTCTCCAAATAATGCACCAACTAGTGATAAAACAATATCAATGAATCAAATCAAATTGAATCAAGAAGAAGAAGAAGAAGCAATATCGATCCAAATACACACGATTGTATATTAATCAAAATCGTCAGGTACAAAGGATCTTACACACAGTAATGACCGAAAACAGCTAGCTCAAAACTGGTCATCTAAGTCTCCTATTTATAGGGAACACAAACAGCAACCTAGTTTACAACCGAAAACGGGACGTTTTCGGTCCACCCCACCGAAAACTCAAATCTAGCCCTAAACAAAACAAGAAATGCCTATAAAACATATATGCCTAGCACAAACTAACAAATTATGTCCTAACAGTCTCCCCCTTGGTTTGTTGCTAGCATGAGTTCAAGGCTTATCAATTATCATCACATCAGATTTCCCCATGGCACCTGCCCACATTCTCTTGTTGATAATTTCAGCGACCATGCCAGTAAACACTTTAGCAGCAACCTCCAGAATATCATCATTGACCAAGATCTGATGCTCTGCCAAAGTATGGATATCACGTTTGCCGAACTGTAGAATATCTTTTGCTTCAATAAGACGAATATCACGAGTCGGCAGCGTGATGACGGCGGTGGTTGTGACCTCATCAAATACCCAAAATTCCATGTTCCGCAGAGAACCGTCAGGTAACTGTGGAACAATAGGATTTTTTATCATTTGTTTGGTAGGAGGCGACATCACATTTTTTACGGCACGGTTTGTGCTAGGATCAAGTACGCCCTTGGCTTTCTTGACAACAGACTCTGCAGTCTTCATCCCATCGAACTTTTTCTTTACTTGGTTCTCCAAAAAGAGCATGAAGTTTGTTCCACGAGGATCGTTTGATGGGTTGTGGAAGGGAGCCTCAGACAATTCTGTAAGATCAACTTTAGTCCAAGAACTAAATTCATTTTGATGTGCATCATACTCCACATTTCCACTTTTTCTTTTGACTGCCTAGACGTTTTTCTGTTCATGAAATCCCCACACCGTAATTCCCGACCTGTCTCCATACTTGGCTTTGAACCGCTTTTTCTCGAGCTCAGTCACACTCAACTGGGGTTGATCACCACGAGCGTTTTTATCAGAATTTTTCATGAAGAGAAAATTCCCTTTTCTTTGAGTAGAGGCTTTCTTCTGAGTTCGCTTCAATATGACTTTGGGATCAGTATTGGCAGGTTCATTTTCAAATTGGTCAACGATTTGAGTTGTACTGGTATGGCGCGGAACATCTTGTAGAACTGGGGTTGCATGTGCAGGGGTACTTTGGGATGCATCGGCTTCACTTGGCTCACTGACGGATGTTTTGAATTTGTTGCCAAATTCATTAATTAGCTTGTTCTTTAGATCAAAGTATCCAACAGTTAAAGCACCAAGGTTGAGCTGCAAGTCAGAAAATTGTTTTGATTTTTGATAGTTTTCCTTTTCAAGCTCAGAGACTCTAATGTCTAGAGTTCCAATTAAAACATCTTTCTCGATAAGCTTCTGATTTAAGACACCAATATCTTCCTTGAGCTCAGAGATAGATGTCTCTTTACCGCCAGAACTCCCTGCACCAATGGATATCCCTTTGCCTCTGGGTGCAGGGTCAACATCCTCTTGAGCTAAAAACCTGGCGAGCCTCTCAGAGGCAGCATCATGCCCAGTTTGGGGTGCAGAGGAGCCACCAGGAGCTGAGGAGCTTCCGGCTTCAAAAGATGTATGAATAACACTGGGCCCCTCATGCAACGCTTGGCTATCAACATGAGGTGGTTGGGTTGGTGTAACGGTCGCAGTTGATTGTTGAACAGACTGAGATTGTTCCCTAATGAGCACTCTTGGCCTTGGATCTGCTCGTCTTCTTTTAAGTGGTGGATGGGAGGCTTGAGACTTTTCCAGATCACTTTCAGATGGAATGATGGTTGGAGTAGCAACTGCTCGGGGAGGAATCCTCGCAGGTGAATCCAAATTAGCAATAATGTCTACCATCTGATCAGGTGTTTGAAGTGGTAGCTTGAGAATATTAGTGTCTCTCTCAGTCTCAGATGTTCACAACATCATTGACATCATCAAAGAAAGAACGGAGGTCATCATTACTTGGCTCGAAATCAAAGAAGAAATCTTCATCATCAACACCTAGTGCATCACCCCCTTGATTCATCCCAACTCCTTCATTATCATCATTATCAACATCATCATCATCGCCATCGTCATCATCATCATCAAGCATAGGCACATGTTCCTCTGCAATAATTGCTACAGGAGGAACAATGTCATCTTCAGGCTCAGGGACAGTCATCTCATCATGTTCATCATTTGAAACATTTTCTGATTCAGAAGCTTCTTCTATCTCAGCAAAACGACCAAATTTACCAAGGGATTCAATCCCTTAAACACAAACTTTGAAACCTTATGGTTCTGCTTCATCAGTCCAAAGGTGTTTGGGCCTAAGGATTTCAAATCCAAGGTTTCACCTTTCCTTTCAAATTCTGGATATTAATCATTAAAGATCATCTGAACAAACCTTGGATACATCATAAATACGTCCTTCTTCAATTGTAAGTTTCTCTTCATCTCATGGAATACAAGTCTTGAGAAGTTGAAGTTCAAATTCATAATCAGAGCAACAATGACACTGATGGATGAAAGAGATAACTCATCTACTCCTCCCTTTCTTCTTGAGACGCAAATAACAAAGGTGTGGGCAAGAAAGCGCCAATAAGGAGGGAGCAATTTCTTTATTGTTGGAGGGAAGGCTCCTTCATATCCCATCTTTTCTAGAACCTCCAAGATCAGATCAGCATGAATTTCAGTTGGGGAGTTAGGCTAATCTCTGAAGCGAAGAACTTCTCGGATAATTTGTTCAGTCACAATAACCTTCTCCCCCTTTACAATTGATTCTATCGAGCCTTCTCCATTTGCTCCTTCTTGATTAAAAAAAGGCTTTCTCCCAAAATCCATTCACTAAGCTTTTGTAGATGACAAGATTTGATCGAATTGCATGAGTGATCCTGCAGTTGTTTAACCCATGGACCATAGACTTGAACTCCTGATGACTTGAAGGTGGATCAGACATGCAGGAAACAATGTTGTGGTTGTCCGCAAACTTCATTCCAGCCATTTTTCTGCATCAACCAAGCCAAGTGAGAAAAACAAAATATTAAACAATTAAGATCAATTTTCTCAAATCATTAACTTTAGTTAACTAAAGTCGAATTTGGTTAACCAAAGTCAATCAGGCCCCAAATTGATTTGAATCTAGTCAAAGTCAAGTTGATTAAGGGTTTTCGGCCGAAAACGCTACACCAAAAACCAAAAAAAAACATTTGAATATGAGTTTTCGGTCGCAAACGGGTTTTCGGCCGAAAACGATTTTCGGCCGAAAACAGTTTTCTATTTCATTTTGACGTAAAACTTCGTCAGAATCGCGTTTTTTGCTCCAGAAACCTGCAAAACTTGATCAAATCGAGTGAGAATCAGTTGTATGGAAGTTGCAAATCACTTACAATGAAGAATCAGGATGTAATTTTTCGATTAAAACGCTAAGGAGAGATGAATCGATAAGATAGGTTTTGACAGCAAATGTGAACAAGAGAGAGAGAGAGAGAGAGAAGAAGATTTTCGGTTGAGAACTAGATAATGAGGGAGGCGGCCGAAAATAGTTACATTTATACCCTAAATCAAATTTTCGGCCAATAACACCAAATCGCGTAGGCTTATACCGAAAATCCCAAGTCCAAAGCCGAAAATCCAATTTTCTATTAAAAAGGAAACATTTTGAAGACTTGAAATTAAAATAGAATAAAATAAAACAAAATAAAATCTAAAATTTTAAATGCAAACTAAATTTTAAATTTTAGAAGATAAAAATAAAAGTAAAAATTAAAATAATAATAATAATAAAATAACACTAATTACTCTTCAAAATTAAGAATTTTTAACATTTTTGGGATCATAAGTTCTGACATAGTCTTAACTTGTTTTTCAGTACCTTCACCTTCATGAATAGATCTGGTCAATTGTCGGTATTGTGGTCCACTTAAACACGAATGATTTTTTACAATTTTGACAGAAAATAAAAGACAAGACATTTCACCTAAATTCCTAAATGGACCATTTAGCTGACGACAACCAAGGATATTGTTGTCCACTTAAATTCAGCAGCGAGATCTACAGACAACCTATTAAATGATTCAATTTTAGATTCACTAGAACGTGTTTCCCACTTCCCAATATACCCCGACAATCAAGAGCTTCCAAAGAACTCCTTACTTTAGATGAGTAGACAATCATTAAGAGAGAAGTCAGATTTAGAAATGCATATGTTGTGCCCCAGGTCGGATTTCTTCCAATCACGCAGAGGGGACAACATGTGACTAACACAGATAGAGGGGTTGAGAAACAGAATGTTGCATATGCTGTGTTCCAGGTCGGATTAAGTCAATCATGCAGAGGAGACAGCATATGACTAACATACAAAGAATTGCATAGAAAAGAAGATGCATAGAGATAGAGTTGCATATGTTGCATTCCAGATCGGATCTCTTCCAATCACGCAGAGAAAGCAACATATGACTGACATATAGAATGCAAGAAAACAATTTTCTATAGACCTACTTTATTAGAACCCCCCAGTCACCCTATCAGTACCAGAATTAAGGTCATGAGACCATTCATCAAGGAAATGTTAAACCACAATTCTAGATACATATGACTTTTAGTGTATCCCGCAGGTTCCCATGTTTATCTCACTTCTCAATCTACCCAAGCGACGTATTGTCAGTCCAAATAGAACTATCTAAGTCCATATTGTCAATTCCTTTCATTTATCAATCTAAGTCTAGTCCTTTTAAACCCTTCGTGCCTACCAGTACATTGAACATAGAGTCTAGACAGTTCAGATTCAGTGCCTTACACTTGTTTAGACTGCCCGTTATCACTTAATCTTGATATCACTTCCCAAAGGATCACCTACAAAAGAAAACCATAAGAACATATTTTTGAATTTTTGTTTTATAATTTTTTTTGTATTTTGATTTCTCCCCCTAAATTTGTGCATAGGAGAGAAAAGAAAGAAAATGAAAAAATAAAATGCGCAAATTTAAACTAAACTAAAAAAAATTAGTCTTCAAAACGAATCATTTTCAGAAAGCCCACAACCACATCGAATCGAGCTTTATTGAAGGGTTTGGTAAACAAATCCGCCACACTATTATCAGTGTGGATCTGTTCCAAATGAATGAGCGAGTGCTCATAGCAGTCTCGAATAAAATGAACTTTGATATCGATGTGCTTGGTTTTGGAATGATGGACTGGATTTTTTGCAATTTAGATGGTAGCATCATTATCACAAAAGATGTGAGTGTCAAGAAAATTCAAACCATAATCCTGCAGTTGATGTTGAATCCAGATAACTTGAGAACAACAAGCTGAGGCAGCAACATATTCAGCCTCATCCATTGAGGTTGACATAGTTTGTTGTTTCTTACAATGTCATGACACCAACCGTTCTCCAAAAAACTGGCATCCACCCGATGTTGATTTCCTGTCAAGATCACATCCTCCATAATTGTTGTCAGCAAATGCATATAAATCGAAATAGGGATTTTTAGGATACCAAAGGCCCAGTTTAGGGTTGCCTTTAAGATATCTAAAAATCCTTTTAACAACAATTAAATGAGAAAGTTTAGGATTAGCCTGATACCGAGCACCTTGACACACAACAAACATGATACCAGGTCTACTTTCAGTCAGATACATCAGAGAACCAATCATCGAGCGGTATTCTGTTTGATCAACGGATTCCCCATCTGGATCTAGAGTCAAAAGTGGTCTTTCAGCCATTGGAGTCAAAGCAATTTTTGAGTCTTTAAAACCAAATTTCTCGAGCATGTCTTCGACATATTTGCCTTGATGTAATAAAATTCCAGTCGAATCATGTCGAACTTGTTGCCCTAAGAACATGGTCATCTCACCCAGCGAGCTCATCTCAAACCTTTTCTTCATAACATCCTCAAACGCTTTGCATAGCTCTGTGCTTGTCGACTCGAAAATGATATCGTCAACATAGATCTGTTCAAGGATCAAATCTGCATCCACATTCTTGATGAATAACGTCTGATCAATCATTCCCCTTGTATATCCATGCTCAAGCAAATGGTCAGTGAGGGTAGCATACCAAGCTCTAGGAGCCTGATGCAACCCATATAGTGCCTTGTCCAACTTGTAAACATGATTTGGAAACTTTGAGTTTACAAACCCTGGAGGTTGATCAACATAAATTTCTTCCTTCATAACTCCGTACAAGAAGGCTGTCTTGACATCCATTTGACAAAATTTAAAGCCCATGTATGAAGCATATGCTAGGAATATACGAATGGCTTCCAAACGAGCTACCGGTGCATATACTTCTGTGTAGTCAAGACCCTCTATTTGCCTGAATCCGTAAACGGCCAATCGAGCTTTATTGCGCATAATCACCCCGCTATCATCTTGCTTATTTCTGAAAACCCAGCGCGTGTCCAAAGACTTCTTGCCTT
This sequence comes from Lactuca virosa, assembly GCF_052849685.1. Classification (NCBI taxonomy): domain Eukaryota; kingdom Viridiplantae; phylum Streptophyta; class Magnoliopsida; order Asterales; family Asteraceae; genus Lactuca; species Lactuca virosa. The sequence continues at coordinate 73,047,032 of NC_136432.1, forward strand.
TCGGTAACTCTACCAGCTTCCAAACTCCTAATTTTTCAAATTGATTTAGTTCTTCATGCATTGCATCTACCCATCTTGGTTCGTTTAAAGCCATGACGACACTCTTGGGCTCGATCTGAGATATGAACCAAGAGTAGAGACATGAATTCACATCTCCACTTTGACTTCTCGTTTTAACTCTGTCAGCCAATGGACCGATGACATTTTCGATTGGATGATCGCGTTGGACTCTGGTATGAATTTCATGGCTGATGTCATTGATTGAGACGAGAAGGTTGTTGATGTTGATGAATTTGTATTTAGCCGAATCACTCTCCTAAGACGATCTAGGACCGTAAGAGGTACTTGCCATATACTCATTTGAAATAGGTTCATGAAAGAGAAGCTCCATAAATGATGGAGTGGCAGCAGAAGAATCTCTTGTCATGAATTCTCTTTTTGCAGGGGAAAGTGGAGTAGCTTCAGCATCAGAACTGATTCTTTGATTTGGTGAGACCGAGGAAGTACTTGGAGCAGCTTCATTCACTAAAGGAGACACGTGAGTCACCAGGGGTGGTCTGTATACAACATCATCCTCTTCATCTTCAACAACAACACTTGTACGAGAGCTAGAACCTGAAACATTATCTGAATACATATTAAAGAATTTAAACAATGAGGCATAATCAAACAACCAATCAGGTCCAACTCGCGCATCTTTCTCGTTCTCTTCCAGCCAACGCACTTCAAACGATTCCACAATCTTCTTGGTGGTTTTGTTGTACACTCGATAAGCAGTACGTGCGGCATATCCCATAAAATAGCAGTCATCGGCCTTTGAGTTGAACTTGGGGGTGGATTCGAGGTGAAGAAGGGTACAAGGACATCCAAAGATTCGGAAGTGAGCAACCGATGGCTTTTGATTGAATAGAATCTTATACGGGGTCTTTATCTGAGATTTGTTGATCAGAACACGGTTCTGAACATAGCATGCCGTATTGATGGCTTCAGCCCAGAAGAAGACCGGTAACTTGGAATCACAAAGCATCGTCCTTGCAGAGTCCATCAAAGTACGATTTCGCCATTCCGCAACACCGTTTTGTTGTGGTCTCCGAACAGCGTTGCACAGACGCATGATACCCTTCTCAGCACAAAAGTGGTCCAGAACAACATTTTTGAATTTTGTGCCATTGTCAGTTTGAAGTGCCTTCACCCTTTCATTTGTTTGATTCTCAATCATCACAATCAATTTCTTGATCAGGTCATCAATTCCACTCTTGTTGGACAAGAAGAAAACCCACGTAAACCGAGAGTAATCATCAATCACAACCAAGTAATAAGAATTCTTATTTATACTGAGAACGTTGACCAAACCGAATAAATCCATATGCAATAACTGAAGAACCTTGCTGATTGAGTTGACCAACTTTGGCTTATGTGTCTTGCGATGATGTTTTCCTTGAGCACAAGCAACACACTTCTCAAAAGTTATGAAGTCTTTGATTGGAAGACCATGCACAATCTCATTTTTAGCAAGACGATTGAGGTTCTTGGCATTTGCGTGGCCGAGCCGACGATGCCAGAGCATGACATTGTGTTCAGAAACTTTTGAGAAAAGAAAAGTGACTTGCTCGGGAATGTTATGATTCATGTCGATGACGTAGGCATTCCCTTCCCTTTTCGCCAAAATCCAGTCTTCAGGAATAATGATTTCGGGCTTCAAAATGAGACACTCTTTGTTCGTAAAATGAGTTGAATATCCTTTATCACAAATCTGAGATACACTCAACAGACTGTGTTTCAGCTCTGGAGCATAGTTCACATTCTCAAAGCTAAGCACACCATTTGTCACAATACCCTTCTGAGTGATCTTTCCACTTTCTCCTCCCACAAAGGAAACATAACCCCATTGAAATTTTGAATGTCGTGCAGTTGGGAAATGTCTCCTGTCATGTGCCTGGAACAGCCACTATCGATATACCAAGGTCTGACGATATTTATCCATAGCTGTTCCTGCACGATGCGTGGAATTAGTTAGATTTTGGAACCCAGTCCATAGAAACGCTGGGTTTACCTGTTCTATTAACAGAATTAGCTTTTTCATTTTTAAGATCAGATTGATTACCAGATGCATGCAACGGACTCTGAGGTGATTGGACTGATGAATTTTTAGGCACCCATTTGTAATTAGGTTTTGAAAAATTTACTAGGGATTTTGAAAAGTTTTTCTTTGATTTTGATCGTTTGGGGATCCATCTATGACTAGATGAAGATCCAGACGATGACTTTGACGAAACTGATCTTAGCTTAGCCAATTTCGGTTTCGTTAAAGTGCCTGCTGAATTTTTGTTCAAAACCTGTTTGTTCTTTTCAAGTTCAGCCCTATTTCTGTCTTTATTAATGTTCCAATCACCATCACTTGAATGAGATCTCGAGGACTTTCTTTTGAGAGATCTTCCTCGTGACTCATTCTTCCTGTCTTGTGCATAATAAGGAACATATGCACAGTTTGGACAATTTCTCGCGATATGACCAGGAATTCCACAATTAAAACATGTATGTTTCTTCATATAAAAAGGTACCGCTCTTTCCTGTTTTAGTGTCCTTACTTAATTCTTTAATTTTTCCCACAAGTGCACGAGCATGGTTCAAATTGTGTGACTGGCTTAGGTGGCTTGTATTTGCTAGTGACAGGTTCATTACAGTTAGATTTCTCAAGCACACCAACGCATTTATCAGATTCAACAGAATTATCAGTTTTTAAAACAGAATCATCAGAAACGACAACATCATTTTTCAAAGTATCAGAAACAGAAAAAATATTGTTCAAATCAGAAACATCTTTCACAGACTCAGTGTGCAAATTAAAATTATTATCGAAAACACTTTCTCCAGCTGCCTGCTTGCCTTGAACTAAGGATGAATCTGCATATGAAGTAGAGACATTAGTATCATTCACCCTAGAGCTATCTTCTGTCACAACCACAACAGGTTTCCCATACTGAAGATGGGCCTCCTTGTGTATTTCTTCTTGTGTCATAGGGATGGATGTGTAGTTATGATTAAAAGGAGGAGGAACATTGTCATACTCTAGACCCTTTTGCTGATTATCTTTAAATTTTAATTGTTTTTCAATCATCGATGCAACTACCTCACTTGACACATCAAATTTTCTGAAATTAAAATCTTCATTTTCAAACTTATTTTTCAATGTGTCAAGTTCATTAGTCAAGCTGGCAAGTTGTTTCTTAACAAAGTTATAGTTCTCACACTTGTTACTATATTCTTCCTGGAGTTTCCTAAAGTCGTTGGTTTTGGCCTCTAATTGTTCTTTAAGAGGTTTTTGTCCTTTCCTAAGAGTATAGCCTTCATACTTAAGGTCCTCATTTTCTCTACATAATAAATCAATTTGATCACGCATAAATTTAACAGTATCCATGCATTTTTTAGAACAAGAAATTTCACTGACCTCTTTCTTCTCTGGAGTGGTAGATACCATGAAAGCAAACTGAAGTTGCATCATTTCTGCTTCAGAATCCTCTTCAGCCTTTTCATCTAGAAGCTCACTTATTTGTGCCAAATTTGCAGTTTCAGGTCTTGAGATGTTCAATGCTTGAATCTGGTCCTTCCAGTCAAATGTTTGAGCTACAACTGCCAAGTTTTCATTTTCACTGTTGGATGTAGTTCCTCTGTTGTTCATGACTGGCACCATTGTCCTATCATGATTCTCTCTTCTATCTAGTTTTGGGCACTCACGAGCAAAATGACCTGGCTCGTGACAGTTGAAGCACTGAAGTTTACCCCTGTTGAACCCAACTTTCTTGTCTCCATTCATACCCCAATTGTTCTTCCCCGTCTTCTTTGAAAATTGCTTAGCCCTGAACATTTCCATGGCAATTTGCCAGGTGATATCCATTTTTTCCACATCTTCTGGATGAATTTGGTCAAGATCAGCAAATGAGATTTGAGGAGGCAAATCTCCAGCTAAGAAAGCATTGTAACAATTCACAAGACCAGAAGCTAGAGCTAGATTTTCTTCAGTTTCCTTGGGAGTTGTGACAGTGGCAGGAGCTTTTGAGGAGGAGGTTGAATGTTGATAAGGCATAGATGATGGAATAGCATGGGTTTGTGGAATAGTGAAAGCTTAAGTTTGTGGAACAGTGAAGGCTTGAGTTTGTGGAGCAGTGAATGATGAAAAGGCATTGTTTGATGAAATTCCTAAATTTGCTATGGAGTAGGAATTCACATGGTTTATCTCTCGCTGCTTGTCATCCAAATCACAAGCTTTGATGATAGCTATAGTTTCAGCAAGAGTGAGTCTGTTGAGATCTTTGGTTTTCTTGATAACAGAAACATTCATATCCCATGACTTGGTAAAAGAGTTCATCAATTTCTTGTTTATCTCCTAGCGTGGTACAGAAATTCCAGCAGTACTCATTTCAGTTGTAAGAGTGATGAATCTCTGTAGTTGGGCCTCAAGAGTCTCTCCGAGAACATGGTTGAACATGTTGAACTTTTGATAGAGGATGTCCTGTCTGCTCTGCTTCATGTCCTCATTACCTTCATAAACCTCTATCAATGCTTTCCAAAGTGCTTTGGCAGAATTATATTCCCTGAATCCTTGAGCGATATCAGGGGATAAAGCCATTGTCAGAGTTGCAAGTGCCTTTTCCTATTCCTCAATTTTCTCAAAATCCTCATCAGTGTAGTTTTCAATTTCTTTGTCACTTATGGTTCCATTTTCCAGGGTAGTTGTGATTCTAACAGGACCCCTAAGAATGCTTCTCCAAATCTTAAAGTCTTTCATTTTAATGTACTTCTAGATCCTGTATTTCCATTCTTGAAACCCTTCTGCTAATAAGAGACGCGGAATTCTTGTAGTGGTTCCCAAGATTGAATCCAATTCTTGATGAATTGCACTGTTTTGAGGTTCCATTTTTAAAAAAATATATATATTTTTTTAATTGATTAAAAATATAACTTGTCTAAAAGTCACAATGAAAACGGATCACAGCCGAAAATGGATTGCGGCCGAAAACGGATTACGGCCGAAAACTGATTACAACCTAAAATACATTTCGGCCGAAAACTGACAATAACGCTCCACCTAAAACGCCCAGATTCATACTGAAAATACCCAGATCTTGTTGAAAACGACGATCTCAAACAGATTTTCGATCCTTTTTGCCTTGAATCCTCGATGAACAGCAAAAACGCAACAACAACAACAGCAGCAACAGCAAGTAACTTGTGATAAAAAGCTCAAAATAGTTTACGATCTAAGCTTGAATAAATCGAAATCAGCCAAAAACAAACTTGATCACGGTTTGACACTAGATTGGCTCTGATACCAATTGTAAGTCTCCAAATAATGAACCAACTAGTGATAAAACAATATCAATGAATCAAATCAGATTGAATCAAGAAGAAGAAGAAGCAATATCGATCCAAATACACACGATTGTATATTAATCGAAATCGTCAGGTACAAAGGATCTTACACACAGTAATGACCGAAAACAGCTAGCTCAAAACTGGTCATCTAAGTCTCCTATTTATAGGGAACACAAAAAGCAACCTAGTTTACAACCGAAAACGCCATAGGACCGAAAACGGGACGTTTTCGGTCCACCCCACCCAAAACTCAAATCAAGCCCTAAACAAAACAAGAAATTCCTATAAAACATATATGCTTAGCACAAACCAACAAATTATGTCCTAACATATATATATATATATATATATATATATATATATATATATATATATATATATATATATATATATATATATATATATATATATATATATGCAAGTTCAATTGAGAAAATAAAAAAAGTTGAGAATGAGTAATGATTCTAAGTCAATCATTTTTTGCCGCAAAACTCTCCACCGTACAGGCAAAAAGGGAAATAAATACACATGTGTTTACCAATCAAACATGTTTCCTTAAACTATGTTAATATTTACCTTAATATATACAAAAACATATTTTTTTTTGTTTTTTAATATTTTAAGGATTTATTTTTATTCAAAAACTATTTTAAATATATCAAGATTCATAATTTTTTATTCTGTATAAATAGATATCCTTATTGATATAGTTTTAAGATAAAATAAAAAAAATTATTTTTATAGTTTCAGCTCTCGTTATTCATAAATGAATAAAAATGTATCATATTTTTATTACAGTACATCCGTTAATCACTAATGAATATAAAATATGTTTAGTTTTTTAACAGTTTAAGTATCATTCATATATGAATATAACATGTAATAAACTTTTTACAGTTTACTTCGCTCTCGTCACATGTTATATTCACATATGAATAAAACGTGTATTAACTCTTTGTAACATCACAAAAATAGTATGGTAATAATTTTATTTTTAATTCAACCATAAACATCATTTAGTATTACCAATCATTCAAAAGTATATTAAGGTAAAAAAAAGTTATCAGAGTACAATCCGAAAATCATAAATTTGCGGAAGCAGAGATGGATGTAGTGTAGACACGTTGGGCCCTTCTCTTTTGTACCGGAAGTACCTGAAACCATAAACAATAAACCTTAAGCACAAAGTTTAGTGAGTTCCCCAAAATACCACATACCAAGCACATATACATATAACAACATGTGGTGATGTCAGGTTCGTATCAACCCCAGATGACAGCATGTAGCTATGTCGGGTCTGTATCAACCCTGAGTCCATAACAACTCTATATAACAGCACGTAGTTGTGTCGGGTCCGAATCAACCCACGGGTCTCTATCAACCCATATGACAAAAAGAGTCACAAAGACAACAAACACGTATAGGCATATTAGCAAGTGTCACAAAGACAACTTTCATCCTACAACATAATCCAGTGAGTCGCAATTGGTACCTTCGACCCATGAGTATAGTGAATAGACTCACCTTAAGTTGCTTAATATCTCAGATAGAAGCTCGAACTGCCGATCCGGAAAATCCCCATGCTAACATCATCGAATAATACCCAATTAAAAATTGGTCCACAACCCATAGCTAGAATCCTAGTCGGATTGTCCAACACTCAGGGTAAAAGTCCATTTTACCCTTTCCTTACTTGGCCCAAAATCCGAGGCCCAAACCAATAGCACCAAAAAGTCCAATATGGCCCAACTTCCTATTTGGGCCCAAAACTCATCATGGGCCCAAATCCAAGAAGGCCTAAAGACAGAAAACTAGGGCCCAATAAGGTCCAAAAGCCTAAAATCACATCTCACGTTGTGACCAACCCTTGGTCACATCGTGAGAGCTCACTCGAACAGATCCCAACTCATCACGACTCAACCTAGCCAACTCAGTCAAGGAATGAAACCTGAGTTGACCTCACGACCTGGGAAGCCTATCCTCATGTCGTGATCCCCCAACAAGCTCATCAAAAATGGGATCAACCGCTCATCACATCGTGAGACCTTGTGTCTCATGTCGTGAGAACAATCTGAGGCCAAAAATCCAACTTTTAAGTCCTTAATCCATTAAGCCTTCAACTCTAACTTTCCAGAAGGTCTTATAACCTCTTAATACACTAGAAATTCGATGATTTTAGGACATACATGTCTAGATCTCATTTAGGTCCAAATTTGAAGAAAAGACATCCAACTTTCATGTAATGCTCCAAAACTCAGTCATTTTCTAGATCTGAACTCCAAGACTCTCTTAAGGCCCTCTTAACCCATAAAGTTGCCAAATTTATGGTTTCCATTCACTCAACATGCTCAATCAAGAAGAAAAGTAGGACAAAACTTAGATCTAGCCTTACATAATCATAAAGGTAGGAACTTTATCACTTACAATGATCCAGAAACAATGTAAGGTGATGTTGATGATGATTCCTTGCAAGCCACAACACAAGACCACCTTCTTCTTCTTCTTTCCTCCTTATTCCAATCCATGAAAAGCTCCAAAACCACCAAAGATCAAGTAAGGATGGACTCTAGGGTTTTTTTGAGGTGAAAGAGGGTTTGGGGCTGATAAGAAATCCTAAAATGAGGTTAGAGATGCTTAAATACGAAGGAAACCCTAAAAGATCATGGGATTGGGTTGCATCGCTCCTCACGTCGTGAGCTACTAAGCTCATGTTGTGACCTTAGTCCCGGACAAAATCTTCATGCAACATATCTCACGTCGTGAGCCTCAATGTCTCATGTCTTGTGGATCCTTTTTCTCCAAAATCCAACCTTTTGACTCCTTTAAACCCTAATTCGACTAGTCCTGGAAAAACGGGTGTTACACTCTTCTCACAAGTTATATTCATATATGAATAACACATTTATCAAAATTTTGTTACAGTTCAATTGTTATTCATATATGAATATAAAGTTCAAATTTTCAAAACACTTCGTCTTTTATTAACATACTACTTATTCATATATGAATAACAAATAAATTGTAACAATAATCTGATAAATGTTTTATTCACGTAGACGAGAGCTAATACACGTTTTATTCATAAAGAATGTACTGTAGTAAAATTTTGATGCATTTTTATTCAATTATGAATAACGAGTGCTGAAACTATAAAAAAAATTATTTTATCTTAAAACTATATCAGTATGAATGTCTATTTATAGAGAATAAAAAAGTGGTTTAGGTCATTTTTGATCACTTAACTTTTGGTTTTGTGCTCATTTGGTCACTTAACTCTTTTTAAGTTTTAAAAGGTCATCAAACTTTTGGGTTTGTGCTCATTTAATCACTTAATTTTTGGTTTAGTCACATTTAGTCACCTAACTTTTAAAATTATGCTCATTTAGTCACTAAACTTTTAATTTTTTTCAAAAGTTTAGTGACTAAATGAACACAATTTTAAAAGTGCGGTGACTAAATGAACACAAATCTAAAAGTTAAGTGACTAAACCAAAAGTTAAGTGACTAAATGAGCATAAAGTCAAAAGTTTGATGACCTTTTAAAACTTAAAAAGAGTTAAGTGACCAAGTGAGCACAAAACCAAAAGTTAATTGACCAAAAATGACCTAAACCCAATAAAAAGTTATGAATTTTGATATATGTAAAATAATTTTTCGAAAAAAATAGCTCCTTAAATATAAAAATAAAAAACAAAAAAACTATGTTTTTGTGTATATTAAGCTAATGATTAGCATAGTTTAAGTAAACATGTTTGGTTTGAAAGCACACGTTTATCCTTTGCCCATTTTCGCCGGTACGCACAAGTGTTTTGCGGCAAAATAAATATGTGGCTGAGAATGATTCCCCAATTCTAAACCTTTTTAATTTTCAATTGAACCCTCCTATATATATCTCTCTCTCTCTCTGTATATATATATATATATATATATATATATATATATATATATATATATATATATATATATATATATATAAAGAGAGAGAGAGAGAGAGACAGACAGACACACAGACAAACATAGAAATAGGATCAGGTGAGGACTCTAGTTTCGGTGAGGACTTCGAGGAAAAATGTAAACCATGCATATGAAAAATGAGTGGCTGTGGATTTTTCATATTTTTCTTTTTCTTAATTATTGGGGTGGTGGCATTTTTGGGAATAACCCAAACTTTTTGTGGTGTTCCACTTAAGGGAAAACATTTAGAGGGCATAATGGTCAATATTCTCTTGTAAATCCCTGGAAGAAGAACACAACTCAATTTTCCTAATTTTCGCCTTGGTTCATCAACATTACTCACTGTTAGCTATAAATCCTCCAACTAATCCCCTCTTCAATCTTCTAATTGTGTTTAATTCTTCATGTTTCAAGTTCGTTTCAATTTAATTTCAAGTTATTGAAGTAGCCAAGCAGGTAAACTATTGTTTTTATTTTTTAGTGTTTTTAGGTTCCTTTTGGTTCGATCTTAGTTATTTTTTTATGTTTCTGGTTGCATTTTTCATTGATTTGTTGTTTTTTGGTAAGTTTATACGTGATATAGAATATAATATTTGAAAGGTATACAATTTGTTATAATAAACTCTAAATATAGTCAATACTTGTAATTTCTTAAACCTTAGTTTCATCTTCTTATCCAATTGTGCTTTAATATATATATATATATATATATATATATATATATATATGAGATTGCGTAGTAAGATCAGTTCTTTTAAGTTTTTGGGTCTTAAAAAGATTTATGGATGAAGAATTTTGATATAAGCATCAAAGTGAACCTTAATACAATGATGCTCACAAGGTGTTCGATCTAATATCTCAAAGAAATAACATCCTAGAAAATTTGAATTCTTAAATATTTCGTTGTTGTTTTCATTTGTATATACACACACACACACACACATATATATATATATATATATATATATATATATATATATATATATATATATATATATATATATATATATGATAATTACTTATTTAGTTGCTTATGACAATGATCATTATTTTTTCTTTTGAAATTAACTAGTTAGACATAAACATAGATACATTTAAAATGTAAAATGCCAAAAATATTGTTGTCAAAATCATAATAGAATTTGTATCGTAACTTTATGTATGATATATGCTATGATTTTATGTTTAATGAGTGATATATACATTTATAATGTAAAATATCATTATGTTATGATTCTAGCTTTAGATAACATGATAACGTACAGATCACTAGTGAGGTTAGTACTAGCTGTTGTTATATTATTAAGATGGGATTATATTATTAATATGGGAGGGATTATGCCTTATAATAACAGTAAAAACTCATATTACATGTTGATTTTCAATATCTAAAATCCATTGCATACAAATTTTAGGTGACTAAAAAAGGATCTAATGTCAAAATAGAAACTTACTTTAATTTATTTGTTTGTTATAGCACCCCATTTTTAACTGTAGATTATTTTGTTGGGGTATGAAGTCTTGTCCAACATGGAGCACTTAGATCACAATGGAGCACTTGGGGTTCATGGAGCATGTGCCAAAGGAACGGATCATCTGAGAAAGGAATGGATCAACTGACAAAGGAATGGATTAAGTGCCAAAGGAACGGATCGTATAGAAGTGGGTTTAGAGCACCTGGAAGATGTTTGGAGCACTTGGGAGTGATATGGAGCAACAACGGGACCTTGTTGAGCTATCTGCTGAAGACTTTGTCCAAGAAGGATGATGTTGCGCCAAGGGCATTCCTTCTTGCACCAAGACACTCCTTCTTATGCCATGAGGTATCCCTCTTGCCCCATGTGGTACTCCTGTTGCACCATGGAGTATGTTGTTGTGCCAAGCATGGCCTTGTTGTGACAAGATGGTGATGTTGCTCCAACATAGATGCTCTTGTGCCACACTTGATGCCTCTTGCACCATCCATATTCATGTTGTGCCATTATGGCGCAAGATGGACCATCTTGGTCCTTTATAAGCCACGTATGCTATGAAGTCCTCTATGATCCTCAAGATGAAAGAATGTTCTAGAAGATGCTGCATGGCAGAATATGATTGGTTGTCACCATTCATAGGCCTATGGGCCAATGGGCTTGGCCCATTAGGGTTTTAGGTTTGATCCCTCAAGTATAAATAGGCTCATACCCCATCATTGCAAATTGCTAGATTTCTGTGGGAGCTCAAAGTGAGATACAATTTTGAGTGCATGTAATTGTTACAGAAACTTAATAAAATCCTCTCTCTCTCTCTCTCTCTCTCTCTCTCTCTAGTTTGCCCGTGGACGTAGGTCACCTTGACCGAACCACATTAAATATCGTGTTCTTTTGATTTACGTTTTTTAGAAGTTTTGTGAGTTTACCGAAGTTTTTGTTTTGATATTTGTATGAAGTGCTTAACTTATTTTGTTGTCACCCAACAAACTAGTATCAGAGCTATGGCTGAAGACGACAGAGTTAAGATCGACAAGTTCAATTGAAAATATTTCGGTTTCTAGAAGATGCAAATTGAAGACTACCTCTACCAAAAGAATTTACATGAACCGTTGTCAGAAGATAAGTCGTTCCTTATGAAACAGGAGGTATGGGAGTTGTTAGATCGGCAAACACTTGGTGTGGTGCGTTTTTCATTGGCAAAGAACGTTGCTTACAACATTGTCAATGAGAAGACAACTTATGGGTTGATAAAAGAGCTATCTAAGATATACGAGAAACCTTCAATAGTAAATAAGTTTCACTTGATTTGGCAATTAGTAAATCTGAAGATGAAGGAAGGTGGCTTAGTGATTGATCATGTCAATGAATTTAATTCAATATTGTCAAGGTTGACATCGGTTAAGATTAAATTTGAAGATGAAGTCCAAGCATTGCTACTATTATCATCATTACCCGAAAGTTGGTCAGGAACAGTGACAACAGTCAACAGCTCAGGTGGAGGTGTCAATATGATATTCGAAGGCATACGCGACTTAATCCTTGGTGAGGATGTGCGCAGACGAAGTGCTGGATAATCCTATAATAGTCTTCATAGTACTGAGGAAAGAGGAAGGAAGTCCAATAGATGGAGTGAGGGTAGAGGAAGATCAAAGTCGAGGAAGAGAGATGTATCGAAAAACAAGAAGCACATCACCTATTGGAACTGAAAATAAAAGGGTTATTTGAGGAATCAATGTCCAAAGCCTCTTGTAAACAAAGGCAAGAATGAGATGAACATTGTATCAGACTCTAAAGGAAATGCTCTTATCTGTGCAGTCGAAAACTCAGTGAATCATGGATCATGGATTTAGGTGTGTCATTCCATGCTAATCATTCCAAAGATGTGATAATTTTAGGAAATACCAAGGGAAGGTCAGACTGACAGACAAAAAGACCCTTGATATTACAGGTGTTGGGGATGTGGTCCTCAAAACTACTTTGGGTACAAAGTGGACTTTAAAGAATGTCAAGTTCATTCCAGACTTGAAAAGAATGTTGATATCAGTGGGTCAACTTGATGATGAAGGTCACCATGTCACTTTTGGTCATCATCAATGGAAGGTGACAAAGGGAAACTTGGTGGTTGCTAAAGGTCAGAATCGGGGTACACTTTACACGGTGGAAGTTTCTGATGATGAGGCACATGTTATTGAAGAATTTGGGGCATCCACTCTATGGCACCAAAGACTTGGACATATGAGTGAAAAAGGAATGAAGATGCTTACCTCCAAAGGAAGAATTCCAGATCTGGAGAATGTGATAGTAGATTTCTATGAGCCACATGTTCTTGGAAAACAAAAGAAAGTTACTTTTGCGAACATAGAACATCCAACCAAGACAGGGAAGTTGGAGCTTGTTCATTGAGATGTCTATGGTCCCAATTTAGTTACTTTAGTGGGAGGATCCCAGTATTATGTTACTTTCGTCGATGACCGCACTAGGAAAGTTTGGGCTATTTCTTGAAGCAGAAGTCTAAAGTTTTCAGTTCTTTCAAGAAATGGAAAGAGATGGTTGAAAATGAAACTAACTTGAAAATCAAGTGTCTCAGATCCGATAATGGGGGCGAATACAATAGCAAAGAATTCATTGACTTCTTTGTTGAACATGGAATTAGGATGCAAATGACCGTTCCAGAAACACCTCAACAGAATGGAGTAGCTGAGAAGATGAACAGAATATTGATTGAAAGGGCGAAGAGCATGAGACTACATGTAGGTTTGACCAAGATGTTTTGGGCAGATGTGGTCAACACAGTTGCATACCTAATCAATAGAGGACCCTCAGTTCCCACAGGGTTCAAGATTCCAGAAGAAGAACGGCAGTTCGTGAGGTTTCATTCAACCACATGAAGGTCTTCGGTTGTATCTCATATATAAAAGTCAAAGACAATGAGAGAGACAAATTAGAGGCAAAGTCAAGGAAGTGCACCTTTATAAGCTATGGGTTGAAGGACATGGGATACCGCTTCTGGGATAACGAGCACAAAAAGCTTATCAGAAGTCGGGATGTAGTTTTTAATGAGAATGCGCTATAAAAGGATGAACTTGCTAGGGGATCAAGCAGTAACAAACAACTAGAAAAATAAGAACAAGTTGAGTTAGAAGAAACTTCAGAAGACGACATTATAAAACCTGTCAGTACTCCAGAGATAGGTGAAAGTTCAGGAAGCAGTGGGAGCTGTGATGAAACTGGAGATAGTGGGAGCATAGATGATAGTAGTTCAGAGAATGAAGGTGTATAAACTGAAACTCCTACCGTCCGTAGATCCACTAGAGTACGAAGGCCTCTAGTCAGGTATTCAACTTCAGCAAAATTCTTGTTGCTAACAGAGAATGGCGACTCTGAGTCTTATTCAGAAGCCTTGAGGATGAAAGAATCCATACAGTGAAAGAAGGCTATGGAAGAAGAATTTAGCTCACTTGACAATATTCACACTTGGTCCTTGGTCAAGCTCCCAGCAGGGAAGAAAGCACTGCAAAACAAGTGGGTGTTTTGGGTTAAGGATGAGATTGATGGCACCAAGAGATAGAATGCAAGGTTGGTAGTCAAGGGTTTCCAAAAGAAAAGGGTGGTTGATTATAATGAGATTTTCTCTCCAGTTGTGAAGATGGATAAAATCAGCATGGTTTTGGGAATTGTGGCCTCTGAAGATATACATCTAGAGCAACTAGATGTGAAAACATCTTTTCTCCATCGCGACCTTGAAGTAGACATCTACATGGAGCAACCAGAAGGTTTTCCCATAGTTGGCAAGGAAGATCTGGTGTGCAAATTAAAGAAAAGTTTGTATGGTTTGAAGTTGGCTCCAAGGACGTGGGACTTAAATTTTGATAGCTTCATGGAGATGAATGGGTATAGTACATGTGATATGGATCACTATAGTTATTTGAAAATTTTAAAGTCTTCTTATATCATCTTATTATTATATGTTGATGACATGTTGATTGCTGGATCCGATATGCAAGAGATCAACAAGCTAAAGAACCAGCTGGCCAGTGAGTTCGAGATGAAGGACATAGGGGTTGCTAAACAAATATTAGGCATGAACATAGCCAAGAAAAGAGTTACCGGTACACTAAAACTTTCACAGCCCAAGTACATCAAGAAAGTTTTAGAAAAGTTCAACATGGAAGATGCGAAAGCCAGAAGTACACCATTGGGGAGTCCATTGAGACTTACCAAGAAGCAATCCCCAAAAACAGAAGAAGACAGAGAATGCATGGCTAAAGTTCCATATGCATCTGCAGTTGGTAGTTTAATGTATGTAATGGTATGCACCAGACCAGATATTGCTCATGTAGTGGGAGTTGTGAGCAGATTCAAGTCAAATTCAGGAAGACAACATTGGGAAGGAGTGAAATGCTTGCTATGCTATTTAAAAGGAACAACAAAGTGTTCCTTGTGTTTCAGAAGAAAATGGGTAGTTTTAGAAGGGTTCGGTGATGTTGACTTAGGTGGATGTGCAGATTCAGGCAAGAGCACAACGGGTTATGTGTTCATAATTGGAGGTACATCAATCAACTGGATGTCAAGGTTACAAAAGAGTGTTTCTCTTTCAATCACAGAAGCAGAATACATGGCACTTGCAGAAGCTGCCAAAGAGCTCATATGGTTGAAGAGTTTCTTGTCAGAACTTGGAATGCAACAGGAAGATTGTGTACTGCATTGTGACAACCAAAATGCAGTTCACCTAGCAAAGAATCCAGTGTTTCACAGTAGAACGATACACATTCAGGTGAGGTACCATTTCATTTGAAAATTAATCAATGAAGGAACTATAAACTTAAAGAAAATCCTTGGAATGAAGAATCTAGATGATATGTTCACCAAGGTGGTTACCACTGAGAAGTTGAAGCTTTACATGGCTTCAACTAGCCTTTCATAAGTTTGAAGAAAAGGGCTTGGCAAAGAGAGAGAGAGAGAGAGAGAGAGAGAGAGAGAGAGTACTATAAGGAATGGTAAAATTTGTATGGCAGATGAAGTTGTTCAACCCTTCAAGTGGGAGATTGTTGGGGTATGAAGTCTTGTCCAACATGGAGCACTTAGATCACAACGTAGCACTTGGGGTTCATGAAGCATGTGACAAAGGAACTGATCATCTGAGAAAGGAATGGATCGTCTGACAAAGGAATGGATCAACTGCCAAAGGAACAAATCGTATAGAAGGGGGTTTCGAACACTTAGGAGTGATATGGAGCAACAAGGGGACCTTGTTGTGCCATCTGCTGAAGACTTGGGTCAAGAAGGATGTTGTTGCGCCAAGGGCACTTCATTTTGCGCCAAGATACTCCCTCTTGCGCCATGGGGTACTCATGTTGTGCCATAAAGTATGTTGTTACGCCAAGCATGGCCTTGTTGTGCCAAGATGGTGATGTTGCTCCAACCCAGATAATATTGTGCCACACTTGATGCCTCTTGCTGATGGGTTTTGAGCATTCTAACACTTCCTAAGTATACATGCAACCCTAATAACCTTGGATCTATGTTTGTCTAATAATCATGCAAAGTTGAATTCCAAGGTTATATTCCTATCTAGCATACATGGGGAACATTTTTAACTTGAATGAAAGATAGAATAACTTACCTTGTTGTTGATTATGATACTTGAAACCTTGTGAGCCTAGTACCCCAAGTGTGATGCCTCAAATGCTTCACACAACACCAAATGCAAAGGAGTAAACTTTGAGAGAATCTTACACTTGCAAAATCGGCTCTTGCCCTCTTGTTTCTTAGTGTAGTCTATTTTGGTGGAGAATGAGTTTCTTATATAGTGTTGACACATCTAGGGTTACACCATGTAAACCCTAATGTGTCATGACTCTTCATTTCCATGACCCATGGGTTTGTAACTCCCATGGAGCATCCATGGAGCATCCTATGGGTGGAACCCAACTTGATAATCCATGGAGCCTCTTAGCCCACTATATAAGATATGGAAGATTTACATAATCTACCCATATATTTAATTAGTTATCTTTTGATCACTTAATTAATTCTAAATTAATTCTTGATCAAACTAATTAAATAATATTATTAATATATTAGAACTTATAATATATTAATAAACCATAAGTGTTATTTCTCTCATTTTAGTTTATCCAATTGCATGGTGCCATGCAACCCAAATGGACCATGCCGGGTCGGGTCAAGTACATACCAGAAATAGTTATGGACTTAGACACCTTATCCAACAGTCTCCCATTTGGATAAGTCTAATAACTATAATTGCAATACTTCAGGAACCGATCGGCAATCGTAGCTCTTTCAAGGTCTCTCGGAACTGAGAAGATGATGATACGCCATTTAAGATAAGTGATCATATAATCCTCTGTTCTAGATATCAGCCGGACAAATACATGGAACAATGTCTTACTTTGTGTCCAGCAGTTTGTTTCCCGATTTCCGATTTGTTTGACAAAGAACTTAATTGAACACATCAACTTAGTTCTGACCGGGCCCGGTACATAGGTCAAAACAAAATCATCGAGGGGCCCAGATATCAGCTTCTAATCCAAGAAGGAACAGATAAACTTCGACTCATATGTTTGTTCTACCACTCATTGAATTATACACAAAAGCACGTTTTATAACATCGAGTTACCAATGCGTTAACGTACAATCAATGCATAACCAACTCATAAGTAACAAATCATATCTCTAGGTTTGAAGACTTATATGATATTACCGTCTCACGATCACTCGAGATAAATTCCATGAAGTGATTCCAGTGAGCGTGGGTTGAGTCCAATGCTCAGAACTTATGAGCACTCATGAGTGTTGTAGCCATGTCCAACAACTTAGACCTCTGCAACCAATCATGACAGTCTTTATTCATACCTACTTCCGACATATGACCGACTGTGGAGGTTCGAATAATATGATATACCAAACATAATTATTCTGGAAGTCAAAACATGCAAAAGAAATATAGTAAACGATCGACAAGAGATAGCAACACTTTACTCATAAATAAAACACCTTTTATTCATCATCTAATGTCAATTACACTTTACAAATTTCAAGGTTATCTAACTACTAAATCTAATATCATCCTTCAGCCCTATGCTCCGAGCATGCTGGAGATGCTTAACCCGAGTCAGTCCCTTCGTGAGGGGATCTGCTGGATTCTCATCCGATGATACCCTCTTTGCCACGACGAGTCCTTCTTCTATTCGATGTCTGATGAAATGGTATTTTCTGTCGATGTGTCTGGATCTCCCGTGATCCCTTGGTTCCTTGGCTAAGGCAACTGCACTTTCACTATCACAGAAAATTTTCATTGGCTCTTTAATAGCTGGTACAACTCCAAGGTCTCCAATGAAGTTCTTCATCCATATCGCCTCCTTTGCTGCCTCGCTAGCTGCTATATACTCTGATTCGCAAGTTGAATCAGCCACTGTCTCTTGCTTGGAACTCTTCCAAGAAATTGCCCCTCCATTTAAGGTAAAGACCCAGCCTGACTGAGAGCGGAAATTATCCCTATCAGTCTGAAAGCTAGCATCACTATACCCTACAACTCTCAAGTCTTCACTCCCACCGAGGATAAGGACCCAGTCCTTAGTCCTCCGTAGGTACTTGAGGATATTCTTTACCGCAGTCCAGTGTGCCTTGCCAGGGTTCCCCTGATACCTGCTAACCATGCTCAAAGAAAAGGCTACATCAGGTCGAGTACACGTCATAGCATACATGATCGATCCTACAGCCGAAGCATAAGGTATTCGACTCATTTCTGCTATCTCAGCCTCAGTACTTGGGCTTTGTGTCTTACTCAATCTGGCGTTACTCTGGATGGGTAACTCTCCTTTCGTGGAGTCCTGCATGCCGAATCTCTTCAACACCTTATCCAAGTAAGTACTCTGACTAAGTCCAATTAGTCTTTTACTCCGGTCTCTCAAGATCCTTATCCCTAGAATATAGGCAGCTTCTCCTAGGTCCTTCATAGAGAAACACTTCCCAAGCCAGGACTTAACTTCCTGCAGAGTTGGGATGTCATTTCCTATGAGTAGTATGTCATCCACATACAATACCAAAAAGCTAACTATACTCCCACTAGCCTTGACATATACACAAGATTTATCTTCACTCCTATAAAAGCCAAATTCCTTGACTTTCTCATCAAAGCAAAGATTCCATCTGCGAGGTGCTTGCTTTAACCCATAAATGGATTTCTCAAGCTTACACACTCTGTTAGGGTACTCTGTGTTGACAAAACCCTCTGGCTGACTCATGTAAACATCCTCAGCCAACTTTCCATTAAGGAAAGCGGTTTTGACATCCATTTGCCATATTTCATAGTCATGAAATGCGGCTATGGCTAACAGAACCCTAATAGACTTAATCTTGGCCACTGGAGAAAAGGTCTAATCATAATCAACTCCCGGAGTTTGTGAGAAACCCTTTGCAACCAGTCGTGCCTTATAAGTGTGTACATTACCATCCATGTCGGTCTTCTTCTTGAAGATCCATTTGCACCCTACAGTCTTACGACCTGGTACATTCTCAACCAAGTGTCTCATCACTGATAAGTGTATCACCTTCCGCAGTAATATGGAATCCATAGTAATGCTCAGGTGCATTCCTAACCCTTGTGGAACGCCTCAGAGGTACAGACTTGTCAATTGGCTCAACAGAAGTTTCCTCCTCAAGTTGAGTGCTAGGGTTTGAAGTTCCTTCACCACTTGACTCTTGAATTTCTTCAAGGTCAACTTGCCTCCCACTGTCTCCTTAGCTTATGAACTCTCTCTCTCGAAAGAAAGCCCTCCTAGCTACAAAGACCACATTCTCACTAGGTCTGTAGAAGAGGTAACCAAAGGATATCTATGGGTAGCCGATGAAAATACACCTCTCACTTCGAGGTTCGAGCTTATCATGAGTCTCGCGTCTCACTAAAGCCTCGCAACCCCAAATCTTAATGTGGTCTAGTTTGGGTACTTTACCAGTCCACATCTCATGAGGAGTTTTGGCAACTTTCTTTGTGGGAACTAGATTAAGGATATGGGCCGCAGTCTCTAAGGGATACCCCTAAAATGAGATTGGTAGCGAAGCTCGACTCATCATGGAACGAACCATATCCAACAAGGTTCGATTATGCCTCTCAGCTACACCATTCAACTGCGGTGTCCTGGGAGGTGTCAATTGTGAGACAATCCCACATTCCCTAAGATAGTCGAGGAACTCTGAACTAAGATACTCACCACCTCGATCGGATCGAAGCATCTTAATGTTCCTGCCCAATTGATTCTCGACTTCCTGTTTAAACTCTTTAAACCTCTCAAAAGTCTCTGACTTATGCTTGATTAAGTAGACATATCCATATCTACTGTAATCATCAGTAAAAGTCAAATAATAACGATTAGCATCCCTTGTGGCATGTTTGAAGGGCCCACACACATCTGTGTGTATAAGATCCAACAAACCTTCACCCCTCTCACAAGAACTTGTGAAGGGTGACTTTGTCATTTTTCCAAGTAAGCATGATTCGCAACTATCATCTGACTTTAGGTCAAATGACTCCAATACTCCATCCTTTTGGAGTTGGCCTATGCGTTTCTTGCTTATATGTCCAAGACGACAATGACATAATGATGCTTTATCCAAGTTATTATTATTAACAGAATCAATACACAATACATTATTTCCTAAGTTATCAACCACAGATACAGTTTCATACACGCCATCACAAGGTAATGCTTTAAAATAAAGAACATTATTAAAGAAAGCATTAATCGAACCAACTTCATTATCAAATGAAAAGGTGAAACCTTGTTTATACATTTCTGGCGAATAACAACACTTATTCAAATCTAAACTAAACCCACTACTTAGCAATAAAGTATAAACTCCAATCTTGGTGACAGGTAAAGCTTTCCTATTCCCCATGATTAAGTTTATTCTTCCATGCTCCACATTCTCACTTCTTCTTAGTCCCTGCAAATCAGAACAGATATGAATACCACAACCGGTATCAAGGACCCAAGAGTTAGAATGGGGTGAGTTATTAGATAAGATAGTGTAAATACCTGCATGGTTGGGTTTAACTTTCCCATCCTTCACATCTTGCTGGTATTTTGGGCAGTTCCGCTTCCAATGTGACTTTTCATGGCAATAGAAGCATTCAACCTCTTTTGGGTCAGAAGAAGGAGTGACGAAACCTTTCTTGGTTCCACTTGAAGAAGAGCCATCAAGGGTCCTAGCCTTGGTACCCTTCGAAGAGCTCTTCCTCTTCTTCCCTCTACCTTTCCCGATTGCCAAAACCGGGGCGGAGTTTGGAGTAGGAGTGTTAACAACCGACTTACCCTTAAGACCTGTTTCTGCGGTCTTGAGGAGTCCCTGAAGTTTGCTGAGTGTGACCTCTTCCTTATTCATGTGATATGTCATGCAAAATTGATCATAGCACGATGGTAAGGAGTGCAAAATGATATCTATTGCAAGCTCCTCAGGGAAATTCACATTAAGCTTCAACAACCGATTCACATACCTTTGCATTTTCTGCATGTGGCTAGTGACGGATTCCCTGTCCTTCATCATGGTTGTTATGATAGAGCATATGATTTCATACCTCTCTTGTCGTGCACTTTGATGGTATCTTTCCATCAGATCTTGGTGCATTTCAAAAGGGTAGAAGTCCTCATAGGACTTTTGGAGTTCCGCTATCATGGTAGCCAACATGATGCATGCCACTTTTGTAGCATCCCTTTCATGTGCCCGGAAGTCAGCGATCTCCTGGGGAGTTGCAGTGGTCTCATCAATCTCCTTAAGCTCCTTGTCAAGGACATATTCTTTGTCCTCGTAGCGGGTAATCATCCTGATGTTTCTGATCCATTCATTGAAGTTGGATCCATCAAAAGTGACTTTCCCACACAAGTTCATAAGGGTAAAGGAGCCATTAGGATTAGAGCCAGAAGCAGCATTGTTTGAAGACATCTGAAAGAAGAGAACAAGATTAGTTTAGATATTAAGAGAGTCCTTAATAAAACACCCAAATGTAATATTAAGGCTAGGATCCAATCACAATATATTATAACTTAGAAGAGGTATGCCGTAATCCAAGCTATAACATATTTGAAAGGTAGGTGAATGACGAGTCACCAATTTCCACCATGAAAAACGAAATATAAATATTAGGTTTTTAATTGGTTCTTAGAAATTCCTAGACTCTTTTGAGATTCAATGAACTTTTCAAAGGCATGTTTCAATCTCGAGTGTGCCCTCCAAGTTTTGTGACTGGGATACCGAGGATCACAAAACGAGGTGTAAAGTAACCATGCAAATCACTTGGTACCCTCAAGGTTTATCACTCAATCGATGTGCCGGTAAACCACACACGCTCCACCGATGCTATGGTAAACCTTAAGTCACCCTTTACCTACCTTGTTAAGTCCAAGTTAGTGTGCCGGTTAACCACACACGCACCTTATTCACATTTTCCTAAAGTAACTAAGATTGGGAATTTAATAAAAGCATTTAGTTACTTTATAATATTCATCATACTTTTAATGAGAATTTATAAGTCCTTGTCTTACCCGTTCGGCTAACGACCCTCCACCGATCAAGGGAGCGGTGGGTGAGAGTGGACACCCATTAAGTTGCCATTTTATAGGCAACAACCTTATACCCCCCTTATAGACCGGCTTCGTGAATGAGGCGTACTAGCGGTAAGACGACTTGTCGTTATACATATATATATTAGTAACTTATAATATTATAAAGTATAAGGGTTGAATTTTAACTTTTAAAATTCTAAGGGTTGGAACTAAAGTTTTAATCAAGACTTTACATGTTCCAAAACTTGAGGGCAAGTTTTGTAAACTTCCAAAACTTTTCATTTCTTATAACTTATGAATTAATTGAGTAATAAAATAGAAGACTCTTCATTTTTATAACTCTTGTGTTCTTTTAATGGCTTTAATAAAAGTGAGACTTTTGGTTTTCCATAACTTGAGGACAAGTTATGGACTCCATTAAAACACATTATGATCATGAATTAAACTACCATGAAGGTTACAAACAATTCCTATGATCATCTAATCTTCATAAGTTCAAGAACATGAATATGAACACTTTCAAGAATCAAAAATTACACTTAAAAAAAAACTTGTAATTTTAATAATTGCCATTGTAAATGGATTAGCATAAAAATTACACCATCTAAAACAAGCTTTAAAACATCAAAACAGTTTAGGGTAATGTTTCTAGTCCATTTCCAGCAACAAATATGCAAACTTTCATACGAGCAGAAAACAGAAAAACGATTTTTTTTTCAAGCTGTTTGCACACAAAAAAAAAACAACAAACAAACCTAGTCTCTGATACCACTGATGGCTTTTGAGCATTCTAACACTTCCTAAGTGTACATGCAACCCTAATAACCTTGGATCTATGTTTTTCTAATAATCATGCAAAGTTGAATTCCAAGGTTATATTCCTATCTAGCATACATGGGGAACATTTTTAACTTGAATGAAAGATAGAATAACTTACCTTGTTGTTGATTATGATCCTTGAAACCTTGTGAGCCTAGCACCCCAAGTGTGATGCCTCAAATGCTTCACACAACACCAAATGCAAAGGAGTAAACTTTGAGAGAATCTTACACTTGCAAAATCGGCTCTAGCCCTCTTGTTTCTTAGTGTAGTCTATTTTGGTGGAGAATGGGTTTCTTATATAGTGTTGACACATCTAGGGTTACACCATGTAAACCCTAATGTGTTATGACTCTTCATTTCCATGACCCATGGGTTTGTAACTCCCATGGAGCATCCATGGAGCATCCTATGGGTGGAACCCAACTTGATAATCCATGGAGCCTCTTAGCCCACTATATAAGATATGGAAGATTTACATAATTTACCCATATATTTAATTAGTTATCTTTTGATCACTTAATTAATTCTAAATTAATTCTTGATCAAACTAATTAAATAATATTATTAATATATTAGACTTATAATATATTAATAAACCATAAGTGTTATTTCTCTCATTTTAGTTTATCTAATTACATGGTGCCATGCAACCCAAATGGACCATGCCGGGTCGGGTCAAGTACATACCAGAAATAGTTATGGACTTAGACACCTTATCCAACACTTACGCCATCCATATTCCTGTTGTGCCAAGATGGCGCAAGATAGACCATCTTGGTCCTGGATGAGCCAAGTATGCTATGAAGTCCTCTATGATGCTCAAGATGAAAGAATGTTCCAGAAGACGATGCATGGCAGAATATGATTGGTTATCACCTTTTATAGGACTATAGGCCAATGGGCTTGGCCCATTAGGGTTTTAGGTTTGATCCCTCAAGTATGAATAGGCTCATACCCTCATCATTGTAAATTGTTAGATTTCTGTGAGAGCTCAAAGTGAGATATAATTTTGAGTGCTTGTAATTGTTCCATAAAGTTAATAAAATCCTCTCTCTCTCTCTCTCTCTCTCTCTCTCTCTCGTTCGCCCGTGGATGAATGTCACCTTGACCGAAACACGTTAAATATCGTGTTCTTTTCATTTATGTTTTTTAGAAGTTTTGTGAGGTTATCGAAGTTTGTGTTTTGATATTTTTCTGATGTGCTTAACTTATTTCGTTGTCACCCAACAGATTTTGATTAGGTGGCAACTTAGAAGAAGGATTTTATTATACTAAAGGTCATTTCCATGATTTTGGAGGTAGCAGTTCAAGGATACAAAGTTATATGATTGGTGGTTTAGGTGTTGATGAAAATTTTTGGTTAGTTGCAGATTCTCATTGTTGGTGTGTATTGTGCTTAAGTAACGAAGGTATCATTTTACTGGATGTTTTTTTTTTTTTGTTTGGACCTTTGTTACTCCTTTAAAATGAACATGGATCATATATTATTGGATCCTAAAACTTTTATGATCTAAAATATATAATCTATATTTTTACGGTACGAAATGATTGTCTGGATTGTAAATTTTTTGATCATGCATTTTTGAGTCATAAACTTCGAATAATCGTACAAATATGAGAAAAAGTTTTGAATTATACAATTATAAACTTTGAATAATATCTTGTAATTTTTGAATCATAAATAACCTTTTACACCATCACTTTTGGATTATAAATTTCGGATCATAAATTTCAGTTATGAATAGTCATGATCCAAAATTTTGTGATTCAAACTATATCAACACATTAATAACAACATAGTTTTAAGTTTTAACTAATATTATGATTCAACAAATGTTTTGACCTAAAAGTTGTTGTGAACCAAAGCCTACGTAAAGGGGAAAAAACTTGATTTTGTTGAAAATGTTATGATCCAACTTGACTTTGTACATTTGTAAAACTTATGATTCAAATATAACCAATTATAGCATTAGACTTTAAAATATCCATCTATTTGTAGAATTATGATTCAAAAATGTTATGATGCTTAATTGTATCTACATGATTAAAAATTATATGATTTAAGAATTTTATTATCCAAAATTTGTTATGAACCAAAATAATATGATTCAAAAACATTATATCCTTAATAAGTTATGATATATAAATGTGATGATTAAAAATGAATATGATTTAGGGTCACAACTAAATCATAGATTAATGATCATATCATTTAAAATATATGATTCAAAATGTTATGATATGAACATGACACAATCCAAATGTTACAAATTAATCAATAAAATGATCCAATTTGAACAGTTTACGATCTAAACATGTTATGATATAATTCTACAAATTAGGTGATAAACAAACCAATGATATAAAAATAGTATAAACGTGCTACGATCTAATCCAAAATAGTATAAAAATCCATGATAAAATCTAGTAGACTAATTCCCATAATATTTTTTTTTGCAAACATGTTATGATCAAAAACACTATATTGCTCTAAATACAGACATCATATAAACAAACTGCAATAATATTATATGTCTTTGGTGTGTTCGCACATATGACTAGTCCAATAGTAACTAAATTTTTTTTAAATAATACTTTATCGTTTACTTAATGATCATGTGCAACCATTTCTTTAAGAGCTTGGCATTTATCCATTTAGATGTCCTTTATGTTGATCCTCTTTTCTTTTTGTTGATCTTCTTTCTTATATAGACATCCACAAACCCACAATTCAATTATTCTTTCTCCCAAACATATATTAGATTTCAAAAACTTGCATGAAGACCAAAAAGAAATAAAAATGAAGAGTAAGAAATCACTCACTTATATCTCATAGATACATAAATACAAATAGTTTGTATGTAAAACTCAACAAAATTTTAGAAAATCTTTTCAAATGTCTTATAACTGTTTTAAGAAACACCTTGAGTGTTTCATCAAACTTGGGGTTTCAATTGAATTTTATGATTTAAACATCTACTAAACTATAAATATGTGAATGTAGGGAGATTATAGAAAAAAACTTGAAAATGAAATACCTTCAAAAAACCTTTAACTTGAGCATCTTTGAACTGAGACAAACGCAGATAACCTACACTTTAGAACATGGCAACTTGAAAACCTTGAGAAACCTTGCACTTATAAATCTTGTTAGTGAACCGTAAGAGCAAGAATATAACCATGATCATAATTTATGACATATAATTTCGAAAGAACATACCATACCACAAGAAGGAGGCCACTACAAATAACCTTAAACAAACATTTTGAAACCACCAGACACACATTTTCAACAAATGAGCATAAATTATAGAGGAAGTTAAACCACCACGTCATCTATAAGACCACAAAAAACACCATGAAACTTCTAAATATGCATACAACTGGAAAAAAAACATACCCTAATGACATATACTAAATGCAAAACTAATTTGGGAAAGAGTAACATAAGTAAAAAAATTATGAGCTTTATTGTGATCTCTTTTAGGCATTTTATCAAGGATCTGCAAGGCATCAATAAACATAAGTTGATAACTTTTTTATTATTTAAGTTTTGCACTTAATCTTTTCACAAACATACATAACCCATCTAAATGAAACTAATTTAATGACACTAACATAAACTAGAAGAAACAAAATATCAAATTTTTTCTAGAATTGAATGTTTAGCCAGTGAATTGTAATAACAGTAAAAAGTAGATTTGTGTGGATTTAATCAATTCATTAGGAGGTGGAACAATAGGTTAGGTATGTTTGTCTATTCAATCTCGTTTTTTTTCAAGAATCGAATGACGAATCGAAAACAATTGATTCTTGAAAAAACAAAGCTCTTATGTAGATCTCAACCGATTATTAGATACGTGTAAGAAAAATCATTTACACTAATCAGATCTTACTTGATCACATCAGAAATCGCAGATTGTTGGACAAATTCAAAGACAAAATTTGTTTGTTACGTGAACTAATTTAGTCAAGATACAGCTGGGTTTTTTTCTTATACATGACGATGAAGAAGATTCACTCAGGATCTGGACCCTATGTAAGTGTGTGTGTGTGTGTGTATATATATATATATATATATATATATATATATATATATATATATATATATATAAGTCGTTCGTCTTATGAATGGAACGTACATAAGTAGGCAACAACTAGTTGGCTCATGGATTACATTTGAAGCTGCTATTTGGAGAGACTATTTGTGCTGAACCGCCATTATCTTGTAATCACCAACTGCCGTTGTTATGTATCTTCATCTAATTTTTCTTCTTCACAACCACGTGCTCTCCATGGAGTAGAGATGCTCCTTTCTTGTTGCAATCGTTTTGGAATACCTGTTCTTCACCACATATAATATTTTGTTGCAATTAATTTAGGTGTTTCTCTATTTCCCCATTCAACATCAGAAAAGCCCTAAATTCTCTCCCCACCACCATAATATGTCATCGAAGGCTGATGCAGACACTAGGAATTTTTTTTTGAAGGGGAGGGTTGCACCACTAATATCCCATTAAGAAATCATCAATGGTCACCCTGTTTATCAATGGAGGGTTGGTTCCTTTGGGCAATCTGATTGAACGACCTTTTGCGTCCCGATATCACAATCTTGAGGTAATTTTGAATCCTTTGTGTTTATTTATGCTTCGACTTCTTTTTGAACGAATCCTAAAAAGGAATCCAATTCACCTAATCTAGTGTTCTACATCTACAACATACTAGAATTTCTCATATTTCCAAGCCAGAACTTGTTATTCCTCTTTGAAATTTCTTTGGCGGAACTATTTTGGTCTAGGTTATCCATCCACGTTGAAATAGTGGATGTTACCCGCTCTTGAATTAATCATGATTCTGAAATCTGAACTATTACTTAGATATTGAAGTGAAAATATGAACATCATGAATTTCTTACATATCTATGTTGCATAACATGTTGAATTTACTGTAGTACACTTTTATACTAAAATAAAAGATAAGCCCAAGTGTAATCCCTTTTTCCTATTATGTAGGTATGAGGTAAGTGTTGGATTAGGTGTCTAAGCCCATAACTATAATTGGTATATATACTTGAACTAATAGTAGAACAGTCCTTTTGGGCTGCCTCAAAACTAGCAACTAGACAGGAGGACTTTTGGAGAGAGAGGTTGAATTTATTATTTGATTAATAAATTGAAATAAATAATTTGTTAATATAATATTAGAATAATATATTAATTAGAAATAACTATATTTAATTAATATTTAATTAGAAATTAATTGGAATTAATTTTAGGATTAAAATAATTAATTAAAAGTGCAGGGGCTAAAGTGCAATTATTCAGTAGTTGCACAAGAGGTTCCAGAACCTTCCTAAGGAAGGAGGTGGACGATTAAATGAGATATTTCTAGAGGTTATAGAATATCTCACATGGATAATTAAGGAGGTGGATAATTACCAAATTTGAAATAATATTATTATATTCAGATTAGGGTTATCCAGAGCGTCCTTGGTGCATTATATAAAGGCCTCTCCACCCTAGGATTTTTTTATTATTCTAAGCCCTCAAGAGATAGCCGAAAATCTCATATATCCTCTCCTCTCTCCTCTCTCATCTTCTTGCTAGTGTGGGGGGTGGACCATTAGAGGCACGACATTTGTGGTGCTTGCTCTCCAAGCTGCAACAACACAAGGGTTTCTTGTTATTCTTCAATAACAATCAAAGGTATGTATTCTAACCCTATTTATTAATTTCGAAATTAGTATATGCTTCCTAGGTTTTTCCCAATTGATGTTCAAATGTTGTATGTTCAATTAGAGAAAACATAGATCAAGAAATTAGGAATGCATGCACACATAGGTTTTTGTTTATTATGCTCAAAACCCATCAGTGGTATCAGATCCTAGTTGTTTTCTATTGAATTTGTTGCAATGGTTGAATTAATCAAATTAGGGTTTATGGCAACTAAACCCTATTGGAAAAGGATTTCGAATTTAGGGTTCCTTAGGCCCGAAGGTTTCAAAATTTAGGAAAGGGTTGAAACCCTTTCCCTTTCCCTACAATTTTCGTGATTAGGGTATCCTTAACCCTTAAAGTGTCAATAATGGCAAGGATTGAAATCCTTGCCTTCCTCCCCAAGATATGCATTTTTCGAAAATTAGGTTTTTGATATGGATTTTCTTGTTTTTGGTAATTATCTATTTATTTGATTAATTGGATAATTATAAAATTTGCTTTATCCCTCCCATGATTTTCGAGAATTAGGGGAGAGGATTAGGGTTAAATTATCTTGATTAATTTAATTGGATAATTCTCAAATTGATTTAATAAATTAATTAACTATTTAATTAATATATAATTATTAAATCATATGGTTTAATTTTAAATTTAAATTAAATGTGTTAATTTTTGAAATTTAGTAATTAAACCTAGCATTTTGAAATGTTTAAAATACACCTTATACTATATGTAAAATTAAATGTTTAATATTTACTATATGTATAAGAATAAGTCAGCCGAACCGCTAGTACGCCTCATTCACGAAGCCGATCTATAAGGGGTATACGCAAACTGCCTATAAAATGGTAGTTGAATGGGTGTCCACACTCACCCACCGCTTCCTTGATTGGTGGAGGGTCGTTAAACGGGTTTGATACGACATATAATCCTCATTAATAAGTATAATGAATTATAAAGTAACTAAAATCTTTTTTTACAAAATTCACAATCTTAGTTACTTTAGGAAAAATGTGAATTTGTATGCTAACCCATTAAATTGCACATTGCACTAAGTCGTTAGTGAAGTGTGTGTGGTTAACCGGCACACTAATAGGGACTAATAAAGGGTGGCAATAGGTGTCTCGTAAATTATCATTGATTAATGGAGCGTGTGTGGTTAACCGACACATTAAAACAAGATGATAAATGACGTCAAGAGTGCCAAGCTAATTTGCATGGTTATTCACATCTCGTTTGTGGTCCTCGACATCCCAGTCATAAAAATGAGAGCATAATCGAGATTAAACATGTCATTGATTAGATTCAGTGAATCTCAAAATATCTAGGAGTTTTATAAGATTGAAATTGGTAAAAGTTTTACCTACCTAAAATAGATTCGAATTTGATTATGGCATCCATCTTCAAAGTTTGAATCGAAAATATGGATCCTAGCCTTAATTTAAAATTTATGGGTTAATAATTAAGGATTAAAATCAACTAACTTGAATTCTCTTTTCTCCTATTATAGATGTCAAGTTCAGCCAACAACAGTCTTCCTTGTTCTTCTAGAAATGTTTTTCCTCTACCTTCTGAAGATGATCTTCCACATTCAGATCAAGGTGAAAGTGTGTTCCCTTCTTCAAGCAATGGTGGAAATAGAGGTCATGCTTCCTCAACTCTTCCTCCTCATCCTCCAATTACTCTCCGTAAGTCATGCTTTCTTCAAGTTAAAGAATACGAGATTACTCAAGCCCAGTTGGCATGTAAACATCAAGATGGAAAGTCTGTGTGTGCGCATGTTCTGGAAATGAAATCATACATTGACAGATTGGATATGTTGGGTGTCGTTTTCCCAAGGGAACTATCCATTGACTTGGTTCTACTTTCGTTTCCTGGTTCATATAGTCAGTTCATTAAAGACTATTATATGAGCGACCACGACGTGACCCTAATTGATCTAACACATTTGTTGATTGCTACTGAAGCAGAAATGCTTAAGAGCACAAGTGAAGCAAAAGTGTTTGAAGGATCTGTCTCCAAAATTTCCATGGACATTAGCAAAGGCAACAATGGTAGTCCAGAAAAAGTTTCTCTTCCCAATGGAAATGGATCGGCCAAGGTCAAACCGTTTGACCATGTGGTAAAGAGAAAGGCTAGTTATGAGATATTTCCATGTGCTAATCCTAAAAGGTCCATATGTTTCTATTTCCAATTGGAGGGGAATTGGTTGCGAAGCTGCCCTGAATACCTGAAAGATCTTAGAGATGGTAAAGTCAAGTCGTATGACTCCACTTCAGGTACATCCATTATCTAACTCCATTATTTTATTTTAATAAGTTATTATTCATAGATTCTTAATACATGATGTGATGATCACATTTTTATGTTTGCGGGATATAAGAGAAAGAAGGAAGCTTAAGAAGAGTGATCTGAATTTGATCATGAGATATGGATTTCGGTCACATGGCTCGATGATCAGATTTTGGAAGCTACTACTTGGGAGTTATGATAATTTAATAGATTGCTTAGGAAATGTCTATAAACATTGTTTTCATATTTTTGCATTGTAAGGACAAGTTCCAAATTTTTCGTTTATTAATAAAAGTGAAATTTTGGTTTATATAGTTGGTTTACTTACAATGACATTTATGGAAGTGTTGGTTACATTTCTATTCTTAGCAATATTAATTGTGGCTTTGATTCTTGTTATATCACTTGTGGTATTGTCATAATTAACCAAGTAAAAAAGAATTCTCATCACCCAAGTTTTAATTGGATAGAAACTTGGAGTCATGCAATTTGAATTATGTGATATATGAGAATCTTGATCGTTGGAAGATTCTGACTAATTCATTGATCACATGTTTATGTGAGTTAAAGTGAAGGGCCAATGGATCTAGTACATGTTGATATGGACTATTCAGATCCACCACAAAGGATGATAACTTTATTCGTCATGATTTACTGATGCTTCAGTAAACATGGTTGTGTTTATAAGATTAAGCACAATTCTGTTACTTTGAAAATTTTCAAAGAGTAGCAGAACGAATATGAAGAATCTATTAGGCAGAAAGATAAAAATTTCTCCAATCTGAAAGGAAAGGAGAGTGCTTTAGTATCATGTTTTATGATCATCTTAAATGATTGTGGAACTATATCTTAATTGCTCCTCGAAGAACATCTTAGTGCAATTGTATAACTAAGAAAGAGGAATCAGATATTGTTGAAATAGTTCAATCAATAGATGACTCATACTTCGTATCTAATAAAGTTTTAGAGCCATGCTCGAGTTAATACACATCGTATCTTGAAAATTATTTTATACTAAGTAGGTATATAACACTACATGAGATGTGGAGTGAAACGTTTTCTTACTCTAGCACATTTGGGATTGGAAGTTGTGATGATTTGATTAAAACAAAGGATAAACTAGTCCAATTCATGAAGTGTTTCTTGTCGAGAACCCACACTAACTTTTGAATATTTGTTTTTTCTCGTCAAAGAATGTTCCTTGAGAGAGAAACTTATATGTGAAGAAGTAAGTGGGAGTCTTAAGGATCTTGAAGAGTTTCAGGAGTCAATCAAGAATAAACCTTTTAGTTATCACTAGCACACGACCTGGGGTTGATAACTATCGTGTTAAGTTGACACATTCTTGTTTCTATGCACCTTCTAGTTGAGTTAGCAATACTGATGAGGTCTATGGTTCTCATTTAACTACAAAAGGCAAAGCACGTTGGTCAGTGAAAGTACATTGATCAATATGGGTGAGTTGCTTAACAAACGCAGAAGCAGTGGCAGTAGAATATGTTGGATTCGGTGTCTAAGCCCATAACTATAATTGGTATGTACTTGACCCGATAGTAGCATGGTCCTTTTGGGTTGCCTTCACCGGAGCAATTTGATAGGATAGATATTTGAGAAAGAGGTTATTTGTGATTAATATATTATAAGAATAATATATTAATTGAGAAATCATATTATTTAATTGGTATTGATCAGGAATTAATTTAGTGATCAAAAGAGACTGATTAAATCATCGGGGACTGATTAAGTAAATCAGTGATACAAATAGTTTGGGCTAATGATCCATGTTGATTAGGGATGGACTAAATCTATGTGAGAGTCCATGAAGAGTTAGTCCAAAAGTCTATCAAATGAGTTATTGGATTAAAGGCCTAAGTGAATGAATTCGGGTTTACAAGTTGAAACCCTAGGAATTCCACATGATAAATGTAACCCCTAACACTCCTAAAATCGGCCAAGACTTCCAAGAAGAAACCCTAACTGATTTTTGGTGCCTCCTAGCCTCTCTCTCATAATCCTCCATTTTTCTTAGTGTTTGTGACTTATTTGAGGTATCACATTTGAGGTACTAAGCTCTTGAAAGGCCAAGTTCTACAAGCTACAACAAAGAGGTATTCATCTAACTTGTTTTATATTGTAAATCTCGAAATTATATGCTAGTTAGGGTTCATGATTTGGATAAAAGAAAATTGCATATATAACTTGAGAAAACTTAGATCCAAAGCATTAAGGTTGTATGTGCACCATAGGATTGTTATAGTGCTCAAAACCCATCAGTGGTATCAGAGCCTAGGGTGTTTTCTATTATATTGATGCATTGGTTAATTGTTCAAAGTTGAAGCAAATTGAAAAATTGCTCTCTGACTGGTGGACTCGACGAGTCCTATGAAGGAACTCAACGAGTCGAGTCAACTCGACGAGTCCATTGCCTGAATCGACGAGTTGGATCATCTGTAGGCAGATTTTCGTTTTTTTTTTTTCCAGAATTGGATTAGGATCATTACCACAAACTGTTTTGACTGATAAAAATCATTTTTTATGATAAGGTAATGATTAACCTCATCCAATTGGAGGATAATTGTCAAATTTTGAGATAATTACTAGATTATGTGATAAATTAATTATTTGTAGAATTTGATGTGAATTATCTTTCTATATGAAATTAGATTAGGTCAAATTTTGTGATATAGATAAATTATATGATTAATTTAATTTTTTTCAAATTTGATCTAAGAGGTTTTGAAAAGTTTCAAAACTTGCCCTCAAGTATTGGAATTTCAAATTTGATTAAAAAGTTTTGATTATGAAATATTTAAATTCTAAACCCTAGTGTTTTAAAAGTTTAAAATTCAACCCTTATACTATTATAATATTAATAACTTAATACTTATATATATATATATATATATATATATATATATATATATATATATATATATATATATATATATATATATATGTAAGAGACAGTCAGTCTTACCGTTAGTAAGCCTCATTCACGAAGACGGTCTATAAGGGGGGTATAAGGAAATTCCCTATAAAATGAGGATTAAATGGGTGTCCACTCTCACCCACCGCTTCCTTGACTAGTGGAGGGTCGTTAGCCGAACGGGTAGGATAGGACATTAATTCTCATTAAAAAGTATAATGATAATTATAAAAGTAACTAAATGTTTTTCATAAATTCTCAATCTTAGGTACTTTAGGAAAAATGTGAAAATGCTGCTATTCCATGAAATTGCACTTTGCACCTTGCCAAGTCGTTAGTGGAGCGTGAGTGGTTAACCAACACACTAATTTGGACTAACAAGGGTGGCAAAGGTTAGCTATAGAATTATCATAGATCAATAGAGCATGTGTGGCTAACCGATACGTTGATTAGATGATGAATGACATTGAGAGTACCACGCATATTTTCATGGTTATTCACACCTTGTTTGTGATCTTCGGTATCCTAATCACAAACTTGAAGGGCATAATCGAGATTAAACATGCCATTGAAAGGTTCAATGAATCTCAAAGATCTAGGTTTTTCATAAAACTTAATTCTTTTAAATTTTGGTTTTGGGTGGTGAAAATTGGTAAATCGTCACTTACCTCCCTTCAAATAATTTGCAATTAGATTACGACATCCCTTTTCTAAGTTGTGAATTATTGTGTTTGGTTCCTAGCCTTAATATTTCATTTGGGTGTTATATTAAGGAATTTCTATCTAATGAAACTTGTTTTTCTTTTTCAGATGTCTACCTCAAACAACACTTCAAACTCAAACTCTTCCGACTCTTTCTCCCTCATGAACTTATGTGGGAGGGTCATTTTCGATGGGTCGAATTTTAATGACTAGATTCGAAACATTCGTATGGCCACTCGATACGAGGAAAAGGAATATGTCCTCGACAAAGATCTAAAGGAGATTGATGAAGAAACTACTACTCCTGAGCAACTGGCTGAGTATAGGGCTCATGAGAAGGATGTGACAAAGGTGTCGTGCATCATGCTAGCCACTATGACTTCTGAGCTTCTGAAGTCCTACGAGGACTTCTGGCCTTTCGAGATGCACCAAGACTTCATGGAAAGGTACCATCAGATTGCTCGACAAGAAAGGTATGAAATCATTTCTGTCACACCCCAAAACCAAGAACGGCGGAAACGTTCTGGGGTGGAGGACGTCATGTACAGTATCACAACAATGCATAATAGTAAAGACAAACAACAACATCCATTGCATTAATATAATAATTGTAATACAAGCGTGTTCTGTACAGTTTGTAAGACACCAAAAGTATAATCAAAATAAAAGATGAGTCTTGTATGTGCTCCATCTTCTCAAAAGTTCCATCTATACATGTCTACTGATGACTTGAGAATACAAGTTATTTTGAAAGAGAGTATCAGCATAAAGCTGGTGAGTTCATAAGTATTTAGTGTCATTGCTTGTATAAAAATGTTAGTAACAATGTGGTGTAGTAATTGATTTCAAATGTTTTGTAAATAGTATACTCCCTAGAAAGCCCTATGTTTTCCAGTAAAAAGGTAGTCTTCTACCAAGACCCGAGTGTTTGTATAATTGTCCTTTTGTAAATGTAAGGGTTTTTCCTTTGTGAAAACTATTAGTATAAAAATATAGTTTACTTAAACGAGTATGTGACAAAGTCACAAAGTAATGAAATACAGACCCCAGGTAGTACTGAATGAACAATACGCCTCGAAAAGTTTATAGTTGTAATATGTAGACTCCAGGCGGTACGCCTCGAAAAGTCCAAAGTAGATATATGTAGACTCTAGGCGATACGCCTCGAAAAGTCTATTTTTGCCTTAAATCCTTATTTAGTTAATTTAAGGTTTGAATGTGAACTCGTATGTAACCATGTTGATCGACGGCTGAATAACTGATGACCCTCCAGGTCACACGTAGTATGGTGACATTTTGTCACCCCTGGGCCTAGTCGGCTCTGACTGTAGCTAGCAGTCGGGATGTGGGAGTGTCTGTCCCGTATAGATCTATACACATAATGCCCGCTCTCCCTCCAGGAGACTCTGGTTACACGGTGATAGCATAATGAAGTGTCGTATCGAGAAGTAGTATGTGACATTTGTTTTAGTATTTAACGTCTGTATAGTGTATATTATGTTCTCTTGTATAGTGTATAGTATGTTCTCTTGTCTAGTGTATAGTATGTTCTGTTACTCAGTGTAGTACTTATGTAGTGACTCATGAATGTACTGACTCTTGTATGGTTCGTTGTAATAGTAGTAGTGAGTAGTAATCCCTTAACTATACATATAATAGTTAAATAGTAAGGTTGTTTGGATGCCTTTGTTACACAAAGGTACTGAATCGAAGTGAAAGCTTTTATATCCAACACATATATATATACAGGATATATAACTAAGAATTTAACGACATTCGGAAATATAACAGGGTACCCTAAGTCCACAACCAAACAAGGAACATGAAATAAGGTGAGCTATCAATCCTAAGTCCTTCAAGTCTTACTTATATAAATATATTGGTGTAGATATGGTTTGAAAATAATGTAAGTTTAAAAGAGTTTGGAAACAGTTTTAACATGAAAATGAGTTTGATAAAAGGTTTGAAAGCTTGAAAATCCATAAGTTTGATAGCAATTTGAAAATAGTAGCAAATCTTCCTATTTGTTCTAGTTATTAATCAAATGTGATTAAAGCAATAACTATAAGTGTTCAACTTGTATTCCCCCCCCCCATAAAAGCATTTAAAATCATTTAAAAGGTTAATTCAGGGGTATGAACTCACCTGCAGTGAGTGGATTGGATGGAAGTGTCGGGTAGGATGCTAGGTGTCAAGTGAGGACTTGAACACACACACGGACCCTATGTAACATGTAGTGATACATAAATGTATCTAATTAGTCATTTAACAACTAATTAATCAAGTAAAGACCTCCTAATACATGGAAACACCTTGTTTTAAGTGATAGGAGTGCTAAAGGGTTGCATCTAAGGAGAGTATGGCCTCACATTGGAGTTTACTCCTCAATTGATAACCCTATATGTGTTTACGGTTTCTGGACCATTTCCCCAATGAGTTTACGGCCGTAAACTCATGGTAATTGGTGCATTTGTGTGTTTTAAGGTCTTATACTTCACAAGGAAGTGTTCTAGGTTTAAATCAAAGGCTTAGGAAGTGGTTAGGGCTCGAAAGGGACCTTCTTTGGAGTTTACGGTCCTTGGGCCACCTTTTAGAGTTTACGGTCGTAAACTCTTGAGTTTACGGTCGTAAACCCATGAGTTTACGGTCGTAAACTCATGGTTACCCCAACCATTTTGTGTTTTGGTGTTTCTAGTTCATGCATGCAAGGTTCTAGTCTTTTATCCAAGCCATAGAGGGTGTTAGGGGCACCAAAACACCACTTGATGGTGTTTACGGTTCAAGGAGATCCCTTGACCGTAAACACATATGTTCTTGGGGATTTTAATGTTCTTCCAATGGATTAACAAGAATCCTAAGCAAATAACTAGGTAGGAGGAGTGTACTTACTTATAGGAAGCTTGTAAGAGTGTTTAGGACCCAAAAACACTAGTGTGTGTTCTTGGTGTTCTTGGTGTTTTGAAGAACACTTGAAGATCTAAGTAAAAATCAAGAATCCATGGATGAAATGATGTATAAACACTAGGTAAAGTGTTGTATGAACGAATCAAGGAAGGAAATACTTACATTTTTGGAGGATTTGAAGAGATGTGATATGATACTTGAAAGAGAAAAGGTGGTGTTCTTGAGGTTGTAAGTGTAAACTGAGGGAATAGTGGGTAAACTCATGCTATGTGCATGAGTTCTTGGTAAAAAGGAGTTTACGGCCCAAACTCCTCTTGTTTGGCCGTAAACACCTACCTAAGGTGTTGTTTGATTGTTTGCTACATAACACTCCTAAACGACACTTCCTTTTATTTATTCGTTTTGACGATTTTAAAATAAAAACACCCAAACGGACTTTAATCCGGCCAAAAATGTACTGAAATGAATTTGACTTTTATTCGTAGTGCTTGAATGTAGAGTTTGTACAAATGAAAATTTCGGGTTGTCACAATTTCCTCCATGATAACAACAAAAATGAAGGATGGAGAGTCCATCACGGTCCACTTGCAAAAGATGCAAAGATATGTGGACCACTTGCTAAATTTGAATGTCAATTTCGACGAAGAGTTGGCTATTGACATTATCCTACACTCTTTGCGTCCTTCTTAGGATCAATTCAAGATGACTTATCATATGAACATGAAGGAAGTCACTCTAAGCAAGCTTCAAGGCCTACTGAGAACTGCTGAAAGTAGTTTAAAAGGCAAGTCTATTGTACCCACTCCTACTACTGTTTCCCCAGTCCTGGCAATTGGACATTGGAAGGGAAAGAAGAGGAAAGCTTCCTCAAAGAATCACAAGGTAAAGTATCATGATGGATCCTCTTCTAGTGGGTCCAAAGGTGGTTCCGCTACTCCCTTATCCAATCCAAAGGAAGTCGAGTGCTTCCATTGTCATGAAAAAGGGCATTGTAAACGAAGTTGCCCTAAATACTTGCAGGACATTAAGGATGGGAAGATAAAGCCCACCTTCGCATGTATTTACACTATTCAATCTAAAAAATCATCACATGCTAGTTTTAGGGTCTTTGATACAGGATGTGGTTTTCACATTTGTTCTGAATTGCAGGGTCTAAGAAGAAGTGGGGATGTGGAGCACGGGAAGATGAACTTAATCATGGGGAATAGGAAAGCATCGCCTGTCACCAAGATTAAGGTTTTAGATTTTCATTAAAAAATGAAATTGGTTCTATTAATGCGTTTTATAATGGTAAATTTCATTTTGAAGCATTGCCTTGTAATGGTATATATGAAACTGTGATGGTTGTAGACAACTTAGGAAATAATGTATTGCATATTGATTCGTCCAATGGTTTGGACTAGGAATGCTTGTGGCATTGTCGTCTTGGACATGTCAACAAGAATCGCATAGCCCATATCCAAAAGGATGGAGTGTTGGAGTCTTTTGACTTTAATTCGGATGACACGTGCGAATCTTGTTTGCTTGGAAAGATGACCAAGTCACCTTTCACTGGTACATGTGAAAAAGGTGAGGGTTTGTTGGATCTCATACACACCGATGTGTGTGGACCGTTCAGATCCGCCACAAGGGATGCTAACCGCTTCTATGTAACCTTTACCGACGATTATCGCAGATATGGATATATCTACTTAATCAAGCATAAGTCGGAAACCTTTGAAAAGTTCAAAGAGTTTAAGCAAAAAGTGGATAATCAATTGGGCAGGAAGATAAAGATGCTCCGATCCGATCGAGGTGGTGAGTATCTTGGTATTGATTTCCACGACTATCTTAAAGAATATGAAATTGTTTCAGAATTGACGCCACCTAGGACACCACAACTT
Source organism: Lactuca virosa (assembly GCF_052849685.1). NCBI lineage: Eukaryota > Viridiplantae > Streptophyta > Magnoliopsida > Asterales > Asteraceae > Lactuca > Lactuca virosa. The sequence goes on from NC_136432.1 coordinate 73,086,659, forward strand.
AATGGTGTGGCTGAGAGGCGTAATCGAACCTTGTTGGACATGGTTCGCTCCATGATGAGTCGAGCTTCGTTACTTATCTCATTCTGGGGGTATGCCTTAAAGATTGTCGCCCATATCCTTAATCTAGGCCCAACTAAGAAGGTTGCCAAAACACCTCACGAAAAGTGGACAGGGAAGGTTCCCTCGTTATCACATATCAAGGTTTGGGGTTGCGAGGCTTTTTTAAGACGAGAGACTCACGAAAAGCTCGAACCTCGTAGTGAGCGTTGTATTTCCATCGGCTACCCACAGAAATCCTTTGGATATTTGATCTATAGACCTAGTGACTCGTAGCGCGAAGGGGTGTCTTTCGTGAAAGAGAACTCATATGCCAAGACGATAGTGGGAGGCAAATTGACCTTGAAGAGCTTCAAGATTTAAGCAATGAAGGAACCTATAACACTAGCACACAGCCTGAGGATGAGACTCCTGTTGAACCAGTTGATGACTCCTTACCTCTGAGATGTTGCAGTAGAGTTAGTGTTCCACTTGTGTTGTATGGTTTTCATATAACAAGTGAAGGTGATACGTTTATCTGTGATAGCACACTGATAAATTTGGATGAACCTAATAACTACAAGGAAGCCATGGCGAGCCAAGAGTCTGCAAAGTGGAAAGAGGCAATGGACAGCGAGATTCACTCCATGTATGACAATCAAGTTTGGAACTTGGTTGACAATGTACCAGGTCATAAGACGGTCGAGTGCAAGTGGATCTTCAAGAAGAAGATCGGCATGGATGGGAAAGTACACACATATAAGGAGCGATTGGTTGCGAAGGGCTTTACTCAAAATCCTGGAGTTGACTATGATGAGACCTTCTCACCAGTAGCGAAGATCAAATCTATAAGGGTTATGCTAGCCATAGCTGTGTTTCTTGATTATGAAATATGGAAGATGGATGTCAAAACCGCTTTCCTTAATGGGAAGTTGGCTGAGGATGTTTACATGAGTCAGCCAGAGGGTTTTGTAGATGCGAAGTACCCTAATAGAGTGTGTAAGCTTGAAAAATCCATTTATGGATTAAAGCAAGCATCTCGCAGATGGAATCTTTGTTTCGATGAGAAAGTCAAAGAGTTTGGTTTTTCGAGAAGTGAGGATGAGTCCTGCGTATATGTCAAGTCTAGTGGGAGTATAGTTAGCTTTCTAGTATTGTATGTGGATGACATACTACTCATAGGAAACGACGTTCCAACCTTGCAGGAAGTTAATTCCTGTCTTGGGAAGTGTTTTACTATGAAGGACCTCGGGGAAGCTGCTTACATTCCAGGGATAAGGATATTGAGAAATAGGAGTAAAACACTAATAAGACTTAGTCAAAGTACCTACTTGGATAAGGTGTCGAAATGTTTCAACATGTAGAATTCCAAGAAAGGAGAATTGCATATCCAGAGCAATACCAAACTGAGTAAGACTCAAAGTCCGAGTACAGATGCCGAAATAGCAGAAATGAGTTGAGTACCATATGTTTCTGCCGTGGGCTCGATCATGTATGCTATGACCTGTACTCGCCCTGATGTGGCTTTTGCTTTGAGCATGGTTAGTCGATATCAAAGGAATCCTAGTAGAACTCACCGGATAGCAGTAAAGAACATTCGTAAGTACCTGTAGAGGACTAAGGACTGGGTCCTTACCCTTGGTGGGAGTGATGACTTGAGAGTAAGAGGGTATAGTGACGCCAGCTTTCAGACCGACAGAGATAATTTCTGCTCTCATTCGGTTTGGGTATTTATGTTAGGTTTTGAGCATTCTAACACTCCTAAGTGTACATGCAACCCTAAATACCTTGGATCTATGTTTTCTCTATTATACATGCAAATATGAATATTCCAAGGTATTACCCTAACTAGCATACAATCTTTGATACTTGGGTAATAAAATAGATAGAATACATACCTTGTTGATGTAGCTTGACTCCATGAAGCTCAAGAGCCTAGTGCCCCAAGTGTGACACCTCAAATGGTTCGCACAACATCATCAACACTTGGAATAACCATGAGAAGAAGACACTCATGCTCAAATCGGCTAGCCCTCATATATGTTTCACTAGTGCCAATTTCTTGAGCTAAAGGGGTCCTTATATAGTATGCACATTAGGGTTACACCATGTAACCTATGACTTTACCCATTCCTTATGCGCCATGGGTTTTAACCTCCATGGGTCACCATATGGGTTAAACCCAACATAAGGAATCATGGATCATAAGCCCACATGATGCAGCGCAAAAAAAACAACACAAAGATAACCAAGAATGAACCTGTTGATTCTAAAAGAATAGCCAGGACAATCTCTTCAAAACCACGTTGATTCTACGAATACCGTGGGATTGGCTTCAAAATCTGGGTTAACACACAGAATTTGGGAGAAAATCGAAAGTTCATAAAATTGATGATCGACCATCCAAATTACATCAAAAACAGTTAAATAAGAAGCAGAAATTAAAATGAAACCCTAAAAGTCCATGGGCCAAATACAAACCCAAAAACAAAACCCAAAAATTAAGGAAAAATAACAAAATTGTTCATAACTCCATTTAGAAAGCGATTTCTGGACTCAAAAATGGGTAAGTCCCCTTCTGGTACTTATCTAGACGTGCTCCTTGCTCCAAGCTTCGATTTGGCTGGTCGTAGGCCCGAAACGGAGATTCGTAGCCAAAGTTATGGCCATTTCCGTGAAGCCCCTTTAGTCACACGATCGTGGGCCTCTAGGAACGCAAGGGCCCGATCCTCCACACTAGGGCCCGCATCATCCCCTCCTGGGTAGACAAAATTCGACCTCGAATGTGCACCATGGTCATCATCAGAAGAATCCCCATAATAAGGAAGCAAATGCTTTACATTGAAAACATCGGAACAACGAATGTGGCTTGGCAACTGTAGACAGTAAGCATTGGAATTAATCTTCTCCACAATCTCCACCGGTCCAATCTTCTTAGCTGACAGCTTGTTATACTCACCAACCGAAAAATGATCTTTAGTCAAAACAGCCCAAACAAAGTCACCTACTTCAAAATCAACTTGTCTGCGTTTTTTATCTAGATAAAAAAAAGTGGGGTAGGTAACGTAAAGTGAGGGGGTGGAGTTGGGGTGTGTTTATTTAAATAAATTAAAAAATCAATGGCAAATTAGTTTTTTTTAGGTAAGACAAGGACCAAGCGCGTAACAAAAACAAACAGTAGGGACCTTCAAAGTTAAAAAATAAGTTAGCGACAAAACACGCAAATTACCCTAAATCATAGGGACCATTCGTGTAATTTACTCTTCAACTTTAGACTGGAACACCTTATGAAAAAAATGATTATGCAAATAACTTTTTATTTGTATACTACGTGTGAGACCCGTATATTATACGGGTTAATTTAGAAAAAATTAAACATTAAAATGTAAGAAGTAAATGTTTTTTAATGTAAAACTTTAAAATAAGAAAAGAAGAAACATATTCATTGCAATTTAATTTCATATATATTATAATTAATATTTTACATATATAAATATATGACTTTAATTTTAAAAATTAAAACAAAGCAGAAATTAACAAGTGGATAATATTTATTTCAAAAATACCACAAAATGACAAGTGTCAAAACGCATGAGAGATTGACAAGTGACAAAAAAAACCTTCATGTATTAGAGAGGATATTTTACATATATAAATATATGACTTTAATTTTAAAAATTGAAACAAACCAGAAATTAACAAGTGGATAATATTTATTTCAAAAATACCACAAAATGACAAGTGTGAAAACGCATGAGAAATTGACAAGTGACAAAAAAAACCTTCGTGTATTAGAGAGGATATATATCTTCAACAATCGCAATTAGATAAATAAATAAAAAACTTGTGTATTTTATAAATTTTAATATGAAAAACTAATTATGTCAACATTCATAAATTGATATTAACTATAAATATACATCGACATAGTTTTTTATTATATTATTTCCTACTATTATATTATCCACATGTAGATAAATCTCACTCATTATTAACATGTCAATAAAATGTGTATATGATTTTTATTCACACGCTGAAAACATTAGTTATCACATGTAAATAAAAATCACATACTCATACAAGACGTATTCACGTTTGAATAGTACGCAAGAGTAATGTAAAAGATAAAAAAAATGTATCTTATATAAAAAATAATAATAAAATACATCCATATTAATGTCGATTTATACGGAATAATAAAATTATCAATATTTATATATATATATATATATATATATATATATATATATATATATATATATATATATATATATATATATATATACAAATATTGATAATTTTATTATTCCGTATAAATCGACATTAATATGGATGTATTTTTGTGTGTGTGTATAGAGAGAGAGAGAGTGTGTGAGAGAGAGAGAGAGAGAGAGAGAAAGAGAGAGAGAGAGAGAGAGAGAAAAATAAGTTCATATACATTCAACAAGTATTATGTGGATGTAGGGACTAACAGAAAAAAAATCATTAATTAAATACACAGAAAATATAGTATCAGGTGTTGTTCTTCATCTTTGAGATCGAGAGTTCAAATCTCATTGAAAACATAGGTGAAATTAGTAATATTTGATGAGTATATTAGATTTGATGTTTAAAAAAATCAAATTAAATATTATATAATTTTAATAGCTATAAATTAGGAAACTAATCATTATCTTTAATTGAAAATCATTATTTAAGGAATCAAGGATATTCAACGCATAAACTACATCACCTATGTGATCTTTATCTTCGGTGCCTCTTCCTTACAGAGTTGGATACCATCACCAACCTCTATTTGCTTCCACCGTATAATGAATTGATATTGAATTGTATATTGATCAAGTAAGAGTACAAGAATTTATACAGAGAGATTGTAACTAGGCTGGAGATAAAAACTCCTAACTATAAGCTAAGACTAAGTTATCTTTGACTATACAACTAGGTCAACTATAAACGTGTTACAAATGTTGATTTTTGTTAATACCCTCCGGCAAGCTCAAGGGCGGGACGGACTTGAAGCTTGGAACGAAGAAACATAACTTGACTTTTGCTTAATGGTTTTGTAAAGATATCCGTCAATTGATCCACTGATGAATCATAACAAATCTTTAATTTCCCAGACTCAACTTGTTGTCTAACGAAATGAAAATCCAATACAATATGCTTAGATTGTGTACTAATGACCGGATTTTTCATGAATATGGCACCTACATTATCACAGAGAAGTAGAGTAGGCTGACTGATAGGCGCTTGAAGGTCACAGAGCAGTTGTTTTATCTACTTAAGTTCTGTTGTAGTGTAGGCTAATGAACGATACTCAGATTCTATGCTTGATCGAGCTACCACCTTCTGTTTGCGGGATGTCCAACTTATGAAATTTGAACAATGAAAAACAGCAAATCCGTATTGAGATCGACTGACATCTTGGTCAGAATTCCAACCAGCATCAGAGTAAGCATGTAGAGATTTGGCGGTGGTTGGTTGAAAGTGAAGAGAATGAGCAATCATGCCTTTTAGATACTAAAGAATAAGTTTCACTGCTTGCCAATGATGAGTAGTCGGCGAGTGCATGAATTGACATACCCGGTTTACCGAATATGCAATATCTTGACGTGTGGTGGTTGCATATTGGAGTGATACCACCACCTGTCGATACAAAGTTGGGTATTCAAATGGATCACCACCTCTATGAATATGATTTTGAGGATCTGATGCAGTTTTAATTGTAGTGGTCATGGACATATTACTTCGTGCAAGAATGTCTTTAATGTAGGACTGTTGAGAAAGAGCATGACTAGTCGCATCTCGATGAATTTGGGACCTAAGAAAAAATGTAGATCGCCTTGATCTTTTAGAGAAAACACCTGATTTAGAGTTGTGATAAAACTTTGGAAATGATTGTCATTGGTTCTTGTGACAATGATATCATCAACATACACAAGTAGATAAACCATAAATGAAGATGGGTAGTGAACAAATAATGAAGTATCAGATTGACAAGCACGAAAACCATGTGATAGAGCCTGTTTGAGGCCATAAAGGGCTTTATGTACATGATGAGCTTTGGTAGGGTCTTCAAAACCTCTTGGGTGCCGCATGTAAACTACTTCTGAGAGATCACCATTGAGAAACACATTGTTGATGGCAAGTTGTCTGATACGCCATCCTTGAGAAAGAACAAGGGAGAGAACCAAACGAATAGTATCTGGTTTTATGACAGGGCTGAAAGTATCAAAGAAGTCAACACCGACCTCTTGGCTAAATCCTTGAGCGACTAATCTTGCTTTGTTTCGTTCAATAGTTCCATCTGATCGTCTTTTTACCCTGAAAATCCACTTGCAGCCAACAATATTAGCTTTAGTGGGACAAGAAACAAGTGACCATGAGTTATTTTTCATGAGTGCATCATACTCTTCTTTCATTGATTTTTCCAACATGTATGCTTACGGGCTTGGGAAAAAGTATTTGGTTCAACATCAGAAGACAATTTGGTAGTAAAAATTTTTGGTTTTAGTGATTTTTTTGAGCACAGGTTATCATAGAGTGTTGATTCTGATCATCAGCAGGTCTAAAATACATGGGAATAGTAGTGTTCTGTCGTGAATGAGAACTAACAGTAGATTGTTGATGATGAGGAGTGGAAGGATGAGAGGTAGATTTGACATGAGAATGTGAAGTGCATGTTAGCGTAGATAGGGATTTTTTTGGTGATGAGGGTGAGGAAGAGACATTGGTAGATGGTATAAGGGATGAAGTTGGACGTGTATGTGGAGATGGAGTGAAACATCAAATGTTATCAGCATGTTGAAGAAGAGTAGAAGTTGTATGATTTGGAGGTGAAGATTGAGTAGTTTTCATAATTGTTGTGGAAGTGTAAGGAAAAATATCTTCATTAAATACTACATGTCGAGAGATATAAATGTGAGATGTGGATTGATGAAAGCATATATATCCTTTGTGAGAAGCATTGTAACCAATTAAGATACAAGGTAGAGAACGAAAATCAATCTTGTGTTTATTGTAAGGAAGCAAGAAAGGGTAACCAAAAGTTTTAAGAAAATCATAATATGGAGTTTTGTGGTAAAGCTTTTGGTATGGCGAGGCATAGTTTAGGGTTGGTGTGATAGTTATCTTGTGTAAGTAGGTGGCTGTTTTAAAGGCATGTTCCCAAAACAAATGTGGTAAGGATGATTGAGCTAATAGGGTTAGACCTTTTTCATCAATGATACAATTCCTACATTCAACAGCATCGTTTTGCTCTTGGGTATATGGATAAGGCACACAATGTTGAATACCATTATTTGTAAGAAAGATGGACACATTTCTAAACTCACCACCCCAATCTGTTTGTAGGCTTTTAATATCACAAGAAAATGGTGTTTTGATCATTGTTTGGAATTGATGAAATGTAGAAAATACTTGTGACTTTTGAGATAAGAAATAAATCCAAACAAATTTTGTGCAATCATCGATAAAAAAGCAAAATAGTGACTTCCATTCAAAGAAAAAAAAGGGGAAGGTCCCCAAACATCCGAATACACAACTTCAAATGGTTTAGAAGAACTGATATGAGATGCAGGAAGATGAAATCTATGACTTTTTCCCATCTGGCATGAATCATAGAAATTAGGAAATTTATTTGATGTGGTAGGAAGATTGAAAGATGAAACTAAACGCTTCAAAAGAGATTCATGTAGATGAGCAAGCCTCTTATGCCACCCATGAAGAGAAGTGTGAATTCCAGTGAAGGCCATATAGGGAGGTCTTGCTCGGGTATGTGGCGGTCGATAGAGTCCATCATGTTTGTCCCCTTGAAGAATTGTTTGCCCCTGCAAATTTTAGCCAAAAATTCCATATAGACATTATTGTCCTCGGTTAATTTAGAGACACTAAGAAGGTTTTTGGTTAATTGGGGTACAATAAGCACATTTGGCAATTTTAAATGAGGTAAAGATGATGAACCAACATGAGAAATAGACAAATGGTTACCTTTACCCACTTGGAGTTTGTCATCACCCTTGTAATCATCTGTAATGTTGAGTTTGTTGATTTTAGGGTTGTCCCTGTATCAAAATGTAACGCCCGTAGATCCGGGCTAGTCAATTTAGAGACGATAAGCATCAAAGCTTATCCAAAGTACGCCCAGCTTATACGAAGAGTACGCCCAGCGTAACCAAAGTACGCCCAACGTACTGCTTGTAGAGGAATTACGCCCAGCGTAATTAGGAGTTACGCCCAGCGTAAATCAGGGTTCAGCACCCTATAAATAGATGTCGTGGGCTGCCGAGTTTTAGTGCTCAATTCTTTCTCTCTCTCCCATATTTCCTCGTTTTACGTGCAAGAAATACCCCCGAAGCCCCGGTATCATTCCCGAGACCCGAAGCAAGTCCTGAAGCCCCGAAGATCCTGAGAAGTAAAGTTTCTGAGCCGAAACTCTGCCCGCGAAAAGCCCGGTTTTCAAGAAAAGCATCCCGGTTTTATCGGAAACGATTGTTTTAAGAGACGAGGTGTTGTCCGATCATCGTCTTATCAGGTGAGTGCATAGCCCCTTTCATGAACATGATTTTAATACAAGTATTGTTTGAATGTATTAAATATATGATTTGCGTAAGTTATTTGATGATGTCTGAATTAAGTGTTAAAGAACATACCTGATTGTTTATGATAACTTAGGTTAAAGAGTAAACCTAAGGTTTGTTATAATGGTTATGGGGTAGTATCTCTTTATGAGTACGAGTGAGATATATACGGAGAATAGAACTTTAACATATGTCATTGATCCGGGAGCATGGATTAGACATAGTTATTCGTCCTTAGTCTAAGAGTATGGATTGGACTTAGTTAATTGTCATTAATCCGGGAGTATGGATTAAGACTTAGTCAGTTGTCCTTAGTCCGGGAGTATGGACAGGACATATAATCTGTCATTAATCCGGGAGTATGGATTAAGACATAGTTAGTTGCCCTTAGTCCGGGAGTATGGACAGGACATAGTTATTTGTTATTAGATCCGGGAGTATGGATCAGGTCGAGAGGTTAGTTTTAGATCCGGGAGTATGGATCAAGTCGAGAGGTTAGTGTTTTTAGTCTCGTTGAGAGGATTGACGGGGTGGGGTAAGAGTTGGTTATATATATATAGAGAAAATTTATATTGTGTGAATTCTAAATTATATATATATATATATATATATATATATATATATATATATATATATATATGTTATAACATTGTGAGATTGAAATCATTATGTACTCACCAGGTTTCCCAACCTGACCCACTCAAGCTTATTTGTATCACAGGTGTCGATACGAAGCTACTTTACACTGAGAGATTTAAAAGAGATGTAGATCACTAGTGTAAATGAATATAAGTTTTGTTTATGCTTATGTTTCTATATTGACGATGACATCCCAAGGTTTTAAAAGGAATAAAAATACATTTCTTCGGAAATGCTTTTGATAATGTATTTATCATGTTTTTCTGGGAACAAATTCCGCAACCGTTTTCTTTAAACGATTACTCTGATTTTAAAACAAACATAAACAAATCGGTCTTTTCTGGCCGTGAAATTGGGGATGTCACACAAAATACCATGATGGGTCAATGACAGTGCGAGGAGATTTGGAATGTGCCATGTGGACATGTCGCGATGGTTGTTGTAGGTTTGGTCGTCGGGATGGGAAATCTGTTTGGTTTAAACGCTGCCAACAGTCTGTTGTCTCGTGTCCAATTGTGTTGCACACTTGACAAACTGGTTTGGGATGTCTCTGATTAGTATTACGAGAGGCAGATGAAGATTGAGAAGTTTGGCGATTGAATGGAGTATTGGAGAGATTGTTGGACTGATTGACAGTGAGTGATGTTGTTGCAGATAAGGCAGATGATTGGCGAATGTGCTCTTGTTCAAGTCGTGCTTCTTCCTAGAGTAACATACCTACAAGATCATTGACAGATAGAAGTTATGTTTTCATCAAGAAGGCAGTGACAAAAGGCCGATAAGATGAATCAAGGCCAGTTAAAATATGTCCAATGAGATCTTCCTCATATATGAAATAATGATTTGCAGCAAGACTATCAGAAATCGATCGTTTTCTTTCAATATAATCGATCATGGTCATGGACCCTTTTGAAAGGGTTTGTAGTTGGGCTTTAAGTTGCATACGGGAAGACCTAGTTTGGGCTTGAAACGTCTTTTCAATAGCCTACCAACCTGTATAGGAAGAGTTACAGTGGGTAACAATAGACAAAGTTCGCTCCGATAAGGTGGACTAGAGCCATAGCAACACAAAGAGATCACATTTCTTCCATGTAGTAGACTTTGGATTTGGTGCGGTGGTAGTCGGAGTTTCTGGAACAATAAAATAATCGGCGGTGGCTGGAGTGCCTTCGATAGCTGGAACAAGAAAAGTAGTCGGAGGTGGAGTAGGATTAAGAACAAGTTCATCCAAGTCAAAAGTCTCACGAACAGCAATAGTAATAGTACGCCATAAGGTAAAGTTTTCCCTATCTAATTTGACTACAATAGTAGGGATCTGGAGATTGACTGTGGAGGTAGTGGTGGTTGCCAAATTAAGAAGATGAGGGGTTCTTGTTGCCATGAATTTGGGGCGAGGAGTGATAAGGAAAAGAAAAATCGACAGCTATAAGGTAGAAGCTCTGATACCATATAATGAATTGATATTGGATTATATATTAATCGAGTAAGAGTATAGGAATTTATACTGAGAGATTGTAACTAAGCTGGAGATAAAAACTCCTAACTATAAGCTAAGACTAATTTATCTTTGACTACACTACTAGGTCAATTATACACGTGTTACAAATGTTGATTTTAGTTAATACACCATAATCATAATGCATCAGAAACTTTCGTATTATTCCCTACTTTTTTTTTTCCTATCCACATGTAAATCATAGAGATAAAGAGGGGATCTCCATCTCCAACACTTCCATCTCCATTGTCGACCACCACCGTCATCATCTCCATTTGTTGCCGAGGAGAAGTAATATAATATAAGTTGCAATTAATTTCCGAAAATTTCCCTGTCAAAGACGATCTCAAATTTTTATATGTCAATAATATCATGTGTCACACCCCTAAACCAGAACGTCGGAAACATCTGGGGGTCGATAACTTTCATCTACAGTATCATAACAAATGAATAATGGTGATCAAAGCCATACAACCATTTTATTGATAATTAAGATGTTTACATTGTACCCAAAACACAGTTTACTTGATGTTAAATACATATGCCAAAGTAAATAACGTGACGCGGCGACGTCCCATTCCTCAAAATCCTTTTGGTTACCTGTCTACTGATTTCCTGAGAATACAAGTGATTTTGAAAAGTGTCAACAATTAAGTTGGTGAGTTCATAAGATGCTTTTTATGAGAGAAATCGGTAAGTTTTCCTTGTACAATGATAGAGTACGCTTTCAGAAAATCCATTATTTTCTTTGATAATGAACTATAAGTCTTAAAACCCAAGACTACAAATGTAAGTAGTGTTGTACTAGAAAATAGTATTATGAAGTTTTATCTTTAAATAAAACTAATTAAATGTATGTTATCCCCGTAAACCAAATGTATTGTTAATACTCCATGTGAGTTATCATAACCATGCTAGCGACTAGTTGGCCTGTTACGACGTTCTTTAGGAGTCGGATGGTTAGACATTTGTCACCCCATACCTGCCGGTCTAACTGTAGCTAACAGTTTAGGTGCGGGATTGTCAGTCCCGCATAGATCTATACACAAGTGTCACGCTCTCTTACCGAGACTCTGGTTACAATACAGGACTTTTGTAGGTACCCTGCTAGGTACGTGAAGACGATGTCTCACAAAAATTGTATTAACGGTTACGTGTAGCGTAATGAAAACCCTTTTGTGAGTGGAAAATATTATCTTTCCATAGAAATTTCATAGTGTAAAATAATTATACCTTTAAATAATCATTTGTTCATCCCAAAAATTGTAAAATAGTGTTATGCCCCATAAACTATACCTATTATAGTTTATTGTAAATGTTTTGTTGTGTCCATTATATATATTTGTGTATATATATATATATATATATATATATATATATATATATATATATATATATATATAGATAGCATGTTTAGATGTTTTAATGGTTTATATCATGTAATTTAAATCTACACAAGTATAAAAACTTTTGGTATGATAAAACCATATTTTTCCTAGTTTTTGGCCTTTTTAACGACAATAACCGGTAATAGTGAGAAATAACTTAGTAAAAACTTATTTTTACCTTTCTGAGATATTTAAGTAGAGTTAACTTTATATGCTTGAAACAACATATTTTTGGTCAAAACCCACAAAAATGGTGTCATAACTTAGTTATGACCATTTTTGCTAGAAAAACATATTATGTTCACAAAAATCCTTGTTTTTATAGTTTGTGTTTATAACCTCAAGAACATATGGCATGTTTATACTTGAGTTGCATAGTTTTGTACTTCAAATTGTCATAACACATATAAAGGTTCAAATAACTAGTAGTAACCATATTTCATTTAAATAATATTTTGCGCATAATAAAGAGATGAAGCATGTATAATAACTTGAACTATTATACAAGATTTAATTGTATCCCCCCCCCAAAACATGAAAATCTCGAAAATAAGGGGTATGAACTCACATTGAGTGTGTTTGTGGTTGGACAAAGAGATGATTGTGAAGATCTTCAAGCCTAGAACACTTCAAAATGGTTGATGAACTCTTTGAAGATGGTGTTATCCTATGAGTTTTAACACATAATAATGTGTGTAAATGAGATGAAACTAGCATGAAAATGTGTAGAAACACTAGATTATGAAGAAAACATTTACCAAATTCTCAAGAACCACTTGGAAAAGTTTATCTAGGAAGATCGGACTTGTTCTTGATAGAATATGGAGTAAACAGAAGAAAAATGGAGATCGTGGGGGGGGCGGTTGGGGAGTTCTCGGCCAAAGATAAAGAGGGAGGGGTGAGGTGATGTTTGCCTTGTTATTTGTTGGATAAAAGCCTTGATATACGATGGGTAATCTTCTGTGTTGGAAAATATGAAACTTCAAGTCACGAAGTCAACCCTCTTTTCTATTCTTTCCCACTGAAAACCTCATAGAACCACCGAAATCAAATGTGATTTCGGTTTAGCCCCATCGAGATCACATGGTGATTTCGGTCCATGTACCAACCGACATCACATGGTGATTTTGGTCCAAGTACTAACCGAAATCACAATGTTTTGGGGTCCTAGGCCGAGAACCCTAAAGGCAAGGGATAAATCATGATTTACGTTCTAATTCGTTGACTTGTTTGACTTTTGCTGACCCAGAACTGCCAGTTGTCACATTATCCCCCCGTTAGAGGAATTTTCGTCCTGAAATTTGTTCTTGAGTAGGTACTAATGAGCTTGGCAAAACATGTGGGTACTTCTGTTTCATTTGAACTTCTCGTTCCCAGCTGTATTCGGGCCCTCGCTTGGCGTTCCAGCGGACCTTCACTATGGGTATGCGGCTTTGTTTCGTCCTTTTGACCTCTCTGTCCATGATTTCCACAAGTTCCTCCACGAAGTGTAGACTCTCGTTTACCTCGATTTCATCAAGTAGGATTACAAGAGTCTCGTCGGACAGACACTTCTTCAGGGTGGACACGTGGAAGGTGGGGTGTACGTTACTGAGTTCTTGTGGTAGTCGAAGTTTGTAAGCCACGGGGCCGATTCTAGCAAGGATTTCGAATGGCCCGATGTACCTTGGATTCAGTTTCCCGCGTTTTCCAAAATGTATCATCCCTTTCCAGGGTGAGACCTTCAACAGTACGCGGTAACCAACCTGGAATTCCAAGGGTTTGCGTCACTTATCTGCATAGCTCTATTGTCGATCCTAGGATGCCTTTAATCGTTCACGGATCTGAACAATCTTTTCCGTAGTTTCCCGTATGATCTTAGGGCCAGTGAGTGTGCTATTAAGCACTTGTCCTCTTTCAAGCTGCGTGTCCCCCACTTCATCCCAACACAGAGGTGGTCTGCACTTGCGCCCATAGAGGGCTTCGAATGGCGCGACTTTGATGCTAGTGTGATATTTGTTATTGTATGAGAATTTGATGAGCGGTAAATGGGTATCCCAGGCTTTACCAAAGTCCATTACACATGCTCTCAACATATCTTCCAGTGTCTGAATGGTTCTCTCGCTTTCCCGTCAGTTTGAGGGTGATAAGTTGTACTCATGTCGAGTTTGGTCCCCAAGCACTTTTGTAGTGATTGCCAAAACCGTGAGGTGAATCTACTATCTCTGTCAGAGATTATGGATATTGGCACCCCCCATGTAATCGTATAATTTCTTTAATGTACGTCCTTGTTAGCTTCTCCATCTTGTCGGTCTCTTTTGTTGGTAGGAAGTGTGCGGATTTGGTTAACCTGTCAACGATCACCCAGATGGTGTCAAGTCCGCCCGTTGTCTTGGGCAACTTGGTTATGAAATCCATGGTTATACGCTCCCACTTGCACTCGGGTATATCCGGTTGCTGAAGCAAACCCGAGGGCTTTTGGTATTCTACCTTAACCTTGGCACAAGTCAGGCACTTGCCCACATAGGTAGCGATTTTTGCCTTCATGTTTGGCCACCAATAAAGTTTCTTTAGGTCCAGATACATCTTGTCTGAACCGGGATGAACGGAGTATTTTGTCTTGTGAGCCTCGTTCATGACAACGTCTCTGTACCCGCCGAATCTCGGTGTCCAGATTCGATTCATGAGATAATAAGCTTTGTCATCCTTAACTTCAAGGTTTTTATCCATTCCCCGCAAGGCCTCACCTGCGACGTTCTCGGGTTTCAAGGCTTCTAGTTGCGCCTCCTTGATCTGTGTGGACAGGTGTGAATGGATGGTCATGGTTAATGATTTTACTCGGCGGCCCGAGTATTCTTTTCAAATTAGGGCGTCTGCTACTACGTTGGCATTGCCTGGATGATAACGAATTTTGCATTCGTAATCATTTAGCAGTTCTACCCATTGTCGTTATCTCATGTTGAGCTCTTTTTGATTAAGAATGTTCTGAAGACTCTTATGATCTGTGAAGATGGTGCACTTTGTGTCGTAAAGGTAGTGTCTCCAGATCTTCAGGGCAAACACCACTGCTCCTAATTCGAGGTCGTGCATGGTGTAATTAACCTCGTGAGTCTTAAGTTGTCTTGAGGCATAGGCAATGACCTTCCCTCTTTGCATAAGTACGCATCCTAGGTCCTTCTTGGACGCATCGCAGTAGACCACAAAGGCTTCGGTCCCTTCTGGGAGTGACAAGATTGGAGCACTGCATAGGGCTTGTTTTAGCATTTGGAAGGTGGTTTCTTGTTTATCCTCCTAGTTGAAAGTCACTCCCTTCTGAGTCAAGGTAGTGAGCGGCTTTGCGATTTTGGATAAACCTTCGGTAGTAGCCAGTAAGGCCCAAAAACTAGCGTATCTCAGTCGGTGTTCTTGATGTTGCCCAACTTTCAATCGCCTTGACTTTGGAAGGGTCCAAGTGTATCCCTTCCTCGCTGACTACGTGTCCCAAGAAGTCTACCCTTCGAATCCAGAATTCGCATTTTGAGAATTTTGCATACAGTTTCTCTGCCCTTAACATCTCCAAGACTTTCCGTAAATGCTAACTATGTTCTTCCTCGCTTCGTGAATATATTAATATGTCATCAATGAATACTATCACGAATTTATCCAGGTAAAGTCGGCACACACGATTCATTAGGTCCATGAACACTGCAGGCACATTAGTCAAACCAAAGGGCATCACTACAAACTCGTAGTGACCATAGCGTGTTCTAAATGCCGTTTTAGGAGCATCTCCCTCCTGGATTCGCAGTTGATGGTACCCTGCCCTTAGATCAATCTTTGAGAAGTAGCTCGATCCTTGCAGTTGATCAAATAGGTCGTCGATTCGAGGTAGGGGATAACGGTTCTTGATAGTGAGTTTGTTCAGTTCTTGATAGTCTATGCACATGCGGAATGATCTGTCCTTTTTTTCACGAACAAGACCGGTGCTCCCCAAGGTGAGAAGTTCGGTCTAATGAACCCTTTGCTCAGTAGTTCGTTCAGTTCACTGGACAATTCCTACATTTCAGTCGGTGCTAAACAGTATGGGGATTTGGCTACGGGGGTGGCTCTAGGGATTAAGTCGATTCAGAACTCGACTTGGCGTACGGGTGGTATTTCCGAAAGGTCTTCTGGGAATACATCGGGAAAGTTACAGACTTCAGGAATATCCTTGATGTCTCTCACTTCTTGTTTCTCATCCACCACGTGGGCTAAAAAGGCATGGTATTCCTTGCGTAGATACTTTTGAGCCTTGATGCAAGAGATGATTTGTAGATTTCTGTTGGATTTGTCGCCATAAATGACGAGGGTTTCGCTACTTGATAGGTTAAGGCGAACAGACTTTTCGTAACACGGTATATCGGAATGGTGAGGACTTAACCAGTCCATGCCAATGATAACATCAAAACTCCTTATGGTGACCAACATTAGGTCAATTTGGAAGGAATGATTGTTTAGTGTTAGATTGCAATCTATGTATATATCTTTAGTGCTTTCTGTTTTACCATTTGCCATTTCTACGGTGAATGTTTCGTTAAGTCTTTGATGTTTTTTCTTGAGGAGATGTTTAAACTTATGACTCACCAAACTTCTCTCTGCACCGCTATCGAATAGTATGCATGAATATATGTTATTGAGGAGAAATGTACCGGTAACCACTGCATGGTCGTTCATCGCCTCCTCATGTCCTATTTCTAAGACTCTCCCCGTGCCCCTAGTATTTCTGTAATTCGCTTTCGGACACTCTCTTTTGAAGTGCCCCGTTTCCCCACATCCATAGCATGCTCGACTCACCCCAGCATTAGCGGCTTGGGTGGTTTGTTGTGTTGGCGCCTTACAGAAATGGGCGGTATGCCCGTTTATGTCGCAATTATTACAGTGCATCTCTCAGCAGGCTCCGTTGTGATGGAAGTTGCACTTGTTACATTTTTGAAGGGTTCCAGCGTATGGTTTGGCGGTTGTTGGGGCGGTAGGGGCGGTAGCGCCATGAACTGCCACAATCTGTTGTTTCTTTGCGGCCTCTTGTGTCGGTTGGCCCTTCTTTTTGTTCCAAAACTTCCTCTTGTTGTCACCCCCTTTTGGTTGTTCGGGTGTGGGGGTTATAATGCCTTGACGAACTCCGTAGTCGACAAGAGTTTGTGCCAAACTCTTGGCACTGTCGAAGGTGCTCGGGTTGGCGGATATGCCCATTCCCTGGATCTGCGTGGATAGTCCCCAAATGTAACACTCCACTTTCTTGGCCTCTGGGGTGACCATCCCAGGGCACAGAGTTGTCAGTTCGTTAAATCGGGCAGTGTAGGTGGAAATATCAGAGCCCTTCATGGCGTGTTCCCACAGTTCTTGTTCCATTTTTTGCATCTCGCTCCTTGGACAGTATTCCTCAATCATCATAACTTTTACGTCCTCCTAACTCATTGCGTTGGCTACAGCTAGAGTCAAAGTTTTAATGTGGCCGTTCCACCACGACAAGCCCGAGTCCGCAAATGTACATGTTGCATAGCATAGATTTCGAATATGGAATCGGTTTTCTCAAACCATCTTGTCAAAGTAACAACACCATTGTTGCCATGATAGGTCCTGGGTTTGCAGTCCATGAACTCTTTGTAGGAGCAAAATCGTTGATGCCCTTGGCTTTCGCCCAGATTAGAGTTGTTAGTTCCGTTTCAGCCATCGTCGTTGTTTCCATTCGTGTCGTTATTGCTGAAATAGGCCATGGCGGCAGTAACCACGGTTGTTACAGCAGCCTGGAACACGGCAGAATCCATTTGTAGAGGTGGTGGTGGTGGAGTTGTTGAGGTGTTGGTGGCACGCATGTTACCTCTTCGTGGTGGCATCTTTCTACCATAAAGTTTAAAGTTGGAATGACGTTAAGTCTTTGATAAGGGTTATGAGTTAGGCATTACCGTAATGGAATGTCTCGATTATGTATGTATTAAGTCTCGTTGTTATTGTAAATTGTAAGCAAATCAAAAATGGAAGTTTACTATAATAAGTAGACAATTGCGTAACAAATAGCAACACCCAATGAAATAAAAATGCATGTCCATTTAATTGATAATATAGTACTAGTACATAGTTTTTTGAAAATTGACCTTTAAGAAGGTCTATAGGAAAGAGTAGCACCAACGCTTACTCGTAAATCTGATGAAAACATGAGTAGTATAAGCCCTACTCGCGGCGGGTGGTCTCCTGTGGGCTATGGGATGAAGTCATGGAGGCCTGCATCTCCGCTATCCGGCGCTCAGCCGCGATCACGCTCTCCTCGAGAGCCGAGTGTCTCTCCTGGTACTCCCTCGTTTCCGCTCGAGCGGTGGTGAGGTCCTCATGGAGGCGGTCAATGATACTACATGTCCGGGGGTAGTCCCTCTCTAGTCTTCGAGCTCGTCCGTCAGTGGCCTCAGCAGCAGCCCCCAGCTCCAAGATCCGATTCACCGACGCCCTGGTCTGATCCCCAAGATGCGTGATTCGTTAAACCTGTTGGATTAATGTCTAAGTCCATAACTATATTTGGTATGTACTTGACCCGACCCGGCATGGTCCATTTGGGTTGCACTTTACCGGCACAATTTATATGGATAGTCTTTTGAGAATAGTATATTTATGATTTATATTAATATATTATAAGTTCTAATATATTAATATGGAATCATATTATTTAATTAGTATTGATCAAGAATTAATTTATAATTAATTAAGTGATCAAAAAGAACTAATTAAATATGGACTCTTATATATATGGAATGGGCCAAGCTCATTTAGGTTGGGCTAAGCTTTCATGGATGGTCCATGGAGCTTTTAACCCATGGATCCTATGTAAATGAAAGGTCATGGGTATTAGGGTTTACATGGATGTAACCCTAATCCTCCATAATATATAAAGGGGTCCTTGGCTCACAAAATTGGCACAAGTGTGTGAAATTAAGAGTGGGCCGATTTTAGTGTGCATACATATTCTCTCAAGTTCTTCCAAGGTGTTTGGTGATTTGTGATTCCATTTGAGGCTTCCACACTATTGGGGCTAAGCTCTTAAAGCTTGAAGACATCAAGCTACATCAAAAGGTATGTCATCTAACTAGAACTTTGTAGTATAGGTGCTTCATAATATGCTAGTTAGGATGAAACCTTCGAATAGTTAATATTTGCATGTATAATAGAGAAAACATAGATCCAAGGTTTATAGGGTTGCATGTACACCATAGGAGTGTTAGAATGCTCAATACCCAACAGTGGTATCAGGGCCAGGTTGTTTTCTGTTATATTGATGCAAATGTTTTATTTTCAAGTTGAAAAAAAAGGAAAAAAAACATGACGTTTGTCAAATTTTAAGATAATTACTTGTTTTTGTGAAAAACTAATTATTTGTAAAATTTGAATCATTTGCTATATGAGTTGAATTAGGTCAAATTTAGTAAAAGATAAAATGATATGATTATTTTATTAGTTTTAAAAGTTTGATCTAAAGAGTTTTTTGAAACCTCCATAAGTTATGGATATGAAAAGGTTTTTAAAAAAATTGATTCAAAGTTTTTTATGGAGTTACAAAACTTGGTCTTAATGTTTTAAAGAATTCCATAACTTGTTCTTAAGTTATGGAACATGAAAAGTTTCATCATAAAACAAGTATTTAACTCCATAAGTTATGGAATCCAAAAGTTTTCAAGAGTTACAAAATTTGCCCTCACGTTTTGGAATTTGGAAAAAGTTTTTTATGATAAACAAAAAAGAATTGAATTCTAAAACTCTTGGGTTCATAACTTAAACAATTAATTAAATGGTTTTAATTTTGAACTTAATAATTGGAATTATGATGTTTTTATTGAATAACTCAATTAACTCTTATGGACTTTATTAATAGATAATTAAAGTGTTTAATTAACAAAGAATTAATAATTCCATAATGACATGGTTTAAATTTAATTAAATTAAGAGTATAGTTTAATTAATAGATTAAACCACCAAGTATTTTAAATGTCTAAAATACACCCTTATACTACTATAATATTAAAATTTTAATATATTATATGTATAAGAGCAAGTCGTCTTACCATTAGTAGGCCTCATTCACGAAGCCGGTCTATAAGGGGGGTATAAGGTTACTGCCTATAAAATGGCAGTTTAATGGGTGTCCACTCTCACCCACCGCTTCCTTGACTGGTGGAGGGTCGTTAGCCGAACATGTAGGACAAGGACTATAATTCTCCCTTCATTATAAGTATAATGATAAATACTAACTAACTAAACACTTATAAATTCCCAATCTTAGTTACTTAGGAAAATGTGAATAAGGTGCTAATCCATGAAATTACACTTTGCACTTTGTTTAAGCTGTTAGTGGAGCGTGTGTGGTTAACCGGCACACTAACCTGGACTTAACAAGGTAGGCAAAGGGTAACTTAATGTTTATCATAGTATCGTTGGAGCGTGTGTGGTTAACCGGCACATCGATTGAGGGGTAAATATTAAGGGTACCAAGTATATTTGCATGGTTACTTCACACCTTGTTTTGTGATCCTCGGCATCCCAGTCACAAAACCTGAAGGGCACACTCGAGATTGAAACATGCCATTGAAAAGTTCAATGAATCTCAAAAGAATCTAGGAGTTTCAAAACCAATTAAAACCTAATAATACATTTCGTTTATCTTGGTGGAAATTGGTGAATCGTCATTCACCTACCTTCAAATATTTTATAGCTTGGATTACGGCATCCCTCTTCCAAGTTATAAAATAGTTTGTTGGGTCCTAGCCTTAATATATCATATTGGGTGTTATATTAAGGACTTAAATCAACTTTACGTGAATTTCTCCCATTGTTGATGTCTGGTTTAGACAACAATGATCTTCCCAAACCAAGCTTTCCTAATGAATATGACTTCCCGAGTTTGGCTCATGGAAGTCATACTTCTCTTCCTCCACCTCCTCCAATTATTCTCCCTAACCCACAAGTTCAAGGTCACTCAAGCCCTAATGGCAAGCAAGGTCTATGTGTGATCACATCTTAGAGATGAAGTCACATATTGACAAGCCGGGAGAGTTGGGTGTCAAAGTCTTGAGAAAGTTGGATGTTCAATCACTTTATAAGTCACATAGTGAGTTCCTTTGGGACTACTATGAAACAGACTATGACATGAACCTTAATGATCATATATATTTGCTTGGTGCTGCTGAATCAGCAATGATTTGGAACGATAGTAAAGCAAATTTGATTAGAAGATCAACTTCCCAAAAACTTTATGGACAGTGACAATGGTGACACTGGAAATCCAGAAAAAGCATTCTCTTCCCAATGGAAAGGGATTGGCCATAGTCAACCCGGTTGACCAAATGGTAAAGAGAAAGGTTAAGTCTGAGATAGTCCCATTACCAAAGGGTCCGTATGTTTATTTTGCCAAAGGAAGGGGCGTTGATTACAAAGCTGCCAAATTTACCTAAGGATGTTAAAGTCAATAAGTTTGACTCTACATCAGGTAGAGCCCATTATCTAACTCTGTTAAGTTCTATTCTGAGATCCTCATTACATGATGTGACTGGGTCACATGGTGATGTTTTAAGAATCAAAGAATAGAGAGAAATCTTAAAGGAAGTATATGCTGATTCTGATCGCGAAGGTGGATTTCGATCGCATCAGAATTTTGAGCAGTTGCTTAAGAAGTTATGATATATTGCTAAGGAATAGATAGCAACAATTTTCCATGTGGATTGTAAGGATAAGTTTTTCCGCAAAGTTTTAAAATAAAAGAAAATTGTTTAATTTTATTTATTTGAAGTATCCTTACAATGGCATTTGTGGAAAATTGTTGCTTATATGATTCCATTGACAGCAATATTGGAAAATGGATTTGATTCTTTCATTTGTGGTAGTGTCTAAATTTACCAAATCAGGAAAGTTCCTCATCGCCCAAGTTTCAATTGGACCGAAACTTGGAATCATGCAAGTTGAATAGTATGATGAATGAGAACTTTCAAGCATTGGAAAATCAAGACTAATTACTTGTTCACATGGATGTGTGAGTCAAGTGAAGGACTAAAGGGATCGAGTACACATTCTTGTGCACTGGTCATGTCCACCACAAAGCTCGTTAAGACTATTTGATTTACTAAAGTTTAGTAAATATGGTTATACTTACAAGTTTAATTATAATTCTGAAACATTGGAAAAGTCTCAATGTATGGCAGAACGAATGGGAAGAATCAAATTAGGCAGAAAGCTAAAAGTTTCTCATATCTGAAAAGATGGGAGAGTACTTTAGTATCATGTTTGTGATCATCTTAATGATTTAGAAATCATATCACAATTAGTCCTCTAAAGGTCATCTTAGTGCATTCTTATGACTAAGAAGAGGAGTCATGAATTGTTGAAATGGTTAGATCAGGAAGATGAGTCATACTTCGTTCCAAAACAATTCTTAGAGTCATACTCCAAGATTGTAACTTGAGTGACATATCTTAAAGAAAGGTTTAAAACACTTGTCAAATGTAAGAGTAAAAGTGTCCTACTCTTATACATTTGAAATTGGTAAGTTGTGATGTTTTGGATAAAACAAAGACCAACTAAGGCCAATTGTGTGAAGTGTTTGTCTTGATAAAGAATCTGCACTATCTCTTGAATATTTGGCAAGATAGTCTTATATGTCAAGATGATAGTGGGAGTCTTAAAGATCCTAAAAAGAATTTCAAGAACTAATCATGAATAAAACCTGAGGTTCTTCACTAGCACACGACTTGAGGTTTATAACCTATCGTGTTGACATATTATGTGCCCATTCCAGTTAAAGTTGGCTTTGTATAGGAGTTCTGAAAGTTCTCAATTGGTTGCATAACAACTTGGAAGCAATGGCAGGCCCTGTACTGCCAGGTGGCAAGAAGTTAAGATTGCATAAGTTCAGTCCATATGAGTTTGGATTTGTCATTATCCTTGTCTTGTGACTATGGTTTTGATGATTCACATGGATAAGAACACATACACCATAAAATCTAAGGGTCATAAGGTTTCTCTCCGATTCTTGAAAATGATGGTGAGGAAACACTTCCACCAAGTAGATTTGAAGCAGATGGCAAAAGGTCAAAACAATTGAGACTATGATTACGGCATCCCTTTTCATAGTTCTAAAATTGTTTAGACACAGATGCATGCTATCTAAGGAAAGGTGTATGATTTTGATAAAGTTTTATCAAAGCATCTCGTATCAGAAATCTGAACTTTGGTAAGAAAGTCAATAAAGTATTGATTTCTAGAAGTCCAGCTGATTTCTGAGTACATGTCAAAGCTAGTGGAGCATAAGTGTTATGCTAATAATCATCATGTTAGTGGGAGCATGATAATTATTGTTAGTGTTGCAAGTTAGCAATGTTAATTATAGAAAACAAAAGTTTCAATTCGTGAGGCTGCAGGGATTGAAAAAGTTGTTTTGCTATAATTAAGGGAGAGGATATACTTCATTTCAGTTCCAAAGGCTTAGATTGAGACCTTAATCATCTTTAGCCAAGAATATATATATGAATTTCATGTTGGATTGGTTCAAATTAAGGAAATTCTATATATTGCGTTCTCAAAATTCGATTATGATTACGACATCCCTCTTCATAGTCAAATTTTGAAAACATGGAAAATAAAAATATTGTAGCAAAAGACTGGTCTAGAATCATGTCTTTATGTGAGACATCATGAATCGTGTACCATTTGCTTTGGGTACAGGATCGATTGCATGTGCTATAATATTTGTCATTTCTAAATTTTTCCAAATGCCCAGAGGCATTAAGAAGGGAAAAGGTCTAGAATTGGATATGACTAAAATGATTAAGCAATTGTCGAGGACAATCTGAGGTTTACCAAAGATTGGTTGCTCAGGGACAGTTGGAAGTATAGTGCTAATTTTGGAAGGACCATATTGACATATTCTGAAAAGAGGCATCTCTTATTCAGAAGTGATAGTCAAAACGAGAATATGGAGTTGTCTCCATAGGTGGAAGTTATATGTGTAAGATTAGAAAACTTAATGCAAGAAGCATGTCCAAAGCAATGTAATTTGAATATGAGACTTAGTTTCCATGGAGTTGATCTCCATTGGAATACCTTATAATGACTGTTGACAAGTCTTTATGACTTTGTACATATTCATTACAGGAGGGTCAGTGCATATAAGTTTAAAATCTAAACAGATTTCGATAAATGATAGGAATTTGAAATTCTCACATTTTTCGATAAGGATTTGGGAGTGTGAAATTAGAATCATTGAAATTATGTTCAATTGGTTTATTTCACAAAGTAAGGATCATAGACAAACATAGAGTGCATACTTGGTGTATGGCAAAGCTATTGTTTAAGAAAAACATAGTGTACATGCTTGGAGCATGGGACAACTGGTGTATTTAATTCAAGTATAAAGTTGATAAAACCGAAACAATGAATAATGAGTAATCAGTATGGTGATAAATAAAAGTGTTTATTTATATTCATAGGGTTTGATACCATATTTGATTCATTTATTCTTGTGTTTCACTTTGCATGTTTTGACTTCCAGAATAACTAAGTCGTTCTTCCTGAATGATTAAGTTATTCAAACCATCCACAGTCGGTCATATGTTGGAAGTAGATATGAATCAAGACTGTTATGGGTTGGTTTGTAGAGGTCCAAGTTGGTGGACAAAATGGTGCTACAACACTCATTAGTGCTCATAAGTTCTGAGTATTGGATTCAACCCGCGCTCATTTGAATCACTTCATGGATTTTATCACGAGTGATCATGAGACGATCATATCTTATATTCTTCATACCTAGAGATATGAGTTGTTACTATGAGTTGGTTGTACATTGATTGCACGAAAACGCATTTGGTACCTCGATGTTATAAAACGTGCCATTGTGTATGATTCAACAAGTAGTAGAACAAGCCATATTAGTCGAAGTTTATCCATTCATTTTACCTTCGAGATAAAAGCGATATATGTGGGCCCCTCGATGATTTAGCGATGACACATGTGAGTGCTTGGCCAAGCCAGGACTGATTTGATTTGTTCAATCAGTCAGTCATCATAAATCGAAAATCGGGAAACAACAAATGGACAGAGAGAATGATTATAATCCATGTCTCAGTCCATATGATATCTAGAATGGAGGAATATATGATCCCTTATCTAATGGACAAGTCATTGACAAGGTCAGAGTTCGACAGCGGCTTTAAGAGCTACGATTGCCAGTTAGGTTTTGAAGTCATACTCAATAATAGTTTTAGACTTATCCAAGTGGGAGACTGTTGGATTAATGTCTAAGTCCATAACTATATTTGGTATGTACTTGACCCGACCCGGCATGGTCCATTTGGGTTGCACTTCACCGACACAATTTATATGGATAGTCTTTTGAGAATAGTATATTTATGATTTATATTAATATATTATAAGTTCTGATATATTAATATGGAATGATATTATTTAATTAGTATTGATCAAGAATTAATTTAGAATTAATTAAGTGATCAAAAAGAACTAATTAAATATGGACTCTTATATATATCGAATGGGCCAAGTTCATTTAGGTTGGGCTAAGCTTTCATGGATGGTCCATGGAGCTTTTAACCCATGGATCCTATGTAAATGAAAGGTCATGGGTATTAGGGTTTACATGGATGTAACCCTAATCCTCCATAATATATAAAGGGGTCCTTGGCTCACAAAATTGGCACAAGTGTGTGAAAATAAGAGTGGGTCGATTTTAGTGTGCATACATATTCTCTCAAGTTCTTCCAAGGTGTTTTGGTGATTTGTGATTCCATTTGAGGCTTCCACACTATTGGGGCTAAGCTCTTAAATCTTGAAGACATCAAGCTACATCAAAAGGTATGTCATCTAACTAGAACTTTGTAGTATAGGTGCTTCATAATATGCTAGTTAGGATGAAACCTTGGAATAGTTAATATTTGCATGTATAATAGAGAAAACATAGATCCAAGGTTTATAGGGTTGCATGTACACCATAGGAGTGTTAGAATGCTCAATACCCAACAAAACCATGACAGGGAGGGCCCTGTCTGCCGGACCACCGTGACTGAAGTTATATAAACTTTGCTCCATTTCGAATGGGGAACATTGGTGTTGCTGTCTGCTCCACCTCTCCAGGTCCTCTGCCCAACGGGGTGTGGGTCCCTGGTAGCCCAGACGATGTGCGGGGACCCGAGCAATATAGGGAGGATTTATGACCTCGGATTTTGCGTCCGAGTCCTCCTCTACCTCTTCCTCGTCTTCTTCTTCCTCCTCCTCTGGATCCTCTTCGGGGTCTTCCTCCATTATCTCATCAGGATCCTCTTCGGGATCCTCCTCGATCCAACCGCCATTTCCTTGGTTAGGGAAATAAGGGTCTCCGGGTATATTAAATCCTGCCATGATGTTTTTGCAAGAATAGAGATATGAGAAATACATGAAAGGCTTAAGTGTATGATTCTGTAATATTCTAAAATACTCCTATAGTATTTTAATCTTTCTGTTTGATTCTTAGAGTTTCTTGGTATATAGGGTTGGTAAGTTTTAGATTTGTTGCTCACCACGACCATTCCTAAACATATGTTAGTCATATCTCGTATAAATATAGTTGATCGGGCTATATTTATCCCATATATGATTACATAACTGTCTAGGCTTAATCGTAGTGTTCAACTTATCATAATACTTTTATATGGTTCTTGTTATGACACAGTCCTAGTATGTATGCATGTATGTATAATTTTTATAAAATTACTATTATATTTTAAAAATATACTTCTTAGTCATAGTGTTTTAGCCCCCATTGTATTTATAGCTGTATATCTTACATGGTTTGATATACTTAGTGTTGGGTTTTGAGCACTATAACACTCCTATGGTGCACATGCAAACCTAGATGCTTTGGATCTAAGTTTTCTCTAATTATACATGCAATTTCAATTTTCCAAAGCATACATCCTAACTAGCATACAATTGAGGATATACAACATAAAAACCAAGTTAGATGAATACCTCTTGATGTAGCTTGTAGTTCTTGGCCTTTGAAAGCTTTAGCACCTCAAGTTTGATGCCTCTAATGTGTCACAAACACCAAATGCAAAATGAGGCTTATAATAAGTGGCTTGGTAGCTCAAAATCGGCTATGACTCTCTTAGAATGCATGGGGGCCAATTTTGGTGACTATGGGGTTGCTTTTATAGTGTGACAAAGTCTAGGGTTTCATCCATGCAAACCCTAATTCACATGACCCTTCATATTTCTTAGGTTACATGGGTTAAACTTTTATGGAATATCATATAGGTTTAGCCCACCCTAATCAACCATGGATCATTGGCCCAACTATAAGTATTAATGATTTACTTAATCAGTCCCCATATATTTAATCAGTCTCTTTTGATCACCAAATTAATTCTTGATCAATACTAATTAAATAATATGATTTCTCAGTTAATATATTATACTTATAATATATTAATAAATCACAAATAACCTCTTCTCAAAAGTCCATCCTATCAAATTGCTCTGGTGAAGACAACCCAAAAGGACCATGCTACTATCGGGTCAAGTACATACCAATTATAGTTATGGGCTTAGACACCTAATCCAACAGTCTCCCACTTGGATAAGTCTAATAACTATAATTGCCAATGCAACTTCAAAATCCGATTAATCGTAGCTTTTAAAAGCTGCTGTCGAACTCTGACCTAGTCAGTGACGCGTCCTTTAGATAAGGGATCGTATAATCCTCTGTTCTACAAGATATCGTGCAGATAAATACATGGAACATAGTCATACTTATTGCCCTGCAGTTTGTTTCCCGATTTCCGATTTGTTTGACATAGAACTTAATTGAACACATCAATTGAGTTCTGATCGGGCCCGACACATAAGCCAAAACAAAATGATTGAGGGGCCCAAGATATCGCTTTTAATCCTCTTAGGATAAAAGGAATAGATAAACTTCGACTTATATGCTTGTACTAACTACTCGTTAAATCATGCACAACGATACATTTTATAACATCAAGTAACTGATGCGTTTTCATACCATCAATGCACAACCAACTCGTAGTCAACAACTCATATATCTTGGTCTGAAGACTATATGATATTATCTTCTCACAATCACTCGTGATAAATTCCATGAAGTGATTCATGTGAGCGTGGGTTTAATCCAATACTCAAATCTTATTTCAAGAGTACTCATGAACGTTGTAGCATACTTTTGCTATGTCTAACACCTTAGGCAATCTACAAGCCAATTCATGACAGTCTAACCTCATAACCTACTTCCAAAGTATGATCGACTGTGGATAGTTTGAATAATCTTATTATTCCGGAAGTCAAAACATGCAAAACTGAAACAATAGTAAATAATTGACACAAGATAGTAACTTTACTTATAAATAAAACTCCTTTTATTCAATCATCAAATGTCAATTACAATTTAGCTGTTACAAGTTTCTAAATATTTATCTAATCACTAAAACTAATATTGTCCTTTAGCCCAATGCCCCTTGCATGCTACAAGTGCTTAACCCTACTCAGTCCCTTTATAAAGGGATCTGCTGGGTTGTCCTCTGACGATACCCTCTTTACAACGAGGTGTCATTCTTCTACTTGATGTCTTATAAAGTGGTATTTTCTGTCGATATGCTTGGATCTTCCATGATCTCTCGGTTCCTTGGTTAAGGCGACTGCCCCTTCATTATCGCTAGAAAATCTCCACAGGCTCCTTTATGGATGGTACAAATCCAAGGTCTCCGATGAAGTTTTTCAAACATATCGCCTCCTTCGATGCTTCGCTCGCTGCTATGTACTCTGATTCGCACGTTGAATCGGCAACAGTCTCTTGCTTGGAAGTTTTCCATGCTACTGCTCCTCCATTTAGGGTAAACACCCAGCCCGACTGAGAATGCAAATTATCTCTGTCGGTCTGAAAACCGGCGTCACAATACCCTGTCACTCTCAAGTCATCACTCCCACCAAGGGTATGAACCCAGTCCTTAGTCCTCCGAATGTACTTAAGAATGTTATTTACTGCAGTCCAGTGAGCTCTACCAGGATTCCCTTGATATCTGCTAACCATGCTCAAAGCAAAGGCCACATCAGGGTGAGTACAAGTCATAGCATACATGATCGAGCCAACTGCGGAAGCATATGGTACTCGACTCATCTCCGCTATCTCGGCCTCTGTACTCGGACTCTGAGTCTTACTCAGCTTGGTATTGCTCTAGATAGGTAAGTCACCTTTCTTGGAATTCTCCATGTTGAAACGCTTCAACACCTTGTCCAAGTAGGTACTTTGACTAAGTCCTATTAGTCTTTTATTCCTGTTTCTCAATATTCTTATCCCTAGAATATAAGCAGCTTCCCCAAGGTCCTTCATAGCGAAACACTTCCCAAGCCAAGACTTAACCTCCTGCAAGGTTGGGATGTCATTTCTTATGAGAAGTATGTCATCCACAAACATCATTAGAAAGCGAAATATACTCCCACTAGCTTTGACATATACACAGGACTCATCTTCGCTTCTCGAAAAACCAAACTTTTTTACTTTCTCATTAAAACAAAGATTCCATCTGCGAGATGCTTGTTTCAATCCATAGATGGATTTCTCAAGCTTACACACTCTATTAGGATACTTTGCATTGAAAAAACCCTCTAGCTGACACATGTAAACATCTTCAGCCAACTTTCCATTAAGGAAAGCGGTTTTGACATCCATTTGCCATATTTCATAATCATGAAATGCAGTTATGGCTAACATAACCCTTATAGATTTAATCTTCGCTACTGGTGAGAAGGTCTCATCATAGTCAACTCCATGAGTTTGAGTAAAGCCCTTTGCAACCAGTCGCGCCTTATATGTGTGTACTTTCCCATCCATGTCGGTCTTCTTCTTGAAGATCCATTTGCATCCGACTGTCTTGCGACCTGGAACATTGTCAACCAAGTTCCAAACTTGATTGTCATACATGGACTGAATATCGCTGTCCATAGCCTCTTTCCATTTTGCAGACTCGGGGCCTGCCATGGCTTCCTTGTAGTTATTAGGTTCTTCCAGATTTATCAATGTATTATCACTGATAAATGTATCACCTTCATCTGTTATATGAAAACCATATAACACAGGTGTAACACTAACTCTACTGGAACGTCTCAGAGGTACGGACTCGTCAATCGGTTCAATAGGAGTTTCCTCCTCGGGTTGAGCGCTAGTGTTTGAGGTTCTTCATCATTTAACTCTTGAAGCTCTTCAAGGTCAATTTGTCTCCCACTGTCCTCTTGGCATATGAGTTCTCTTTCTCGGAAAACCCCTCTCCTCGCAACGATGACAACTTTGTCACTCGGTCTATAGAAGAGATATCCAAAGGACTTCTACAGGTAGCCGATGAAAATACATCACTCACTACGAGGTTCGAGCTTGTCGTGAGTCTCTCGTCTTATGAAAGCCTCGCAACCCCAAACATTGATATGTGCTAACGAGGGAGCCTTCCCTGTCCACATCCCGTGAGGTGTTTTGGCAACCTTCTTAGTTGGGACTAGATTAAGGATATGGGTGGCAGTCTCCAAGGCATACCCCCAGAATGAGATAGGTAACGAAGCTCGAATCATCATGAAATGAACCATGTCCAACAAGGTTCGACTGCGCCTCTCAGCCACACCATTAATATGTGGTGTCCTAGGTGGCGTCAGTTGTGAAACAATTCCACATTCCTTAAGATAGTCGTAGAACTCGATATTAAGATACTCACCACCTCGATCAGATCGGAGCATCTTTATCTTCCTGCCCAGTTGATTCTCCACTTCTTTCTTAAACTCTTTGAACTTTTCAAAGGTTTCTGACTTATGCTTGATCAAGTAGATATAGCCATATCTGCTGTAATCATCAGTAAAAGTCACATAGAAGCAGTTAGCATCCCTTGTGGCGGATCTGAAGGGTCCACACACATCGGTGTGTATGAGATCCAACAAACCTTCACCCCTTTCACAAGTACCAGTGAAGGGTGACTTGGTCATCTTTCCAAGCAAACAAGATTCACAAGTGTCATCCGACTTTAAGTCAAATGACTCCAAGACTCCATCCTTTTGGAGTTGCGCTATGCGCTTCTTGTTGACATGTCCCAGACGACAATGCCACAAGCATGCCTTGTCCAAACCATTGGACGAATCAATATTCAACACATTATTTCCTAAGTTATCTACAACCATCACAGTTTCATATATACCATTACAAGGCAATGCTTTAAAATAAAATACACAATTAAAGAAAGCATTAATAGAACCAATTTCATTATCAAATGAAAATCTAAAACCTTGTTTATACAAACCATGAAAAGAAATAATATTTCTCGCCATACCCGACTAGTAACAACAATTATTCAACTCTAAATTTAACCCACTACTAAGCAATAAAGAATAAACTCCAATCTTGGTGACAGGCGACACTTTCCTATTCCCCATGATTAAGTTTATATTCCCGTGCTCCACATCCCTACTTCCTTTTAGTCCCTGCAAATCAGAACAAATGTGAAATCCACAACCTGTATCAAGGACCCAAGAATTAGCATGTGATAAGTTATTAGAAAGAATAATGTAAATACCTGCGAAGGTGGGCTGTATCTTCCCATCCTTAATGTCTTGCAAGTATTTGGGGCAGCTTCGTTTCCAGTGCCCTTTTTTATGACAATAGAAGCACTCTGCTTCCTTTGGATTGGTAGAGGGTTTAGCAGGACCACCTTTGGTTCCACTAGAAGAGGATCCATCATGGTACTTTCCCTTGTGGCTCTTAGAAGGAGCCTTCCTCTTCTTTCCCTTCCCATGTCTAATTGCCAGAACAGGGGCAGCAACAGTAGGAGTGGATACAAAAGAATTGACTTTCAAATTGATTTCTGCAGTTCTTAGAAGGCCTTGAAGCTTGCTCGGAGTGACTTCCTCCTTATTCATATGATAAGTCATTTTGAACTGATCATTACAAGAGGCAAAGAATGTAGGATGATATCAATAGCCAACTCTTCATCAAAGTTCACATTCAATTTCAGCAAGCGGTCCACATATCTCTGCATCTTTTGTAAGTGGGTCGTGATGGACTCTCCATCCTTCATTTTGGTTGTGATCATGGAGGCAATGATCTCATACCTCTCCTGCCGAGCACTTTGATGCTACCTTTCCATCAAATTTTGGTGCATCTCGAAGGGCCAGAAGTCCTCATAGGACTTTTGAAGCTCAGCAGTCATGGTAGAAATCATAATGCACGACACCTTTGTCGCGTCCCTCTCATGAACCCTGTATTCCTCGATTTGCTCGGGAATAACAGTTTGTTCATCAATCTCCTTCAGCTCTTTATCAAGGACATATTCTTTGTCCTCGTAGCGAAGGGTCATACGAATGTTTCGAATCCAATCGTTAAAGTTTGACCTATCGAACATAGTTCTCCCAACCAAGTTCATGAGGGAGAATGAGCTAAAAGGGTTGGAGCCTGAAGCATTGTTTGGGATAGAAATCTGAAAAGGAAAAGAACAAAGTTTAGTTTAGATGAGAATCCTTAATATAACACCCAAATGAAATATTAAGGCTAGGACCCAACACAATATTTTACAATTCGGAAGAGGGATGTCGTAATCCAATTTCAAAATATTTGAAGGTAGGTATATGACGATTTACCAATTTCCACCATGAAAAACGAAATTGATTATTAAGTTTTAAATTGGATTGAAATTACTATATTCTTTTGAGATTCATTGAACTTTTCAATGGCATGTTTAAATCTCAATTATGCCCTTCAAGTTTGTGACTGGGATACCGAGGATCATAAACAAGGTATGAATAACCATGCAAATTGTTTGGTACTCTTGATGTCACTTATCACCTAATCAATGTGCAGGTTAACCACACACGCTCCATTGATCTATGACAAACATCAAGTTACCCTTTTCCACCCTTGATAGTTCCAAATTAGTGTGCCGGTTAACCACACGCGCTCCACTAACGACTTGGCGAGGTGCAAAGTGCAATTTCATGGAATAGTACCATTTTCACATTTTTCCTAAAGTAACTAAGATTATGAACTTATAAAAGTTTAGTTACTTTATAATATCATTATACTTATTAATGAAGATTAATGTCCTATCCTACCTGTTCGGCTAACGACCCTCCACCAGTTAAGGAAGCGGTGGGTGAGAGTGGACACCCATTATACCACCATTTTATAGGCAGTAACCTTATACCCCCCTTATAGACCGACTTCGTGAATGAGGCCTACTAACGGTAAGACTGACTTGTCTTATACATATATATAATTATTAACTTTTAATATTATAATAGTATAAGGGTTGAATTTTAAACTTTTAAAATTCTAAGGTTTGGAATTAAATGTTTCATAAGTGAGACTTTACAAATTCCAAAACTTGAGGGAAAGTTTTGTAACTCTTCAAAACTTTTGGTTTCCATAACTTATGAGTTTTAATGTTCATGAATGAGACTTTTCATATTTCATAACTTGAGGACAAGTTATGAAACTCTCTTCAAGAACAATTAGATCAATTATAACTTATTCAATTATCATATAATTAGTTATTCATCAAGTTGATCTAATCTAACTCATATAGCAAAACAATTCACATCAAATAATACAAATAATCAACTAATTATCTTAGAATTTGACAATTGTCTTTTAATTGGATAAGCATAATCACTACCATATCAGAAAAAACATTTTTAATGATACAAAACAGTTTGTGGTAATGATCCTAATCCAATTCTGGCCAAGAACTCAAGAAAACTGCCATCTGATGATCCAACTCGTCGAGTCTGGAAATGGACTCGTCGAGTTCATCATCTAATTATCCAACTCGTCGAGTCCAATCATAGGACTCGTCGAGTCGGGAAGTCAGAGTCCATAAATGTGACTTTTTCAGCTTTGAAAATTACACAATAGCATCAATATAATAGAAAACAATCCTACGCTCTGATACCACTATTGGGTTTTGAGCACTATAACACTCCTATGGTGCACATGCAACCCTAGATGCTTTGGATCTAAGTTTTCTCTAATTATACATGCAATTTATATTTTACAAAGCATACATCCTAACTAGCATACAATTGAGGATATACAACATAAAAACCAAGTTAGATGAATACCTCTTGATGTAGCTTGTAGTTCTTGGTCTTTGAAAGCTTTAGCACCTCAAATGTGATGCCTCTGTTGGATTAGTGTCTAAGCCCGTAACTATATTTGGTAAGTACTTGACCCGGTTGTGCATGGTCCTTTTGGGTTGCCTTCACCATAGCAACTTGACAGGGTGATTTATGAAGAGAGAAGAGATATTATTAATATATTATGAGAATAATATATTAAAGAAATAATAAAATTATTTGATTAATATTAGCCATAGATTAATCAAGAATTAATAAGGTGACTAAAAGAGGTTAATTGAATAAAGGGGCTTAAACTGTCAAATGTGTGATAGTTGTATTTTGGGCTAGGAAACCCTATGGAGCAAGGGGTGGACGAAATTATGGGAGGATCCCATCAAGATTTTGTCCAAGGGCCTTAATCCAGAAGGTTCCATGGGCTGCTTGGTGATTAAGTTGTCCATTAGGGTTTTGGCTGAAACCCTAGAAGCTCACAGTATAAATAAACCCCATGGGTTGGAGAAATCGGCCACCTTGCTTCCTTGGGAACCCTAGAGCCGATTTCTACATCCCTCCTCTCTCTCCAAATAAACCTCTTTCTAGTTGGTGTTTGTAAGCCATTAGAGGAGTGACAATCGTGACTCTAAGCTCCAAGAACAAGAAGATTCAAGCAAGCAATCAAAGGTATTCATCTAGATCTGATTTCATATGTCAAGTTTCTATTGTATTCACTAGATCTACAATTGTAAGTCTTGGATACAATGCATGTTCAATTAGAGAAACCTAGATCCAAGCATTAGGGTTTGCATGTGCACATAGGAAAGTTCTTATGGCTCAAACCCATCAGCCTCTAATGTGTCACAAACACCAAATGCAAAAGGAGGCTTATGAGAAGTGGCTTGGTAGCTCAAAATCGGTTATGACTCTCTTAGAATGCATGGGAGGCCGATTTTGGTGACTATGGGGTTGCTTTTATATTGTGACAAAGCCTAGGGTTTCATCCATGCAAACCCTAATTCACATGACACTTCATATTTCTTAGGTTACATGGGTTAAACTTTTATGAACTATCATATAGGTTTAGTCCACCCTAATCAACCATGGATCATTGGCCCAACTATAAGTATTATTGATTTACTTAATCAGTCCCCGTATATTTAATCAGTCTCTTTTGATCACTAAATTAATTCCAAATTAATTATTGATCAATACTAATTAATAATATGATTTCTCAATTAATATAATATACTTATAATATATTAATAAATCATAAATAACCTCTTCTCAAAAGTCAATCCTATCAAATTGCTCTGGTGAAGACAACCCAAAAGGACCATGCTACTATCGGGTCAAGTACATACCAATTATAGTTATGGGCTTAGACACTTAATCCAACACTTAGTTCACTATAAACAATGCTCTGATACCAATTTGTCCCACCCCCAAACCAGAACGGTGGAAACGTCTAGGGGTGGATGACTTTCATGTACAGTATCATAACAAATGAATAATAGTGATCAAATCCGTACAACCATTGTATTGATAATTAAGATGTTTACATTGTACCCAAAACATTGTTTACTTGATGTTAAATACATATGCCAAAATTAAATAACATGACGCGGCGACATCTCATTCCTCAAAATCCTTTTGGTTACCTGTCTACTGATTTCCTGAGAATACAAGTGATTATGAAAAGTGTCAACAATTAAGTTGGTGTGTTCATAAGATGTTTTGTATGAGAGAAATCGGTAACTTTTTCTTATACAATGATAGAGTACGGTTTCAGAAAATCCAATATTTTCTTTGATAATGAACTGTAAGTCTTAAAACCCAATACTAAAAATGTAAGTAGTGTTGTACTAGAAAATAGTATTATGAAGTTTTATCTTTATATAAAACTAATTAAATGTATGTTATCCCCGTAAACCAAATGTATTGTTAATACCCCATGTGAGTTATCATAACCATGCTAGCGACTAGTTGGCCTGTTATGACGTTCTTCAGGCGTCGAAATGTTAGACATTTGTCACCCCAGACCTGCCGGTCTAACTGTAGCTAACAGTTTAGGTGTGGGATTGTCAGTCCCGTATAGATCTATACACAAGTGTCACGCTCTCTTACCGAGACTCTGGTTACAATACAGGACATTTGTCGGTACCCTGATAGGTACGTGAAGACGATGTCTCACAAAAATTGTATTAACGGTTTACGTGTAGTGTAATGAAAACCCTTTTGTGAGTGGAAAATATTATCTTTCCATAGAAATTTCATAGTGTAAAATAATTATACCATTAAATAATCATTTTTTCGTCCCAAAAATGGTGAAATAGTGTTATGCCCCATAAACTATACTTATTATAGTTTATTGTAAATGTGTTGTTGTGTCCATTATATATATATATATATATATATATATATATATATATATATATATATATGGGCTATGTTATAATGTGGATGAACAACTATTGTGTGGACGTGTGGACAGTGCTATTCTATGAGAATCACTAAGAAAATAAGTTGTTTATTAATGCGAATACGTTCAACCTCACATAAATTTCGTCATTTTAATCAATTCTCAATAATTCTTATTCATTTTTGTTCTCAAACATCGTTTTTCACTCATTTTCATTCTTACAGAATACGACTCAACAAACATTTTGACAACATTATGACAAAATGGGAATAATAATAAAAAGTCTATAATAATCTTATAGACGATTTAATTAGTGAGAATATGTGATAATGACAACAGTTACGTAAGATTAAACGTATTCATATTATCAAACAACATATTTTCTTTGTCATTCTCACATAATAGCACTGTCCACACGTCCACACAATAGATGTTAGTCCACATTTGAACCTAGCTCATATATATATATATATATATATATATATATATATATATATATATATATATATATATATATATATATATATATATATATATATATATATATATATATATATATAAGAGATCATGTTTAGATGTTTTATTGGTTTATATCATGTAATTTACATCTACACAAGTATAAAAACTTTTGGTATGATAAAACCATATTTTTCCTAGTTTTTGGCCTTTTTAACTACAATAACCGGTAATAGTGAGAAATAACTTAGTAAAAACTTATTTTCACATTTTCGAGATTTTTTTAGTAGAGTTAACTTTATATGTTTGAAACAACATATTTTTGGTCAAAACCCACAAAAATGATGTCATAACTTAGTTATGACAGTTTTTGCTAGAAAAACATATTATGTTCACAAAAATCCTTGTTTGTATAGTTTGTGTTTATAATCTCAAGAAAATATGGCATGTTTATACTTGAGTTGCATAGTTTTGTACTTCAAACTATCATAACACATATAAAGGTTCAAATAACTAGTAGTAACCATATTTCATGTAAATAATATTTTGCACATGACAAAGAGATGAAGCATGTATAATAACATAAATTATTATACAAGACTTACCAAATCTCGAAAATTAGGGGTATGAACTCACTTTGAGTGTGTTTGTGGTTGGATAAAGAGATAATTGTGAAGATCTTCAAGCCTAGAACACTTGAAAGTGGTTGATGAACTCTTTGAATGGTGTTATCCTATAAGTTTTAACACATAATAATGTGTGTAAATTAGATGAAACGAGCGTGAAAGTGTGTAGAAACACTAGATTATGAAGAAAACACTTACCAAATTGTCAAGAACCACTTAAAAAAGTTTATTTAGGAAGAGCTTGGAATAGTTCTTGAGATAATATGGAGTAAACAGAAGAAAAATGGAGATCGTGGGGGGGGGGGGGGGGTTGGGGAGTTCTCGGCCAAAGATAAAGAGGGAGGGGTGAGGTGATGTTTGCCTTGTTATTTGTTGGATAAAAGCCTTGATATACGTTGGGTAATCTTCTGTGTTGGAAAAGATGAAACTTCAAGTCACGATGTCAAGCCTCTTTTCTCTTCTTTCCCACCGAAAACCTCATAGAACCACCAAAATCACATGTGATTTTGGTCTAGCACCACCGAGATCACATGGTGATTTCGGTCGATGTACCAACCGAGATCACATAATGATTTCGGTCCAAGTACTAACCGAAATCACAATGTTTTGGGGTCCTAGGCCGAGAACCCTAAATGCAAGGGATAAATCACAATTTACGTTCTAATTCGTTGACTTATTTGACTTTTGCTGACCCATAACTGCTAGTTGTCACATCGTGAAAATTAATTATTAATAATTGGGTTGATTTCCAATTTCCCTCAAATTCTTAGGTTCAGTCCAAAATCAAAATTAATACAAGTATACTGGGAACTAAAACTCAGTCTTGTTATGTTTCCCTCCAAAAACTGGTGCAAGTATACATAGATTGAATATAGTCTCTAATGTGTTACCCTCCAAATGTAAGTTGACGGAAACATATAAAAGATCGTATTTCAGTATCGATTAGTTTTGGTCGGTCTTTAATGATTCACATATTGAAATTAATCTCAAATATTATATGGGACTGAATATCAGTCCCTAATATGGCTTAGGTCTTATATCTTATAAATGTGTTATGTCGTATCAGGTTAAAACATTTAGCATGTTGAACGTGAAAGAACTATA